>NC_082697.1:60622428-61223360 GCF_949987515.2 Delphinus delphis | reverse complement strand
TGTTGCCCTCGACCAGATGAAGAGCCTGAGAAGGGGAGGGAGGGAGTGGAGTGGGGGGCTTGCTCAGACACAGCTGCAGCTTCACTCCCCTTTCCCACCACTGGTGCTCTTTTACCAGAACTCACTCTGTGACGTTGAGCAGGTCTTTGCCCCCCTCGGGAGAGCTGGTTTCAGGGGAATCAGGGACGCCAGGCTTCCCACATTTAAAGTTTTAAAGAGCGTTCCAGTCCCTTCCCCTCCCCCAAGTCTCCTCTCGTCGGACGCCCAGGTGAGCGCTGGGAGCTGCCCGCAGGTGATGATAATACGAACAGAGTACCTCGCATTTGCTTCGCGACCCGACCTGTGCTAAACTCCTTTCCTCCGTAATTCTCCGCAATCCCCAATCCGAGACATCCCGGGGCCGAATTCGCCCCGCGGGCCCGGCCCCCTTTCGTGATCAAGATGCAGAGGCCCCGACGGCCTCCCAGCACCGCCCCACGTGCCGCCCCTGGTGGCTCCGCCCGGGCCCGCGCGCGAGAGAGACCGGGGGCGGGGCCTCGGGGAGGGGGTTCGGCCGGGCTCGGTGACTACACTGGCCCAACAGACCGCCCCACTCCTGCCACCCTCCGATGGGTCCACTGTCTTTGTGCCCGCCAGTAGGGCTGTCGCTGCTGCTGCTACTGGGACCCGGACTCGGGCTCAGCTCAGGTGAGTGAGGGATGGGCCCCCTCCAAGGACCCAGGAGTTCCTGGGGCTCCTCCAGTCCTTCCCAGGGTGCCAGGAGCCCTGCCTCCCCAGCCCTCCCAGGGGATCCAGGAGCCCTACAGCCCCCAGCCCTACTTTCTGTGGTCCACCCACACGTTGCTTCCCAGCTTCGTGGGAGCCCTGTCCCCCCGCACTGTCACCCCTGTCCTCCCCTAGAGCCCCTCATTCACAGCTTCCAGGGACCCAGAACTAGCCCAGTCCTCCCCCAGGGCCTCAGTGTCCTCCCCCAAAACCCTCTCCACTCACTGGCACCCTCTCCAGTGACCAGACCTCCCCATCCACCTGGCCTGGTGCCCCGTGAACTGAGCCTTCACTCCACCTGTCCCTGGGGTCTGCAGTAGGACCACCAGGGGGACACGAGAGGCTGAAAGGAGCAGGGGAAGAAGGGGCC
Organism: Delphinus delphis; assembly: GCF_949987515.2. NCBI lineage: Eukaryota > Metazoa > Chordata > Mammalia > Artiodactyla > Delphinidae > Delphinus > Delphinus delphis. The sequence goes on along the minus strand of NC_082697.1, from coordinate 61,222,225 downwards.
CAGCCCTACCTGGGGTCGGGGAAGAACGCAATGTCCCCTTCTCAACCACCCCAGACGTCACCCTCGGATAGGTCCCCTTGGCATATTACCCACAGGGACATGTGCAGACGCCACAAGCACAGAGACACACAGGCACAGGACGCCCCCAGCCTCATCTGGGCACTCAGGTGCTGGGCTCACGGACAGGCTCACACACAGACACAGGCAAAGACACCGCAAGGGAAACGCACACACCCACACACCCACACTCAGGGATACCGAGACAGCCCCATATGGACACACATACAGAGAGAAGCACACACACACAAACACACACACACCCTCAGACCCACAGGAAGCCTGGACGGCCTTGGCATTCCCAGCAGAGGCTGTTGTGGGCAGACACAGCAAACAGCCCCCAGAATGACCTGCCCCACCTCAGCTGGCATGGAGGGAGTGTTTGCCTTGGTTACAAATCCAGTGCTGGGTGTCCACCCATGCCTGGGTTCTCCCTAGGGCTGAGTCCAGGACCCTGAGATGCCAGAGGGTGGGTCAGGTCAGGGTGGGGAGACCTCTGGGGACAGCTTTAGGGTGTGGGTTTGGAACTGGGGTCCTGTCAGATGTGCTTATTTCTTTTTCAAGTTTTTATTTCATTTTATTTATTTTTGGCTGCACCACGTGGCACGCAGGATCTTAGTTCCCCGACCAGGGATGGAACCCACGCCCCTGCAGTGGCAGCACAGAGTCTTAACCACTGGACCGCCAGGGAAGTCCCCAGATGTGCTTAGACTGGGAGTGTTCCATGGGGCTTGGTGGATCCAGGGGTCCAGGAAGCTTTTCTGAAAGCCCACTGCATGCCAGGGGATCCGGAGCTGCCTGCAGCAGAGATCTGTCCAGGCTGAAGGGTCATGCCCATGAGCAGACAGTGGCACAGCGTGACAAGGTCCCCTGTGGTCACATGGGGGTGAAGCAGATTCTAGAAGGAGGTGATGGGTGAGCTGGGTGAGGATGGGGTGAGGGCACTTGCAGCGTGGGGTGTATGTGACAGGCAGTTTAACTGGAGGAACAGGACATGATGAGTGGGGTCCATGTGGGGCACGTTGAGAGAGGGTGCTGGAGCGGGGGGAGGGTCAGCTCCTTCAGGGCCTCTGATCAGTGAGGACCCTGAGCTTTACCTGGAGGGGGACGGGAGCCTGGGGAGGTTTCAAGCAGAGGTGTGGGCAACTGGGGGCAGCACTCAGGAAGTCCTGTGAGAGGAGGACGGGTCATCCAGAGAGGAAGGCAAAGCTTTTAACTCTAAACTCGTTTTTACATTTTGTTTCTATTTAACTTATCTCCAGTCCCCTATACGAATATGCTGCTTTTCCCACTGAGAAAAAAACAAAATTGAGGGAATTCTCTGGTGGTCCAGTGGTTAGGACACCAAGTTTCCATCGCTGGGGACACCACTTTTATCCCCAATCGGGGAACTAAGATCCCGCAAGCCACGCGGCACAGCCAAAAAAAAAAAAAAAAAAAAAAAAAATTGAATTGAATTGAATTGAATTTTGGTTTGGACTCTTCAAAAAAGTCAGCATGATAAATTCTTGTTCCAGATAAAAGACTTGAAACAGACATGATGATTAAAGGCAATGCAAAAATCTCCTCTGGATCCTCAGTCCTGGAGCAGTGGGCAGAGAGCGGGTTCCCAGGAATCAGGCCGACCTGGGCACGAGTTTCTGCTCACCAGCTCACCAGCTCTGAGACCTGGGATGGGTCCTTTTGCTTCTCGTAGCCTCAGTCTCTCCATCTGTAAGTGGGAGAATAGCCACCTGTGAGACAAGGAAGTTGACAACAGATGTCGCCTATAAATTGGGGAGCACAGTGCCCGGTGCAGGGCGAGGTCCCAGTGATAGCATCTCCTTACTGTGGCTGATTGTGTATTTTGACTAAGCGCCAGAGTGGACTCATGGCCCTCACCAGAAGAAGGAGTGGCTCTGGGATTCTCTGATGCCCAGCTCACAGCAGGTTTGGAGGCCCCTTACCCCGAGCAGTGGACCCCTTGATGCCCCTAAGCTCTGTCACCCTGGCAGGGCTCCCTTCCTCCTTGGGCAAGGAGGAAGGAGCACTGGATTGGGAGTCAGAAACCCCCAGTCAGGTCAGGTTCTTGTGGGCTGTGTGACTTTAGGGTTGTCCTTCCCACCTGGGCCTCCTCTTTCTTCCATGTGAGATGCAGGGGTTCCAGTCGCACCAACTATGTACTGCTATGTGTCACAGCCACATGGGGGATCCAGAAAAATGGCTGGGATGTGGCCGCAGGGCCTCCCCGTGTGGGAGGAAGCTGTGCCGGGCAGTGAAAATAAGAGATGCAAAGGGCCCTGAGCCAGAGTCTGGAGGGCGGTGGTGGGGGCAGTGGAGACCCAGGGAGAGGGAAGCCCCCGCAAAGGAGCCCGCCTTGATGGCAGGGACTCTGTTCAGCTCACTTCTGATGTCCAGTGCCCAGCACGGGCAACTGGACAGACGTTTGATGTGCGACTTGCAATCTGACTCTGTCTGGAGTTGATAAGGGCAAAGGATTGGGGATCAGGGCATTCCAGGAAGAGGGAACAGCCTGTGCAAAGGCCCAGAGGTGTGAGTTGTTTCAGATGCTGTGGCTCTGTGACCTGTTTTCTCCTTCATGGCTGCCTTGAAGGTATTGATAACAATAGTTAGAGCTCATTGTGTGCCGGGTGCTTTACATGCATGATCTCATTCCATTCCTGGGAGTGAGATCCCCTTATTCCCCTGCTTCACAGATGAGGAAACCAAGGCACAGAGAGGTTGAGCTGTCCAAGGTCACACAGCTAGGAATAAGAAGCAGGATTCAAACTGAGACAGTCATCCAGGCCCTTTTCAGGCTGCTGCCCTTCCCCAGAGCCAGGGCAGCCCCCACCTGCAGCCTCTAACATTTGTCTCCCCCTACCCACCCCAGCTTCCCAGAGGTCACATGTGCACCGACGTGGGCTCATAGAACTGGCAGGGACTGTGCACTGTGCTGGCATCCGCACCGCCATGGCCTACATGAACTACGGCTGCTATTGTGGCCTGGGTGGCCATGGCCAGCCCAGGGATGCCATTGACTGGTGAGTGCATGCTGGGGCCAGAAGGTTCCACCCCCTGGGGTCAGGAAGGAAATATCACCTATGAGGAAATACCCAAAAACGAGGTTGGGGTTTGGGCTAGGAAGATCCCAGCACGCGGTACTACTTGCAGGCAGAGGGCATCCTGGGCAACACGGCCAATGAGGCCAAACTGTGGTGCCAGCTGCCCCCCCCACCGTCTGGCCATGGAGTGATTGATTATGTTAGCTGAAAAAAATTGCACGTCATTGATCAGACTTATTATGCATCAGAACTGTTCTGAGAACCCCTTCGAGCCCTCACAAACCCCCATTTCAGAGATGAGGAAAGTGAGGCACAGAGAGATCAACTTGCCTGGGGCCACATAGAGAGTGAGGGGTGGGAACTGGGATTTGAACCCAGGCAGCCTGGCTAGATTCACGCCCCCATCACTGCCCTCTGCTGCTGTGTGAGAAGGGCCTGTTCTGTGCGAGGCTGCGGGCTTGGATCTTGCCATGACTTCCTTTCATTTGCCCTCAGGGCCACGGCCATCCGAGGAGGCAGGTATGATGGTGATCCTCGTTTTACAGATGAGGTCCCTGAGGCTTAAAGAGACACAGCCACTCACCATTTCCACTTAGTGCTGGTGGGGGGCAGGGGCGTGGAATGTGACTGTCTCTTCCCAGCTCGGAGGATGTAGCTGTCACTGACAGATCTTTATCCAGCCTCGTGCCTTGGAGGCTCCTGCCATGGGCCCTGCCCTCCCTCCCACACTCTGGCTGTCTAGTTCCTGCACATCTTTCCAGGTGCAGCCCAGGCCTCACCTCCTCTAGGAAGCCTTCCCTGAAGCCCAGCTGGGCCTGGCACTTCTCTGGCTCCCAGAAGCCCCTCTCCTAACCGCACATCCCAGCACTTCTCGCCACACACGTGGCACCTGGTGGCTTGTCTGCCTCTCCCCGCCAGACTGGGAGCTCCTTGAGGGCAGAGTGGAATCTGGCTGACGTCTCCCTGCCAGACCCTACTGAGGGGTCAGCGCAGGGTGGGGCTGCTGGCTGGATGGAAGCAAGAGCAGTGGATGATTGCACGATGGACAAGTTTACAGACATTGGTGGGTGTTTCTCAGGGAATTTGTATGTTATTATTATCATTACTATTGCTTTCGAGGTGCTCTTACGTGGCAGGCTGGACACCAGTGACACCGTGGGGAGCAGGACAGAAATGGCCCCGCCCTCATAGAGGTCTTGGTCAGGGAGGACAGCTGCTAATCAGTCTTCTCCCTAATTAGGGTCTCATCAAAAACCTGCCCGGAGGGAAGGAACCTGGGCTTAGGAGAGGGTGTGATCAGGAGACTGTCAGAGCCTGGGGAGATGTGGGATCTGGATGGCATCCTGGGGGTGGGGCGGGTACTCAGGCTGAGACCTAGAGCAGGAAGAGGGGGCATGAAGTTCTCCCAGGCAGGGGGCAGAGTGTGGGCAAAGTCAGGAGATGGGGAGGGTGTGGCTCGCTCCAGGAACAGAGAAGAGACCACTGTGGCTGGAGCTCGTCGACTCAGAGAGTGAGGCAGGCAGGGGCCAGGCTCGAGTGTGGCAGAGGGATGGAGGCAGCGCAGGACACACTGAGGTCGGTGGAATTATTTCCCAAGATGGGGATTCTCAGGGAGAAGGCTTGGACCAGAAGATGCTGTCACCCTGTGGGTCCTCACTCACCCGAAGTCCTGGCACAGGAGGATGGCCAAGAGAGCATCCCTGCCTTCACCCACCCGGCGGTCTGCCTGTCTGCCACCCACAGGTGCTGTCATTCCCACGACTGCTGCTACAAACGTGCCGAGGTTGCTGGCTGCAGTCCCAAGATGGAGCGCTATTCCTGGCAGTGTGTCAATCAGCACATCCTGTGTGGTGAGTTCCCAGCATCAGACCCGGTAGCAACCACTGGCTGGAGCATAGAGGGACTTCCAAGTATAGGCAGGGCCCATCTCTCCCCATCTGCCCCAGTCTCCACTGTGCCCTATTGTCTGCCTGACATTGAGGCCAAGTGTCAATTACTATAGCTCATTTCTCCTGTGCTGTTGATTTTGTTATGGAAAAGGAATATTTCTATCAGACCCAGGAAAACAGAAGGTAGGTCAAAAGGCTGAATGCTTCAAGAAAAATGGGAATGGTGAGCCCATTTATTTGTCAAAATGAAGAGTACACCTGGGTCTGATATATCCCCTTTGCTTCGCTCATTAGCACTGCCTGCCCCAGGGGATGTCTGAGTTTGCAAACCCTGGCCTCTGGCCAACAGCTTAGTCCATGATTCAGATTCTGTGACGTTGCCAAGCCTTGATCTCTCAGGGCCTCAGTTTCCTCATTGGTAAACTGGGGGCGGAAATCAAGCCGGCCTATTGTAAGGATGAAGTGACAGTGTCACTGTGCTTCATGCCTAGTAGATGTCATTAATGTCTGGTGAAGAAATGACCCAACACAGAACCTCCGGTGAAGATGACCAGGCACTATTTCACTGAGCCCAGGATTTGGGGAAGGACAAGAAGACAGTTCTGTGTAACCCTGAACCCCCCAAAAGAAAGTAATTTCTCTTTCAATTTTCTTTTAATCCTTCTAATTTTGTGAAATTAGGAGAAAGTCTCAGTTCAGTGTTACGTTAGCTGAAACATCCCTGGGTCACTTGCTGGTCCTTTTTAACCAAGAGAGTAGGTTTCTGGCTTATAACGTTATTCAAAAACCATTCTATTCCTAAATTTAATTCTGGCCTTAAAAAAATTCTTCATTATCTATCTATCTGTTTATCTGTCTATCTATCTACCTATCTATCATCTATCTTTAACCACAAGCAGCGTGTATTTAATGAGGATAATTATAACATAACCTGATATCACTGTACATTTTACATGACCGGCCACTTCTTTTTTTTAAAAACTATTGTTAACTTGCTCCATATCATTTTATTTATTTATTTGTTTGTTTATTTATTTATGGCTGCATTGGGTCTTCATTGCTGCCCGCGGGCTTTCTCTAGTTGCGGTGAGTGGGGGCTACTCTTTGTTGCGGTGCGCAGGCTTCTCATTGTCGTGGCTTCTCTAGTTGCAGAGCACAGGCTCTAGGTGCCCGGGCTTCAGTAGTTGTGGCTCGTGGGCTCTAGAGCGCAGGCTCAGTTGTTGTGGCGCATGGGCTTAGTTGCTCCGCGGCAAGTGGGATCTTCCTGGGCCAGGGCTTGAACCTGTGTCCCCTGCATTGGCAGGCGGATTCTTAACCACTGCGCCACCAGGGAAGCCCAGTCTTGGTACTCTTGTTGAAAATCATTTGGCTCTTAGATCAGTGATGTCTCTGAGCCTGTTTCCTTACCTGGAAGATGGGTGTTGCAAAGATGGAAGAAGTTTTATAACGTGATAACCAAATTGGATGGAAGTTGTCACTTTCTTCCCTACCGTCTTCTCCATCCCTCATCCTCATCTGAACCTCTCTCTGACCCCCACTACCTCCACCTGAGAGAACTGAGGATCTGGTGTGATTCTCCACTAAAACCCCAGCTTCTGCAGACTTGTTCTCCTCTAGAGGGAAGGAGGCTATCCTAAGGGTTACGTAGAAAGATGTTCTTAGATATGCATGGATTCGCAGCTGTATCCTCTGAGTCTGAATTAGGAGTTGGCACAGAGCAAAACTGAATTAATATGGAGACATAACATCAAGGACTGAAAACGCCCCAGACATCATCTCATCCAACCCTCTCACTTAGAATTGGGGAAAATGAAGCCCAGGGAAAGAAGTGACTTGCTTAACATAGTGGTGATAAGCCCACTTCTGGGCATATTCCCTGTCCCCAAACTGCCCCCTTCCACTATGGGTGGAGAGGAGAAGTGGGCCTTGAATGGGAAATGTGTTAAAGACCTTTCTCTTCTTCCTTCAATCATTTTTACAAACCATGTAAAAATGATGTTTGTAAAATATTTATTGGTGTGTCTGCTGGTGGAGTCTGTGACTGTTTGCAGAACTGCCCTCCCTGAACCAAACGAAGAGAACCAAAATATCTATTATGCATTTTTTTTTGCTAAAAATATTCTTATTCTGTTTAGAAACATTCTGAACATAGTTGTTTGCTTAATTATAGGTGTGGCCCATTTTCCATTTATGGGCCTGACTTAAATATATATTTTTTCAATGTTAAGCATATAATAATATTTACTGGCAGGGCTTTATTTTAAACTTAACCCTTGGGAACTAGGTTTCCTCTTCAGTTTTTATTATTCTTGAATAACATGAAGCTGTTGGGCTCCTGAGGCCATGGAGCAGTGAGACCCAGGCTTGCTTTTGAAAGGATCTTTCTTGCTCAGGGAAAAGGGTGGGAGCACAAAGGAGGCATAGGCATTGGGTCAGCTCTGTGGCCTTGGATAAGTTACTAAATCCCTCTGAGCCTCACTTTCCTCATCTGTAAAATGGGAATAATAAAACTCTGGTGTTGGGTTTGTATAAGAATCAGAAACAATGTATGGCTTTTCTGTATTCTCCCAAAAATTATTATTGAGAATCTACTCAGTGCCAGGCTCCCTCCTAGGTTTTGGGCAAAACAGAGAAGCAAGGCTCTGTAGTCTAAAAAGAGGAGAGCAGTAAATAGCGTCTGTGCCAATTGTTTTTACAAGTGCTGTGTCGGAAGAGAAAGCAGTGAAGTATTATACCAACTACAACATAGATGAACCTTGAAAACGTGAAGCTCAGTAAAAAAAAGCCAGACACAAAAGGTCACCCATTGTATGATTCCATGTATATGAAATGTCCAGACTAGGGAAATCCACAGACAGAAGGCATATTTGTGGTTACCAGGGACTCCGGAGAGTGGAATTGGGGAGTGACTTAATAAATATGGGGTTTCTTTTGGTCTGATAAAAATGTTTTGGAACTAGATAGAGGGGATGGTGGCAGAACATTGTGAATGTACTGAATACCACTGACTTGTCACTTTAAAGTGGTAAATTTTGTTATGGGAATTTTGCCTCAGTAAAAATGTATCCTCACCCCAGAATGCTCAGGGGTCAGAGAAGGTCTCACTGACAAGATGCCATTGAAGCAGAGACTTGGGGAATGAAGGAGTCGTGGGAAGAGGTGGTGGGAACAGCCAGTGCAAAGGCCCTGAAGTAGGGATGAATGTCTGGGTGGTTTGAGGAGGATGAGGCTGGAGTAGAGTCACCCAGGGAGAGAGTAGTAGGTGATAATAGAATGATGAGGGCCAGATCCCCCAGGCCGTTGGAGGCTTTCCTTTGAGGGAGATGGAGAGCCAGGGAGGGTTTTGAGCAGAGGAGGGACATGATCCGATCTGCATTTTAACCGTACTGCATTTTTGGCTGCTGCATAGAACATATGCTGGAGGGAGCAAGGGTGGAAGCCAGGCACCTGTATGAAACTGTCCCAGGGATCTGGGTGAGAGGTGGCTTGGGCAGGTGGTGGCAGTGGAGATGGTGGAAGGGGGGCTTCTGGACATATTTGGCTGGAAGGTGGAGCTGAGGGACTCGCTCATGGATGGGGGAGGGAAGGGGAACTGGCTGGAGTGTTCATGCGAGTCACCCTGTCCTTAGACAGCTGTCCTCCGGTTGCAACCCTGGAGCTTCAATGGCTCTTTCCTCAGAAATCCCTACCCCACCAGGTCCCGTTGCTCCGAGGGTGTACGTGTCTCTGTTGTGCAGCGGCCCCTGGAAATTTTACAGGCAGAAGGGCTGGCTCCTGCACCAGCTGGTTCATTTACCAATTTTTACATATTATTTTTATCTATCTATCTGTTCATCTGTCCATCTGTCTATCCATCCATTTATCCACATGCTTTTTCTGATTCAAACCTAATCCACCTTTCTTGTGAAAAATTAAAACATTCCAGAAACACTGTAATGTAGAAAGTTACACTCCATCCACCAGAGTTAACTAGCTTCTGTTAAGTTTGGCATCTTTTCCTCCAGATTTGTGCATGTGTAAACAAACAATAGCAAAAATCAGATCACACTATGTATATATTTTTTTTTTTTCCACTTAATATAGTGTCTTGGACATCTTGGAACATCTAGGTCAGCCTCATTCTTTTAAAGCCAGACATCACCTATGGCAGAGTGTCTCCATCTTGACACTTTGGACATTTGGGGCTGGAAATTCTCCAGTGAGGGGGCCGTCCTGGGCATCGCAGAGTTTAGCGGCGTCCCTGGCCTCTAACCAACCAGATGCCAGTAGCACCCCCAATCCCCCACGTGACAACCAAAGATGTCTCCGCACACTGCCAAATGCCCCCCGGGGGCCCCAACTGAGAATGGCCAGTGACACGAATGTACTTTATTTTGCAGAGACCATGGCTGTTCCTAAGTCTTTGTGCACTTGTGAGAGGGTTTTATAGCATGGAGTCCTAGAACTGTTGGGTCAAATGGTGTATCTGAGGTGCCCTTAGAATTTATATGTAGAAAGGACTGGAGAGCAGCCTGAAAGGGGGTTAGAGAACTTGTCCTGGATGGGTATTTACTCGGCAGGAGCATTTAAAAAATGTAAATGATGTTTATTGTAGAGGCTGGGGAGGGGCTAAAGGGAGACCTGGTAGAGATTAGGGAGGAGGAAGGCCACCAAAGTCCCCACAAGCCACCTCCTTTCGGCACTGAGTGGTATAGGTATTTTAAGTCTAACAAATAATGTAAACTAAACTTTGAAATAGCTGCCCTTCAAATTTGGTTAATTGAGATTGCTTTTTCCACGATGAAAGCACCGTATGGCTCAAAGTAGAAGAGTTTCAAATTAGAAAATGTAAAAGTTTGGTGGGAAATAAAACTCCATTGACACTACCCAGACATCCATTTGATTAACCTTCTGGTGGTGGTGGTGGTGTTTTGTCTTTTTTGAGTGCATAATACATAAAAAACATAGCAGTGTGTTTTGTACCCCTTATTTTCCTCTTAAGTATAAGCTCTTTTCCATGTCATTAAAACTCTATTAAAAGAATAGATATATGTATAACTGAGTCACTTGCTGTACACCTGAAACTAACAAGATCAACTAACTAAACTAACTAAATCAACTATACTCTAATATATATATATATAAAAACTCTATTAAACAATCCTCTGTTACAAACTTGAATTTGTAAGGGTGGGCGAGTGCCCCGAGTTGACACCCTACTCCCTTCCTGCAGACAAGCCAGGAGGCCTGGGGTCGGGCAGAGCTGAGTTGGGGCCCAGTCCCCACACCCCTTCCTGGATTTTTCCTCTGTAAGGTTGGGGTGCCAATGGCACTGCCCTGAGAGGACTGGGTGAGATGGGGACCATAGAGCCAGCTCTTTGCCCAGTGCCTGGCTCCGCATAACTGCACAGTTAACGCCAGCTCCCATCGTCCTGACTTTTTCTGTTGTTATCCATTTACTGAATTATAACCAAGGCAGTTTTTCTTTTCTGGGCCGCGCCGCGCCACATGGCTTGTGATCTTAGTTCCCTGACCAGGGATCAAACCCGGGCCCCCTGCATTGGGAGCGTGGTGTCTTACTCACTGGACCACCAGGGAAGTAAGTCCCTGGGAAGCTTAATAAATGAATTTAAGGGAGAAAGATTTTCCCTCTCAGTCCTTTGTTAATTTTTCCAATTAGGCAAGGAGGAAGTATCAATTGCACGATAGTCTGACTGCTAGAGAGGGTAAACCTCTCTTACACTTGCTAATCTCCCTTTTTCTTTAAACCAAGACACTCCAATTTGGGGGCTCACAGCTTTCAGGTGGGCAACAGCATTTAACTAGACTTTGATATCAGGACTTTATCTTCATTGGTTTTTGTTGTTGTTTTTGCTTTCTTTGTTTTTTAGTCAGTTTCTTATATTTGTGGTATAAGATTTTGGTTTTCCATTTATGTCAGTGATAGAATTTATTTGATGCAATTTAATACCATTTAATATAATGAAATCATAATTTATTTAATAATTGACTTACTATTAGAAATAAAGGGGATTTAAAGCTAGCATCTTGAAGCTGCTATGGGTCTGAGTTTGGGAAACCCTGTGTGCAGTCATGCAGATAAACACCTTTAATCAACTCAGCTCATTACAGAGGGTCCCGGGCCCCCTGCCTCCTGCTTGACGTCCCCCACCCCTCCCCCACTCATCGCTCCATCCCCTCCTGGTGCTGCCAAGCTCTTCAAGTGTTGCCCTGAGAGAAGCTGATGAATTTTCTGAGTCTCATGCTTCACCTTGCTAGGATCTCCATGGAACTTGTGCATTTTAAGAGGGGATCTTTAAAGATTAGCTGACAGCTTAAGGAGGTCAGCTGCAGCTCATAAGCACCTGCTGTATGCCCTGGATTTTACTGACTTGGTCTCTTTTCATTCTCCCAACAGCCCTTAGAAGTAGGTACTTTTAGTATCCTCATGTGGCCCCTGTGGAAACAGCCTGGGAAGGATGAAGTGATGTGCCCAAAGGAACTATATCCATGGCCAAGCTGGCTACCTCCAGAGTTCATGCTTCACTGTGCCTCTGGAAGAAATTTGGCAAGATTTAATAGTGGGTGTTTTTTTCCCCATTTTGTGGATAATTAAAAACCCACAGTCAAAGGCAGATGACATATCCATAGCTGTTATACCTTCTAAATTAATAAGATACAACTTGAAGATCACAAAGTCTTTCCAACCTAAAGGAATGACTCTCTAGCAGTGGAATTCCCAAGGCAGAAGGAGATTTATCTTTGGGTGGCAACCTTTGCACCTCTGTATAAGGTAGGCCCAGGATGGAAGGAAGAGATGGAATATATGATTGTTACCTAAAACAAACTATTTTCTTATTCAGTATCATGTCATGTGCATATAATGACATTTTACTTCTTCTTTTCCAATTTGGATACCTTTTATTTCTTTTTCTTGTCTGATTGCTGTGGCTAGGACTTCCAATACTATGTTGAATAGAAGTGGCAAGAGTGGGCATCCTTGTCATGTTCCAGATTTCAGAGGGAAGTCTTTTAGCTTTTCACCATTGAGTATTATGTTGGCTATGGGAACAAACTGTTCTCTTGAAGGACCATCTGGAAGAGACCTGGAGAGAAAAGGCAAAGAAATGCAGGTAGAACCAACATTGATGGAGTTACACGCGTAGGGCCAAGCCCCTGCCGGGCATAGGCTTTCTCACCCATGCTTCCCAATAAACCTGCAAAGCGGATGGTGCCCCCATCTACATGAGGACTTGGCTCAGAAAGTTTAGGTAAGACCACACAGCTAGGAACTAGCAGAGAAGGCATTCTGAAAAAAAGCAGCCTGGATGGTTCCCAGGCACCTACTGCTTATCTAAATGGATCCTTAAATGCACTAGTGTAATACTGACGCAGAAGAGAAGCTAAAAGGGCATAAGGACTTTGGACTTCCTCTATGAAAACACTCCCCTGGCAACTTCAATTTCCTTTTCTGTAAAATGGGCTGAATATCACCTCCCTCGGGAGTTATGGGGGGAGAGAGAGAGAGAGAGAGAGAGAGAGAGAGAGAGAGAGAGAGAGAGAACGTGGTGAACTGTCAAAGTGTCACCCAGATGCAATTTATGCCCTTCCTTGTCCCCAGCTTTACTGGCTTCCCTTGCATTTATCTTCAAGTCTCTCCAAGTCCCTGCTCTAACCTCAGTTTTCCCACTTCTTCCAGGACCAGTGGAGGACAAATGCCAAGAACTCATGTGCAAGTGTGACCAGGAGATTGCTTACTGTTTAGCCAAAACTGAGTACAACTTAAAGTACCTCCTTTACCCCCGTTTCTTGTGTGGGAAGGATTCGCCCAAGTGTGACTGACTAGCATGACTTGAAATGTCTTTTCTGCACAAGGAAATAAAACTTCCTTTTGTGGAATAACAGCCTTATTCAGTTCTTTGCAGGAGGAAGCTGGGGCCAATTGTTAAAGCTGAAACCCTCGTGTTTGCTTTCACTCCTGTCCCGAACTTGGGGCTGGAGCCAGTTTGGTTTCCAGCTTAATGTCAAAAGTCCCACGCCTATTTTATAAAACCACAACTTTATGACTGTATTAGGTTTGGTACCATTTGAGGTTCAACCTTTATGAAAAGAGCTGAGCCTTGTCTTCTAACCTGCTCCCGATGGCAGGTAGTCAAAAGTGAGCAAACACCTACCATGCGCTTGGCCTTGCTTTCGATTCTGGGCTGAAGCAATAAACAAAATGGCCACATGATGCCCAACCTTGTGAAGTTCAAGTCTAGTAGTTGTTAGCTCGAGTCTTCTGCCCTATCCCACTCCACCTTTAACAGTTAAAATTTATTTCCTGATTACAAAAGTAGTACCTATGCACTGCTAAAAAAAAAAATAAATAAATAAAAAATAAAAGTAAAATAACCACAATAACCACTTCTAGTATCTTAGTGTGCTGCCCATCGGTCTTGTCTATAATGTGTTAAAAGTGTAATCGAGACTCTATACTGTATGATTTTCATAAGCTTTTTTCCATTTCTCCATGTCTTTAAAAAAAATCTCTGGAAACTTCATTTCCAAATGTATTAGATACATTTCCAGCTGTATTAGATACTATTTTATAGACTGCTACCTTGTGGACATTGGTGATACTTCCTACTTTTATCAATTACTGATGCGGTGAGCATGCTTGTGAATAAATCTTTGCCCCCCTCCCACCCTTTTATTATTCCTTAACTGAGATTTGCAGAAATGGAATTCTTGCATTAAAGGGTCTGAATATTTTAAATAGACTCCCCATTTTGACACACCAAGCCAAGAGGGTCTGAGGGCGGAGAGGCAGCCGGTGGCCCTGGCTCTGATATGCCTGTCCCTCCTGCAGGCGATAAGGAGGGAGAGCCCAGCCCAGCCTGTTTGCTCTCCACCAAGACTGCTTTGCAATCCCCCCCCCCCCAGACAGAGCACGTGTGGGTATTACTCATCTTTGAAGCATGATTTGGGGAGTGGGTGGGGATGGTGTGGGGGGAGGCCAAGGCGGGGGGGCAGGTAGGGAGTGCTGGTGGCTCCACCAGTGCCACCCAGCCTCCATCTCTTCATCTGAAAAGAAGAGTAACCCTGCGAGGCATGAGGCCAGGGACATGAAGGTACCGCATGCAGATCGGCTGGGCTATCAGTGTCTCCGGCAGGTCACGAGGGTTAAACAGGTAAAGTCAGGCAGCCTCAGGGCCTGATGAACAGACACAGGAGGAAAGAAAACATTCTCCCTCCTTTCACTTAAGAAACCTTCCGCGGCTCCTTCTCGGCTCAATGTCCACGTCAGGCTGGGGGACTTAAGTGTGACCAGTAGGTTGTACTGAGCAATGCAGATTTTCTTCATGCTTCCTAAACAGTTTATTTTTCTCTACATAGAAGTTTTACCTGTATAAAAGAATCTTTATTTTTATTTCAAGTAACTTCTTTAAACTTTCAGAAGCAAAGTTTGAGTGAAATCTTCAAAGATACAAAGGGTTAATGAATGGTTCATGGAGTCACAAAAAAACATTTTGGATGCCAGCTTATCTCTGCAGGGCCAGTCTTCAGGTTGACCGCCTTTCACACCTGCTGCTGTCACACTGGAAGGGAATCAAAGGCCACAGTTCATTTCATATTTACAATTACAGCACTTGGTGTAATTATACTTGTTGTTTTATACATCAGAACAGAGTGTACGGTGGGAGGTCAATGTACAAAATGTTTCCTTAAACAAATGGACTAGCCTGGATTTTACAAATTAAATTCTTAAAAACAAAACAAAGTAAACCCCAGAACAACAATTTTAAGTAGCACTGAAGCAGCTCGGCCTGATGGGAATTACTCTCCATGAAATGCCTGACATCCCACTCAATTCCCCCAGAAAAAGAGATGCAAACTTTCAACGATTACAAGTAGAAAACAGTGATGGCAAGTCTAACCACCATCATTCTAATCTTGAACTGAATCCTTTCAGAGGCTTAACTCTGAAACCGTGTAGCAACTCTTAAATAAGACAGAGTCGTCAGCTGGATTTTGGTTTTTCCTCTGTGTTTTTTATATGCAACTGCCATGCCTATGACAAAATCTCCTGTTCTCCTAAACTTAACTTAGAGGACAGGCCTGGGCCTGGGCTCAGTCTCAGGGCTCCAACTTGCCCTGGGAGCCTTGTGTCAGTCTCTGAGGTTATTAGCGCAAGTGGGACTGAGACCCACTCCATGTACTCTGAGAACCCTGGGTCCCTGCCAGGTGTTGTGGACTGGGCCTCCCAAGACCCCACGAGGAAGGTGGCTGGGTGGGAGGCACGGTGGCTTTGTCAGCCAAGCGCTGGGGCGCCAGTCCCTGCTGCCACAGGCAGAGGGAGAAGACCTGGCTGTAGCCTTTGACAGACAAAGCAGCACCTTGTTTACAAGGGGCAGAAAATAGGGTGTCCGCTCCCCATCCCCCTCGCCACACTTAAGCATCAGAGCTTGGCTGGCAGGAAGGCTGGAAGAGTCCCTCAGAGGCTGGGCAGCGTCAGTCACAACACCTGGGTTTCCAGCCGTCGGACCTCCTTAACCACGTGATCAATGTTAATAATTGGGTTAAAGTACAGGGCCCAGTAAAACAGACAGTTGCAAACAAATTGAGGGATGAGGGGCCAGAACATGGCCACAAAAAGCCCCTGTGTTGATACTTTCCAAAAGTGGCTCCACATCCTCTGAGGCACAGTCCTGAAAAAGGAAGAGAAGCATTTGAGAGGCAGAATAGTGATGGCGTTTCTAACGACAGCGCCGAGGCACTCAGACCCTGGGCCTTTGCCTGATGCGGTCTGGCTGCCAGTGCTGCAGAGACCTTGTTTCCTGTCCCCAGTGCCCCAGACATACCTTTCCTGACCACTCCACCTTCAACTCCCAGGGCGCAGCCTAGAGGGTGCCTCCTCAGGGCACTCTCGCCCAGTCCCCACGCCTGGTCCCACAGGCGAGGCC
This sequence comes from Delphinus delphis, assembly GCF_949987515.2. Classification (NCBI taxonomy): domain Eukaryota; kingdom Metazoa; phylum Chordata; class Mammalia; order Artiodactyla; family Delphinidae; genus Delphinus; species Delphinus delphis. The sequence goes on along the minus strand of NC_082697.1, from coordinate 61,206,310 downwards.
TCCCCAGCACAGTCCCAACTCCACCTGCTTCTTCGCTGGGTCGCTCTTGTAGGTATTTAACATAATCTTTTCTCTGCTAGGCTGCAGGCCTTCAGAGTATAAACTGTCTTCTTTACCAAAAGATCTGTGGTGTCCAGCAGAGAACCAGGGGCAGAGTAGGGGCTCAATCAACTGTGCCTGAATAAGTGAGTTCACTGAATTGAAATAAATGAGGGAGAGTCTTGTCAGGTTCTCAGAACTTTTTATAAGGCTGCTCCTGATGGATGAGGCCAAGACCCCTTCACGTCATGGGCTGTTTCAGGCTGAAAGGATGCTGGTGTGCTGATGCATTACTTCTGCCTGCCCAGCAGCCATACCCTGTCTTCTGGAAGCACCTTTTGAGTTTCCCTTTAGGGTGTCTCCCTCTCCTATTCTCTTCCATGTGGTCTGGTTGGGGCATCAGCTAGCCCCTGGTTGGGGGAGAGGCTGTGAGTGCACACCTGCATCTGGACACGGGGAGCCCACAAACCCCTGCACTTGTGATGGGTTTGGGGTGGCAGGGGGAGGCTGTGACCCAGGCTGGGCCAATCAGAGCAAAGGCATGTGAGCCTCAGGCTTTCACAAGCCTCAGAAGTGCTCTCTTTCCTCCAGGGCTGCTAAGCTGCTCAGATCGACACCCAGAGTGATCAAGGGCCCCCAAACAAAGACGTTGTTGAGGCTGAACAGAGCAGAGCTGTAAGGGGGGGGGGGAGGGGAGAGAGAGAGGGAGAGGGAGAGAGGGAGAGGGGGAGGGGGAGGGGAGGGGGAGGGGAGGGGAGGGGGAGGGGAGGGAGAGGGTGGCCCTGATGACAGCATTTGGGTCTCTGGGTCCAGCCATGCAGGAAGCCTTCACTGGGCATGTCGCTTGGTAGGAAAGCCAATTTAGGTTGGTTTCTCTCACTTACAACCAAGAGTCACTTGACTCAGTGACTGTCTAGTCCAACTCTCATTTTATGCATTAATCCAGAGAAATTATCACTGTTCCAGCTGGTGGCAGTGCAGGATTAAAACTCATGCCTACAGAATTCCTCATCAAATCCCTTTATGCTCTGCCACACTGCTGCTTTCCGTAAAGTACCCTCTTCTTCTCACTTGTTTATTCCTCAATTACTGAAGCCCTTCACGCCCCGCGCCGCAGGAATTAGCCGGCACATCGCATGGGGAGAAGGCGCATGGGACGCACTTTGACAGTGAGCGCCACCAGAGCCACCCCAGCCCCAACACAAAGGCATTTTCCTGTTTGCTGCTTAAGCAGTATTTCTAAACCAGAGCCCGGGGCGTCTTCTCGAGTCTAAACAACACTCCACAGAGGACTTCTCCTCCACTTGGTATTTCTTTCCCAGTCTCTGTTGCTCCAACCGTCTCCTACATAAAAACACACTTACTTCAGTTCACTTCTTGACCAGGTCCTCCAAAAGGAGAATAATTCCAGAACTGAGAGTAACATGGCATTGACGATGAGAAACCGTGACGTCCAGTAATGGACCTCCAGCCAGTCCCAAGCAAATTCAGCAATCAGCTGGTATGGAAGGAAGGAGTACTTGACAAGGAATTCTCTCCACTGCTTCCATGTGGGCTCTCTAAGATCCTTTAAAAATAACACACAAGTAAATAAAACTACATAAAAATGGACACAAAAAATCATGAGGATTGACTTTTACACAAAATACTGTGGTTATCCCAGTGAGTTTTACATTTATTAAAACATACATACACATACACGCATATGCAACAATCTAAAATGAGATTTCCACCCACAAACTCACCTTGTAATAATTAATCTTACACTGGATAAATGTTACCAAAGAGGCTGAACTGAGATGCTTGTTATATAATTGTGGAAGCTCAGAAGTAAAAAAAAAATCTAAGCATGAGTAATCTAAGCATTATTAATAATGAGGTTGAAATGAATAAAAATTAACCAGCTTTACAATTTCTTCACCACTGCAAGGGTAGCTCAAACAATTTCAATTCAACAGCTCATCTGTGGTAGAATGATAACAGGTCATGGGAAAAGTAAACTTTAAAAAGTAATTTTGGGAAAATGAAAAATTTTCCTTACAGAATTAGCAGGTAATCTGTAACAAGAGCATTTAAACAACTCATAAGCATCCAGAGGCTAATGAAAGCCAAGCAAGACTGTGTACAACGGGGCAGACACTGAGCATCCCAAGAAGAAAGTCAGCGTGATAAGTGGGCAAGGGTTGATGGGGCTCTTTAAAACGGAAAGGTCAGGGGGTCTCTGTGCTCCCAGTCCAGCAAGGGCAGGGAACAGCTGAAAACTGGGTAATCAGAGAAACACTGTGCAAAGGGGCTAACCTGCAGGCTTAAAACTACACCCAAGGCTGAGGTCAGTTAGGTAGGCATTTGGTTCGAGTGTTTAGAAAAGGGTCTTTGGAGATTTAGGAATTCTGTTTCAACATCATATACGATGATTCCTATATCCATGTGACTTTCGATATAAACGGATCAGAGGGACTGCCCCAAAAGTACCAATGTAAAGGACATTACCCTCTGATGACCAACTAGACACAATCACCCTGAGTCAATGCGATCCACTGACAGTTCTGAAGGAATCCATCAGAGCTGTGGTGGGTAGCTATCCCTGCCAAAGGCCCTGTGGTCAGCTGACTTGATGACTCCCATCAGTGAGCTGGATGACAGCTTACTATTCTGAGGCCAACAGGACGGATGCTAACCCTGCCTTGTGGTAGGACAAATAATCATCCTTTGGGGATCCTGTTAAGAGACAGATTACCAAGCTGGAGGGCCCACAGATCTAACCCTTGGGCAATCTGGACCTATGCTATCTTCTTTTATAACAGAAGCAAAGCTGAGGTTTTTTCCCCTAAATATTTCAAGTCCAGAGGGTAACCCCTCTTGCTATGTAATGCAGGAAACAAAACAGGCTTCTGGGAGTGGGGAAGTTCCTGCTGTATTTTCTTTCGTAGGGGCTCTCCTTGCAAAATTCAAATGAAGCCTCTGTTGTTTCCTCTTCCCTGACAGGCGCCAGCCATGTCTCCAATTCCATCCCACGCTGAGGAACGGCAGCATGAAGCCACTCAAGGCCCTCTCCAGACCCACCAGAAGCTTGGTGATGACGTCCTCCCCGGAGCTGTCTTCTTGCAGAGGGCAGATGGTATGGATGAAGGGCAGGAAGGTGTCTGTGTAGTCAAACAGGTAGAGGTACAGCAGACAGAGTCTCGGGGAGCTCTTGAGGGCGTACAGCAGGAACAGGGACCTGCCTGGGTTCACGGCCTGCAGAGGATGATGCGGGTGCAGGGACTCGTTACAACAATAGCTGCCCGCTCCCCACCCAGGCTCCTTCCGCAGTCTCACGCCCTCCTCCACGTGGTTTGCACTGGGAATGAATGAATGAATGAATGGGAAGAAGGGGCCAAGTAATCCATCTGTTAGGCTACATTATAGAAAGATCCAGTCTCTCTCCATGGGTGGGGAGGGATAGGGGGATGAGAAGCAAGCTCCTAGGCACATTTAGAAGAACACAACCTTTTGGGAAAGTAATCAGTGGGCACCACTTAATAAAAAAATCAGAAGGCCTCATGCACAAAATATTTAGTGTTGCATTGTGCATAATAGAGAAAAAGTGAAATCTGTGACCTCAGTCCTGAAGTTACTGTAGATATTTAGCCCAGAATTCATACAGCCATGGAGGAATGTATAGGAGGGGCGTTGGATAATGCTCATGTTACAATGTTAGGTGAAGAAAAGATCTAAGATGTGTAGCCATCCACCTCCACAGTGTCAGTGCCGTGAAAGCAGGGCCTGCCTGATTCAGGACTCAGATCCCCTTTCTAAAGGACCACCTGGCTCACAAGAGATGTCAGTACATGTTTGCGGAATGAATACAAAAATAAAACAGCTGTTTTAAGTACACTCAGAAAATTGTCTAGAAGAAAACAGAGCAAAACGCAATGTTACCCATGTCTGAATCTCAGGTGGGATTAGGGTCAATTTATTTTCATTTTCTTCACTTCTGTAAATTTGTTATAATGAATGTACATTTATATTTTTCCTGATTATAAAAGAAACTTAAATATGATGCAACTTACTTGATGCTACTAAGCATCAGGTAAAATGGGCAAAAGATGTGAATGGACACTTCACCAAAGAAGATAGAAGGATGGCAAATACGCACATGAAAAGATGCTCATTATCACTAATCCTTAAAGAAATGCAAATTAAGCCAGTGAGATACCACTGCGCACTAATTAAAAAGGGGAGGGATGGGAAGGAGGGCTTACAAAGGGGCGGGAAGAAGCTTTTGGGAGTGATGTATACGTTCACTATCTTGATTGTGGTGATGGTTTCACAGGTGTGTACATATGTCAAAACTTAGCAAATTGTACACTTTAAATATGTGTATGTCAATTATAGCTCAACAAAACTGTTAAAACATATTCAACTTATTTGATGCTATTAGTGGCTTACCAATAAAGCTTTTAAAGTGTGATAACGGTTACATTTAAGAAGACAGTCCTTCTCTTTAGAGCTTCACACTAAAGTATTTAGGGGTGAAATAACATGATGTGTGGATATGCTTTGATATAATTCCAGGACTGGGGGTGTGGGGAGAGGGTGGAGGGGTACAGATGAATTAGGAGTGACCATGAGTCGATGCTTGTTGAAGCTGGGTATGAGTACTCTCTTCCCTCTATTTTTGTATGTACCTAACATTTTCTATATTTAAAAAAATTTTTAAGAGGTCCAACTTGTGAAATGGCTGATTCCAGGTCTGGGGCAGGAAAGGTACACGAGTAACTTGAACATCTTGTCGTGTGAGAACGGAAACTATCAAAGACTAATAAATCATGTTAAAAGGACTCATTAGCAAGTATGCTGTACCTCAATTCAAAAGTTAAATTTAAAAAATGGACTCAGAGAATAATTTGAAGAGACTCCTATTCAAAAAAGATGGGACAGTTGGAGCATCAATTAGAATAACTATTGAAATGTATTCAAATACATCAAGAATGTCAAAATACTCAGTTATTAATAATCCTAAAGAAAGAAATTGGTCACTTTTGGAGGACAACAGGGAAGCAAATTCTGAAACTGGTAAGTAAATGGAGAAGATCAAGCATTTAACCTGCCCTTCTGGTATAAACTGTACTTAGGATAATCAAAATGGCTGTTGACAGATTTCCTTTTTATTAAAGATGTATGTCAGCTAACAAGATGAAAAAGAAATGAGAGAGTTACAGTATCACCATTTGGCAACCCTTAATGAACTAATGGATCTAAACAATCAATGATCATGGGACATTATGAGCCTCTTGATGGAAGAAAATACCACACCTATAAAGCAGCCTTGCCGAAACACCAAACCTAAACCAAAGTAAGCCTCTAGTCCTAACTCCTAGATTATAGGATATGCAGGGGAAGAAGGGACCTGTTAGGTGACACCACAGAGAGATAACTGGCAAAGTACAAAACGTCAGAAAACTACAGGAGAAAATGATCTGGTTTCTTCAACAAATAAATGCAGGGTAATGACAGAGGAAGGGAGAATCTACAGACTGAAAGAGACTTAAGAGACATGACAACCAACAAACAACCCAATTAAAAAAAATTCAGAAGACCTGCATAGACATTTTTCCAAAGAAGACAGTGAGATGGCCAATAGGCCCATGAAAAGATGCTCAACATCACTAATTATCAGAGAAATGCAAATCAAAACCACAATGAGATATCACCTCACACCTGTCAGAAACGCCATCACCAAAAGCACCACAGATAACAAATGCTAGAGAGGGTGTGGAGAAACGGGAACCCCTGTACACCATTGGTGGGAATGTAAATTGCTGCAGCCACTGTGGAAAACAGTATGGGTGGTCCTCAAAAAGCTAAAAATAGAGCTACCATATGATCCATCAATCCTACTCCTTGGAATATATCCAAAGAAAACAAAAACACTAATTTGAAAAGATGCAGGCACCCCAATGTTCATAAGAGCATTATTTGCAATTGACAAGATATGGAAGCAACCTAAGTATCCATCAACAGATGAATGGGTAAAGATGCTGTGGCATATAAATACACACACACACACACACACAATGGAATACTACCCTTCCATAAAAAGAATGAAACTTTACCATTTTGCAACAACATGGATGGATCTGGGGGTATTATGCTTAGTGAAATAAGTCAGACATAGAAAAATAAGTAGGTATATTTTGACTTATATGTGGAATCTAAAAAATAAAACAAACAAATGCCTATAACAAAACAGAAACCAACTCACAGATATAGAGAACCAACTAGTGGTCACCAGTGGGGAGAGGGAAGGTGGGAGGGGCAAGACAGGGGTAGGGGATTAAGAGGTACAAACTACTATATATAAAATAAGCTATAAGAATATACTGTTTAGCACAGGGAATATAGCAAATATTTTTATAATAACTTTAAGTGGGGTATGATCTATAAAAATATTGAATCACTATGTTGTACACCTGAAACTAATATTGAAAACCAACTTTACCTCAAAAAAAAAAAAAGACATGACAACCAAATGTGGACCTTGTTGGGACCCTGGGTGGAACAAATCAACTGAAAAAAAAAAAGTAGGGTATTTGAATACTGACAAATTATTTGGTAATATCAGAGAATTATTCATCCTGGGGGGGTATATTGTGGTATTTTAGTTTTGTTTTTCAAGAAGTCTTTACTTTTTAGGGCCTCTCCTGGTGGTCCAGTGGTTAAGAAAACGCCTTCCAATGCAGGGGACACGGGTTTGATCCCTGGTTGGGGAACTAAGATCCCACATGCCACAGGGCAACTAAGCCTGCGCGCCACAACTACTGAGCCTGCACCCTGTGGAACCCGTGCGCTGGAACTAGAGAGAAGCCTGAGTGCCACAACGAAGATCCCGCATGCCGCAACTAAGACCTGACGCAGCCACATAAATTTAAAAAAAAAGTCTTTACTTTTTAGAGATTCAATAAAATATTTACTTATGAAATATATGCTATTTCAGATTCAAAATAATCAGGGGTAGCAGGAGTAGGTATTACTGAAATAACACAGCCATGAGTTGCTGTCGTATGGGTTGATGGAAGTTTTGTACTATTATCCTGCTTTTGGGTATATTTGAAATTTTCCATAGTAAACGTTTTTTGAAAAATCTAACTTCTAAAAATTATCTCTGTATTGTAACGTAGGTGAGACATAGAAATATGGAAGTAGTTCTTCATTTTAAAGCAATGTTTCCCAACCTTTTTTTCATTATTACCCCTTGAGGAGCCTTTTAAAGACATTTTTTCATAAGCCCTCCCCTGCCCCGTGAAACGTTAACACCACAGACATACCGTGTATCTGTTTATGTCCTGTGGTCTTTGGAGGGCCACAAGTCACTGCAATACTTAACACTTTTCACCCCTCAAGAACCAATGGCCTTGGGGGTGATGCTGCTCCTGTTGGGTGTGCAGGCTCTAAAGGAATACAGGTCCCAGAAATAGAGCCCGAAGGCACCCAGCCACATCTTGGTTAGTACGAGACAAAGGGAGATGACCGGGTTACATGTTTGTAGGTCTGGGATCAGCTGGACCAAAATATCCCAACTCTGGGGCTACCTTCTATCAGAGAAGGAGGATAAACCAACCTCCCAGTTAGGTGGTTACGATGACAGCACTGCTGTGGGGAGCTGTCCCTCTCAGGTCTGACGAGAACAGTGGCACTAGGGGCAGCCGCACCGAGGGGTCTTACCACACAGCCTGCAGACTGAACATCAAGCGACCACCCCTGGGGAGGGGCTGAAGCGCAGATCTGAAGGAGCAGACTGATGATAAGGTTCTGCCTGCTCTTTACAGTGGGACCAGAATACCATCCCCATTCACTCTGGTGAATATTAAGTTTACTTTGACAGATTCTAACTAGAGGCTCATTGTTGGATACAGGACCCAGAAAGGTTCTGTCAGATATTAAAACCCACCATAGGTCTAACATTGGCTACAAGAAGTCCAGAATTTGACTGCATTAACAAAACTAATAATTTATGATAAAAGAGAAGTAGGGATTTTTTTTTTTAAACTGACAAACAACACAGAAAACAACAAATCATCTATCTTAGGACCCTATCCCCATTCTTCAAAAATTCTGAAACTAGTGTTTTTTCAGCTTTGAAGCAATACATGCACAAAATAAACACAATTTTTTCAAACGGCACAGAATTGTATTAAATGACAAATACAATTCACCCTTCCACTCAAGTCTCAATCCGTAGATGAAAACATTGTTAACAGTCTGTGTATCCTTCCAGAGGTTTTCTATGACACATACAATTGTGTAGCTTTTCTAACGTGTTTTTCTTTATTTTCAGTTAACAACTTGGGTATCATTTCTTGTTAGCACACCCAGGGTCACCTTGTTCCTTTGTAATGGCTACATGTATGGGTGAGCTGTATTTATTTAACCTGTTCCTAACAATGGGTGCTGAGGTTGTTTCCCACGTGCTATTACCAGTGACACTGTGGTCAACATCTTGTTTAATAATTTCTGTGACTCAAACATTCAATTCTCACTGTGACTCTCTGAGGTCATTGGCTGAGGAGGAAACGGGACCAGGAGGCCCAGGGACTTGCTGGCGTTGCCACAGTCAGTGTGCCCTGGAGGAGCCTGGCGAGGAGCCCGGGAGTCAGGCTGCCGAGCCCTCTCTTGATCACAGCGCTATGCTGCCTGTGCTCTAAATGCAAAGAAGTGAAATTGTAGACCAAAGAGTAGGGGCGGTTTAAACTTTAACAGTTATTGACAAACTGCTCTCCAAAGAGACTGCGCCAATTTAGGATCCGCACACATGAGTGCCTCTTTCCTCACGTATGAAAGTTCTTATCCTTGATAATGTCACAGGTGAGAATGACGCCAGCGGTTTGTCTCATTTGTACCATAATTATCAGTGAGCATTTTTCCCCCATAAACTTACTGGTTATTTGTATTTATTTTTCTCCATGATGTCTTTTTTAGGGTATAGGTATCTGTACTCCAGACACTCTATGACTAATAAAAAATAGAGTATTCGTTTTACACTACAGTATTCGCTAAATTCTCTCTGTGAAGGAGAACCAGGTACAGTCACACTGAAGAACAATTTATCAGCATCTGGTAAAGCTGAAGATGTGCGTTACTTGTGACCCAGTAATCCTATTCCTCAGTGTATAGCGCAAAGAAAGTCTTACACATGAGCACACGAACTTTCCAAGAATGTCCACAGCAGCCCTGTTTCTCATAGCAAAAATGGAAATAATCTCAGTGGCCATCAATGGGAGAATGTATAAATGGTCATGCACTTGTGCAGTGGAATATGGCACAAGAGAAAAAGAGAGCCACAGACAAAAGCTACTTGCAGAAGGATAATAAGCTCAGTTCATGCCTTTTATGTTAAGGTTAAAAACCTAGAACATTGTTCCTAGAGCTGTGGATATATACCCATAACACAAGTAGAAAAACAGGCTCAGGAAGGATACACAGGCATAGGGAAAGTGGGGATGCAGGGGGCTTCGGTTTTGTCTGATGTATTCATGAGCAGTGGGCAGGCAGATAACTAATATCTGGTGCTCAATACTTATTTTCCATTGAAAAAATAGAGTTCACCTTGTATTCCCAGAGGTTTTGCGGGGGCTTCACACCCAGTGCTTTGACTCGCTCCAGTTCCATGAGGATGGCTCTTCGGTGGCTGCTGTTTTCTATGGTATATGGTGCCCTGGAAAATTCTTCCTCTGTCAAAGTTAAAAGCAACCTAGGGTGTGGGCAAGGAGATAGGAGGAGATGTCTTTTGAGATCACATCCTGGAAGCAAACTTTCCACAGTCGGAGTTCCACCTTATCAACACAGATAAACACTTTAGGCTTGAGGTAAGACACCTAACATATGAAATAAGATTAATAATAGCAAACAACTGAAAGCTTACTATTTGCCAGTCCCTCTATTTTTTGAAGTGTGTGTGTACAGAAAAAAAAAGTTGGGAAGAAATCCAATAAAATATTATGACATTAAGAGTAGTTGTTTGGGGACTTGCCTGGTGGTGCAGTGGTTAAGAATCCGCCTGCCAGTGCAGGGGACACGGGTGGGATCCCTGGTCCAGGAAGATCCCACATGCTGCGGAGCAACTAAGCCCGTGCTCCACAACTACTGAAGCTCGCGCACTTAGAGCCCATGCTCTGAAATAAGAGAAGCTACAGCAGTGAGAAGCCCGCGCACCACAATGAAGAGTAGCCCCTGCTCGCCGCAACTACAGAAAGCCTGCACGCAGCAACGAAGACCCAATGCAGCCAAAAAAAGAGTAGCTGTTTGAGGATAGTGATTAAATAAAGATAAGTGTAGATCCCTTATCTGTTCCCTTTCATCAGAAGACGTGAATTCGTGAATTCACGTGAATTCACCTCCACACTTTTCCTTGTTAAAAGTGCCCCGTAAAGGTTTATTCCCTTTCACTCAACAATTCCAGTTTTGGAATCTCTCCTCTGGAAGGAAGACAGTTACAGAAAGACATATTGTATTAAGTGGGTAGAGAAGTTTCTTTAACTACAATTCAGGGCGAGGGTGGGGAGGTGGTACAACTTCTTACAAAAAACAGACGAAGTGGGAGTATTTTGCTTCCTCAATAGAGAGTCAAGTGTTAAAAGCTCAGTTCAGGGGGAAAAAATGGACCAGGGTGGGAGGTGGGGCAGTCTAGCAGTGAGTGGACTACACGTCTGACTCAAATGGGTTAGAGAGCGGCTGCCTGGTGGTCTAAGTAACACCCCTACGTGTTCCCCCTTCAAGGAAGGGAGGGACCCCAGTAAAGATGGACAGGGCTCCGGAAGGGGCAGGGGGATTTGCTGATGGGCAGAAGCAGGCTGACACATAGCTCAGCGATGAGTGAGCTCCTCAAACTAATAGGTTCCTCAGAGCATTTGCACAATGTAGTCTGGTACCGTCTGGAGCAGAAAAAAGGGAAACACCACATATGTGTGCTGGTAGAGATTGATTAATAGACTATAGCCTATACACATACATATAAACACAGGTTTGCTTAGTACAATCGTATTTCCAGTTTAAATAAATAAATAACATGTTATTTAACACATCTATATGTATGCCTGTATAAACATTGAAAAAAATCTGGACAGGTGTCCAGCAAGATGAGAATAGTGGTTTTCTCTGAAGAGCAGGATTATGAAGGTATTTCATTTCTAATGTCCTACAATTCTACTTTATTATTTTAAAATAAATAAATATATGTTACTTTGATAATCAGGAAGCAACAAACAATTAAAATGTCAGTCGATGACATAAAATGGTTCAGCTGCTTTAGAAAACAGTTCAATGGCTCCCCAAAAGGTAAACACAGAGTTACCTTATGACCCAGCATTTCCACTCCAAGACAGTACTGAGTATTGAAAATATACGTCCACACAAAAACCTTTATATACAAATGGTCGCAGCAGCACTGTTCCTAACAGCCCCAAAATGGAATCAATCCAAATGTCCATCAACTGAAGAATGGATGAATGAAGAATGGAAATACTCTGAACAGGCAAATCCAGGAGACAGAAAGTAGAATGGTGGTTCCCGGGGGCTGCGGGAGGGGAAAATGAGGATTGACTGCCTTTAGCAGGAGCTCTCTTTTTGGGGATGATGGAAATGTTCTAAAACCAGACTGTGGCGATGGCTGCACATATCTGTGAATATATTAAAAGCCACTGATTATACTCTTTAAATGGGTGACTTTTGGGGTTACGTGGATGGTGTCTCAATAAAACTGTTTAAAAAATGTCAGTGACGTATCAGAAGATTTTGCTCCTCACCTTCCATTTACTCTTTCAGATAAAAACCTGTCTCTGTAGAGAGAGGCCCAAGGGCCCAGCTGCTCCAGCCAGAGGACAACTTCTTCTGCTGTCCATGTGGCCACAGTCTTGTGCACCAGGAGGTCGTGCTCAGATTCCCTGCTGCTCCAATGATACACCAGCAGGACCACCTGGGGAAAAGTGACATGGCCCTTATTCCACAGCAGGATCAGAGACGCCAGTTTCTAAATATGTGAGCGTGGGGCGGGAAGGAAAAAGCTGAGCTGGAAGGGGATGATGCCAAGTCCATAGATATGGAAGCCGGCAACACCACTGCCACTGAGATCTGGGGAGCGTGACCCTTGGTGGGCTCATCTCTGCTGAGTCTCGGGTCGTCAGGGAACAGAGACAGGAATAGGACTCACTGCAGGGCACCAGGGAGCACTGCACCCTTTTCCCCATCAATTTGGCCAGTGTAACTGACTCGCGTGCCTTTTCTATTGGAAAATTGGTAATAGTTAGATTTTTGTAGCATGGATAGATCTTAAAAAGAAAATAGTCTCTACACTGGAAGTTAGTGAAGGGCTGTGCTCAAGACATGGCCTTGAGTTCCAGCTTTAACACCTTTCTGCACCGGTTTGCTCCTCTCTACAGCAGGAATAATAACAGTGCCTATTGCATAGGTTGTGAAGAGGATGAAATGGGACAAAGCTAACATTTACTGGGCTCTGAATATTACGTTGCATATACTTGCATAGGCAACATACCCAGGTTTCAATGTACATAGTGAATTACCACATTCGGTCACATCATTAATCATTTAGGGGTATTTCAACAGAACTGACTTCACGGGAAACTGTGGGAGGGAGGGGGACAGAGAGACATAAACTTACTGCCACACCAGTTAAAGCTGTGAGCACTCCGGAAAAGAATCCCCCTCCCCTCTGCTGATTCACTCGGCCAGTGTTGGGAGCTGAAAGAATCTTATCATTCCCATACTTCTGAAAGGCTGCGAGACTCTGGACTACATCATTATTCTGCTGAATGTCTTCAGATCGCATTCTAATTGCATCAGGAAATAATTTTTCAATGGCATCCCTATGGAGAACAGAAAAAAAAAAATCACAAGACAGTTGTTTGACTAAGTACACTTATAATGTTTAGAGGCCAAAATAAAACTACTATCAACATTTAATAATATATAAGGATTCTAGAAGAATGGACAAGAAGATTGGTTATGGCCCTGCTGGTAGCAGCAACAAATCAGAAACACCTATATGTCCACTGTTAGGGCAACAGCTAAATAAAACATAGCATATTCAAACATACAGTGGAAATACATTCATACAGTGGAAACATACATAGTTTTAAAAATGAATTTACTGGATATCACTGTGTATCAAAATGAATAAATTTATCCGCATTGTTGAATGAAATAGTAAACTGCAGAAACACAGTACACCACTGATGTGAGGAAATATTTGCATTTCCTATTGGCACATAAATGTATAAAAGTATTTTTAAAAATCTGAAAGATGACAACTAAGTCATAACTGAAATTATTCTGAGAAAAAGGAAGGAAGAATTGTAAGATGGGGGAGGAGGGGTTGAAGGGGTCTTTATCAGCAATGCTCTGATTTTTTTAAAAGAATGTAAATGACTATATATGTACTGCTTATGTTATTAAAAATTAACTCAGAAAAAAGGTGCAGTTCAGTAGTGAGAGTGAGACCAACCCTCAGGTCTTACTGTAGGCTCTTCATTTTCGATTATACACAATCAGAGAACCCTTCTTCAATTTAAGGTTAACCCGCAGGTAAACCAAGGCTGAAAGGTCAGAGCAAAGTGGTGTAAATACATCTCCTGTGAAAAAGAGAATGCTGGGTTAATGTTTTCAGTGGAACTTCCTGGTACTCTGTTGATAACAAGAAGGCAAGAGAAAAGGATTTTAGCCTCAAAGACCTCACAGGGACATGATGAACATTATGAAGGGAAGCAGAAATAAACCTGCTATCTGAAGGTCTTAACAACTGTTGTGTGATGCCATGCATGAGAAACTCTATTAATGTGATAAATGCAACAGAGTTTAGTCAAAGATTATGAAAACCAGCATCAAACCAGTTTTCGAGAATCATACAGTTAGACCATCTTCTCTATGAGACCTAGGGTGTTCTCAGTGAATACACATCAATAAGAAGTATTATGTGCATAGGGTTACAGACAATGGTCTGATAACCAGCGTTTCTTTCTTTCCCCCATTTATAATAAACAAACAAATCACGGTCACCTGTGAGGAAGGGAGTCGGGACTTCCAGGTCCCTGAGCTCCCTGACTCACATGCCAGCAGATCCAGAATGACCCCTGAGGCAGTGGGCTCCACCCCTCTGGCCTTTCCAGATGTGGCAGCTCCCAGTAAGAGAAACCACACTGTACAGGCCCAATGAGCTACCCACGTGGGCTGAGCATTACCTGAGGAGAATATTGACTTTGGGGAAACCTTCCCATTTTTCTCTGCATTCTGGACACTCTGTTTTCTTCGAAGAGGCCCACCACAGAGCTAGGCAGTGCCGGCAGAAGCTGTGCCCACAGTTCAAGGTGGTTGGGTTAACCAGGATGTCGTAACAGCAGTGGCAGGAAAATTCCCTAACAGAAATCCGAGGGCTGCTGCTCTGGAGAGGGTCCTCTTCCTCAAGGCTTGTCATGTTCAGATCATTCTGCGGAGACTCTTCCATCTCTTAGCAAATTCTGGGATCCACAGACATAGAAAATTCCAGACTCAGAAAACTGCTGCAAAGCATCGTGAAATCTAGAAAAAAAGAGACAACAACAGAAATAGGAAAGATAATATAGTAGGTGTTTGAGATTACAGTCATTCTATTGATATTAAAGCTCTGATTTTTATATGTGACAAATTTGGTTTCTAAAAATTTACATTCCATAAACCACATAAACATCACTAAATTTTTCTGACCTATTGTCATAGTTTCAAAAATTAGGTAAAGGGCTTCCCTGGTGGCGCAGTGGTTGAGAGTCCGCCTGCCGATGCAGGGGATGCAGGTTCGTGCCCCGGACCAGGAAGATCCCACGTGCCGCGCAGCGGCTGGGCCCGTGAGCCATGGCTGCTGAGCCTGCGTGTCCGGAGCCTGTGCTTCGCAACGGGAGAGGCCACAACAGTGAGAGGCCCGTGTACCGCAAAAAAAAGAAAAAAAAAATTAGGTAAAGCAAAATAGTATAGTGGAAAGTTCAATGGACTTGGATGAGGGAGGCTGGAGAATTCTAGATCCTGCCATTCTGCTAACTTCCTTTGAAGATGTAATTTCTTTGGCCTCAGTTTTCTCAATGAAATTTCTGAAGTCCTTTCAACGTACATACTTTTAAATAAGCCAGCTTCTTGGCCCATGAAAATGTCTGGAGTCGGCAACAACAGATGTACTTCATATAAATAACAGAGTTTATCCAAACAAATCTGCCTTCCCCTTAGGTAATTAACTCTTTTGACACCTGATTTCAGAGGCTTCCACAGGAACAGTACCTGGAAGACAGTGAGGTCTGGTTCTCTGAGGTGCCCTGTGCCAGGTCCACTTGCCTGGGGCTTAATATCCACCCCCCCACACACCCCAAATCAACCGAAACATGCACATCCTGCCTTCTGGATCCCACCAGTTTGGTGCCACAGAAACACACTAATGTCACTAATATGCAAATGGCTAAGGACCATTCTCTTCTCATCCTTATCTGGGTCTTAAGGGAGTTTTTTATTGAGAAGCAGTATGATGGTGCCATGGAGTTAGAAGCTCAACTCTCCATCTCCGGGATGGTGCCTAAGTTACCTGGGCTCTCTGAGCCTTGTTTCCTCAGCTGTGGAATGGTGCTTACAGTACACAAACCTTCAAAGCTTCTTGTGAGAGTTAGAGATAGTGAACTAGGGTGGTGGATGGTGTAAACAGGGGCTAAAGAAATGATTATTCAGATTGTTACTGGAATTAGCATGGCGTAGGCACTGGTGGGGAAGAGTTTCTCAATCTCACTGTTGTTACAGGCAAGAAGGTAAATTGCTCTCGATCACCGATCACCGACACTGGTCACGCAGAGAAGGGCTCTTTGCAGGCAGTGGTTAAGAACACAGGTCCCTGGGCTGGGCTGCCTGCATTCTTAACCCAGCTCTGCCATTTACTAGCTTTGAGCTCTGGATTTCTTTGAGTCTCAGGTTTCTCATATATAAATAGGAATGGTAATAGTATTTACCCCATTGGAAGGTTTTGAGAGTTAAGTAAGAGAATGCAAGTAAAGTGTCTGGCATACGGTAAGTAGACCATAAATGGTAGTAATTTCCCTGATTTTCAGGGAATTTTATCACTTTTTACAGGGCACAAATTTTATACAGAGCATGATAACACTATATTTTAAACAAGCAAATCTATAAACAAAGACTAGAAGAAAATACAATGAAGTATTAGTAGTTGGTTGGGTGGGGGAGGATTGTGATTTTCTTGGTTTTGGTTTTCTGTATTCACCAAGCTGTTCTTAATGAAAATGATGTTACGATAACTGCAAAAATATAGAGAAAATTATAAAAAGCAATCATATTTGCTCATTATTTGTATGTTTAGGAACATCTAAACATTTTCTAACTGCTTTCCTTTGGGCAGCCTCTTCAAATTACTAAGGAAGTAGGAGATCTTATATGTATAGGTTTTTAGAAAAAGGAATCATCATTTTGATAAAGTAGTTCCTTTACTTGGCTACTACGGATTAAACAACTACCATGTGGACAGTATTATCCCAGGAAATAATAATTGGACCATTGCTAGCTACTGACCATCTCTGGGGAGCTGGGCACTGGCAGGCACTTTAAGTACATTCATGAGCACATCTTGATTCAGTGTTGGAAGAAGGATTATTATTATTATTATTATTTTTTTTAAGAAAGGGCCTCCTGCTCAGAGTCTCAGGAGACCAGAAATTGGTCACCCCAAAGCAGTGCCCCTCAAGCAGACCATTTCACAGGGAAACCATTAGGGAGTAAGCTGGGCTGGGCCCAGGCTGCAGGGCAGACAAGAGGCCGAGAGCACTGTCTCCAGGCCCAACCAGTTCTCCTCTGTCCCCTCAATGTTGCCTACCAGGTGACCCCCAAGGACACACCCTCCAGCTGACCCTGCAGGATCTTGCCCCCAGGCCACAGGCAAGGCCTGGATGGAGGCCAGATGTTCCTTGGCCTGGTGCCAGGCCTCCCAGAGGGCTGACACTGTGGCCGCAGCTTGCTTGCCCACCAGCCTGCCTGGCCCCGACGGTGTCCTCGGGTGAGAAGTGGGCCTGCCCTCAGCAGAGGCGTGACCACCACTGCCCACCCACAGACGGGCTGACACAGGGACAGGAGGCTGCAACAGGATCCGGTTTATTCTGCTTTGGAAGGGTGGTCCTGAGAGTGGCAGGTGCCACCCTGTCCGGGGCAGAGGGAGGGCCCAAGGGCTGGTTAAGGCCAGTGGTGGGAGACGCAGGGGGATAGGCAGCCCCTGTAATGCAGTGAGGCCAGGTTGAGGCCCGGAGGCAGCTGTGGTAGGCCGGGGCGATGCCCCTGCGCCCAGGGTGGAAGTCACCGGGCTGGGACCAGGCCATGGGTACGGAGCCATGACCCAGGCCACATGGGCACCCCGGGAAGTGGGGCACAGGGTCACAGGACACGAAACATGAAACACAGGCACATGAGTAAGCACGTGGACAAGTGGGCACAGATTCACAGGCCAGAGGAACACCCGGTCTCAGCTGGACACATGGACACCATGGTGGTGCCATACAGACCACAGGGGACAGACACATGGACTCGATGGCCACAGGGGACAGCCCTGAGCCATGAACTGCGAGGGACAGGGGAAGGGGGCCTTTTGGCATGACTGCACTGGAATTGCGAGAAGGGGGTGCTGGGGGCAGCCCATGTGCAGACCCCGGGGCTCAGTCCGTCTTCCACACTTTGTTAAGCAGCTTCACCACCTCGTCGTAGATGACAAACACGATGTCCACGTCCAGGCACACCCGGCCCAGGCGGGGGACGGTGCCCTTGTAGAACGCCTTGGGGCCCTCGTTCCTCAGGATCTGCAGGCCACGGCCCCACGTTGTGTGGTACTTATGCGCCTCCAGGCCCTGCATCCGGGTCTTGATCACGTCCAGAGGAGTGTTACCACAGACACTGGCTGTGCCTGTGATGGCGCCAAACACACCGTGATCAGAAGGGTTCATAGGGGCTTGTTGGGGTTGTCCCCTTGGTACCAGTTGTGCAAGGAGGTCACGACGAAGAAGAGAATGGCCTGGTTGGATCCCTGCTTCAGCACAGTGGCCACGATGCCCTGGTACCGGTCCCTTTCAGCCCTTGTTCCCAAACGATCTCCCTGACCCCGTGGAAGAATCCTCTGTATTTGGGGCTGGGGTAGGTCTGGTCATGGATTAACTTCACCTTGATGGTCTCCATGGGGCACACGACTACCATGGCATCTGCCACACCGGCGCCCAGGCCGCACAGCAGCCCGCGTGTGCTGTCTAGCCGTCCCTGGGCGTCCCGCATGTGGTTGCTGAGAAACTCGAACATCCCGAACCGGACGGCCGCCTTTGGGATGGAGCCGTAGAGCAAGGAGATGAGGCCGCGGTACAGGCCCGGTACGCCATGGTTGTGGACCGTCCGCCGCACGCAGTCCCCGATGCCCTCGTAGCGCGGCGGGTGCAAGCACTTGTCCAGCTGCAGCTGCGTCTTCACGTGCTTGGTGGGGAAGGTGATGCAGATTTCCGTGTCGCCTGCCAGGATCGCCTTCCCCGGGTGTGTGAGGGTGGCCTTCCTGGGTGCGGGCGCCCCTGCCGCCAGAGTGTGGGGCGTGGCCATGGTGGGCGGGGTGGGGGGCCCGGCGGCGGCCTCTCTTCTAACAGGGGTTAGAAGAGATGGGCTTGAATTGGGCGCTGTTCTTGGTGTTTCCTGGGGAGCAGTGAGTGATATACCTGGAGATACAGGTCTGATACAGGGTCTTGCGTGACTGGTTAATGAGAGGTGGGCAGATGGGAGCACATAAAAGTTTCGGAGGCATTGAGATCAGCAAAGCTGTCCTTGAGGATGATAAATCTCATCAGGAAGGCGGGCTGAGCTGGGACAAGGCAGAGGTGAGGTGCCGTCACTTCTGAGACTAAGGTGGCAAACATGAAAATGCAAAGAAAGGGATCAATCTATCCAAGAGATGTTACAAAAATCCTTTATGGGCTTTGGTGATTAGAGAGCAGAATGATCAAAGATGTTGTCTAGGTTCTAGAACAGGGGAAGAAGAACAGTTCTGCTGATAGAAATGAGTCACTGTAAACAAACGGAGCCCAGCTTTAAGAGAAGTAAGTTGAATTTCGGAAGAGTCGAGTTTGCAGTGATGACCAGATCTCCAGGTAGAACTGTCTAGTGAGCAGGCGGAGATCTGAAACTGGAGCTGGGAGTTAAGGGGGAGGCCAAGTGTATGGATCTCGGAGTCATTTGAAATGACAACATACATGGAAATTAATTTCTCACAAATTAACCTTTTAAAACTAGAATGCACTAATAATTCTTAGTTTACCAGATCTGAAAGTTTATTTCTCATGAGAGAAAACAAATCACACACAGACATCAGAAGTGTATTTTATAAGTCATGTTTTGGGACTTCCCTGGTGGTCCAGTGGTTAAGAATCGCCTTTCAATGCAGGGGACGCAGGTTCGATCCCTGGTTGGGGAACTAAGATCCCACATGCCGTGGAGCGACTAAGCCCGCGAGCCGCAACTACTGAGCCCGTGCACTCTAGGGCCCGCGTGCCACAACTAGAGAGAAGCCTGCGTGCCGCAAGGAAAGACCCTGCATGCCACATAAATAAATAAATACTTAAAAAAAATGCAGAGGGAACAAAATATTAAGGATCTGTTTTTTTTTTAAAAAAAGTCATGTTTTGAAAAGCTGAGGTGGCCACTAACTCTGTTTTTTAATTGTCTTTGACAATCTAGAAACTGCATGGACTTTGATTACTTCTTAGGAATCTTGCTCGTTTCATTTTACCCTAAATTCAAAAACTGGAAGTTAACAGAGAAAGAATGCACAGCTTAACTGAATTCAGTTGATCTCTTCTGCTACTTCTGTCTGTAAGTATTTGGGTTCTTTCCATTAAAGAAAGCAGTACTTTTAGAGGACGAAAGTGCCTCTTACGTGATAAAAAACTAGCTCAGATACTAGAGTTCCAAGTTGTGGCCTTCTGACTTGGATAAACACACCCTCCTGCACTGGCAATGGTTAAAGCCTTCTTTGAGGAGAAGGCCCAATGTTCCTTTGAGGATGCTGATAACTGTTCTCTACAAACTTGGCACACACACCAGCAGGTTGGAGCTGGTTTGCTGGCTGAGTTCCTTCACAAGGAAGCACGTGTTAGAACACGCCCGCAGCCTACTGCTCTTTCCACCTCGTCGCAAAGCCTCAGAGAAGGCTTGGGGGACATGGTTAGGACAGGGGCGAGAAGAATCATTCCATTCCCACTCCCAGTGCCCTGTTCACATGGAGACACTTCGGTTTGTGCTTAAACATCACATGAGGGCTTCCCTGGTGGCGCAGTGGTTAAGAATCTGCCTGACAATGCAGGGGACACAGGTTCAATCCCTGGTCCAGAAAGATCTCACATGGCCGCGGAGCAACTAAGCTCGTGCGCCACAATTACTGAGCCTGTACTCTAGAGCCCGCAAGCCACAACTACTGAGCCCGCGTGCCTAGAGCTCGTGCTCCGCAACAAGAGAAGCCACCGCAATGAGAAGCCCGTGCACTGCAACGAAGAGTAGTCCCCGCTCGCTGCAACTAGAGAAAGCCCGAACACAGAAACAAAGACCCAATGCAGCCCAAATATAAATAAATAAATTTAAAAATAAAATAAAATGATGGCTGGAACACCACATAATTGAAGAGCACGGCGAGACCACTGGACTGAGTCACTCTGAAGAGCTGCAGTTTCTGAAAGTTGAAGTTGTGTCTTCAACTGATGTCTGGATTGGCACTTCAGGGTGTCAGGGCACACTCTGAAATCACTTGCCAAGCTTGCGTTTGTGCACACGAGTGTTTTCCTGAAGGAAATCTATAGTTTTTATCTGATCTCAAAGGGGACCAAGACCCAAATTAGGTTAAGAATCATTGTTTATCCAGTGGGATAAGGGCTTTCTTAAAGTACCCACTGCCCTGGCTTCCTAGAGTGCCTGTAATGAGTCCAGGTGAGACTTTTCACAGTGTGGCTGCATTACTGTCAAGAGCAGCCATCCTCCGAGACCTGTCAGTCTCAACAGTGGTAGCCACTGCTCAGTGGCGACATCTAGTCTTTTTCTTCACGTGGTGCTTCTCTTTCTCCCCCTCCCTCTTGCTCTTTCTTTCCTCATCTTCCTTCTTCTCTTCTTTTCTATTGAATTTGGTGCCAGCATTAAAAAAAATCTCACTTCACATAAAAACCCAGATTCCTGGCTGCTTCTGAAAATCAGAAGATCTGGCAACACTGGGCTCTCCTTTTGTGTGACAAGAATCAGCTGAAGCTGAGTATCTGAGCAGCTGCCCCCTTCACACAGGGCCAGCTGGCTCCAGTTTGCTGCAGTCCTCACCCAGCTGGTTTCCTCATTTCTACTAGCTGCCTGACCCCTGTGGAGATCTGTGTTTTCACAACCTGTTCCATAAGGTAATGCCTTCACGGTCTACCGATGAGTGTTTGACATTTCTAGTTAACTGGCCTTAGGTTAGAAAGCTTCTGGAGTTCTATCAGCTTACTTATTGCTGAGAAAGTGATTGCTTATGAGGTTTCCCACACAATTTTCTACATTACCGCTTCTATTCTGCTTTAGCGTCAGAGGCTCAGTAGATTGTGTGTGTGAAAGGCTGTGGATGAACCTGAGGGCAGGGGCCAAGTCTAAAAATTCTAAGTCAGCTTTATTCTCACCACATTCTCACAGACCTAGCTCAAAATGAGTGAGAGTCCGGGGGTTTCCTATTTATCAAATATTTCAGTAGAGGCCTTTAAAACACTTATTTTAATTTTTTGGACCTATTACTTACTTCCTGGTTCTGAGAGACAGTGTAATGCATCTCAGTTTTAAAATCAGAAGACAGGTTCTGATTCCCAGCTTCACTACGAGCTGTGAGATCACAGGCAAGTTATTCATTCTCTCCAAGGCTCACATAAGCAATGGGGTTACTGCTCCTGATCTCACAGGACTGTCCTGAGCATTAAGAGCACAGCACACAGGAAGTGCTCGATAAACGTGGTCCCTTCTTCCACAGCACGTTCCAGTGGGTGACATTTCCCAATCCATGCAAGTAACGAATCCCTAAGCGGGTGGTTCTCATGCCCATGCCCCATAACCAACAACTTCCTCTACCATGTAACATTTACTTATTTATTTACTGAAATGACCATTTGCTTTTATTGCAAGAGACATGGACACTTTTATTTTTTTGGCTGCGCCACACAGCATGTGGGATCTTAGTTCCCCGACCAGTGATTGAACCTGTGCCCCCTGCAGTGGAAGCGTGGAGTCCTCACCACTGGACCGCCAGGGAATTCCCGACGATGTAACTTCTAAAACACCTGGGGAGATATTACTTCCAGAGGAGCACACCATCTCTAAAGTGGCAATGTCAAGAAATGGCATAAAATCTTAGAAAGCATTAACATGTGAAATACGACATGAATATGCACATATGAACAAACTGTACAGATGACTTTTTCTAGAATGTTCACGGGTTAGGTCTGTTGGCACAACTGATAGGAAACAATTATCACAAGATATCTATCACCATGACCCTATGTATGTTCTCCCAAAGAAATACCTAACTGACATGGTATAGTTATCTGAAAAGCCATGGAAAAAAAAAAGGGCTGGGACACATATACTGTCCCAATAATTCTATGTAACTGAAGACCCTAGAATGAATTTGGCTATTTTGTCCCTGGAAGGAAAGTTGTTGGTCAAGTGCTTCTCTGTGGATTTATCCAGAGGGTTATTCTCCAGGAGGAGGCAGGGGCACTGCTGTAACCTATTTCATTGTTTAATCACTCAACTCACATTTAAGAAAATTAATATAATAATTTTTATTGAGTTTATCAAAGAAGATTGCATTAATTCTGAGTTTAAGAATTTTTATACCTTAGCTTCTGAAGACTTCACTATGTGATGACTGTTAACTCTTTAGAAAGTGTAATTATCAAGCTGTTTGGTTCAGTGTTATATAATTATGGTTCTACCTCTTCACTCAACAAAACACTGATTGTGACTAAAATACATACCTAACGTTTTAGGAATAATCCTTTGAAGAGCTAATTTATTGGGATTCCGGCCTGAAAAATATGATCTCAATCACTTCTTACCAGGTTCACTGCAAGAATAAAAAGATTTGGGCTTCCCTGGTGGCGCGGTGGTTGAGAGTCCGCCTGCCGATGCAGGGGATACGGGTTCGTGCCCTGGTCCGGGAAGATCCCACATGCCGCAGAGAGGCTGGGCCCGTGAGCCATGGCCGCTGAGCCTGTGCTCCGCAACGGGAGAGGCCACAACAGTGAGAGGCCCGCGTACCGCCAAAAAAAAAGAATGAAAAGATTTTGGCTTTAGATGGGTCTCTAGTTAGGTTATTTCTTCTCATTACGTATTAGCCGACAACAGAGAATAATTACAATTGCTGATATTTACTGAGCCCTTATATAATGTGAGAGGGACAACAATCTTATGGGATAATTATTACTATCATCTCCATTTTACTGATGAGAAAATGGAGACCTAATTAGTATAGGGCAGAGCCAGGTTTTGTTTGTTTTTTTAAACAACAACAACACAATTTTTTCTTCTTTTAGGCCATGCTGTGCAGCATGCGGGATCCCCAACCAGGGATCGGACCCATGACCCCTGCAATGGAAGCGTGGGGTCTTAAGCCCTGGACCACCAGTAAATTCAGAGCCACGTTTTAAATGACGGTCTGACATTAAGCCTGTCCTCGTAACACTACGTTGGTCTATGTCACATCATAGAGGGGCCGCTGCGAAGCTGAGAAATCCAAACTAGAATCTGACACCACTGCATTTTGGAACATGTGACTCCAGCTTGTGGCTCTTAGGGTGAGCATGCTGTTCCTCATATGAGATAAATAAGCAGAAATATTCATAAGAGAAATAGGGGTGAGGGTGCTTGGGTGAATCCCAATTTCTGGCACCCTCCCCAGTCCACCCCGGGACACCACTATAAACACTAGCAGAACGCTACAGACATTATCAAATGTCCAAAGAGGGACCACCCATTTCTAGTGATTATGAGATAAAAAGAAATGTGTCCAAATCTAAGCAAGGCAAAGGTCAGAAACAGCAAATAAAACAGAACATGGTATGTACTTCTTGGAGGTGGCGGAAACTGGCTTTCATTAACATAAGAGAAGCATTTCCAGGCTCTTCCTGCATAAAACTTTGTGTTTTTCCAACTCCAAATAGACAGATTTTCTTTCTAGACAGGGTCAGAAATCACTAGGGCAAAGGCAGCTAGCTAGCTCACTGGACACTGAGCTGCCTGCAATTTGAGACCCTGTGATTTACTGCCTGTGAGTGGTGGTGGGCAAGATAAGTGCACACAGGGAAGCGTGTCCTGGTCTCTCCTCTTTCGTGTCTGCTCTGTGGCATATATTCAACGACCTATCTTGTATGAAACACCGGAGATACCTAATGACTCAGAAAGTGATCAAAAACTACTGGTAGTTACCAGTAACCCATACCTTAGCTATCTGTTTTTAAACTATTCCGTTACGATTCACACATTCTAAACTAACGAATCCTTTTCAGGACTTGCACACTGATGGTTGAGTGCCTCTCTGACCAAATTCTGAGCTCCTGAAGGTCAGGAACCAAGCCAGAGAATTCTATCATTGTACCTGAGAGCTACTGGCACAAAGCTGAGTTCTAGATATTTGTAGCTGAAAATCAAATCCACAAATCTTTGACTTCTTTCACAGAAGTTTCTTAGAACTTCCATCAGAATCACCTGGGAAGTTTGGTGAACTCAAAGATATTTGGCAGAGAGGCCCAAGAATGTTCATTTTAAACAAGCCCCTTAGACTATTCTTGTGTACATGGATGTTTGGGAACTAGAGAGCTGTTACATACCAATAAACACTGAGATGCCTAAGTATATGTGTCACACAAGGTACAGGTGAGATATTAACAAAATCAAGTTTAAATAACACTTCCAATCTCATTTCCTCTTCTCTCTAGTCCCTCCTCTCGCCACTGTCTGAATCATCCTCCTGGAGCAAAATTCTGATCAAGTCCTTCCTTTGCTCAAAACCTTCCCAACTGTGAGACTATAAAACCCATGGTCATAAGCTTGTCATTTAAGAATCTTTATGGCCCCCCTGCAATCAACATAACTTTTAAACTAAGAGCACAAACTCTGGGGCCAGAATGCCTGAATTCAAATCCCAAAGCCTGCAATTATTAGTTGCGTGACCTCAGGCAAGTCACTTAACCTCTCTGTGCCTCAGGTTCTTCATCTGTAAAATGGGGATATGAATAGGACCTGTCTGATAGGGTTGTTGGCAGGATTAAATGAATTAATGCATGCACAGCACTAAGAATAGTGCCTGGCACATAGTAAGTGCAAAATAAGTGTTAGATATTACTATTATCCTGATTACCTCCTCCTCTTCACCTACTCACACATTATACTCTAGTCCCACCTATTAGTTCCTGCTCCTTGGGCATTTTTTCATATCACCCTGTTCCCTCCATCTGTAACACAGCGCCACACCATCTATGGGTCAAAAGTGTCCAACTGACAAGACCCAATTCAACTGTCACTGGAAAATCTTTAATAACTAACTCCCCTCATAACCCAAATTAATCCTTCCTGCCTCTGTGCACTAGTGTAACTTTTATTTGTGCATGTTTTCTTATCTCCTAGACTATGATTTCCCTGGAGAGGCTGAAACAGTATGGTCTTAAAGGTTAGACAGACCTGGGTTCCAAACCAGATCACATTTATCTGCTCTGAGACTCCTATTTCCCATTTATAAGTTCAGGATAATAACACCTCCTTTGAAGGAGGCTTAAATGACAAATTCTATCTATAGATATTCAAAAAGTCTGCTGTATGAGTGATTGGTATTATTAATAGAATTATTAATAGTGGTATTTATTTAGTGCCAGCTATGTAGATAGTACCAGTGCCAAATACTGGAGCTTAAAAAAAAAAAAAGACAGAACTGCCCTGGAGAAGCACAATTTTTCCATCAAGTTTATGGAGATATGGGTTTGTATATCCCTAGGCTGGCTTGTTTACAAAATAGCTGTGACAAAAACAAACAAAACAACCCAACCCACACGTGCACTCTGCGTCAGCTCTGGGGTGCGTCCAGGGAAGACAGCAAAACTCCTTTCTATTGACGTTTCAGAGAGTGACATCAAGACCACCTACAAAGGACCGACAAACGGGCTTGGGTGGGGAGGACCCAACGGGGACTGTTCAGACCATGACAGCACCTGGCTCTTCCTCCTCCCCACCAAAGTTGGGGGGCCGCCTTCTGCCCGCCAAAGATCCCCAGCTTGACATGTCCTCTCTTTTGCCTTTTTTTTTTTTTTTTTTTTAAAGAAAACTCCCTTTTGCATAAGTCCAGATTTCTGAGCCGTGAGCTCAGAATCACAAGAGCTGGGGCTGCGACTCCGGGATTTCACTTTGTCTTTTCTGTGCGTCCGTTACCCTCTTTTAAAACTAGAGCAATCGTTCAGCCTTGGGGCCGGAACGTGCCCGGCCAGTCAGACCTGAAGCCCAGTCTGGCGTCTATCAGAAGCCTGGTCAATTCTGTACGCGCTGTCGTAGGCTGCGACCCGCGCTCCCGGGGGCGGGCGCCCCGTCGTCTCCCTCCAAGGTATGTGGAAGCGACGTCCCCTCCCTCTCGCCCTAGGGAGATCCCGGAACTACAGGCTCGGACTCTGACCCTGGAGGGGACACAGGTGAGGCCAACAGACCGGCCGTTCCGAGGTGGGCTCTCGGGAAGGGATGGAGAAGCTGGCCAAGCGGGAGTCCACTCCCCGAGGCCAGGACCGCGGCTGCTCAGGACCGGGGCCTGGGAGGAGAAAGCCCGTGCACCCCTCGGAGTCCGTCCTACACATCCGCGATCCACACCCCGCCCCCAAATCGAGCCCGGGCCGGCCCCTGGCCATCCTCCGCCAAACCGCTGCTTACCGCCGCGCTCATCCCGGGGCCGAACTGGCCATCGACGCCCGCCTGGAACCCAGCGTAAGCAAAGGAAGAGATAACAGCTGCACTTCCGGAAATAACCTAGGCCTGACTGCGGAGGAGAGTGCCCCCGGCCCGCGACCATAGAGGAGAGGCTGCGCTCGTTCCCTAACCCCCTCGACCCCGCGCCCTCCCCGCTGCCTAGAGAGGCCACTCTTGGGCCGGGGAGGTTCGCGCAGGCGTACTACCGCCGGTCCCGCCCCTTACTCTTGGACGCACAGACCTTGAGCCAGGGCTTTACACTGAGAAGGTGAGGCTGTTGTGTGTATTTGATCCTCCAGAGTGGCTGTTATTGTATCTACAGGAAACAGCTTTGCCCGGAAATTAAAATTATATTACAAGACCGTACTGTACTCGCCACAATTTTTTTTTGCCTTTACATTTTATGCAGAAAGTCAGAGAACCATGGCTAGATTTCCATTTGCAGTATTAAGAAGAATCGGAATTAACATGACTTTCTTATCACCACGTTTTTGTTTTTTTTTTTTTTTCCCAGCGTCTTGGTTCGTTAAGAATTCATGAGGATTACCTGTTTTAAATCACTGGCCTGGAGATTGTTAAATCGATAATTTGGGATGATTTTTTTTCCCTAGCAATCAAATGGGCAAAGAGTAAAAAGATTGGTAATGTTCTGTGCTAGTGCCAGGAGTGTATGACTCATTTTCTGGAGGATAGTCTAGCAATAGGTATCAGCATATTTTTAAAAAATTGCCGTGAAAGATACGTAACAAAATTTACCATTTTAACCATTTTCAAGTGTGCAGTTCAGTGGCACTAACTGTATCCACATTGTGCAGTCATCACCACCATCCAGGACTTTATCATCTTCCCAAACTGAAAGTCCATACCCATTCAACAGTTACCAATAGTTCCTTCCCCAGCCTCTGGTAACCACCATTCTACTTTCTGTTAAAGAATTTGACTACTCGGGGCTTCCCTGGTGGCGCTAGTGGTTGAGAGTCCGCCTGCCGATGCAGGGGACACGGGTTCGTGCCCCAGTCCGGGAAGATCCCACACGCCGCGGAGTGGCTGGGCCCGTGAGCCATGGCCGCTGAGCCTGCGCGTCCGGAGCCTGTGCTTCGCAACGGGAGAGGCCGCAACAGTGAGAGGCCCGTGTACCGCAGGAAAAAAAAAAAAAAAAAGAATTTGACTACTCTAGGTACCACATATAAGTGGAATCATACAGTGTTTGTCTTGTTGTGACTGGCTTATTTCACTTAGCAAATGTCCTCCAGGTTCATCTACTTTGTAGCATGTGTCAGAATTTCCCTCCATTTAAAGGCAGAATAAAATTCCATTGTTGGTATACGTGACATTTTGTTTATCCATTCATCTGATGATAGATGCTTGGGTTGTTTCCACTTTTTGGCTATTGTGAATTATGCTGCTATGAACATGGGTGTACAAATACCTATTCAAACCTCTCTTTTCAATTATTTTGGGTGTATGCCCAGAAGTGGAATTGCTGCATTATATTATAATACTATTTTTAATTTTTTAAAGAAGGACCATACTGTTTTCGATAGTGACTGTACCATTTTACATTCCCACTAGCAGTGCACAAAGTTCCAATTTCTTACCTAATAGGTATGAAATGATATCTCATTGTGGTTTGGATTTGCATTTGTGATGTTGAGCGTCTTTTCATGAGCTTGTTGGCCATTTATATCTTCTTTGGAGAAATGTTTAAGTCCTTTTTAAATTGGATTGTTTGTTTTTGTGTTTTGTTTTGTTTTGTTTTGTTTTTTTTGCGGTACGTGGGCCTCTCACTGTTGTGGCCTCTCCCATTGCGGAGCACAGGCTCCGGACGCGCAGGCTCAGCGGCAATGGCTCACGGGCCCAGCCGCTCCGCGGCATGTGGGATCTTCCCGGACCGGGGCACGAACCCTCGTCCCCTGCATCGGCAGGCGGACTCTCAACCACTGCGCCACCAGGGAAGCCCTGTTTTTGAGTGGTAGGAGTTCTTTATATATTATGGATATTTACGCTTGATCAGATATATGATTTGCAAGTTTTTTTCCCCATTCTGTGGGTTGCCTCTTCACCTTCCTGATAGTGTCCTTTGATGCACAGAAGTTTTTAATTTTGATGTAATTCATTCATCACTTTTTCTTTTGTTGCCTATGCTTTTGGTGTCATAGCAAAAAATCATTGCCTAATCCAACATCATGAAGCTTTTTTGCCCTATGTTTTCTTCTAAAACCCTTATAGTTTTGGCTCTTACATTTAGATGTTTGATTTATTTTGAATTAATTTTTATACTGTGTTAGGTAAGGTTCTAACTTCATTCTTTTGCACGTGGATATTCAGTTTTCTTAACACCATTTGTTGAAAAGAGTATCCTTCCCTCACTGAATGGTCTTGGCATCCTTGTTGCAAATCATTTGACCATTTATTCAAGGGATTATTTGGGGGCTCTCTATTTCATTAGTCTCTATGTCTTTATGTCAGTACCACACTGTTTTGATTACTGTAGCTTTGCAGTAAGTTGATATTTATTGAACTTAAATTACTTAAAATTTAAATTTAAGTGGCCATATGTGACCAGTACTTTCCATCTAGGACTTTTAAAGCTGATACTAGAAGGCAGAAAGATATTTCAAGTTTGAAGTTTGACTACTTGTCATATTGGTTTTCACATTTACTCTCTGCTGCTCACACTAGGAATAGAGGGCCTAATTAACTATATATAAATTTCCTTTCAATGAGTAGAGGAAAATGGACCTGTGGCACCTGGTGGGGAAAATATGGTCACACTCTTACTTGTTCTTTAGGGTTCTTAATATTTTCTTTTGGGAGAAAATGGTTATCTTCTTTTCAAAAAGCACAAGTGGTTCCTACTCAGTATTTCTCTCAAACCTAAGGTGTGAATGCAGGGAAATGTGACAGCGGGTCAGAACGCTGATCATATCTTACATTTATTCTTACAGTGCTTTACAATTCACATACATTATCACCACTGATCCTCAACCCTATTTAGTGGATGAGAAAATCGAGGTTTAGGAAGATTGAATAATTCCAGACCTAATAAATGGCAGAGTTAGCCTTTGAAAGCAGATCTTCTAACCAACTTTCATAGTAGGCTTTCGTGAAAGACCAAGGTGAATTCATTCACTCAACCCACGTTTATCGAGCATCTCGACGTGTCAGCAGTGTCGTAGGCTCTGGGAATCAACTGCAAACCACAAACCAACGTAAAACTCCATCAGGCAAGACCTAATCTGTTTTGCCCACCGTAGTACTCCCAGTAGCTAGTGCAGTAGATAAAGGTCTCAGGTTTGCGTTCCCCGTCACCTCTGTAAGTAACTCTCTTTTCCATTATTCTTATTGCAGCACCCTGCTCTTTCTTTTCACAGCGAACTTTGGGTTTCCAAGTGGCAAGTTCGATTCCTGCCTGACTTTCCCCTCTTCCCTCAAGTTAAGCTCCAGTGGGAGCTTGTCTTTTTTATTCCTCACTGTATCCCCACTCCTTTCAGGGTGCCCGGCACATAACTGGAACTCAAGAAATATATATTCATCAACTGGATGGATGTCATGTCACGCAAACTTCTGAAGTAAATGGCCCGGGCTTCCCTGGTGGTGTAGTGGTTAAGAATCCGCCTGCCAATGCAGGGGACACGGGTTCGAGCCCTGATCTGGGAAGATCCCACACGCCGCGAAGCAACTACTCCTGTGCGTCACAACTACTGAGCCTGTGCTCTAGAGCACGCGTGCCACAACTACTAAGCCCATGTGCCACAACGACTGAAGGCAACGTGCCTAGAGCCCATGCTCCGCAACAAGAGAAGCCACCGCAATGAGAAGCTCGCGCACCGCAACAGAGTAGCCCCCGCTCCCGCAACTGGAAAAAGCCGGCATGCAGCAACGAAAACCTAATGCAGCCAAAAATAAATAAATAAAGTAAATTGTCCAAGTCTGGTCCTCACCAGTTAGACCACGCCTTGAAGGACTTTGATAGCCACGCCCCTCCTGTGTCCCGGGAAAGGAACCCAGCCTTGGCCCCGCCCCTGCCATGACGCAGGCACACGTGACGGCGCGCCGGCGCGCGCTGTTTCCGGAAGTCACCCCCGCGGTCTCCGCCGCTGCTGCCTGCGCTGCTGGCGGTGGAACTTCGCGAGTGGAACGGCAGAGGCGGGCCGGACGGGGCCGCGGGCCTGGCCACTCTGCAAAATGGAGATAATCAGGAGCAGTGCGTGTCCGCCGTGCACCTCCCCGCGTACCCGCGGCCCCCTTCACCCGGCCTGCTAGGCCCGGAACACGGCCGGTCTGCTTGGCGGGGCCTGGGGCAGAGGCAGCCCCTCAGGGGTTTGCTCCCATTTTGCGCCTCTTGGGGGGCCTTATTCCTCTCTGGCCCATACACCCTTGGGGGCCTTGTCGTCTTTCTTACCCGGGCACCCCCAGGGCCTTATCCCTCTCAGGCTCGTGTCCCCGCGGGGCTTATTTTCCGCCCCTGTCTGTGCACCCCTCAGGGACCTGTCCTTCCGCCCTAGGAGACGTAGGAGTTCCCCGGGCCCTCCTTCCTTCCCAACCTAGTAGCCCGTGGGCAAGCAGCTAGGCCACCGGTTCTGAGCCTCTTCTCGGTTTCTCCACAGATTTTAAGAGTAATCTCCACAAAGTGTACCAAGCCATAGAGGAGGCGGACTTCTTCGCCATCGATGGGGAGTTTTCAGGTATCCCTCGCTTGCAAGCTTGAGGCTGGCACCTTCCAGTGCATAGCCAAAACTCCTGCACCCCTACCCCCTGCTCCCTTGCCCCGGACTTCTGCCTGCTGGCCGCTCCTCCCTGTTTGTAGCCTTGGGCAAGTTGCATGGGTCTCCACGTTTCCTCTTAAACGTTTCGAAAGCACGGAAGAGGTGAGGTGCGGTGGGTTTTGTGATTGGGTTTGTGGTTGTTAGACCTCTCAGGGTTGCAGATAGAGATTAAGGTTTTGGTGCTGCTTAAAAACTGTTGGATGTGTGTGAGACAGCTTGGGAGTTCGAGTCAGGCTTTTTTGTACGTGTGGTGAAATACACATAACATAAAATTGATCGTTTTAAAGTTCAGTGGCATTGAATACATTCACATTGTTGTGTATCCATCTCCAACCATCCATCTCCAGAACTTTTTCATCTTCAGAACTGAAACACTCTACCCATTGAACAATAATTCCCAACTCCTCTCTCCCTTCTGCCTCTGGCAACCACTGTTTCTGTCTCTGAATTTGACTAGTTTAGACATTTCCTATTAGTGGAATCATACAATCGGACTTTTGCAGATAAATGAGGGTATTCCTCTAGGCATTAGTGGAAGTGTTCATTGCCTGCCTTGGCATGGGTGTGCATAATACTTTACTAACAGTTATAACTGCAAGATTTTTTCTTTTTCTCCTTTTGGATCAAAGATATCCACTTTTGGTATAGATAACACTTTTGCTACAAGCTTAACATGTTTGTAAGACTTCAGCTCTTTCTAAAGGACTCCGTGCTGCGGGTAATCTTTGGCTTTAATTAAGTGTGCAGTTTCTAGTTGGAGTCAGTTCCCTGGAAAGCTAAGAGTTTTCACCGCAAATAATTGTCTCTTGACCTTGAGTATACCTTTGTTGTGTAGATGTTACTCCAAACTGTTGACCAAGACTGTACTCTAACAATAATGCGCATCAGTATTTGTTGATGTCTGAGTATGCATTAATCTTTGAAAGCAGCAAAACTTATTCAGTCATAGAGATTGTTTCCTTAAATCATGACTGTTTTGAAACCTAATTTTTTTTTTACTGAACTATAATTGACCAATTATATCAGTTTCAGGTGTACAACATAGTGATTTGATATTTTTATACACTATGAAATCACCATGCTAAGTCTAGTTACCATCTGTTAGCTACAAAGTTATTGTTGGCTCTATTCCCTATGCTGTGACATTTATTTTATAACTGAAACTTTGTATCTCTTAAACCCCTTCACCTATTTGGCCTTTCCACCCACCCCCTCCCCTCTGGCAACCATTAGTTTACTCCCTGTATGAATGTCTTTGTTTTGTTTTGTTTGTTTGTTTTGTTTTTTGGATTTCACCAATAAGTGAAATCATATGGTATTTGTCTTTCTCTTTCTGACTTATTTCACTTAGCATAATACCTTCTAGGTCTATCCATGTTGCAGATGGCAAGGCTTTATTTTTTATGGCTGAGTAATATTTCTATATATGTATGTGTATATATATGTATGTATGTATGTGTGTGTATATATATATGTGTGTGTGTGTATATATGGCATCTTCATTATCCATTCATCTATCTTTGGACAATTAGGTTGCTTCTATGTCTTTTCTATTGTAAATAATGATGTAAATAATGATGTAGTGACATAGGGATGCATATATCTTTTCGAATTAGAATTATTGAAGAAAAAATAATTTTTGTTTTCGTATAAATATCCATAAGTGGAATTGTTGGCTCATATGTTAGTTCTATTTTTAGTATTTTGAGGAAGCTTTATACTGTTTTCTATAGTGGCTGTACCAGTTGACCTTCCCACCAACAGTACATGATGGTTCCCTTTTCTCCACAACCTTGCCAACACTTGTTATTTCTTGTGTTTTTGAGAATAACCATTCTGACAGGCGTGAGGTGGCATCTCAAGATTGCTTTGGCTGTTCGGGGTATTTTGTGGTTCCATACAAATTTTAGGATTATTTGTTCTAGTTCTGTGACAAATGCCATGGGTATTTTGATAGAGATTGCTTTGAATCTGTAGATTGCTTTGGGTAATATGGACATTTTTACAGTATTAATTCTTTGGATTCGTGAGCACAGTCTTTCCATTTATTCCCATTGTCTTCAATTTCTTGCACCAATGTCTTATAGTTCTCAGAGTACAGGTGTTTCACCTTCTTGGTTAAATTTATTCCTAGGTATTTTATTCTTTTTGATGCAATTGTAAATGGGATTGTTTTCTTAATTTCTGTTTTTCATAGTTTGTTATTAGTGTATAGAAATTTACAACAGATTTCTGTATATTAATTTTGTATCCTGCAACTTTACTGACTTCCTTTATTATTCTAATAGTTTTTTGGTGAGGTCTCTATAGTGTTTTCTATATTTGAAATCTATTTTAGACACTGAAACTGCCCATTCTCAAATTGAAACATTCACATCTCTAAATTCATTACTATAGAGTTTAGCTTGGTAGCCAGTGAAATTAATGCTAATTTTGAGAAAGTGAAGAAAGGAGCACTTCCAATTAATTTTAATTCATGAAAATATGAAATTATAGCGCCATTGAATAGTTGACTGACATTTTTCCATTAGCATTTATTAACAAGTTAAAAACTTTTATTTCGGGCTTCCCTGGTGGCGCAGTGGTTGGGAGTCTGCCTGCCGATGCAGGGGACAGGGGTTCGTGCCCCGGTCCGGGAGGATCCCACGTGCCGCGGAGCGGCTGGGCCCGTGAGCCATGGCCGTTGGGCCTGCGCGTCCGGAGCCTCTGCTCCGCGGCGGGAGAGGCCGCAGCGGTGAGAGGCCCGCGTACCGCAAAAAAAAAAAAAACAAAAAACCAAAACTTTTATTTCTTAAAATCTAGGAATCAGCGATGGACCCTCGGTCACCGCATTAACAAATGGTTTTGACACTCCGGAAGAAAGGTATCAGAAGCTTAAGAAGGTACGTGGATGTGCTAGAAAAAATTTTTTTTTCCCATGTTGATCCTGCATATGTTGAATTATAGAGGAATATAATCGTTAAACTTGTTCATTAATGTCTCAACCCCAGCTACAAAATGATATTTTAGTGGTATTTAAAACAACAGTAAAAATAATTGTTTGCTGGAAAACATTTTGGGGAAGGTTTAGTATTTTCAGTGTTAATTTGATTTACAGGAAATGTGATGTGGTTATTTTAATCATTTGGAAATAGGTTTACCATGACACTCTGGATGGTGGATAGGTGCCTAAGTTGGGAAAAATATTAAGAAATGTATATAAATTAATAATGCATCTGATACCTACTAGAGAATGGACTTGAGGATATGGGGAGGGGGAAGGATAATCTGTGACAAAGTGAGAGAGTGGCATGGACATATACACACTACCAAACATAAAATAGATAGCTAGTGGGAAGCAGCCACATAGCACCAGGAGATCAGCTCGGTGCTTTGTGACCACCTAGAGGGGTGGGATAGGGAGGGTGGGAGGGAGGGAGACGCAAGAAGGTAGAGATATGGGAACATATGTATATGTATAACTGATTCACTTTGTTATAAAGCAGAAACTAACACACCATTGTAAAGCAATTATACTCCAATAAAGATGTTAAAAAAATAATGCGTCTGATAGATAATCTGTAATCTGTTCTAATTGGAACAAAGTTAAGTAATCAGAAAACCCACCTGATTGAGAATACTGTTGCTGACGTCGACTGTAGAGCACTGTTTTGACAGATATTTTATTTCCCTTTTCCAGCATTCCATGGACTTTTTGCTGTTTCAGTTTGGCCTTTGCACTTTTAAGTATGACTACACAGATTCAAAGTAGGTTGTTTTAATAAGTGGTGGGAATTCTTTTGTCATGGCGTAATGTAACGCCCTAAGTCTCCTTTTATCTTATTTTCCCCAGGTATATAACAAAGTCTTTTAACTTCTATGTTTTCCCGAAACCCTTCAATAGATCTTCACCAGATGTCAAATTTGTTTGTCAGGTTAGTAGTATAATTGAGTTGTTTTTCTGTTATGAATTGCTGATGAGGCAGTGTGGAAATGTGGAATCAGAATTCTCTCTAAAATTTGGTTCTACTACTAACTTTGCACTTTGGGCAAATCATTTCACCTCTCTGACTTTCAGTTTTAGGGTTGTAAATTAATGACACTCCCATCTTCCCTTTTACTTGAGAATGAGTTAAGGAATGAGATGTAAGTGACAGGCAGATGGAAATGAGAACGTGAGCTTTATCATTAGTAAAGCTGAATCTGAGACCATGGCTTCGTAGTGTGACTCTTTTGGGGATTTTTAATGTCTTACCCCTGAATTGAACCTACAGATCAGGACCTTCAGGCTTCTTCCCACCCCATTCTCATTGCACCCATCTCCAAGGGTAGAGCTTTATTTTCTGGAAGAGGCGGGTATGTGTGTATCCTCTTTGAAAAGAGAAAGCCCAAAAGGGGCTAAGCTATATATGTTCAGTTTCTTTTCCCAAGCTCACCAATTAGGAAAGAGAGGGTAGATAAAGACCACTGTTTCCTCCTGAGTAGGAGAGGGCTGACTTTACGAGCCAAGGTAAGGATACAAGGAGGTTCTCCTTTAGAACACCCTGTTTGGAGTTGTAGCTGATCTAGTAGACACTCAGTGAATATCAGTCTCCCCGTTCTGCTCTCTCTCTTTTTTTTTTTTTTTCTTTCTGCTCTCTTAATAATCTGATACAATGGATAAGGTGAATGTGAATAAGTGTATAGCGAATGGATATGTGATGAAAGCTGAATGTTGGCCTTTTCTCCCTCATGATCTTATGCTTGAGCTTCTCTCCCCGTAGCAACATTAGTTCCTTTGAGTCTTCCCATCTTTCCCTTTTCCTGCATGTAAGTAGTAATGCAGTTAAGAAAGCCTGGAGGGTAGGCTTCTGAGTGACTGAGTCATGTCAGGTTCTTTCTGTAATAAGGCAGGATATAAACAAATGAAATTGAGCATTAATTGTATATCTAGGGCTGAAGAGAAGGTAATTTTGGTTTTGTAAACCTGAATTTTTCTTAAATTAGCAAATAAACCATAGTTGATATTTCTTTACCCTGCAACCATTTAACAGCTATTTACCAGTCACCTTAGTATAGGATACTTAATTAAACAGTATTTGTAGATTTTCACTGAGAGAAAAATAGGCTCAGTTGGGAAATTTGTGTGGATGTAGTTTTCCAACAGTACCAGGAAAACACAATTATTTAAAGTGGATTCCATGGCTTTAGCCAGGGGTTAATCAAACATGCAGACAGTGGCAATGAGATACCTTGGGGATGATGCTTTGTTCTAAAACACCAACACAAACACAGTTATTCTAGGAAATGAATTGGAAACAGATCAAAAGAACCCTACCCATTGTACAAAGCCATTCTGGGGCTACACCTGGAACACTTTAGGTAGTTATAGTAGCCAGCCACTCCTTAAAACAAAGAAAGACATCACAGACTTGAAGACAGGCCAGAGACTAATGTCTAAAATGGACAATGGGATAAAAATGGTGCAATTCTCAGGTTTCCCTGGTGGCGCAGTGGTTGAGAGTCCGCCTGCCGATGCAGGGGACGTGGGTTCGTGCCCCGGTCCGGGAAGATCCCACATGCCGCGGAGTGGCTGGGCCCGTGAGCCATGGCCGCTGAGCCTGCGCGTCCGGAGCCTGTGCTCCGCAACGGGAGAGGCCACAACAGTGAGAGGCCCGTGTAGCGCAAAAAAAAAAAAAAAAATAGGTGCCATTCTCTGTTCTGGAAAAGCAAAGGCAGAGAAGAGGTTTAGACTCAGTAAGTAAACTTGTGAATTGTATGGATATGGTAAATGATAGTGTCTTTGAATTTTTTTCTTTTGTCCTCCATCTAAGGTGGATTTTGTTTTAAAATTCTATGGTGACAGCAGGGTTGCATCTTACAAGGAACTTATTAGCTTCTGGAGTCAGCGACTAGGGTGAAAATTGTGTCTGGTCAAAAATCAATCTTGAAAAGCTCTTATTACCCTTAAAGCAGGGAGAGTTTGGGGGCAAAATAACTTAATATG
Organism: Delphinus delphis; assembly: GCF_949987515.2. Lineage (NCBI taxonomy): Eukaryota > Metazoa > Chordata > Mammalia > Artiodactyla > Delphinidae > Delphinus > Delphinus delphis. Next base: position 61,168,516 of record NC_082697.1, on the reverse strand, counting down.
CTCTTTGAAAAATAAGCATCTGTATACATAGTGAGCTGCTCACACTGGGCGGGGTATGGGGGAGCTACCTGAGAGCCAGGCACACTCCTGGAGCACGTGCCCGTCCAGTGGGGCGACAGAAGAACTGCATGGCATTGGCACTGTCTTCACCTCCTCTTTTTCTTCTCTTCTCCTTCCTTTTTCTGACTGAACATCTATAGTTGAATTCATGGAAGAAAATACATACGTGGTCATGAAAAATCGAGACCCTGCTGCTGTCTGGAGAGTAAAGAACGAGTTTCTTTTTTTATCCCGTCTTCCCCATGCCACTTCTTTCCCCATTTCACTCCTTTTATGTCCATATGTACATATACTCTTATGTCTACATATATATACATAATTTTAGCTTTTTTCTTTAATATACACAGGATCGTAATATTCATATTTTATATAACTTGTATTTTCTACTTAACACACTGTCTTCATATTTCATAGTATGGATATGTTATAATTTATTTAACTGGAGTTCAGAAGTTTTCCAGTGGTTACCTATTTAAACAATGCTATAGTCAGCATCTGTGTGCAGCATGTCTTGGTTATATGTAGGAATGTTTTTATAGATTTCCTAGAAGGGGAATTGCTGACTCATAGAGCTTATATATTTAACATTTTGATAGATGCGTCAAATTGTCCTCCCAAGTAGCCATGCTCATCTTTTGAATCCTGAAAATGGTACATTTAGGACAAACCAAAGATAGTGGTTAGTAAACCACAAATAGATTTTGTTGGTTCAAAGGGTTTTTCCTTTCTTTTCTTTTCTTTTCTTTTTATACAGCAGGTTCTTATTAGTTATCTGTTTTATACAAATTAGTGTATATATGTTAATCCCAATCTCCCAATTCATCCCACACCCTCCCCCCACCAACCCCTGGCCGCTTTCCCCCCTTGGTGTCCATATGTTTGTTCTTTACGTCTGTGTCTCTATTTCTGCCTTGGAAACTGGTTTATCTGTGCCGTTTTTCTAGATGGGTTTTTTTCTTTATTATGGTAAAAAATACATAACCTAAAATTTACCATTTTAAGAGGCTTTCAGTTCAGTGGCATAAAGTACATTTTTTTGTGTGCAACTTAGAGGGTATTATTTGAGTGGAAAGTAAATAGCTTCAAAAAGGGGATAGGTGAATCTCTGACTCTGGATTTTTAAAGAGGGAAGTTAGGATGTTTTGGAGTCTAGTGACAGCAGGGACAAAAATGCCTTTCCATAATCCATCTTTTGGTGCCTCTGTCAGTGATGGAATATTAGGTGGGCAGAGTTTTAAGAATACTCAGGCATGGTAGATAAAAAGGCTTGTGGCCCAAGTCAGAAGTCACTGGGTCTTGTTCAGAACAAGATAAAAAGGGAAGATGTGGGCGGGGACTGGTTGCTTATTTGAAACCACAGGAAACCTGGACATGATGGAAAATGATGTGCCTGTACCCACACGTATGTGTGTGTGTGTGTGTGTGTGTGTGTGTGTGTGTGTGTATTTGGTAAGTTTGCCTTTTTATATCTCATCATATTTTAAAAAGAATTTGTGTTGGGTAAAAAGTATATGTATATATATATATAAAAGTATATACAGTATATGAAACCTTTTAACATAAGATTAAAAAGATAAGTAAGTGAAAAGTTGGAAGAAAAGAAAAATGAGGATACGATTACTGTGTTATGATTAGAACACAGAATTTGTGTCAAAGAAAGTCTCACCTTTTTGTCTCTGAGCTTCTTACCAGCCAAGAATAGGGGCAACACACAATCAATTCTGTGGCCCATAGGATCGAAATAGGCCAGAGCTCAGGAGGAGTTCAGCTTTCCTCAGACTAGAGACCTCAGGACATTTCCCCTTCTGTTATCATAAAGAAATCACTAATGTAGAAGACCTTGTCTTCAGTGGCATCTCTAAAGAGAGTACTGGAACTGGTACAGCGTCCCTCAGCCTAGACTGATGGTATAATGTCAGGTAGAGGTCAGGAAGGTAGTTCTATGAGGGGTCAGATTAAAATGACTTGTGTGCTGCCCTCTAATGTTCTGACTTAAAACAAGAATAAAATTAGAGAAGCTACAATGATGTTTCCCACTCTTCAGTCAGTTGAGTAAGAACTTTGTGAAAATTTTCCCATTCTTGTGTAGTATTATTTAATTAATATTTTTACTAACATTTACTTATATATTTTGACTTACCCTAGGCTTGAGATATGTATTTAATAAGTCTCGTTACTGGGAATTTTTCTCTATTTTGATCTTGAATGTAAAGAACATCCAATTAAGAGCTTGGGACTTCCCTGGCAGTCCAATGGTTAAGACTCTGCCCTTCCAAAGCAGGAGGCGCAGGTTCAATCCCTGGTCGGGGAACTAAGATCCCACATGCCACACGGCGTGGCCAAAAAAAGAAAAAAAAGATTTGGGGCTTTCAGAATCTAAGTTGAAGTGAATAATTGATACCTTATAACTTGCACATGTTTGCTACCTTAAACCTGAACCTGGGGTGAGATAATAGAAATACATTTAATTTTTATTTATAGTCTCCTAGTCAGTACAGCCACCAGGAGTTTCCTGCCGATTGGGAGAATATATGTTCACTAAGTAAAATTTTCTTAAATGTTGTGAAACAAAGGATATTTGTTTTATAGGCTATAAAGGAGAAGAGCCCAGATAGTTTAAGTGAATTAATGGATGATTTGGCAGCCGTGGAGTAGAAATGCCTTGTCCTCTGACCTTTAGCGTGCTGCCTTCTTGCCTGGTTGCCTTTGTTTACTTGCCTGAGTTCTTTCTCTGCTTCTATTCATACACCTGCCACAAACATCACCGAAACGCATGTTCTGTTTACTCTTGTTTCAGAGCTCAAGCATTGACTTTCTAGCAAGCCAAGGATTTGATTTTAATAAAGTTTTTCGCAACGGTAAGACTATGTGTGAACTCTCTTTAGAGCTTGTAAATCTGGATTTAGTTGAGAATTCTCTTTTTGTGCCTGCTGTCCGAGACAGGATCTCGGATTCCCAGTCCATCGTGTGCAGCCATGGAGTTTTTATTGTGCCCTTTTTTTAAGGCCTGAACAGGAGAGGAGCAGCTACTTCATTTAGCTCTAATGAGGCCCCTCAAGCTCCTGGTCTCACTGAGTGGAGCTTTTCTGTCGCTGGTGTGACTTGGTTTCCTGGCAGACCACCTGGGGGGACTGCATCCCTGTTTCCTTTCAGTGGTACAAGTGCTACGATGTAGCATTTTAAAAAGCAGCCATATTCCAGTAATACAGAGATGGTCTTTGGAGGAAGAATGTCTACATAGTCTGCACAATCCTGATGGCTAACTTGCTGGCATGATAGGCTGGCAAGCGGCCTGGAGGGAGGGACTATGTCCCTTCCTTATCCCCAGAGCGGAGCACGATTCCTCTTCCATATCAGGGAGGTGACAGTTAAATATTTGATGAATGAACACCGGACGTTAGACCACACCAGAGTGGTTTTCCTTCCTCCATTCATTTGTTTCCCGAAAAGTATTGGGGAAAGCCTCTGGTTTTCTCAGCAGTATTAAGTGCCTGCTGCTCTAAGGTCAATAGGTACTTTTCACTTAATTATTCTTGTAAATTGTATTCATTCCCATGGGGAATGTATTATTGAGTGAGGTAAGAAAGGAGACTTTTCTCAGCAAAGGTTCTAGAACAAAGACTTCGGCTAAAGTCTCTTCCCCTGAGCATGATATCCTTGCAGGGCCTTTAGCACCCATGTCATGTTGTTTTTTAAATTGCTTTAGTGGTGCTGCGTCTTCATGTCTAGTGATGATTTTGATTTTTGGAAATACTAAAAGAAATTTGGAATCCAAACTGCTTAACATGGTGGATGAACCAGCTGGGTAACACAGTTTGGGTATAATAAAACAATTTATTTGCTTTGGCTCATACTTGACTCTGAAAGCCATTATAAAACACAAGTTCCAAATGTAGTTAGAGCCCTATAATGGAATAGTTGCAGAAATCTTTTGAAGGAACTACTTTACCCAGACTCATATGAGTGTGTAATTTCCAGCCTGATGGTTTTATTTTCATAAAAGGAGAGAAACAGCTAAATTGGAGGATGCCTCACTCTCTAGTTTTGTAGTCAGACCTTGTAATATTTTAGTCAGAGCTGCATCAGGGCTCCCAGGCCAACTGTTATTACCGAGACTCTAACCCCGTGCTGTTGTAGATGCTCTGTAATTCTGACCTAGACCTTCACTTCTCTTTTCTTATCAAATCTTGCCACTCAGGGTTCGCAAATGCCAGGCCCTTTTCTCCTGGCAGTCTTCTTGTTAGTGCCTTTGACTTCCTTGTCTGAAGTGGAACCAGGTGACTCCTCTTACCATTCCCCCTGCAGCCCTCCCAAGCACAGGTGGTTTCAGCTCTGTCTCTGTATCTGCAGCCAGGCAGTGGTAGGCATGTCACCTTCAATCCACTTGAGTTCCCTCTTCTCAGGAGCCATGCTTCTTCCCAGGGCTGCGTCACCAGCTCTGCCATCCCTCTTTCTGCTGACTTCCTGGGCGTGGCCTTCACCAGCAGCCCTGGCGACGGCTCATCGTCTTTCTCTCCACTCCTACCTCTCTCCTCCTTCTGGGTGACTCCAGCATCCACAAGGACAGCCAGCAAATGCTCTGTCTTGTCTGTTTCTTGGCCAGGCGGTCAGCAGTCCTCGCTTCTGCCTCCCCTTAGCCCTGCACTCCCTTGGTAGCATCATGGGTCTTATTAGCAATAACTGTGCCCATCTCCATCATTTCTCTTGTCTTTCTCTTCTACTTACTTGGGTACCTCATTTCAGCCATCAGTTGACCTCCATTGCTTTTTCACTATCGGTTACCTTCCACTCTCCTGTCTTGACTTCTCTCCTTGTCCACCTGGTCCATCATTATCCTTTCTTCCAGCCCTTGCTCCTCTTTCCCTCTATTGCCCTGGTCTAGCCAAGTCCCAGCCCTGGTTGGATCTTATCATCCACCTCCTCTATTTCTGAGCATCTGAATATTGCAGGCAAATGTGACACACCTGAGCTAATTTGTCACTTTAAATTCATGACCACAAGCTTCAAGAAAGGACTCAGTCGTGCTCAAAAATCCTACTTTTCTGACTTAGAAATTCCCTTTCCAACTCTCTGTGATGTCTGTTGCACTCAGTTGATGACCATGCCTCTCAATGAAAATAGAAGCCATCAGGGAAGAGCCACTTCGTGTTCTCACCACCAGACCCACAGGTCTCCCCCGAACCTGGGCTCAGCCTTTTCGTTTCTCTCCTTACAGACAAGAGGAGTCCCTGCACCGGTCAGAGGCTAGTACCTGCCTCCTAGTCAGGCACTGGCTCTTCCAGTTTGCCCTTCTCTCTCCTGGATATTTTCCCGTCTCTGCTGATCATTCCATCAACCTTTGTAAACATGCTTTGTGAAAGTGCAGAGCTTCTTAATCTAGGCCATGGCCGCCTTCCTGCCATAGATAGAATTCAGAAGTCTGTGAACTTGGGGAGGGCATTGTGGAATTCAAATCTATATTTTCTCTAACCTTGAACTGAATTTGTTTGTTCCTTCTGTTAGGAATGTCGGCAACAACCCAGCAGTGTTAGAGTAGCTGGGAGGTTGTCCTCAGTGAAATCCCAGGTATCTTCAAATGGCATTTCAGTTGTGACAGATATCTTGAATATTGTTTACCTTCATCAGTACTTTGAAATTATCATAGTTATGTCACCTGCCATTAGGTCTTGTTATTTAATGTGTTGACCAGGAAGCTGATTTCCTGTATTATTATCCCGTATTAATATATCACAGATTAAAAAAAGAATTTTTGGTAACTATTTCAATATAATTACCTTTCTTTACAATCTTGCATATTTTATTTTATGCATTTGAAAACATTATTCTGGGGAAGGGTCTGTAGATTTCACCCGACCACCGAAGGAGTTGGTGGCCTGTGAAGATTAAGCAGGCCTGCAGGAACATCTCTGTCTTGAAATAACTCCAACCAAAGCAAAACCATCCCCCCCTCACTTGATTCCACATCCCCTTTCTACTTCTGGCCTGTGATCCTCCCACTCAGAGGAAAGCATCTTGAATGAGATGTGTGTTCTCACTGTTCCTTCCTCTTCCCCTCTAGTTTTTTTCTTCACCCACCCCCAGCTGGCCCACCATCTGCACCCCTCCAAGGACACTGCTGGTCCCCCGTGCCTGCCATGATCTCAGACCCCATAGATCCTTCTTTGTCCTCATCTTGTTCCACCTTTGGAGGAGTTTGACCCAGTCGATTGCTCCCTCCTTCCCTAGACTCTGTCCTCTGGCTTTCAGACACTCATTCTCCTGGTTTTCGTCCCACCTCCCTCTGGACTCCCCCGCGTCCTGATTGGCTCATTCTCGTCTCGCCAGCTTCTAAATATTACTTTTCCTAGTTGGTCTCATATATTCCATGGTTTTATTTATTTTTTATTATTAAATTCTCATTTCGAAATAATTTCAGACTTATATAAATGTTGCCAGAATACCGCAAAGAATTCCTGATACCTTCCCTCTGATTTCCCAGGTGTTAGCATTATAATGTTTGCTTTGTTGTCCTTTCTCTCATTATATATGTGTATATATAATTTTTTTCCTGAACCATTTTAGAATAAGTTGCACCCATGATGCTCCTTTATTCCTAACTACTTCAGTGTGAATTTTCCTAAAAACAAGAGCTCTTATATAGCCCAGTAATCCAAATTAGGAAATTGACATTGCTACAGTACTGTTACCTCATTTGCAAACCTAATATAAGTTTTGCTACTTATAGCAAAAGAGGAAAAATAATTTCCCCTTGTCCAGATTCAATCCAGGACCACACGTTGCCTTTGAACTGTCATATCTCTTTGCTCTTTTAAAATCCAGAACAGTTTCTCAGTCTGCGATTTTAGTACCTTGACGTTTTTGCATAGTGGAGGCCAGTTATTTTGTAGAATGCCCCTCGATTTGGATTTTTTTGATGTTTCCTCAGACAAGTCCAAATGCATCTGTTCATCTCGGGCAGGGATACTGCACATGTGAATGTCTGTGCTGCTCAGTGCATCATATCAGGAGGCATATGACATCAATTAGCCGCATTACCGACGATAACTTTTTTTTTTGTAGTATGTAAAGTATGAAGTACACTAATATTGTTGTGCAGCTGTTGGTGTTTTTAATGTGGATCACTTTTTCACCAATTAGTTTTAGCATCCATTGATAATTCTTGCTTGAAACAATTATTATTGCTGACGAGTGATGATTTTCTAATTCCATCATTCTTTCTATAAAGTTTTTTAAGTGTCACATGGCTTTTAATGTCCCCCCACGTCCTGATGACACCTACATTTATATCTCAACACCATTCTCTGGAGCTTTAGGCTTATATCTGCACCTCTTCATTTATATATACATCCCTAGATGATTTATTATATCCAGGAGGTAGCTTTTGATTTTCACCTCTTGGGCCCCAAGTCTATTCATTGCCTAGTTTTCCCCACTTCAGTAAGTGGCCCTACTGTTGTCCCAACTGCTTAAACCTAATAGTTAGATGTTGTTTTTTATTTTGCCCTTCCCTTTCTCCCTCACCCAAGTATGTTGGCAAGTTCTAGCTCTCCTATCTCTAGAATCATTCTCTCCATCTCTGTAGATTAGGCCAAGGTCATAAACTATGACTTTCTGCCTATTTTATAAATAAAGCTTTACTGGGACACAGCCATACCCATTCATTTACCCATTGTGTGGCTGTTTTCATGTTACAAAGGTCAGAGTTAAGTAGTTGCAACAGAGATCCCTGTATGGCCCTCAAGCCTAAAACATCTACTGTTTGTCCCTTTAAGGAAAAGTCTGCTGACCTCTGATCTAAGCGGTTGTCTCTGGCCTGGACATCTGCAGTGGACAGTTCCTTCCATCTGACCTCCCTACTTCCACTCTCACAGGAGTCCAGATGATCTTTTAAAAACATGGAGCAGATAATGTGATTGTCTTGCTTAAAACCTGATGATATCCCATTGCTCGTAGAATAAAGTAAATTCTTACGTGGCCTGTAAGGGGCTATGTAATCTTGCCCCATCCTCTCCAACCTGACATTACGCCATTCTCCTGCTTATGCTTCCTTGCTGTTTCTGGAACAGTCCAAGCCTTTTCCATCCTCTGGGCATTTATGCTTGTTCCCTGCCTGAAATACTCTTCCCCCAGATCCTTCATGTCTGATTCATTCTTACCCTGAGGTCCTCCCTCCTGGTGGCCTTCTCTGGTCAACCTAAGGTCATTCGCTTCACTACAGAGCAGGACAAGTCTACCTTGTTCACTGTTAGCTCATTAGTGCCTGATACAGTGCCTGGCACAGCGTAAGAGCCAAATCACAGTTTGTTGAAAGGAGAATGAATGAACGAGCGAATGGAGTGAATGAATAGACAAACACATTTCAAAATCATTTGTTTTTTCCATTGATTTTTTTTGAGCTGTAGTTAAATATGGTCTTTCCTGAGTCTTTTAGACGCCTTGGTTTGTTACAAAATTTTTATGATAAATGGTTACTTCTGCTAATGCATTGTTTTAAAAATTCTGTTCAGGAATTCCATACTTAAACCAGGAAGAAGAAAGACAGTTAAGAGAGCAGTATGATGAAAAACGTTTACAGTCCAACGGTGCAGGCGCTTTGTCGTACGCGTCTCCTAACACTTCAAAATGTCCCGTGACGATTCCTGAGGATCAGAAGAAGTTTATTGACCAAGTGGTGTAAGTTCCTAAACTGAAACCAAACGTGCGTTGAGTCACGTGTCTTGGAGCAGGGCTGACGTCTGTATCTCAGGCTCGTGCTTCACGTGCACAGTGCACACAGAGGTGTGATGTCTGAGGGACAGGATTTAACTGTGGTGTATCTGAGTTTGTGTCACAGCTGTCAACTGTAAATCGAGTTCTGTGTACTGTACTTAGACTTCCCATGTGTCGCCAGGCAAGAGACTATCTTGGCCAAGTGGTCAGACCTGCGTGGACCACGGGCCTGACAGCCACCGTCCAGTCCCCATGAAAGCAGAGCCCCATCCAGATATTTGCAACACATCCATGTTTTTTTCTCTTGCAGTGAAGTTTCTGACAAGCAAACGTGCCCTCGGAGGAGCATCTGGTTTTGCTCTGTTTAGCTGTCAGTATAACTGCTTTACTAGCAAAGTAAAAATGCAAATCATTTGTATTGCTGAATCCTGGAGAAGTTGTTGAGAACTCATTAATAACAGCAACAAATGCCAAAATAAAGTATTTTTCTTTAAGCCTTACTGAACTAAAAAGTTATAACATGATTTGGTAAAATTACAGTGTCGTATGTTCTTGTATTTGGATTGCTTTTGAGTGTGATGATTCTGCTGGTTGACAACTTCATTCCTTAATGATGCTGATGGTCATGTTTTTATTCTAATTCCTCAGAGAGAAAATAGAAGATTTATTACAAAGTGAAGAAAACAAGAACTTGGATTTAGAGCCATGTACTGGGTCAGTTGCCCTGAATATTTTCATGTGTACTTTTTTTGGAAAGGTAGATGATTTCTGGCATGTGCTCCATTTGGTTGCTTAAAAATGCTTTCATAAATAGTCTTTTTATTATAGGTATGTTCCCAATATTTCAGCACTAACTTTAGCATTAACAGAATTGGGACCATGGTATATAGAGACACTGAATGAATGCTTTGTTCCATCCTGGAGGGGAGAAAACTGTTGTGCACCTTTGCTTTAAGTCATGCTCAAGAGTGGCATCATTATTGTAGCCTCGACTTGCGCTTCATACATAAAGGCTTCAGAAGAGCAGAATTTACTGTCAGGCTACTCCTGTCCCTTTTTTTTTTTTTTTTTGCGGTATGTGGGCCTCTCACTGCTGTGGCCACTCCTGTTGCGGAGCACAGGCTCCGGACGCGCAGGCTCAGCGGCCATGGCTCACGGGCCCAGCCGCTCCGCGGCATGTGGGATCTTCCCAGACCGGGGCATGAACCCGTGTCCCCTGCATCGGCAGGTGGACTCTCAGCCACTGTGCCACCAGGGCAGCCCTACTCCTGTCCTTTTAATTTCTCTCTGCAGTAAAAAACATCAGTGTTTCGTAGAGTCAGTGACTGAAACAGCCTGCTTTCCTTCCTTTTACTTTGTGACTAGCTTCACAGAAGTTTTTTAATACATCTGTCTACTTAAAACTCTTCATACAGCCACAGGAAGTAATACTTTGGTTAGACAAGAACTTCTGCCTCTTCTATAAAGGCAGTATAATAATAATAATAATAAAGAGCATTTTGATGAAGAAAAGTGGTGAGGAATCCTCCCACCTCAAACATCCTGTCTGCTCTTGTTTGCACATTACCTGTCGCTTCTGATGAAGTCTCCTTTAAAAATTAAATATTTTTCCCAATTTGAAAAAGAATAAATACATGTATATGAATAACTCAATCACTTTGCTCTACACCTGAAACCAACTCAGCATTGTTAATCAACTATACTCCAATATGAAATAAAAAAAATTCAATCCATCTTTATTTATTCTATCCATTATTATTATCATTATTATTTTAAATTTTATGTATTTTTGGCTGCATTGGGTCTTTGTTGCTGTACGTGGGCTTTCTCTAGTTGCGGTAAGCGGGGGCTACTCTTTGTTGCAGTGCGTGGGCTTCTCTTGTTGCAGAGCATGGGCTCTAGGAGCGCAGGCTTCAGTAGTTGTGGTGCACAGGCTCAGTAGTTGTGGCGCACGGGCTAGTTACTCTGTGGCATGTGAGATCTTCCTGGACCAGGGATCGAACCCATGTCCCCTACACTGGCAGGCAGTTTCCCATCCACTGCACCACCAGGGAAATCCCCAATCCATCTTCTAAAAAAAAAAAAAAAATTAAATGTCTTTCCCAACCAGTGCTTGGTCAGTTTGAATTTTCCTTTAATGAGCCAAAATTAATACCTTTTCATTTGTTTTTATAGGTTCCAAAGAAAACTAATTTATCAGACTTTGAGCTGGAAGTAAGTGTTTATATTATACACGAGAGCTCTGTGAGGGACCCAGAATTTAAAAACTAAATGTAATTTTTTAGCTCTTATTTCATTTTTGATATTCTGCAGTTCTTGGTGATTTGACCATACCATGTTCTTGGGCAGTGCTTTATTTTGTTATTGTTTTCCCCTAATTTCTTAAGTTGAATACCCACTTAATTTATTTCATACCCACTTAATTTATTTCCTTGTTATTCCTTCTTAGTAGATGTTGCAAAGCCTTTACAATTTTCTTTTAACTGTCACTTTGGCCTGTCCATTAACTTCTGGATGTGTAGTGTTTTTGTTCTTTGAAGGTATCAATATATGGTAAAGATTTGGTTTTAAGACCTGGGAAATACTCAGGTGAATGCTTTTTCTAAAACAGGGGTTAGGCCATGGGTAGGTTTCAGGAGGCCTATGAATCCCCTGAAACAATATCCAAAATTGTGTGTGTGTATTTTTCTGGTGGTGTTTCTATTGGTTTAATTATATTTTCAAGTGGATCTCTAACTCAAAAATTGAGTATCAGGATTAGACAGATGGATGTTTGCACTTGACTTTGTTTGGGGTTCTTGTTCTTTCGTTAGAGTCTGCCAGTGGCATGTATACTGGGAATTTACTTTGACCAAAACAGGAAAAGGGCCATTGTTGTTTGACCAGGCTCCTTTCCTCTCATGTTATCCTTTCCACGTATTCCACCCGAGTTCCAGATTCCTCTCCTGGGCAGATGAAACTACTGTGCCAGATTACAGCAGAGTTACTCATCTCACATCTCCCCTGTGCATGCCCCAGATCATCCAAAGAAACCTTCAGAATTTTTCTTAGGAAGTAAACATTGTGATATTTAGAAGCAAGATTTGACAGTGTAGTAATGAGTTGACTGTATTACGGGATGCCTGACATTTCAGAAGATGCCTAAGTCCTAAAAATATTAATTTGAAATCAGTTACATTCCTGTGTGTTTTTTTTTTTTTTTTTTTTTGCGGTACGCGGGCCTCTCACTGTTGTGGCCTCTCCCATTGCGGAGCACAGGCTCCGGACGCGCAGGCTCAGCGGCCATGGCTCACGGCCCAGCCGCTCCGTGGCATGTGGGATCTTCCCGGACTGGGGCATGAACCCATATCCCCTGCATCGGCAGGCAGACTCTCAACCACTGCGCTACCAGGGAAGCCCACATTTCTGTGTTTTAAGAGGAGAGAGAGGGAAACATTTAGTAGCTGAAATTACTCTAAAGTCTTCCTAGTAGCGGTATTTATTTCATACTTAATAAAACTTAAGTAATGAAATTATGGCTATGTAGTTGTTTTTAAAATACGTAGGGTTTTAGCTGTTGTCTCATCTACTGACGTCATGTTTTCTTTCTTTTCTTTAGGTATCCCAAAGGCATTCATGTTGAGACTTTAGAAACTGAAAAGGTAACCTCAAGAATTATCCAGGGCCAACATCAAACGCATGAAACCTATGCAACAGTATGCAAATGCAAAATGCAATCAAATCGAGCAGTTGAAAGTCAGAGTTTACTCCTTGGCTCTGCTACATATGAACTGGGTGACACTGGGCAAGTCATTTCCCCTCTGCCAGCCTCGTTTTCCTCATTTGTGCATTGGGCATGAGCATGGTAATGAGCTATACCTATCTCACAGCTTTTTAAAAAATAATTATCAAGTGGGTAGATGGAAGTGAACATGCTTTGTAAACTTGAAAGTATGCAAATGTTAGTACATGTTCTTAATCCTCACAGAAAGCTGATATACATGGTATCCATGTAATAATTGCTTCCTGTTATGTGGCCCAGTAAAATTAAATTTTAGAATCTGGGGCATAAACATAGCTATCATCATGTACTCCCAGGGTGCAGTGATAGAACTGTGATGGGTAAAGGTGGGCTGATGGTGAGCTAATAGTGCGTTCCTTCTACAGAATTTTAGAATTTAGTTCTTGTTGTTAAGTCAGATGTCTAATTAAATAAGAGATTAAGTAAATTAAGTCTTGCTAGAAGAAAAATCTCAAACTTTGACACAGGAGGTTTTGTAGTATATTTGATTGATACAAAATGCAGTATGTGAGAAAGAAGGTGCTAGTTATCTGACAAGTTACCAGAAAATCCAGGATTTTTTTTTTTTCCCTTTTTTTTGGCCATACCACACGGCTTGTGGGATTTTAGTTTCCCGACCAGGGATTGAACCCGGGCCCTTGGCAGTGAGAGCCTGGAAGCCTAACCACTGGACCACCAGGGAATTCCCCAGGATTTTTTTCTTATGTTAATGAAATGTAGAAATTTTTTATCGAGGTGTGGTTAACTTACAATATTACAGTTTCAGGTGTACAACATAGTGATTCAACATTTTTTATAGATTATATAGAAATTATCTTAAAAACAACTATTTAGAAATTCATGTTCAAATGCAGCATCTTAGTGTTCATTATGGAGTGTCTTATTCTCACTGTCTGTTGATATTTATAATTGTCTTTTGGGTGATTAATAAACCATGGGAAAATGTCATGGAAACACGGAGGTGGAGTTTTGGTTTGTAAAGCATCAACTCAACTTTTGGTGGCATTTCAAAATACTTTCAGTGTGTTTAGCCCATGAATGACTGTGCAGTGAGAAAAACTGTACTACTACTGGTAGCAGAATCTGAATTTTGGGGGGTAGGGGTCAGGTAGCTTCCAGAAAATTGTATATCTGCTTTATGTCTTTTAGAAAGAGCGCTATATTGTTATCAGCAAAGTAGATGAAGAAGAACGTAAAAGAAGAGAGCAGCAGAAACACGCTAAGGAACAGGTGATTGGATTATGTTCATTTCCTTTGGGTGAGAAATGGCTACAGGGTTGTAGATCCTGTGATAGATTCAATTTAATGAATATTTTTCTACTAGAGAAGAATCGAATTGGTAGCAAAACCTGGAAGAGAATGAGGGGAACCTAAGGTTAAGTAATTAGATGCAGCCAACAAAGTGAGGCTGGCATCATGGTTGACCAGTCTTCACTTCCATGAAGCAGTCTTGGAGAAGGAATTAGTGGTTATCATTTAAATTGTGTGTCACTGAGCTTCACAGCCCATTAACTAATCTTGCTGTGTCTAACTTCAGGCACAGTTACTAGTTTTCCTAAAACAAAGTTTAGATGATATGATTTGACAGATTAGGATGCACGGTCATATTTGCATCGTTGGAACCTCGCCCTGGTTGTCCTCTGGAGAATGGATTCGAGTAAGTCTGGAGACAGGGAGACCAGTTCACCTGCGGAGTAACCAGCTAAGAGATGTCAGTGCCCTGGAACAGGAAAGTTAGTAGCAGTTTAGGTGGAATCTGGCCATCTTTAGAAGGTAGCGTCAGGAATTTGTGATTGGATGTGGGTGGTGAAAGACGAAGGCAGAAGAAAGAAGATGCTCAGGCCGGGAAGTTGGGCAGCTGGGTAGGCTGACATCAGTCCACTTAGATGGGGTGGCGGAGTGGTGTTGGTGGGGGAGCGCAGGTGGAGGAGGCCAGGAGTGGGTTTGGGCGAGGGTGGACGTCCAGCTCACCCATGCATAAAGCAGGGCCACATCAGACTAATGCAACCAGGAAAGACACAGCAAGCCTCTGTTAGATTTAGACAGTTTATGATTTAGAGAAGGTGACAGCTACACGTGGTGCTTGTCCCACAAACCAAAAAGACAACACTGAAACAAAAGGGGCCAGGTGACTGCAGAGTGAGCTGTGGATGCCCCATCGCCGAGCAGCCAACTCTAGACTGTGGCTAAGTGCTTTCATACTCTGTAGCTCTATTCTGAAAAGGCAGTGGGGCAGGAAGCCCCAGGCCTCATCAGAACCTGGGCAGCAGTGAGAAACTGTCTCATGACAGCCTCCCAGGCGAGAGAGGGAGGTGGCCTCCCATCCTCTCCTGGGGTGTTCCATCCAGATGCACATTAGTTACATCTCAAGCCTTTGCCTGCGTGGACTATCTGGATATGTGCAAGGTCACCAGGATACCGTGGAAGGGCTGTACCCCTACAGTGGACAAAGGTGTTACATTCTGCTTTTGAGCAGATGAGGTTTTCGATGTTTTGGGGGCATCTGAGCATTGGTGTCCTGTCAGCAGATTGTCGTGCTGGAGTGCAGGAGAGGGGTGAGGGCTGGACTTTGTTGTTGTTGGCAGAGAGACCGGGACAGGATGAGAGCATCTATCATATGCATGAGGAAGGAGCAGAGGGCCCAGGGTCGGATCCTGAGGACCACCAGCATCTGAGTGATGGGCAGAAGTGCAAAAATGTGCCTGAGGTTATTGTGACACTGCAGCCAAGGGGAAGAGTGTTTGAAGAAGGGGATGTTGACAGGGTCTGATGCTCTTGAGAAGTAGAATGAGGACTGAGACATAGCCATTGGGTTTAGCCTTGGGAGTAGGTTTTTTCTTCTTTTTTAAAGAACATTCTTTAAAAAGTTAAAATAATTTTAATTCTGGTAAAATGTATAACATAAACTTTACCATCTTAACCATTTTAAACTGTACAGTTTTGTACTGTAAAATATATTCACACTGTTGTGCAACCGTCACCACCATCCATCTCCAGAACTCCTTTCATCCTGCAAAACTGAAACTCTGTACCCATTAAACAATAACTTCCCATTCCCCCATCCCTCAGCCTCTGGTAACCACCATTCTACTTTCTGTCTCTGTCAATTTGACTGCTCTAGGTGCCTCATGTAAGTGGAATCGTACAGTATTTGTCTGTTACTGGCTTAGTTCACTTAGCATAATGTCATTTAGGTTCATCTGTGTTGTAGCATGTGACAGAATTTCCATTCTTTTTAAAGGCTGAATAATATCGTATGTACTACATTTTGTTTATCCGTTTATCTGCTGTTGGACACTTGTGTTGCTTCTACCTTTTGGTTCTTGTGAATAACGCTGCTCTGCACATGGGTGTACAAGTATCTCTTTGAGTCCTCGCAGTTCTTTGGGGCACATACCCAGGAGTGGGATTGCTGGCTCGTATGGTAGCTCTGTTTCTAATTTTTTGAGGACCAGCCACACTTTTCCACAGTGACTGCACCACTTTACATTCCCACCAACAGGGCACAAGTGTTCCAATTTCTCCACATCCCTGCCAACGCTTGTTAGACTTGAGAGTAGTTTAAAGAGGTGAGCAACTTCAGTGAGGGTGAAGCGGGGGAGCAGGGGGCTTGCGGGTCCCTGGGAGTTGAACTGGACCTAGTGAGTGGAGAGGAGTCTTTAAGGAATTTAGCTGTGAAGAGACAAGAAGGAGAGTGGTTGCGTGGAGCTCAGATTAAAGGAAGGGGTTTCAAGATAGGAGAGAAATTGAGCCCATTTAAGTGCATTGGGAATAAAACAGGAGAGAAGAAACTGAATGGGGATGAGTCTCAGTGTTGTGCTATAAAAATTTTATAAAAATGCATTTGACCAGGAAAAAACAGTCTGAACATTCTTCATTTGACAGTCAGCTGCTGGGTGGGTCACCTCAGAATTGAATTCAGTATTGAGTTTGGCCAGCAGGTGGCAGCTTTTAAAAGTTTGTGTTTCTAAGGCAACTTGAGAGACTAGGAAATTTCAACAGTTGATGGGAAGTGATGGGTAAACCCTAGCACTGTTATTTTAGTAACTAATGAATAATTTGCCACTTTGCTCATTTTAAAACAGAAGAAAGTTATGTGCATAGGTCATTTCAGATGCAGTTGTTTGGGGTGATAGCTCAAAGCATGTGAAACTAAAGCTATCTAACTCCATATAAAACTTCAGTCTTTTTTTTTTTTTTGCCTAGATTTTAACCCGTTCAAATAAGCAATATGTATACGTCAATAGTGATTTTTTTTGTTTTGTTTTTAAATTAGGAAGAACTGAATGATGCTGTGGGGTTTTCTAGAGTCATTCATGCCATTGCTAATTCGGTAAGTGAACCAGACATTTTAACTAATTTCATGAACATAACATTTAAGGTGAAATGCCCAGTTATCATTGCACATTAATCATCTGGTCACGTTTAGATTGTTTACCTGGTCTGGAGGGAGAAGTTAGAACTTCATAAAGACAGAATGTTGTTATAAGGCGCTTAGTGTGACATCGTAATTGCGGTATTATATCCAAACCATTTTTTTAGAAAGCATTTCTTGTAAAACGCAGGGGAGGATTATACAGTGACAGCCTTATGTGGCTCCATGGAACTAATATTTATTATTCTCAAAACCAATAAGAAGCAGAATAACAAACTAAAGAATATGGTGAGAAACAATCTAGTGTTTGAAGTGTTTTATTCCTTAATTAGAAGAATCTAGAGGGTAAAAATAATTGTATTGAGTTCTCTGCATAACTGTGATTGAATCTTATATCTCATAGCCTTAATAACATTTGATACATTTAAAAAAATGTATTGACCATTTGTGTAAATATGCTGGAGGGTTCTGTAATAGATAGGATAGACATTTCCCCTTGTTTCGTAAATCCTTTCAGGAAAGAGGCACCCACATCTTGAATAGATTAAACTGGGTCTTGCTGCTGGTTGTTTTGTGAGTTTTGCATCCGAGTCAGACTGCTTGCCTGGATGCTAAGTTGCCTGGAATCCAAGACTTTTCTTTACTTGAGTAGCTGGCCTAGGGAGAAGAAGTTGTTCCCCTGCAGAAGGAGTCATCTTGTCCCTTAGACGCTGAACTCTGCATCAGGGAAGCTTTACGGCCAGACTCCAGGAGTCCGTGAATGTCTCACCACCAGGTGCAGGCTTGTCAAACAAGAGCATCTGAGGAGAGGCAGCCACTGTCCCCCGTGGGGGCGGGGGGCTGTGGCCAGTAAACAGAAGTTAGAGAGCCTTGTGAAGGAGGAGGGCTGGCTCACCTGGAGCTCTTTCGCTCAAGTAAGTGACGTCATCAGAACGGAGTAGAGAGTTGGATGAGCCTGGAGAAAAACCAAGGTGTGAGTCTCTTGAGAAGTGGCTAAGATTACAGGTATCCAGAAAAGCAGAGAGGAGTCATGTTTGCTTACATTATACACTCTTAGCAACCTTTAGAGCAGTGGTTGATTTGACTGAGGCTGTCCGTGAAACACAGAGATGTGGGGTGGCAGTTGGCTTTGAGCCCTCTTATAGCCACTGTGAGGGTTTAGGTAGCTTTTCCAAGATTGGGACGTTTGTTTGCCTTGTACAAACAATTTGGATACCTTAGCCTGCTGTGCCTCTGTTTATTTTTTCTCTCTGTTGTCTCTCTTCTGCAGAGTGATTCATAGTATGTTGCTGACCATTGGTAGTTCACGTCACAAAGCATACTGCGAGAAAAGCCCTATTTATTAGTGATCCAGACTTAAAATTTAAAAGTCACATACCTTAAAAATACTAACATAGTTAAACTCTGTAGAGCCAGTGAACAGTAGACTCTCTTTATATCAGATCAAATTCTTTTCCCATCACTCTTGGTAGTGAATCTGTTTTAAAAAATTTTGTATTAATTTTTCACCCAGAGAAAAGTTGCAAAACTGGTGCAGAGTTTCCATATATCCCTCACCTAGCTACCCCAATGTTATTATCTTACATAATATACGGTTATCAGAACCAGGAAATTAACATTGGTACAATATTATGAACTAATTTGAATTTCACCCTTTTCCACTAAGTCCTTTTTCTATTCACAATTCTATCTAGGATCCCACATTGCATTTACTTGTTATTTCTCCTTAGTTTTCTGCAGTCTGTAATTTTCTTTGTCTTTTATAACCTTGATATATTTAAAAAAATATTTATTTATTTATTTGGCTATGTCAGGTGTTAGTTGCGACATGTGGGCTCTTCCTTGCGGCACTTGGGCTGCTCTGTAGATGTGGTGCATGGGCTCCAGAGCGCATGGGCTTAGTAGTTGCGGCACGTGGGCTCTCTAGGTGTGGTGCGTGGGCTCTAGAGCGCACAGGCTTAGTTGTCCCAGGCATGTGGGATCTTAGTTCCCTGACCAGGGATCGAACCCATTTCCCCTGCATTGAAAGGCGGATTCTTAACCACTGGATCACCAGGAAAGTCCCAACCTTGATATTTTTAAAGAGTGTTGACTGTAATTTTGTCAGATGTCTCTCAGTTTGGATTTGTCTGATCTTTTCTCATGTTGGATTGAGGACATACATTGATTGAGGCAGGAATACCACAGAAATGACGGTTCATGATATTGACCTGAATCACTTGGTTTAGGTGATATCTGCTGGATTTGTGCACTGTAGAGTTACTGTTACCTCCTTTGTGACTGATAAATATTTTTGGGGAGATACTTTGATTGAGACAAGGAAAATCCTGTGTTTTTTTGTTTGTTTGGGGTTTTTTTGGCTGCACCACGTGGCGTGCAAGAGTTCCCTGACCAGGGATCGAACCCTTGCCCCCTGCGGTGGAAGCTCAGAGTCTTAACGACTAGACCACCAGGGAAGTCCCGAAAATCCTGTTTTTCCTCAAGCTTTTGCCTGTAACCGTAGCATTTGTCGGTGGATCTTGCCTGCAGCCATTATTGCTGTGGTTTTCTAGTGGCGAGTCTGTGTTTCCCTCTTTCTTTCTCCATTCGTTCTTGGAATTCTTCTAGAAGGAAGAGCTGTCCCTGCTCCCCTGTTTATTTGTTAATTCTTTTTAAAATTTTTTTGGACTCAGGGAAATTTATTTCATTCTACAGATTTTAATCTACTTTTTTTATTGTTTATTTTGGGGTTCAGATGGTACCACCTTGGCCATTGGAGTTTCTTCAGGTTGACTCCCCCTGGAACAAGCCCCCACCCTTTTCTGAGCACGTCCTTACTTTCTGACATCACAAGATGTTCCAGACTCATCTTCTATTTTCCCTGCCTCAGCTGTAGAATCAATGACTTCTCCAAGGAGCCCTGGTTCCTTTTATTGGAGAATGGTGTTTCGAAACCAAGATCTGGTCCTGGGCTACTACTGTGGTGTTAGTGCTTCTAGTTCCCCTCACTGGACAGAGCTAAGAATGATACACGTGTGTAACCATGCATGTATACACACATTGATATTTCCATGTCTGACATATATGTATATATATTAAAAAATGCCTTTATACTGATAGACCTCAGATTGTAGTCCAATACCACCGGGTTTCTTTTTTTTAAAAATTAATTAATTAACTAATTTTTGGCTGCGTTGGGTCTTCATTGCTATGCGCGGGCTTTCTCTAGTTGCGGCTGCGGTGAGCGGGGGCTACTCTTCGTTGCTGTGCTTGGGCTTCTCATCGTGGTGGCTTCTCTTGCTGTGGAGCACAGGCTCTAGGCGCACAGGCTTCAGTAGCTGTGGCACACGGGCTTCAGTAGTTGTGGCTTGTGGGCGCACAGGCTCAGTAGTTGTGGTGCACGGGCTTAGTTGCTCTGTGGCATGTGGGATCTTCCCCGACCAGGGTTCGAACCTGTGTCCCCTGCATTGGCAGGCAGATTCTTAACCACTGCACCACCAGGGAAGCCCAGGGTTTATTTCCAACCTACTCTCTTTTCTTATTTGTACATTTTTTTCTCCAGCATTGGGAAATGCAGTTCTTATTATATGCTGTTTTCATAGTTCTGTTCTTATCAGCCTTCTTCAGTGTTGTTGAGGGATTCATTTATAATACAGTTAGGTTCATCTTTCAGGTTTGTATTCCATTTTGGGTTCCTTCCACGTCTTCTCTGTGGTTTTAATTAATATTTGGTATTTTAGCATTGTATAGGTGTTCAGAATGTGCCCACACACTGAGCCAAAAGGACAGCTTGTCTTTTGGATTTGGGAGATTTTGTGTAAAATTATTTCAAATAATTATGTTTAGCTCTGTGAGTCAAGGAGTGTTACTCTGAAGGGCCACTGGGACATAGTGAAAAGCTCCACTGTAGTGACCAGATGCTTTATGTTAAAAATGCTGTCACCTGGCTAGCTAAATCCAAGTTGATATTCCGTTTTCGTAGTTTAATTTTTATCAAAATGGACCAATTTATTGCACATATATTATACCTTACTGGTTGAAAAGCAGTGAATTTCATTGGAAATATTTCAGAACGAGCCCCATGAATTTTGACATAGATAATGAAGGAAACGAAAACTCATTCTACTTAATAAAATTAGAAATTAGTTATTTTTACCTTTTAGCATTGTTATGAATATATCTTTTGGAAATAAGTGAGTTGTTTTAAAGAATACACTCCGAAAATAGATATTTGGAGTTTGTTGACAAATGATTCGACAGTTCAAGGTACCTAGCATTTTCAGTTACTTTCTTGAGCTCTTCAGTAAAAATTTTACTACTGATTCTTGTGGGTGGCAAGATGAATAAAAACCAGAGAAAAAAAATCAATGAAATCAAAGTCATTTGGAGTTTTACTTTGCATTTTGGATTGAACACCAGAAGAGGAATGAAGTCAGCCCAAATTTCTTTATTTGCATATCTTTATACATTTTTTTTCCTTAGTGTCAAAAAGTAAGTTTAGTACAAAATCCTTATGGAACTGAACCATACATTTCACTCTCAAGTCCTGATATAATTTTGTACCAAGAAGTCTTTTCCTAATCTTGACTTTTTTTAGGGGAAACTTGTCATTGGACACAATATGCTCTTGGATGTCATGCACACGGTTCATCAGTTCTACTGCCCTCTGCCCTCGGTAAGTGACTTGTCAGCCTGTTTTAAAAATTCTTGAGTCTTTATTACTGAGAAAGTGTTCTCTGCTGGGTGCCATTTCCTTGTCTGCAGCATGCTCCCAGAGGGACAGTCTCCTGAGCTTGGTTGTACATTTTTGGAGATACATACCTACAAGCCATTTTAAGGAATCTTTGGTCATCTGCCATTGCCGGAGCACGGTTAAACATTTGTTTTGTCGTGGCGCCAGTGGTTTGCTCAGTTAGTGCTGGGCGGGGGTTTCCTGGGCCGCAGGTGTGGTCTTCTAGTTTGGTATTGCTAACAGGAGAAATAGCAGGGCCGTTGAAGGTGGGGTGGTGCTAGAGGTCATCTAGACTGGATCAGGTTGTGCAAAAGTCTTGCTTACCTCTTTTGAGGCTGCTTCCCTTAGGTTCTCTGTTGACCTCGGTGTTTTTTTTTTTTTTACTCTTGGAGCCAGGCCATCTCAGTGCACCAAAGCATGAGCTTTGGGAAAAGAGCTTCTCTTCTATCTCCTCCTCTTCTGCTCCTTGACTGCCCGTGTGGCCTCGTCTCGTTTGCCCCTTGTCACTCTGTCCTCTCCTCTCCTGTATTTTCTCTCTATATTTTCTGTCCTTTAGTCATCTCACCCACTTCCAGGACTTCAGCTGAAGACACCCACATCTTTTTCTCCAGCTGGGATCTCTCCTCAGATCTGGGTCGTAATTCATGCTGGACCCCACATGTGTTTACCTGGATAGCCTTCAGAATGAGAGGTGTTTAAAATTCACATGTTGCAAACAAGATGTGTAACTTAACACAACCTTTCTTTCCTTTAGTCTCCAATCCAGTTCTTTCTCCTGATTTCTTTACTATAAATGATGCCCAGTCACCAATACTGTTTTTAACATCGGTTTTGACCCTTCTTCTGTGCCCCAGATTTGGCCAGTTACAAAATACTGGCAATTTTGTCTCCGGGCTGTCTCTCACATCTGGATTATTTTCATTTCAAGTAGCAAGTAGCCTTATTTCTCATCTGAAATTAGCAAAAATAATCCAGGCAGGATTCTCTGTCTCGCTTTAACCTTCATCCCATCCTTTAAACCAGAGGTTGGCAAACTTTTTCTATAAAGGGTCAGATAGGAAAATATTCGGGGCTTTCCAGGCTGGACAGTCTTTGTCAGGACTCTCAACAATGCCGTTGTAGCCTGAAAACTGCCATAGAATGCAGTGCATAAACAAATGGGTGTGGCTTTGTCCCAGTAAAATTTTATTTAAAAAATAGGTGATGGGCCAGATTTGGCCTGCAGGCCATGGTTTTCCAACCTCTGCTTTAAGCTACCACCAGATTAATCTTCTATGACTTCTGGATTGGATGATACCTACTTTAGAGTTCAGTGCCTTTTATACATCTGCAAAGCCTCAGTTACTTTATATTTCTTACGAGACATCGTTCCATCAGCATCTTGATTACTTTTCTTTGGAAAAGTCCAACACAGCACAGCTCTGAATACAGCGGGTCTGTTGCTTCCCTTGTCCTATTTCTGCAACCTTCAGCTTGTCCCTGCTTTTCATAACAACTGTATCGCCCTCTGGGACTCAAAGACATCATAGTTGTGAGTCTCAAAACAAACATGATGGGTGTTAATTTGCATTGTGTACATCTAAAGAGCTAATGTTAGTTTCAGATCATTCACTGCTTATTGGCCGAATGGTAGCAGTCTCTCTCACGACTTTTTGACCTTTAAAGCAGTGAAGGTATCTGTAAGGAAAGAGGAAAGTATTTAATACTGTTTATAGGTGTTTTGAACACCAAACAGAGCTTGGCATGTAAGATGCATTAAATATTGATTTAACAAATGCGAATCTTCCGACTGTGTCAGTTTTATAATCTCCTGATGTATGGCTCTGTTCACATCACTAACCCTGCTCAAAATTCTGAATTAATCCCACATTCTTTGTTTTTCTATACAGTTGATTCTTTTTAGCCTGGCATATCAAGCTTTCTGTGATCTGGCCCAGCCTTCTTGTGTAATTTAGTCACTCGTTACCATCCTTATTCTCAGCAAGATTGGCTCATTCTCGTTACCATCCTTATTCTCAGCAAGATTGGCTCCTTTTTTCCCCTGGAAAGTGTCTTTGGTTTGGGTATATAATTTCCTCCAAGTTGAATTTTCTCTAGCTTTTCTCAATGTTTGCTATATATGGCTTTACCTGTCTTACCAAGGTCTAGCTTACGCCTCTTCTGTGAAGTTTTCCCTGCCTGCTGCCTTGCCCAAGAAGTAATCTTTCCTTTCTCTGAACTCCCACAGAAGTTCAGAGAAACTTCTTTTTGTTTGTGTACCTCTTTTGTTGCATAAATTTTATCTTTACAACTTACTCCCCTTTTCCTTCTAGGTGATTCGCTCCTTGGACAAGGAATATAACCTTTATTTTTTTTTTAATTTTATTTTTCTTACTTTTTGGCTGCATTGGGTCTTTGTTGCTGTGCATGGGATTTCTTTAGTTGTGGCAAGCAGGGGCTACTCTTCATTGCGGTGCACGGGATTCTCATTGCGGTGGCTTCTCTTGTTGCACAGCATGTGCTCTAGGCGTGTGGGCTTCAGTAGTTGTGGCACTCGGGCTCAGTAGTTATGGATCGCGGGCTCTAGAGCGCAGGCTCAGTAGTTGTGACACATGGACTTTGTTGCTCTGTGGCATGTGGGATCTTCCCAGACCAGTGATTGAACCCATGTCGCCTGCATTGGCAGGCAGATTCTTAACCACTGCACCACCAGGGAAGTCCTGGACAAGGAATATAATTTTTTTATTATCCGTGTCTAAATGCCTAGCATAGCACTTAGTATGTAAGCACTTAATAAATGTTATCTTGAATGTAACTAGTTTTGAATCAAATTCTACTAGAAAGAGCATATGATTTGTTGCAAAGTAGGAGGTGGGTTAGGATAAGCAGTTTCATCCCTTGCTTTATTACTCAGGTGACCTGAGTATGTTATTTAACTTCTTTGTGTTCTGTCATTGTTGGAAGGAGAAAATGGTTTTCTTCCATCTACCTTTAGAAGAAGCGATGACAATAAAGAGCAAGACCTATTTAAAATGGTAGAACTTTTACATATGCTGTTGTCAAATGTTGCATTTAAAAGTATACTAAAGAATCCATATTTGGGGACAGCCTTTTAGGGGAGAATCTCCTTTTAAAAGTCTTCTTGGTATTTCATTCAGCATGACCTTTTAGAAGGCACTGGTTTAGAACTCTACTGTATGCTGGCCGTGGAAGTTGCCATAATTCTATTTTTTTTTTGCTTGTGAGGCTTTGTAATGGTATTGAGAGGTTACAGTCTATTGCATTTTTGTGTGACTTAGCATTGAAACCACTTATTCATGTATTGTTCATTAATTTAATGATAGCCATTGAAAAGCTGGTAAATATTTCAAGCTAGCTAAATAGTCTGTATTTACAGGCTTGAAAAGCTAATGGGAAATGGCAGTTGCCTATGAAGCATGAATAACACTGAAGAGAAGTATAGTTATAAAGGGTCAGGAGTATGACTGCGCAGTACAGTGTGGCAATTATGTATGTAAATGAGTTAATTCAAAATGAGAGCAATCTCATTTCAGCTCTAGACTTCCTGAGCAAATAAACTTGGGAAATGAATTGTCTAATTTAGGCACTTGCTATTGGTGCCACTTAAGCAGTTTTCTGAGTAGTTAAACAAGAATCATGTGTATTGGAAAGTCTGTGTTTTAGTGGCCATTTTAACCAGTATTTCAATGGTGTTTCCATTAAAAGTGTAACCTAATTTACAATATGTCTATTTCCTGCATGAACTGCTTTATTTTATTTTAAAAATTTTTTTAATGAAGTATAGTTGATTTACAATGTGTGTTAATTTCTGCTGTACAGCAAAGTGACTTGGTTATACGTATATATATTCCTTTTCATATTCTTTTCCATTATGGGTTATCACAGGATATTGTGAACCATGTTATTTAAATAACTCTACTAGTCTCACTATTATGATGAGTTGTGTAATAGAGCTATTACTGACAGTTTTCTACATATAATAGAAACCTTTTTTCCCCTCCTATTTCAGCCGTAAAATGTTCATATTTGTCTATTTTGGTTATGCAGAAGTTTAATATCAGGTCATATGATTCCCAGTCAGTGAGGAGATTGACAAGATTTTTAGAAAGTAATTATTAATGAGATATGGGCCTGACAGTTTAGCATAAAGGGCCTGTTTGAGGTATCACTGTTTGAGAAGAGAGCTATGGGACTTTAAATATTTATGTTTTAAATATTGTGAGTGTATGAGTAAAATCATAACAGGTCATCCTCTTTTTTTTAGGACTTAAATGAGTTTAAGGAGATGACAACATGTGTCTTCCCCAGGTAAGCTTTCTTTGAGGATTTGTCTTTCATTTATTTTTTTTATTATTATTATTTTTTAATAATTTATTTATTTTATTTATTTATTTTTGGCTGCGTTGGGTCTTCATTGTTGCACGCAGACTTTCTCTAGTTGTGGCAAGCGGGGGCTACTCTTCCTTGCGGTGCGCGGGCTTCTCATTGTTGTGGCTTCTCTTGTTGCGGAGCACGGGCTCTAGGCACGCAGGCTTCAGTAGTTGTGGCATGTGGGCTTCAGTAGTTGTGGCTCATGGGCTCTAGAGCGCAGGCTCAGTAGTTGTGGTGCATGGGCTTAGTTGCTCTGCGGCATGTGGGATCTTCCCGGACCAGGGCTCGAACTGTGTCCCCTGCATTGGCAGGCGGATTCTTAACCACTGCGCCACCAGGGAAGCCCCTGTCTTTCATTTAAAACAGTCATCAGGGCATCCATAATACAAACAGGTATTCAGTGATTTATTAAAACCATTAGGTCATGATGACAGTCCCATTCACATAAGCTGGGAAATGGCTTAACAGCTCTACCTTTGTGATGGTTTGCTTTTACAATTGATGATTGATTTTGTTGTTAAAAATTAAAAATCAGAAACAACCTGAGGGTGAAAATGGGCAGCAGCTGCTTTTTTCTCATCCCACCTGCCTCTATCTGAGGAACTGGTGAGGTCTTCTTGAGTTGGCTCTTGTCTTTCTTATATGTCGGGTGAACCTTGTCACGGTGAAGTGTCCAGTCTAGGGTATTCAGTTGACTATTGGAGACAGTTGAATATATAGTTGGACAGAGTTGAATACATCCAGTTGAGAGTATTCTGTAGTCAGTCAAGAACTGTCTGCCTAGAGAGTTTCTTTTTCTCAACTTTAAGTCAGTGCCTTAATCTGATAATGTCCACGGTTCTGATAGGTCCACGTCAGCCACATGAAGTCCGCAGAGCAAGGGTCTGCGTCTGAGGACCTGTCTGAAGAGGGCTGGTGGACAGTTGCTGTTTCAGCCAGGCTATTTCTGTCCTGTTATCTGCGGTGCTCACATTTATGTGAGAACAAACAGTTTTCATATTAGTGTCTCTTTCTTTTTTTTTAGTATTCCAGTGTCTGAAGCAGAATAGTAAGAAATAACAACAATAGTATGAAACTGCCAAATGCAAACTTTGACCCTCCAAGAAATTATGTCGTACAAATCTGGGTAGTGGTAGGAGATGGTAACAGCTTGAGAGTGTTAGACCTGCAACAGTAGTTGATCCATGTAAAAACATATGAGGATATTTAACTTACCCTTGAGGTCAGTGTAGCCCATGCCCTCTCAGCAAATCTAGAACTTGTACTCTGGGTGTGGACTTTCCCACAGTCTCTTGGTGAAGTCCCTGGATGAGGGGACTGAGTCCTCATCTAATGTAGCAGAGATGCCAGCACTAGGTTGGAATGGCTGATGTGCTTAATTCCTCTGTCCACTTTTAAGACTTTCATTTGAGTAAAATACATTTTGAACATTGCTATACATTTTGTTTACCTTATTAAAAATTCTTTTGCTTTTAGACTCTTGGATACAAAATTGATGGCCAGCACACAACCTTTTAAGGTATTTTTAAAATCTGAACTTTCATGCTATAGTTTGAAATTTTCTGAATTACTGCTAAGAGCTTTGGAATTCTGGTCTATTGAAATGTCATTTTCAACCCCCCCCCCCGAAAAAAAAAAGAAAAGAAAGAAAGGAACAAAAAAGGAAAAAAGAAATCGGAAACAGACTAGAAATAAATATATCAAAATGTGAATAGCAGTTAGTTGTCTTTGGTAGAATTTTGGGGTTTTTTCCTCCTTTATTCTTTCTGAATGTAAATTTTTAATATTATGTAATGTATTTTTGAATAGGTTACACATGCACACACTCCTTCATTTCTTTTCCTTATTTTACATATTTTGGATATATATTCTAATCAAGAGAATTCAGGTAAAAGTATAATCAGTTGCTACTTTCTGAAGTGACTTTATATGGCTGAGTGAAATGAATGCCAGAACAGTATAGCTTTCTGCCCAAAGGTCTGTAGATGTCTAACACATCTGTAAAAACCTTTCATACGGCTGTACTTTCCATATGGTGGAAATTAAATTTGCCGTTTCTCTTTCACATTGAAAAAAACGTGTTAAAGAAACACAAAACTCCTGTGTTTCTTTAAAGAACACAAGGGGGCAGTACTAGATGTTTTTGTTTTTGTTTTTGTTTTTTTCCTGACACTCAATGAATCTCTTTAATGTATGTTGCACTGAGATGATGAAGGCTCATCATTCTCTGCTTACTGGTTTGCAGGATATCATTAACAACACATCCCTTGCGGAATTGGAAAAGCGGTTAAAAGAGACACCTTTCAACCCTCCTAAAGTTGGTAAGAATATAAAATGATCTTGAAAAGCCCCAAACACTTGGTGATAATTACGGATGTCTATCGTAGAAGAAAGGTGGAACTGTTCTAGAAACTACGTATATTGTACATTTGTAGATTTTGGCTAAATTAACTTGCTCATGCCCTGGGTTGAATTACTGTTTTCTGAGTAAAGGTGGTCTTCTAATTCTACATCTGTTTTATGTGAGTAGGATTGGGTCGCCTGTTCATTGAGAAGTTTAGCAATGGAAGCTTCAGGGCCTTTTTATATCCTAATTCTTGGAATTCTCCCTAAACTTGAAGTGTCTTTCTTTTTTATGGTGCTTTGTTTCAGAGGAGACAAAGTTGGTGATTAACTGCATGGGCTAGAGTGAAAATATGCTTTCTGTGTCAGGAAAGCCCAAGAACTGGGTTTACAGATGAGGAAGGAGGGGCCCCAGCCCTTCCTCCTTCAGAGGTGGCTTAGGCACCCAACAGCAGCAGTGAGGAAAACCAAAAAGGGAGGAATGTTTCTTGGGGGCGGAGATGTTTTGCCACGTCTGGCCATGGCCCCTACCCAGGTATTTGGTGAACCTTCCAGGTGTTACTTCCTTGGTTCCTCTTAGCCTAGTTGTGCTGTTTGATACCGTAACTCACATTCCCTTAGCTGCAGCCTGCAAACTTCCCGAGACCTTGATAATAGGACTGATGGTTCAGAAATTGACAATGGAAGGTACTAAAGCAGCCAAGGCTACAGTTATTTGCTTCCCTTTCTGGAATAGTCCAAAACAGGAATTAAGAAAAGGGTGGGGGGGGGGGTTGGTGGAGGGGAGAAAGCCTAGACCCTTTTCTCTAACTATATAATGGAAATAATTGATTTTGGAAATATGTGTTTCAGCTGGTGGCAGGGTAGAAGCTATGACTTAGTTGGGTCTCATGTTAAAAGACTTCTTTTAAGCTTAAAGTCTAATATTTGATACTTACTGAGTTTAAAGAATTCTTGCTTAAAGAGCACTGTATTGACGTAAAAACAATTGTAGCCTTTTCATTATTAATTTCCACTCATGCTTTTGATTCTGTTGTAACCTTTTTGATATTCATTTCCAGAATGGTTCTAGGAAATAATTATCTATGAGTTATAGTTTTATCCTATTATTTCCGTATAATATTCTGGTAGAGAGTTTACTCTAAAGCAGCTTTCTCTTCTTAGACCTCATTCTCTCAGCATCTGTGTATATCAGTGTGACCAAAGGGTCATGTTATAAAATGGTCTCTCCTATGAAGTGGCCCCATGTTCCAAGGGCAGCATTACAGCAAGTTCTGATCTATTTTTGGACTTAGTTGTGCTTTCATCTTTAGATCTGTAAGCTTGGAGACATAGTAAAGGATAGTATTGAATTGAGCTGCCAATCTTGATTGGAGTTTTTTGCTTTTGGGGAGGGTTACCTGGGGGTATTGACAGATAAAAATTACAGAGCGTTTACCGTGTACCAAGCACGGTGTAAGAGCTTTACTTATATTATTAGCTCATTTGATCCTCACAAAAGCCTAAGGAGGGAGCTTTGATTATCATCTCCATTCTACCAAAATGGAGGCCCAGAGGGGGAGTGATCTGCCCAAGATCACATAGCAAATAAGTGGTGGAGCAAAGATTCAAACTCAGACAGTGGGACGCCAGAGGCCATGCTGTTAGTCATTACTCTGAAATACCTGTTGCGTCCCAATCAGAAGGGGAATCATTGTCACAGAGCGAGTTATGCATGATTGTAAATAGTACCCACCTGCGTGCAGTTGAGAGGCCTGTGGCTGAGTCTTTGATAACATAACGGAGGCATTTCTCTAGTCTAGACCAAAGCCCTTGTTTTCAGTGACTCTGTTATCTCAAGGTCTTGTGTGGAGAGAATTAAGAAATAGATAGGTTTCTTTCTGCCTATTTAGGATGTTTCTGCAGCACAGACTAATGCCATTTGGATTTGGCAGGGCAGTGCACTTACCAGTCTTCATGATTTGTGATGATCTTGGGAAAACTGTTTTTTTTTTTTCTTTTTTCCTCTTTAGAAAGTGCAGAAGGTTTTCCAAGTTATGACACAGCTTCTGAACAGCTGCACGAGGCAGGCTATGATGCTTATATCACAGGACTATGTTTCATCTCCATGGCAAACTACCTAGGTACTCACTATACATGTTTCTGTTAGACACACCGTGGTCCAGAGTGGATCTTCCCTGTGTGCCCTTTCCCTGGGATCCACTCACCCCGTGAGAAGTGGAAGGGTTTTGAGGTTGGAGTGGGAGGAGGGGGAGGATGTTAGGGCGGGGGATGGAGAGTACACGGGGAGAACCATCACCGCTTACCTGTGGTGTACTTGGCCTGGATAAGTACCTTTTACCCTTGCTGAACCATACCATTGATTTAAAGATATTTTTCAGTCTTTGTCTACTTGAGTGTATATAATATTCTGCTTTTTTTCATTAGGTTCTTTTCTTAGTCCTCCAAAGATTCATGTGTCTGCCAGATCAAAACTCATCGAACCTTTTTTTAACAAGTAAGTAATCAGGGTCCCAGTCCCCCAGCATTCTCTCACTGTGGAAGAGCCCAGTATCTGGGGTGTCTATTAGGGGTGATTGGGAGGTCTAGGGCATTTTTAGATAAGATATTTTTCACCTCTGGTGACTCAGATGTTTTTTGAAAAATAGAAATTGACCTTTTCAAAAATAATTTATTGAATATATTGGCTAAATAAAAGAAAGAAAGAAAACATTATTGAAGGTAGCACATCTCTTCCAAGACAAAGAACTCGTGGTTTTGGAATTTAAATGACTCACAAGGGAGACTGTGTGTATGTGTCTGTGTACACAGTCAGACCTAACTTACCCCTAACAAGCCTTTATGTGTGAGATTATTATTTATGCTTGCATTATTATCTGATTAAATGATGTTCTTTCTAAGATGATGTTGGTTATACAGATGGCTTTTAAGATAATCTATGGAGAAGTTTTTGATTATCATTGCATCCCGAGCCCTCATCTGAATGGATCCAATGAAGTAAAAGCTTGCTCGGATACCTTCATTGTTGGAGGAAGTCAGTGTGATTCAGGGAAATGTCTAAGTTCAGAGCATTTCCAAAGAATCTCAGATAGTTACTTCAAAGTGTGGTTTGTGCTTTCTTGGCACAGTTGAGGCTAAAGTTATGGATGTGATCCTCAAGCCGGCCACAGTTTGGCTCCATGCCAGAGCCCTAAACCTTCATCTTTACCCCAGCTCTCTTCATGGGCTTGGTTCTAGGAGATTCAGGGCAAGCCAGACAGAACAGGGCAGCCCACATCGATCACTACTACCACTGAGAGAAAGAACTGTTTCAGTGTTGGTTTGGTTACATCATTTCCTTAATATTATATGCAGCACTTTACATTTCCATCAGTGCTGCACCAAGTAAGAATGCTGTCTCCTTCAGAGTCTGTATAAATACCAGTATCACAGTGCTTGTTTGTAGGTGACATGCTGCAGAGACAGATGTTAATTCCAACCATCTGGATTCCTATAGGCTTGGAATTTGTGTAGTCTGAGTTAGTGAATTTTATCATACTGTGGCTTCTTATTTTTTTAATCGTCATTTTTCTTTTCTGTGGAAGTTCAGAGGTAAATGTGTTTGACTTTTCAAAACATCTTTCAAAGAGGACTGGGTAACAATGTAGTGTATATTGAAAATTAAGTTGAATTTTTCTGCATGGGAAATTAGTTCTGCTAACAGTTGAGTTCTAGCTGTGTATCCAGCTCAAAATAGGTTTTTCTTAGCTCTTAATTCTAATTTTGGGGGTAGTGTTTGTCTTTGTAAATCTTAGGAAAGACAGTTATGTCATTGACTATGGAATCTGCAGGTGACACTAAATATTGTTTGGATTGGGCCTTTCCTTGCATTTTTATGTTTGTTTTTAAAAAATATTTATTTATTTAATTTTTGGCTGCGTCGGGTCTTCGTTGTGGCATGCGGGATCTTTCATTGTGGCGTGTGGGCTCTTCGTTGCGGTGCACAGGCTCCTCTCTAGTTGTGGCATGGGCTCCAGAGCGCGTGGGCTCTGTAGCTGTGGCACGCGGGCTCTCTAGTTGTGGCTCACATGCTCAGTAGTTGCAGCACGTGGGCTTAGTTGCCCCGTGGCATGTGGGATCTTAGTTCCCTGACCAGAGATTTGAACCGTCCCCTGCATTGGAAGGCGGATTCTTAACCACTGGACCAACCAAGGAAGTCCTGTATTTTTGTGTTTTTGATGTTAAGTTAGTTGTTTAACAATAGTTTCCAACTGGGAGATGTTTACTCGTGTTTAAATATTTAAAACAACAATCCTGCTTCTCCACTAAAATCAGCTTCTAATAAAATCAAGTGATGGATACAAACTGGGTTAGATAGAGGCTGTCTCTAGTTTTATCAGTCATCTGTGTGACCAAAATGAAGAGTAGTCAAAATAGGCTTTGATTTAAAAGTTTAAATAAGACTTTATATATTTCTAGATCAATTTATTATTGCTAATTATGTGCAAGGATATTACTCAGAAGAACTGGGCAGTAAACATATAACTTCACTTTAAATTGGGACTTGTGTCTATTCAGATTATTTTTTGCTGAAACCTAGATGCATATCAAAAATAGTTGAGGATTGAGGAATCCTCCTGTGATATTGCCCTGAAAATTCTTGGCCACTTTGATTTTTTTGCTCTATTTTTCCCCATCTGTAAAGGAAGAATCTTCATCTTCGAAGGGAAAAAAAATTCCAGCAGGATTTGAAGTGCAAAATAAGGACTGTTTTTATTCTGTGTTGGGATAGCTTGGTCAAGTACAGCTATCCATTCTTTTTCTTTTTTTTTTTTAACATCTTTATCCTATATCCCCTCCCTGTTGCATCTCCCTCCCACCCTCCCTATCCCACCCCTCTAGGTGGTCACAAAGCACCGAGCTGATCTCCCTGTGCTATGCAGCTGCTTCCCACTAGCTATCTATTTTACATTTGGTAGTGTGTCTGTGTCAGTGCTACTCTTTCACTTCGTCCCAGCTTACCCTTCACCCTCTCCATGTCCTCAAGTCCATTCTTTACATCTGCATCTTTGTTCCTGTCCTGCCCCTAGGTTCTTCAGAACCTTTTTTTTTTTTTTTTTAGATTCCATATATATGTGTTAGCATACAGTATTTGTTTTTCTCTTTCTGACTTACTTCACTCTGTATGACAGACTCTAGGTCCATCCACCTCACTACAAATAACTCAGTTTCGTTTCTTTTTATGGCTGAGTAATATTCCATTGTATATATGTACCACATCTTCTTTATCCATTCATCTGTAGATGGACACTTAGATTGCTTCCATGTCCTGGCTATTGTAAATAATGCTGCAGTGAACATTGTGGTACATGACTCTTTGAATTATGGTTTTCTCTGGGTATATGCCCATTAGTGGGATTGCTGGGTCATATGGTAGTTCTATTTTTAGTTTTTTAAGGAACCTCCATACTGTTCTCCATAGTCAGCCATCCATTCTTAACCCATCTAGAAAGTGGGAAAAGCAGTTGCTTCTTTTGACATCTCTTTTTGTGTTAATATTGACCTCATTCTTACTTAAACGTAGGTTTCATTTATGACATTAAACCTTGATTTTGTTACTTTTCTTCAAGATTTCCCTTGTAGAAAAACATCCAGCAGTTGCCGTCAACGTTATCTCAAGTGGTTGGTTTTAGAAAAATCTGTAATTTTTTCTGAGGGTTTATTTGTTTTGGCACCAGACTTTCCTCAATGTAAGCTTAACCAAACATGCATAGCCCTAATATAAATTTGGATGGACATGAGACAATTACACATGCAAATAATATTTTGTTCTGCTCTCACCAGATTTATGTTTAAAAAGTAGACCTTGAGGGGAGATAAACTCCACCTATTTCCACATTATTCTAAATTAGCATCTGGCTGTGTTAGGTGTGCTTTCTGGGGAAGCTTTACTGAGTCAACTATTGAGAAGATCCTGAGACAGTTGGTCCTTGAGCAGAATGCAGACTGAATGCAGTACAGGGTGCTTTCTGAGCCCTGTTTGTGCAAGAGAACCTCCCAGCAGGACTTCACATGGTACCATTTGTCTCTTTCGTGGCCTTGGCACCTCCCATATTTCTCCCTTCCTTTTTGGACTCAGAATGAAAGTCCTAAGCTTGCTGAGGGATGGAAATCAGGGTGAGACCACTGCTAATGACGGGCTGTGTGCACTGTGCTCTTCCTTTACGTTATGGGCTCTCTGCTCAGGAAGTGGTTTACCTTCTTTTATGACCTTGGTCAGTTTTCATCAATGCATGGAAAACCAGACTTAGAGAAGAGCCTTTGGTGAAATCTTTTTAGTCTGGAAGGAGCTAAAAATACTCTCTTTTACTTTTTATTGCACCACAGAAAGCACAAAATCAGACTTTTGCCTTAACGTTTTATTAATAGCCATCTGTTTCTGCAAGACACCTTGAACTCTTTTGTAGATAACCTTTTCTGAAGGGTTTTGGGGGAAGGTTATTTTCTATTTACCTCAGTTCTTAGAAGGAGGAAGGAAATGAGCACGTATCTTATTTTGGCTAATTTCTGAGTAGTGGAGTTAAAAAGGAAGAACTGTCTGCACTTTACTGTACAGGATGGCTGCCTGGTGCTTGACACCAGTGTTTTGAATTTGAACAGGAGTCCTGTAGAAATCTGGGTCTTCCTGGGATGACATGGCTATATGTTCTATCTAAGCTGTAGGTGAGGAGACAAACCATAAGACAATTTTGTTTCCTCCTCTGTAAAAACAGGGGTGGAACTGTTCCCTTCCCACGGAAGTTATAAAGATCGCATGAGATGCAAAAGGATTTTGATAGTTCCTAGAACTTAGTAGGTGGCTAGCATATATTATTTTCCTTTCTTGAAATACAAGAGAATTTAACACACTGGGAGATTCAAAACAGTAGATGTGGTAGCAGAATGTATTTTATGTTTTTAGTTTCATGATAGAGAAGAAAATTTGTTACTATGCAGATATAAAACTGGAGCAAATGTGAAGTGTCCGCTTTTCCAGTACTCACCCGTTAGTGTTTGCTTATGAAAAATCAGATGATGATGAAATATGTCAGATTGGTACATAACGGGAGCAAGATTGCTGTGATATGGAGCATTTTAAAGAGTTTTGTTATTCAAATGAAAATAGCAATTTATGGAAGGTTGTATAGGTATATAAAACAGTGATAAGTATAGAGTGGGAGGAATCATTGCGGCACCTGAAATAAAGCACACCGATACTTTCTCTTTTCCTCCGTGGAAAACAATCATGTTCCAGCAGCAGGTTTTTTCTTACAATACGCATGTGCTTCGTATTTAACATCAGAGAGATTTTAAACTGAAGGATTGTAGGAAAACAAAATACTTAAGATCTGCGCTGAACCTCCTTTCTTTCACTGGTACTGGACAGGCCCATGCTTATTTGCCTCACTTACCAGCACTGCCCTTCACCAGGTGACCCATGTGTCCGGAAGTGTAGACCCTGCTTGTCTCCCACTAGAGTGGTGCCTGACCCCCTGCAGGGAGGCCCTCACCTCACCTTCTCCTGTCCTGCCTGCCCCTCCTCATACAGAGGAGCAGAAGGTACTGGAGCAACAAGAGGGCAATGCTAATCTGTCCTGGTTCCCAGCAATTGCCGTCGGGTTTTAGCATCCTGGGTGATGGAGCAAATGTGTCTTTACTGAGATCCTGTTCAGCCTGGTTATCAATAGAGTCTATTGTTGTTAAGTGTTACAGTAATTCCCCCCATGAAGCTTCCAATTTCCCAACATAAGCAAGAGTTACAACACAGTTTGTGCTGTTGGGAAGCCTAGCTGTGTGTCACAGTGCACCACATAATTGGTTTCTATTTGCATTTCACATGTTAGAATCATTTGATTAATTTCTACAGTAGAACTGCTTTACTTCAGGGTATCGTGTAGTAGAGAGCAGTTGTGGTCTTTGGGGTCAGGTTCCTGGATTTGAATCCCAGCCCCAATCCTTATACCTGGGCCCCCTTGGGCAAGTTACCCACCCCGTGCCTCAGCTTCCTCATCTGGAGTTGAGAACATTGGTGCCCATTTGATAGGTGTGCCATCAGGGTGACATGGGAGAATGTATGTAAAATGCACGGTGGCTGGCATGTTGTGGGCCTCAGTTAGCTTGTCACTGCTGTGGGGACGTTTATAGTTTGAAGACCTGCTTCTTTGACCAAGTGCTGGGAGCTTTTTGTTTTTATAGAAAATACCATATAATCATACCTTTAGTACTGTACACCCCCTATAAGTAGGGCTTTGTATTCAATTATGAGCCTTGATCAGAAAAGGGAGGGAAGGGAGGGAAAAGCATGCTTGTAACTAAATGGTGCTCAGGGAGAAAATTTGTGTGCGCATCTTTTTTGCTTGTTATTTTCCCCCGAGGCATATGGTCATATCTCAGTCCTTGGGCTGGGTAGCATTTTCAGTTGTAGATTTTTACTGGGAGAGGAATGTAAAGAAATAACATTTATAAGTGACCCTTTGAAAGCTCTTTCTTTTTTATTTTTTTAAACAGCTTTATTGGGATATAAATTCACATACCATACAATTCACCCATTTAAAGTGTACAATTCAGTGGTTTTGGTTACATGACATTATGCATTTTCTAAAATTATGGTAAAATATATGTAACATACAATTTGCCATTTTAACCATTTTTAAGTGTACAATTCAGTGGCATTAATTACATGCACAGTGCTGTGCAACCACCACCACTGTCTATTTCCAGAACTTTTTCCTCACCCCAAACAAACTCCATAACCATCAGGCAATAACTCCCCCATTCCCCGTTCCCCTAAGCCCTAGGTAAACCTCTCATCTACTTTTCTGTCTCTATAAACTTGTCCTTGTGTGAGCTGTTTCTTTTTGAGCAACTCATTGCTTCGGTGAGATCTTAATCTATTAAAACGATTGCTATTTTGCAAACACCCGGAGGAGTTTTCTTTTCTGTTTGCGTTGCTGTTTTGGGGAGTGGTGCCACACCCTCCGTAAGGTTTGCTCACAGGCAAGGCAGCAGGGGCCTCAGTCGGGGCCACCTGGGTTCTTATTACGCTGCCTTCTGAAGCCAGCTCTGCTTCTGTGAAGTGGGGGTAGTAAACATCCACCTTGGGGGGCCGCCCCGAGGCTGCAGAGTCCCATCGGTCAGGCTGCTGGCATAGCACATGGCGTGGAGCGGTTGTGCTGAGTGCGGCTGTGACCGTCACTACAGTGAACTTCCAAGAAGATAAGGTGAATCTCATTTTTCCCGGTACTGGGGACAGTGATAGATAAACAAAGAGGGCTGTATGGACTTACCTCAGATCCTTGGGTGGCAGTCTCTCTGTGTTGACAGGAGGAAAGAGGCAGAAGTGTGTGGTGCCAATAAAATCTTTTTTTTATAGAGAACAGCAACCTAGAAGTCCTCTTAAGAAAGCACTTCCTAACTGTTTTCGTATCTTACTTAAAAAGGTCTTGCAGCGAGGTTGGATTGTGAATGAGGAGAGAATACGTCTCTGTGTGTTGGTCGCACTCATGTGCACTGAGCCTCAGGATGCTGGTGAGGCTGTGTGATTGGTGAGCAGCAGAGTGAAGCGGACACCTCCTCCATTCGTCTGCCACCAGGAGCATTTGTGTTGTCGTTTTCCCCAGGAGCCCCCGGTCATGCCAGAGCGAGGAGGTCAGGGGAGGCAGAATGGAGGCGAATAATAGCAGTGCCGGGCTTCCCTGGTGGCGCAGTGGTTGAGAGTCTGCCTGCCGATGCCGGGGACACGGGTTAGTGCCCCGGTCCGGGAGGATCCCACATGCCACGGAGCGGCTGGGCCCGTGAGCCATGGCCGCTGAGCCTGCGCGTCCGGAACCTGTGCTCCGCAACGGGAGAGGCCACAACAGTGAGAGGCCCGCGTACCGCAAAAAAAAAAAAAAAAAAAAAAAAAATAGCAGTGCCAATTATGGGACCCTTCCTTTCCGATGGGCTGGCTTTCCCAGGAACTCGGTATTAGCTGTCCTTTAATTTTATGTTAATGGTGCTTGAATACAGGAGCAATGTCCTCTGTCACCTCGGTTCTACCAAAAATGGATCTTGAACCAGGGATAGGGAACGTAGCTCATCACTTGTCCTAAACCAGTTAGAACTGTTGTGGACGTGGCTTCTTTTTTTAAAAAAAATATATTATCCCATTGCTTCTGTCTACCTACCTATCTATCTACGTATCTATGTACTATTTTTGGCAGTGTTGGGTCTTCATTGCTGCACGCAGGCTTTCTCAAGTTGCGGCGAGTGGGGCCTACTCTTCGTTTCAGTGCGCCAGTTTCTCGTTGCAGTGGCTTCTCTTGTTGTGGAACACGGGCTCTAGGCATGTGGGCTTCAGTAGTTGTGGCATGTGGGCTCAGTAGTTGTGGCTCGCGGGCTCTAGAATGCATGCTCAGTAGTGGCTCATGGGCTTAGTTGCTCTGCAGCATGTGGGATCTTCCTGGACCAGGGATTGAACCCGTGTCCCCTGCATTGGCAGACGGATTCTTAACTACTGAGCCACCAGGGAAGTCCCTGGACGCTGCTTCTTAATTATTAAGAGTCTAGGGAGTAAGCCTTCTAATAGAAGCGGAGTCCATTCTCAACCTCTTCCAAATTGTGCAAATTTTGGAGTCAGGTGCCGTGAAGAGTAAGAATCACACTGTTACGAACGCTTAGAGCAGCCTCCCAGATTCTGGAAGACTTGAAACCAATTGCTCCCTAGTTTACCGAATGTATTTTTCCCTGGTACACAGGATGTATTTTATCCTCATATCCCTTAACCAAAGCCCTTTATTTTGTCCCAACTCATGTTCATTTTACTTTGGGTTTCCCAAATTACTAGGATGGAAAGAATCTCCAAGGATTGGCTTGGTTTGATTGCCCTGAAAGTTAGTACACTGATTTTCATAAAGGTGAAAGACAAGGCAAGTCTAGGGCACATTATAATATCCTGAAGCCTTTAGTGTGGGGCTTTTCAAGACTGGGAACTTAGTGCTTGTTTCCAAACTAGTTGTTGACTTCTCCAGGGAAGGGGGTGCTTGCCTCAAGCTGATTTTGCCTTATCTAATTTCTGCCTTGCGGTCTTGTTTGCCAAAAAGATTTATCAGGCAAGCTGCTACTGTGGCTTTGTCAAAAGGCTACTTTTTAGAGAAACCTTGAAGGGCACCCACTCCACATACCTCTACTTGGCATGCCAGCCCTGTGGGCCCCCAGGGGCTGTCCACATGTAGGCCCGTTCTAGCCTTGTATTTGCTCTGGTTGCTTTAAAGTACATGTCCCTCTGGTTAATCGTTATGATAAACAAGTAATTTGTTGAGGTTAAAAAAATCAATCCCTGGATATTTGTTTAAACAGCTTGCCTCCTCCATAGCAGGATATCATATTAGTTTCCTATGATTCTTATAACAAATCACTGCAAGCTTGGTAGGTGCCTTAAAACAACAGAATTTATTCTGTCACAGTTCTGGAGGCCAGAAGTTTGAAATCAAGGTATAGGTACGGCTGTGCTCCTTCCAGAGGCTCTGTCTCTCTAGCATCTGGTGACTGCTGGCCCTCCTTGGCTTGTGGCCACATCACTCCAATCTCTGCCTCCATTGTCCCATTGCCTCCCCCTCTTTGTGTGTCCTGTCTCCCTCTACCTTTCTCTTATAAGGACAGTTGTGATGGCGTTTAGGGTCCACTTGGATAGTTCAGGATATGTCCTCATCTTAAGGTCCTTAACCTAATTTCTAGTTATATCTGCTAAGATCCTTTGTCCAAATGAGGCAGTGTTCACAGGTTCTGGGAATTAGAATGTGGATATATCTTTTTGGAGGCCCACTGAATAGACATGTTGGTAGTGAAGTC
Source organism: Delphinus delphis (assembly GCF_949987515.2). NCBI lineage: Eukaryota > Metazoa > Chordata > Mammalia > Artiodactyla > Delphinidae > Delphinus > Delphinus delphis. The sequence continues at coordinate 61,128,319 of NC_082697.1, read as the reverse complement.
AGCATTCTTAGGTATTCCTTGCCTTGTTTTGGCCCTGGCTATGAACAAGTAGGTAATAGTTATTTCCAAGACTATTTAACAGTTAATTTATACGATTCAAGGGTTAGCAGTGAGGGACTTCCCTGCTGGCGCAGTGGATAAGACTCCACGCTCCCAATGCTGGGGGCCTGGGTTCGATCTCTGGTCAGGGAACTAGATCCCACATGCATGCCACAACTAAGAGTTCACGTGCTGCAACTAAAGAGCCAGGGAGCTGCAACAAAGGAGTCTGACTGCTGCAACCAAGACCTGGTGCAACCAAATAAATGAATAAATAAATATTTTTTTAAAAAAGGGTTAGCTGTACTCGAAGAAATTTAGACTAGCTAACAAATATCTTCTCCAACGAACATCTTCCACGGTTCAGAGGATTTCACCTGCATTGACAGTAATTTCTGACAGCAGCCCTGAGGGGGTAGGTAATAGTGTCCCCATTTGAGAGCTGAGGCCATCTGCTGAGGGCCCCAGAAACCGCAGAGTCAGGGATAACCCAGGTCTGTCCGCAGCTGGGAATGGATTCTTCCTCCACAGCAACAGTCTCTAAAAGATACAGTTCTACAGTTAGTGGCACATTTTCTTAAGAGATAATGCTAATATCTTTGAAAGATTTCTTTGTCTCTGTGTTTGGCTTGAGCAGTGATTCTAAAAGACATTGACTTTGACCCTTGGATTGTGGGGGACTGGTTTCCTCTGACATTTTACAATCTGCTGTTTTATAGGCCCTGCGGACGTTGCCTTTGTACAAGGTTTAGTTTAACACTTTTATTTGATGTACTTTGATATGGTTCATTTGATGGAGACTGTTTACATGAGCTGCTGGTTTTCTTTCTTCTTTCCTTTCTTTCCCCCCTCCTTGTTGCTTGCGTATTTCTCTGCTTGAGAAGGGACATGAGTTGGCTTCGGGACAAATGTCGGGTAATGCTGTATTTGTCAAAACATCAAGTGGCTAGATGGAAATTGCACGCGCCCCACCCCCCGCGTGAAATGGAAATAGCTGGTACCCCAGTAACGCTCCTGTAGCCAGCGGTTGCCCTCTTATTTTACACGAGAGCTTTAGTGAGCAAAACAAATGAGCTTATTTTGTGAGAGATGTCTGCATGCTTCCTACCCTGGATGATAAAATCAGTTTTTTATAGCGCATAAATATGTATAATGATGAGCCCTTGCATACAAGGTTCTTATGAAGTGCTTTTACTGCTGTGCCCTGAAGGAAATACCAAGACCATTTGCAAGTACAGTAGAGCTGGCAGTCGTTAAAGGTTTCAATTTTCCTTTGGAAGGCTTGGGACTTGGGGTGAGGTACAAATTAATTCACTGCTCAAATTGTGTTGAGATTAGATTTTACTCGACATTTCGGTATTCCAGTCTTCAGTGGTATAAGAGGAGTGCAGTTTTACTTGGAAATCTCTTTTTTTTTTGAGGTAAAGCTTTTTAGGAAGAGAAGTGTAGTCTTGATGAAAGCAGATGAGCAAATGCAAATTTTTACTCATTTATTGAAATACTGAGTTTCTAGATGGAAGAATGAGAAGCTTAGAGGCTGGAAGATTTTCCTTTTGCTCAGGCAGGACACCAGAATAAACACTGTTCTCCTTTATGAAGACATGCCGTAACATCAGACATCCTTCTAGATCATTCAGGCCTGTGTGTATGTGTACAAATCTGACCTACGTAAAATAAGCATTCAGACACCTCAGTGTCTCGCTCAACCCTGAGATGTGCTGAAGCACTGGCTTTCCTGATGGTGATCATGGTGTGTGGGGGCAGGTGTGACTGGAAGGCTCGATGCCCAGGTAGCCCAGATAGCAGCTCTTTCTGCACTGCAAACATGGGAAGGTTGTCCTTTTGACCTGTGGCTCTATCGCTCTCTTCTCTGCTCGGTCATCCTAGTTGCCTTCCTCAGTGTACCCAAAGCTCTTCTCAGACAGCAACATCATTTCTTGTATCTGGACTCTGCCCCATCACACAAAGCTATAATTTTAATCAGATCTTAAAGCATCACCAAAAAACCCCATGGACAGCAGGCTCTCTGTTTCACATGGAGGCTTTGGAAGTAGCTCAGGTTAAAGCCCGATGGGAGTGGGTACCCAGCAGAGAGAAGGCAGGAGCCTTTAGTGTAGGGCTTGTAGTGGGAAGCTTTGGATCTGAGTCTGTCTCTGCTCCCATGATGACCAAGGGTGAGCGACTGGACTTGGGAAAACCTGCTTCCTCATTCCTTGTATGACAGGACTGATGCCTGCCTGTCCTCCAGACACCAGAGGATCAAATGAGGCTGAATGTGCCATAATAAATACTGTTATTTTAGTCAGGAACTTTGTCCTTTAAAAAAGTAATATATATTTTTCCTGACTGAAACACAAATTACCCACTTGTAATTCCACCAGCCAAAAAGAAAAAAAAAAAAAAGCTGTCATTTTAGTGTTATTTCCTACTAGTGTGTTTTATCTCTATTTCATTTATTAATTGAGCTGTACTATTTATATAGTTTTGTAACTTAAAAAAACGCAGTAAAGGATTTTACAGAAGACAGTAAAACTAGTGGTTAGCAGCATCATGTCACTCACTGGCCTTCAGTGGTTTGTCAGGTGGATATATCATTGTCCACTTATAACCTAACCTTTGTGTTGGGCCTTTTGTCAGATGCACGTCCACTGCACTGCCCTGGGCAGTACTGGTTTTTCTGCCAGTTGCTTCTTAAAGTGGCCCTCAGTGCACCTCACTGATTCATTGTCTTTCTCTGCCATCAGTTAACAGCATTGGAAAGCATGCTGCTGCAGGAGCAAAATTAAATATTTTGTTTCATTTCTGAATAGAATTATTGGCTTTACACATAGACTCGGTCATGCAGAATTTTAACAAGCTGTAATGATCTTTTCGATTCCCCGAGGATTGAGCCTACGTGCAAAGTATTCCTGATTGACCTTCAGGACTTCCTGTGTGCATTTTTTTTTTTCAAAGGATATATCCAGCCATTTCTTTTCCATAGCACTTTATTTATTTATTTATGCCCCATGGCATGCAAGATCTTAGTTCCCCGGATCAAATCTGCACCCCCTGCAGTGGAAGCGCGGAGTCTTAACCACTGGACCGCCAGGGAAGTAGCCCTGTGTGCATTTTTGAATATCACCTTTGCCCTTTTTGCTTTTTTGAGCACAGCTGCATAAAACGGGTTAATACTGGCGCTGTTTTGCAATCCTTTTTTATTCACTGGACAACTAGGGAATGGTTCAGATAAGCCATAGTCCAAGGCAAGCTATTGTGTCATCAAAGAATAACGTTTGATCTTAGTGTACTTCTTTTGAGCTGCTCAGTGTGTTCTGTGGTTGCCAGAATCTGGCTCTGAAACTTGTTGGTAAGGTCGGAGAATTTTGATAAGGTTGAAGACATCTGATCCTTTGTATGTATGTGAGTGTTCCTCCTTCCAATGTTGGCCAGCCTTGGGTGCTGCTTTAGTGGTTAAAGTTGGTGATGCTGGAGGTGCTGATTTGTGGCCAAGTCACAGAAAGGGTTGGACTTTTGCCAGTGAGTTGCCAAGAGAGTAGTTTAAGTAATCTTTTTTTTTACTTTCTTCTTAAAAATGAGAAAAACAGCTGTCAGCAATAATTTTCCCCAATTTATCTCTTGCAGAGAACCTAGTTGCATGCCACAGTTCAGCTCCTGGTTTCCGGGAGTGGTGGAAGCCTTATGTTATTGCTTCCTGGATTTCGAGGTAGTCCTTGGTGTTTGTTGTAATCGTTTTGTGTTTTTCTAAGCAAAATGATTTACTGTAAACAAATCATTAAGACTAATACTGTTTTGGACAAGTTGACACAAGTTATTATTATCCAGCTGACCATTGAATCATCATGAATGGCAATTAACACAGCCTTGAACATACTCTTTTTCTGTGAACCCAGTGATTTCAGTTCCCAGATTCTGAATCAGTAGGGCTTAGGTGGGGCCTAGGAATTTACATTTCTGTCCAGATGCCGATCTGGGGACTAGGGAAGCACATTCTGATAAGTGCTCAAGGTTCTAGACTCTTAAGGAGCTTTATGCCTGAAATGAAATTCTGTGACTACGGGCCTTCTTACACAGTCTAGGTCACAGTGTCATATCGCTCTGGTCAGAAAAGAATGTTAGCAGATGGCTTTTCATGAGTGCCATGCAGCATATGGGCAGCAGAGGTGGGTAGCTGTTTGGGACATAAAGCCATTGTACACAGCCTATTCTGTGTAGCCTGTTAAATTGGCTGAGCTGAATTCATCCAGCCTGCTGAGTGAATGACCCCGAGTATGTTGTGTTCTACCCTTGGATCTTTCTAGACATGTTTGAAAGCCGAGATAAACAGCATTACCAGTATTATCATAGAACATTAACAAACTGACAAATGCCAAAAAGAGTAAAATTTGTGTCATAGCATCTAGAATATGAACTTGAGTCATGTAGTTTACCAGGATAGAATCCTGGTGTAAAATTGGCCCTTGTATCAAATGGGGATTTTAATTTTAGTCTTTGACAGAGTTCGTGTCAGTCCTTTGGAGAATAAGTGCTAAAATAATGTTTCACCAGGAAACTTGCAGGAACGTGGCAAGGGCCCCACACAGCCTTGAGTGTCTTTACCAAATTACAGCTGTCTTGAATCATCACTGAGATAGAAATAACGTTTCATGCAAGCCTTGGTCCGAATGTGTTTTTGATATCTGCAGATGAAAGGCCTCTTGGAAGAGACTGTTCTTCAATACAATCACAGGGAAGGAACATCCTTTCATGTGTTTATCAGCATTTCTGCTTGCCTAGTGCATTTCCTCATATGTTAAAATGAAAACTGTCCAGTCAGATGATCTACACGTGAGGTATTTTATCAAATCACTCTAGGGAGTCAATGTAGGCCTTTTGACGAGGCATGCATGCAATGAAATGTTTTAATTTTCCATCAAGAGGGCAGGGGTGCTACCAGAGCAGTGGCTTGCAAACCGTCTGACCTATGGGGGCAGGGAGGCCCTGGCGAGTTTACTTTGGTTCTGTTCCACGGACGCTCAGCTACAGTTTTAGAATTGGTTTCCCAATTGTATGGGGTGCAGTCTGCCAAGTCACACACAGAATTGGTTTTCGTGTTCTTCCAGGGTTTGGGGTGATTCACTTCTCTCTAAAGCCCAGGCATGAAGGTGGAGGCGTAGGGAATGAGTGAGAAGGGCTATTAATATAATTCATCTGAAATTTGAAAGGGGTTTCTATTTAGTTAAAGTATTGAGTAAGCAAACAAGGTAGTGTAGGATTAACTAACTTGAAAAAATCTTTTTGAGTGTTTTCACTGAGAATAAATTTTTACTTAGTTTAAGCAGAAATGATACTTAAAATCCAGATGAAATATTAGAGAACAAATAGCCAGTATAATGCTTGACAAATAGCCAGTATAATGCTCGACAAAAGATATCTTAAAAAAATTCTTTTTAAAATATTTGCATGGTGAGAGAATTGGGAAGGTCTGCTTTTTAACTGTCATCCTTGTTTGTATTTATAGGGCAGTAGGTTTTCTAAGCTCATTGAGGCCACATGATCTTAGGAGGAAAACAATATTTTAAAAAGAAATAAAGCAATTGCAGACTCAACCTTGTGATTTCACTTTGTATTCGTCTCCCCCACAGCAGGTGAAGTAGTGCATAGGGTACACAAGATTGATTCTACTAGCATTTTCAATTGGACTTTCTCTAAGAAAATCTCTGGTTATTTCCCCTGGGCCTCTTGGTTCTGGTAGCCTCTATTTTCTTTCTTTCTTTTTTTTTTTTAAATTTATTTTTTATTGAAGTATAGTTGAATTACAATGTGTTAATTACTGCTCTACAACAGAGTGACTTGGTTATATATACATACATTCTTTTTCATTTTCTTTTCCATTACGGTTTATCACAGGATATTGAATGTAGTTCCCTGTGCTATACAGTAGAACCTTGTTGCTTATTCTATTTTCTTTTCTTTTCTTTTTTTGGCTGCGCTGGATCTTCGTTGCTGCGCGCGGGCTTTTCTCTAGCTGCGGCGAGCGGGGGCTACTCTTCGTTGCGGTGCATGGGCTTCTCCTCGCAGTGGCTTCTATTGTTGCGGAGCACAGGTTCTAGGCATGCGGGCTTCAGTAGTTGCAGCACGCGGGCTCAGTAGTTGTGGCTCACGGGCTCTAGAGCGCAGTCTCAGTAGTTGAGGCGCACGGGCTTAGTTGCTCCGCGGCGTGTGGGATCTTCCCGGACCAGGGATCGAACCCATGTCCCCTGCATTGGCAGGCAGACTCTTAACCACTGCGCCACCAGGGAAGTCCCTCTATTTTCTTTTTTAAGTTTAAAAAATAATAGTAAAAGGAATTTTTAAAAACAAAGTTTCCCAAAACGATTGGCGTTTTTTCGGGGCAGGGGGTGGGGAGTAGTTTTTATTTTTGGTTTAATGACATCGGTGTTTTACAAAGCTGTCAAAATAGTATAAAATTTCGTGCTTTTTTAAAAATTAAAATTGTACCACAAGTTATTGATGTTTTGAAGTTTTTGAAAATTATCTTGAAGTTAATTTTGATTGTTTAATATTCTGTTGAAATGATGAAATGTAATTTACCAACCTCCACATAAATTGAACCTGGAGGTTGATTTTGATTATTGGTGCATTTGATGGTATAGCAGTGAACATCTTGGTGATTCAGCTTTTATTCTTCTGTTGAAATTTGGGTACACGTTTTAAATTGTTTTTATGATGCTTGACTTTTATATGTTCCTTTAACTTTCACTGAAAGTTTTCTTGATGTGGTTTTTAAAGCTGGGAGCCATCTCTAAATTTACTAGATGGAGAATTGAAAATTATGTGAAGCATAAAAATAACCTTATAACCGAGGACTAACTTTTCAGGTTCTGGTTGTCAGTAGTAATAACAGTTACTTTCGAGGGGAACCTACTATGTGCTAGGTGCTTTATATGTCTCGTTGTCTTCTGGCATTGCAGGCAGTATTCATTAAATTGGGTAAACCAGCTACCAGAACCAGAATAGTACACTTGAGACTAAATTAGTGAACTAAAAATAAATTTGGTTTCTTAGCTAAGATTTGGTTTATTAAATTGTAGGCTAGGCAACAAGTTCTCAAACCACAGAGTACCAGGACTTCGTTTTTTCTGGCATTAACAGAACAGTGGTATTCATGCTGATGGTTCCATTTGTAAACCAGATCATGCCCTGCCTGGCTTTTGAATGCCTGGTAATAATGTGCCTTAATTGCGGGTCAGTGAAGCCAAACTAATTGCTTGTTGGGCACTTGGATTGCCTTTTTAATTTGCTGTATAATGTGGTCCCTACCAGAAATGCACAATATGTTATCTAAATAAAGCTCATTAAAATCATCTTACAAACAACAGAATGCCTGATATCTTGTCCATAGTTATGCAAATAAAAGCAAATTGAATGGCATTACCGAGAGCTGTAACTTAGAAGTACTCTTTTAAAAGTGCCTTTGTATCCATTTTGGAAGTATACATAAATGATTGCTATGGTTTATATCCGTGTGATAGGTTTTTTTTTTTTTTAAGCAAGGATTATTTTGCTTTGCGTTCTTAATATGTTTTAAATGGCAGTAATGACATGAGCTTTTGAGACGGTCACTTATTTAAGACCATGCAGTTCACCCAGTAAGATTAGTATTCATCCAATGACTGCATTCAGTTAAAAAAAAAAAAAAAAAAAGACATCAGTGACACGTTTTTAGCTCACAAAACACCAATCCATAGGGTTTACCTTTACAGTTGTGGGAACAGTTGTTCATAGGAGGTTAAGATGGTTAGCACTCTGTAGTACTTGTTTTCTCTCAGTTTCTCTGGACCAACAAGGCAGCTCTTTGACTCTTTGATTACTGATTTTTTTCATTTAGCTAATACTTATTGAGTAGCTCCTGAGTGCCAGGAGCTGTTGTAGGTGTTGGCGGTACCAGTTTTTTTCTTCTATTTGTGATAAATATTTAGCCCTAGAGAAAAATGTGAAGTGAATCTTAAGACCCTTTAAAATGATTTTAGAAATAGGGTAATATAATTAAGAAGCTTCTACAGAAGAATTTAATAGATGCCTATGTGTTTATTTTTTTTAGCTAAATAAACATGCCTATATCAGTCTTTTTTTAATAGAAGTTAGTCCATTATCCGTTTTTCTTTTCTTTTGGTAGGCTATTTCTCATGAGAGTCATGGATATCCCCTATCTAAACTTGGAAGGACCAGACTGTAAGTGAATTTTTATTTTCTCGTTGCATCTGCATATTTAAGTGTGTGGTCTGGAAGGGATAACAGGAAAAGTATTACTGAAGAAAGAGCTTTATTCACTTAAAAATAGCCAGTGATTTTGTGGTTGATATGAATAGTATGCTTAAGTTAATGTTACCCTTGGGCCTTGATTAACTCATCTCTTTACTTACATTTTCCAGTTTATACATGAGTGGAATTTTAAAAAAATATGTCTTCTCATCATTACTTCATTTTCACTCAGAACTCTAAATTCGTAATTTTTTATAAATATATATGTAATAGATTTTAAGATGTGCTAGCCATGTCAATAACAGTACATTTTCTATTTTCCAGTTATTTGAGTATGTATATATTTAAGTTTAATGGGTGGATTTTTTTTTTTTTTTCATTGAAAACCTCAGAAAGCCAGTCTATTTGGGAGGTGGTTGCTTCTTCTGGTTATTCTTTTCCATTGCTGTTTTCCTAGCCTGGTTTATTTGCCTTAATATATGCCGATAGGCATAGAGAAATGGGTGAACTACACTTTATACTTGATGATAATAATCATTGTAATAATAGTTTGAGTACATACTGTGTTGCACTCCATATTAGACTTACGTTTAAATCTGTCATTCTCACAGCAATTCTATGAGCTGAATATCGTCATCCCCAATTTATAATCATGCGTGGCTGGAGTGGTTAGGTCTCTTGTTTAGAGTTGCACAGTTAAGTGGTGGGTCTGGGATTAGAAAACAAGATTGTGACTCAGGACTGCCTCTGCTCAAACACAGTCCATTTAACTTGGATACTGTGTTATTATTATTATTATTTTAACTAAATAAACATATGGACAACTAGATTAAAAGGAGAAAGTTAAATGTTTAGTGAAACTTCTTGAACAGAGCAGTCTTTTTCTTTTTTTCTTTAAATAATTTTCCCAGGAACTTTATGAGCGAAGATGTTTCTGCATAGAATTGCTAGGGTTCAAATTGTTGTGGGTTCTGTAAAGTATCAGATCGTGAGGCCTAAGCTCAGATGGCAGTGTCCTTCCAGTCAATCCCAAGAATGCTTTCAGGGGTCATTTGGTAATCATGAGGCATTCATAACGATTCCCCAAGTTAGCCAGGGCTTAGCTTCATCAAAGAACCACTGGTCTGTTGTCCACTTTTCAGCTATTAACCTTTCATCAAAAATTTGTCTTACAGTGCAGCCTAAACGTGATCACGTCCTCCATGTGACATTCCCCAAAGAATGGAAAACGAGTGACCTTTACCAGCTTTTCAGTGCCTTTGGTAAGTAAAGCACAAGTACAGCTGTATTTCTAGGATCCTGCTCCTCTTTTGGTCTAGATGGTCAAAGGTATGCAGATGGCTTTAACTTGGGCACAAACAAGGATTAATATGCAAGGTTGTAGTCTCACTCATGGAACTTCTGGAGTTTGGTGTGCTGCAGTCTTTGTGCTAATGTGATCTGAGGAACTTTCGCTAGCATCCCACATAGAGTGCTATTGTTAATGCATGGAAAGCAAGATACAGTTACTATGACTGCCCCTTACTGCCAACCATGGGAAATAAGTCTGGGCTAAGGATAAATTGTTTTTAAGATTAAATTCAGAGAGAATGTCTGTTTCATAAGGTCAGGCAGTTGCTGCTTGACATCGAATAGTCCAAGCAGACAAGCACAGATGTTTGAGAGGACCAAGATATGTGATATGTATGAGGTAGGGCGGTTCTTCTGTTACCTTTTTATCAGGTCAGGCGATTAGGTTAAATTGAACAGTCTTCTGATTAGGGTTTATAAAGGCCATTCTGATTGTAAGTCTTCAGCAATGTCTCTTTATTTTAACAAAGTATTTAAGCTATCGTCTTTGGAAATTCGTGAATAAAGTGGAGGCAGCAAAAACCTAAATGTCCAATAATATGAATGTTCAGTGAATGTTTATGTGTCTCCCCAACAGACTAGTATGTAGCCATTTTAAAAAGAGTTGAAGAGTTTGTTAAAAGATGGTAAAGTGTTTATATTTTAACATTTATAGTAAAAAGCAGATATAAAGTAGGATTCCTGTATAACTAACATTTTTTTTTAAACTGTGTAGAAATCAAACTGAAAGGAAGCATCATGCTCTTATCACTGAATGTTTCAGATAGAATTGTTTTCTTCCTATTTATGCTTTTCTGTATTTCCTAAAATAAGCATATATTAGCTTTTATAAGTACAAAACGTTACGCACTTAATTTTCAGGAAAGTAAGTGAACGTAGGTATATTTCTGGAAAGTTATCCTAATCTTTGCAGATAGTCTAAATGACTTCTGAAATTCTAGCCCTGCTTTTTTTTTTTTTTTTTTTTTTTTGGCTGAGTTGGGTCTTCGTTGTGGTGCGTGGGCTTCTCATTGTGGTGGCTTCTCTTGTTGCAGAGCACAGGCTCTAGGCACGCGGGCTTCAGTAGTTGTGGCACACGGGCTTAGTTGCCCCGCGGCATGTTGGATCTTCCCAGACCAGGGCTCGAACCCGTGTCCCCTGCATTGACAGGTAGATTCTTAGCCACTGTGCCACCAGGGAAGTCCCTAGTCCTGCTTTTTAATTTAAATGCAGGTACAGAAATGCAGTTGAATTTCACAGCTCATTTCTTTGTAAAGCTTTTTATGTTGTTTTCCATTCTGTATTGCTTTTATCCCGATTTAGTCAAACTTTAATTAGCTAAATTAAGCAGAACGCTCTGAGTAGAATTTTTTTCATTTTAATTAAAAAAAGATTAGCTGTGTGATATTGAACAGGTAACCTCTCTGTATCTGTGTTTCCTTCTCGGAGATGATGATGGTGATGATGATACTGCCTATTTCATAGGCATGTCATGAAGATTAAATGAGTTGATCCATGGAAGGCATTCAGAATAGTATGTGGCATATAGTAACTACTTATAAAATGTTAAATATTATTATTTATCTAAAAAACCTACAGGGTAGAGAGGTAAGGAAATAATAGTAAGTAAATTTTATAATTGAGAAAGTCCTGGCACCCCACTGTGCAGCAGGAAGTGAGTTTTTTCCTGTGGTGGAGAAACAAAGCAGTTTTCAAGTATTCCTAGCCTTTGAAAATTTTAGTAGATATTAAAAGATTATTTTCATTGCTAAGTTCTGGTGATGTTTACCCATTTTTTAAAATTCCAGTTTTCTGTATTTTTTTAGGAAGAGTGGTAGCTGATAGATCTCTGCTTTCCCTTGGTTTTCTCAAGCTCCCCGCCCCACTGCTCCTCTCCTGCCTCTCTTCAGGTCTCCTGCATTCCATTCTGTTTGTTTCGCTTTTTTTTTTTTTTTTGGTTAATTAGTGGCACACATTATTTTTTTTTAATATTTATTTTTTTAAATTTTTGGCTGCATCGGGTCTTAGTTGTGGCACGTGGGATTGTTCATGCAGGCTCTTTGTTGCAGCGTGGGCTTCTCTCTAGTGTGGTGCGCGGGCTTCAGAGTGCATGGGTTCTGTAGTTGTGGCTTGCGGGCTCAGTAGTTGCTGTGTGCAGACTCAGTTGCCCTGTGGCATGTGGGATCTTAGTTCCCTGACCAGGGATTGAACCTATGTCTCCTGCATTGGAAGGCAGATTCTTAACCACTGGACCACCAGGGACGTCCCGCATTTCACCTTTATTGAGGACTTGTCTCTGTATGTGAAAATCATTTTGTTCCACTATACTGCTTTCTGTCCCTCAGTGTTTTTCTTTTCTCTATTAGTCTGTCTTGGTTTCCTCTCTCTGACGCCATCTTTACCTCGTCCTCCATCCCCTACCTGTTTTCTTTACCTGTTTTCTTTACCTGACCTTGAGATCATCATTGAATTTTTCTTATTTCTTGCTACATTGATTCATTTCATGTTCCCCGTTCATAGTTCTCAGAGTTTGAATCTCTAAAAAGAAATAGTTGTGCTTTTTTTTTTTTTTTTTAGCGTACGTGGTCTCTGATTTTTATTAGTGGTCTTTTTTTTTTAATATACCAGGTTCATGGATTTTGAGTCTTTTAGTACATGAACGTGGTATATTCCTTCATTTATTTAGGTCTTCATTAGTTTTTGTTTGTTTTTTTATTTTGGCCTGACTGCACGGCTTGCGGGATCTCAGTTCTCTGACCGAGGATTGAACCCAGGCCATGGCAGTGAAAGTGCCAAATCCTAACCACTAGACCACCAGGGAACTCCCTATTAGTGATCTTGATTGGAAAAAAGTCTCCAGCCCTGGCATGAGATTGGGTTGAATGATAAACTGCCTCAGGATTTAATCCAGAAGGATCTTTCTTTTGTTTTTAAAACAATTTTTAAAGCTGCTTCTTTTTTCCTGGTTTGTTGTTTTCTTGAAGTTTTTTTTAAATTTATTTTTGGCTGCGTTGGGTCTTCGTTGCTCTGTGCAGGCTTTCTCCAGTTGTGGTGAGCAGGGGCTACTCTTCATTGTGGTGTGCGGGCTTCTCATTGTGGTGGCTTCTCTTTGTTGTGGAGCACGGGCTCTAGGTGCGTGGGCTTCAGTAGTGTGGCACATGGGCTCAGTAGTTGTGGCACATGGGCTTAGTTGCTCTGCGGCATGTGGGATCTTCCCGGACCAGGGCTCCAACCCGTGTTCCCTGCACTGGCAGGTGGATTCTTAATCACTGAGCCACCAGGGAAGCCCCTTTCTTTAAGTTATAACTGAAATAGCTGCAGTGGTAGATTTAAGTTTTAGTTCTCCGTAGTGCTGAGATTTTGATCAAATTTTAAACTAGCACCTCATCTCTCTTTAAATTGATGGATATTCTGAAATATATCAGATGTACAAATGGAATCTGATAGCTATCTAAATGGTTAAATGCTTACTTTTAATTCACTGTTGCAGGTAACATTCAGATATCCTGGATCAATGACACATCAGCATTTGTTTCTCTCAGCCAACCTGAACAAGTACCAATTGGTAAGTCTTTTGGACCTTTGTTTTGTGTATTAATGATAAGTGGGAGCTTGCCCACTTCCCAGTCTAAATGCTGTGGGTTCAGTCAGCTGATTCACAAGCGTTGCTGCCCGGTTTGTTTTGAACTTGTCTCTAAAATAAAGGAAATAATTAGTAAGTATCATGTGTAGATGAGAAAATAAGACAAATGTATTGATTCCTTAGATATACTATATCATATACTTTTTACTTTTCTATTCCTTTCCCATTGCCCTTTTTCTGAAATGATTCGTATGTTTACTATTTGAGGGTTAGAAATAGCAAATTGAGAGGAATAGGGGACAGACACCAAAAGGTGATCCCTGTATTGACCTGTTTGCCTCTGTACTTTTCCCATTTATTTATAATTTTTTGTGGTTTATTTATTCCATTAAACTTGTGTCACATACTTGTTTTACGAACAAATAAACTGAAAGATATTTTATTTGCTTCTAAATTAGGATTGTAAAAAGGTGGAATGCTACCTCTCTTATTGTTGGACCCTAAATGATTTTGATATTAACCATCACAAAACAGTCTATTTTCATAGGATGAAAAGCTATTGAGTTAAATACTGAGGAAAATATATATTGTTAAGCTGCTTCTTCAGATAGATTTCAAGTTCCCTGGTGCTTAATAATGTAATTTTTCTTTTAATTAAATGAAGTGCCACAGACTAAAACTGTATAACTCTGATAATGTAGCTATATGAGCAATTATATGAAAATTTCTATAAATACACAAATTCAGGTCAGAGTATTTTTGGTATTTAAAAAGAATTATATAACCATTGCAAGAATATATGCTATGTTATAGAAATGAAAAGTTTAGGCTCTGGAGTCATATTACTACACTACCTTTGGTTGTGTGACCTTGGACACGGTATTTAACCCTGATAAGCTTCTGCTTATCTCTATAAACTGAGGATGATGTTATGGATTTTTTAGGGTTATTATGAGGGCTGCATGAGATGATTATGTTTATAAAGCTTGGCATCACTATGAACTTTTATTATGGTTATTTAGCAGTAGATTTCAATGTGAAATGTACTTCAGGAGCTCATGACACCAGGAAAAATGTTGGATCCAGGGTGTGAATGATATTGCTAGTTACATGTTTTTTAATATTTGCTTATTTTTATGACCCATCCCCCCACAATCCTTAGAAAGACAGTTTACCTGGAATCCAAAGGGATTGAATTATTAGAGAATTAGTGGGGGGGCAGGGACCCTGAGGTTAAGACTGTAGTGAGACTTCGGTGTAGATGAGAGAACACTGAATGTTAACTCCCCACCCGAAATCTCGTCACACCTCACCTGCTCACTCAGTGTCACACTTCAGCTTCCTTGCTGGTCAGTCTCAGGAGCCATGCAGTGGGAGAGAAGGGGATGCGTAGGCTTTGAAGCCACGCTAACACGGGGAGTAGTAACCTACCTCCACCGCCTGTCAGCCATGCATTTTTGGGCATGTTACATAAACTCTCTAAGCCTCAGGTTCCTCGTTTGAGTGACGCAGATGATGATAGTTAGTTCCTTTGTGAAATGAGATCATGGATGTTAAGTTCCCAGCAAAGAGCCTGGCACTCCACCAGCAGTGCTTGACAATTGGTAGTAATTATTGAAATACTTGCTTGGCCTCCCTTGCTATGAACAGTAAACATGAGTGTGTGTAAATCAGAAATTTGTAAGACACTAGTGAGTAGTGCTTAGTTGAAAATACAAGCATAATTCCTTGTTTATGTGTGTGAGGTGTCAGAGCTTCTTTTATTATTCCTGTTACACCATATTTGACGTGCAATAATGATTACTCCCTTACTTATTATTGAAAGTGTCTTTCAATAGTACAGTAGCTTTTAAGCTCAGTACTTTATTCAGTGATACCTGAAATCAGGGAGCTACATTTCAGAATCATGTAGGCACAGAAGTCCTCTGATTTGCTTGTTTGCCCATCTTATTCTCTGTTGGATCCTCCTCTCGTGCCTGGCACATGCCGTGGCCTGAGTAGATGTGTGTGTGAACAGGCGATGTGGGGAGTAGGCCAAGATGAAACTGTGACCTTCTTACCTTTTTTCCTCCTAGGTTAAGAAGTTAGATGACTGTTGTCTTTTGATACATGCGGCTGTACTAGTAAAGTCTAATTTTCCATGATAGTCTCTTTTCTGACACAAATGACAACTCTTAACATAAATCCCTGGCAGTGCACGTACTGTGCCTACGGACCGCAGTTTCTTTGCCAGCAGCCATCTTTTACTCAGCCATCCCCCACCCCCAGGGCTTGGCTTCGTCTTACTTGCCTCCTCGTCTCAGCCTAAACAACCGTGTCTTCAGATGTTTTCTCTGGCTCCCTTTGCAGGGGATCAGACCCCGTTCTCTGTGCTAGCCTGGTATCCTTTCTTAATATACCTTGCTTGGTTGTCTTCCCAGATAGACTGAGAGCAGGGACCATATCTCTTGTTTGCCATTGTGTTTTCAGTGCTTAGAGTCGTAATGTCTGATGTTAGTAAGTGTATATTAAATAGTTGTTGAGCTGAATAAATGACATTCAAGGTGTTATGACTTAGAAACGCCGTTTTGCACCTGATGGTTGTATCTCATGTCTCTCGCCTTTTGCTGTGATTTCTGAAATTATGCAGATGTTTCCCTGAAAGACAATGTAAAATTTGTTTTTTATAGTGGTAATTTTACCAATGAGAGAGACCCAGGGTATCTAATGTGCCGCAAATCCTATTAATGTTATCTTAAACAAATTACTTATTCATTTCAGCGGAAACAGAGGGCTTGTTAGATCAATAACGTAATGTTGGAAAAATCATTAAATGCCTATTTATATATAGCAGCTTGTAATGGCTTCTTTGGCTTGGTTACAAACTATTTTTGATTTACACTTACGGAGTTGGTTTTTAACTGACACATGCCTTTTTCTTTTGGTAGTGCTAAGTCTAAGCAAGATTTCTTTAAAGCCATTTTCATGAATATGAAAACTCTTTTTCAGGTCTATTGAAATTATTAAAACTCTTTTACTGAGTGCCATTTAGTTCGATTCCTGTTGCGTTTTGTTTGCTGCTGCTGTGAAGATAAAAGAGTCCCTGGTTGCTTTGGGGTTCAGATAGTGAAAACCCATCCAAGCCATATTTTCATATTCTTCCCCTCTGGCTTTTCAGGGAAGGCAGCACGTGGCCAGTGTGGGACTTGATGCCATGGAGGAGATCACTTAGCCTCACCGTTTGAGAATTTTTCTCAGAGTAATCAAATAAGAAATCGCCTGTAATGGTCACATCTGAATACCTCAGACACATTTAGGATTTTTATATATCTAATATAGTTTTGTTAAATGGGGAAAAGAGCTCAACAATATTTCAAATGTATTAGCCCTTCCTAGTCATACTCTCAACAGTTAGACATTGTCTTGAGTGTCCTTAGATATATTATAAGGCATTATCTCTCTGCTTGTAAGTTTTATAGAAATAGCTTGAGGAAAATAACCTTTTCATTTGTTTTGAAAAACCGGAGATTAGAGTACACCATGAATACTACAGGAAAATTTTAAAGAGCAAAAATTGATGAAGGCACCTTAGTAGAGGTAAAAACCTATTGGTTATTTTGTAAAGCCAGCCCCAGTTCAGGGAGTTACAGAAATTCCTGATATACTGCCTTAGGAGCTTGTTCAGGATGATTTGTTGGGATGGGGGGAGGTACTTGGCTTCACAGCTTCACTTCAGTCCACAGTATGAGTGTGTTTATATAAAATCATCCTTTTAAAAGCGTAGCTTTTGATTGTGCTGAACAGATAAATATTAGAGTTGTTATACGACTTTTGAGGCGATTATTTGGTACTGGATTTGCTAAAAAGGCTGCTTATTACTTTAAACTTTACCTGTGCTTTTTGTTAGCCTTTTAATGTTTACCAGATCTGTAGTGATAACTGTTTTTCATTCGTGGGATTGATTTGTGTTCTCATTTTTCCTCAGTCACTCTAGCTAGGGGTTCCTGATTTTGTTGCTCTTTTCAAAGAACCAGCTTTTGGCTTACTTCGTTTTTCTCTGTTGTTTGCTGGTGTCTGTTTTGTTGGTTTCTGCTTTTTTGTTTTCTTGGTCTTTCTTTTGTTTTTTTTTTTTACTTGCTTTGGGTTTACTTTGCTCTTCTTTTCCAGTTTCTTGAGGTAGAACGTTATGTGCTTTTTTTGTTTTTAAGTCTTTAAAATTTTTTGAGCCTGGCTTCCTATAGTTTAGCAGTCAGCCCGTGATTGGTCAGGTGTTGTGCTTGAACACCTGGAGCCAGTAAGGCTCTTTGCCAATGAGGTTGAGGAACATTCAGCATCCAACCTTCAAGCAGTTCACAGTCTGCCTCAGTTTTCACTTTCGGCCGGATCTCCATTCTCCTGTGTGAGGGCACAAGGCCTCAAGCCCAGCTAACAGTGTGTGTGTAGCTAAGACTCTCTCCCAGTCATTGATTTTGACCTCTTTTTGTTTCTAATACAAGCATTTAAAGCTATAAATTCTCCTGTAAGCACTGTTGCAGGTGCATTCCATCAATTATACGTTGCTTTCATTATCATTAAGTTAGATACGTTTTTCTTTTTTTTTTTTTCCAGTACGCAGGCCTCTCCCGTTGTGGAGCACAGGCTCCGGACGCGCAGGCTCAGCGGCCATGGCTCACGGGCCTAGCCGGGATCTTCCCGGACCGGGGCATGAACCCGTGTCCCCTGCATTGGCAGGTGGACTCTCAACCACTGTGCCACCAGGGAAGCCCGATATCAGTCCTTTTAAATGTACTGAAATTTGCTTATGGCCCATAAGATATGACCTATCTTGCTGAATGTACTATGTACACTTGTAAAGAATGTGAATTCTGCAGTATAACGTTTGATCTATCGATATAAATATCACTGTTGTTCAGATATTGTGTCTTTACTGATGTTTTATTTAGCAGTTCTGCCAGTTTTTGAGAGAGGGTGTTAAAATCTCCTATGATTGTGGAATTGTCTGTTTCCCCCTTTAATTTTGTTATTTTTCCTGTCATGTATTTTGAGGCTGTGTTATTGGGTGTGTGCACATTTATGATTGTTTTGTCTTTCTGGTAAATTGACTCTATCATTATGAAATGTCCTTCTTTATCTTTTGTATTACTATTATTTCTAAGTCTAACCTGATATTAATATAGTCAGTCTGTCCTTCTTGTGTTTTTAATGTTTGGCTGGCATATCCTTTTTCTGCCATTTACTATCAACCCATCTGTGTATATATAAAATAGTCTCTTGTGGACAGCATATAGTTGGGTATTCCTTTTTATTAATCCATTCTGATAACTCTGGCTTTTTATTGGAGTATTTAGTCCACTGACATTTAATGTAATTATTTATATGGTTAGGCTTGTCATTTTAAAGTTCGTTTTTTGTTTAGTCCCTCTGTTTTTTGTTCCTTTGTTTCCCCCTTTCCTGTCTTCTTTTGGATTATTTGAAATTTTTAAAAAGAATTCCATTTTAATTTCTGTATTGGTTTTTTAGTTCTATGCCTATATGCATTATTTTTTAGTGGTTGCTTTAGAAATTTCAATATATATCCATAACTTTTCACAGTCCACTTAGAGTTCATATTCTCACATAGAAGGTAGAAACCTTACATCCATATAGGTACATTTACTCCAATTCCTATTGTCTTCCAGGCTGTAATTGGCACATGTATTACACGTGCTTTGATTATAAATCCCACAAAGTGGTGTTATAGTTTTGCTTTAAGCAGTCATACATATTTTAAGAAATTAAAAGGGGGGACTTCCCTGGTGGTCCAGTGGCTAAGACTCTGTACTCCCAGTGCAGGGGGCCTTGGTTCAACCCCTGGTCGGGGAACTAGATCCCTCATGCTGCAACTAAAGATCCCGCATGCCACAGCTAAGACCCGGCACAGCTAAATAAATAAATAAATATTTAAAAAATTAAAAGGATAATTTTAAAAATTTACCCAGATATTTACCATTTCAGATGTCTTCATTCATTCCTGAAGATCCAAATTTCTTCAGGGTATCGCCTGAAGAACTTCCTTCAGTATTTCTTACAGTGCTGGTGAGGTGGCAACAGATTCTCTTAGTTTTTCTTTATCTGAAAATGTCTTTATTTTGCCTTCATTCATGTAGAATATTTTAGCTGGATATAGAATTCTGGGCTTTTCTTTCAGCATTTTAAAGATGTTCCATTGTCTTCTGGCCTCCGTGGTTTCTGATGACAAGGCTACAGTCATTTGAATCATTGTTGCCCTCTATGTAACGGGTTATTTTTCTCTGGGTACTTTAAAGATGTTCTCTTTACCATTGATTTTTTAGCAGTTTGAATATGATGTACTTTGGCATGGCTTTCTTTGTAATTATCCTGTTGGGGTTGACTGAGCTTCTTGAATGTATAGATTTATGTCTTTTACCAGATTTGGGAAGTTTTTAGACATTATTCAAATATTTTTTTCCTGTTCTGTATTCTCTTGCCTCTCTGTTTGGGATTTCAACTACCTATATGTGGGAGACATTTTGCTATTGTTCCTGTGTTTCTTGATGCTCTTTTCATTTTTTTCTACCTTCTTTTTTTTTCCTCTTCTTCAGATTGGATAATTTCTGCTTATCTACAGGGCACTGACTCTTCCCTCAGTCATCATTATTCTGCTATTAAGTCCATCCAGTGAATTTTTAATTTCATATATTGTATTTTTCAGTTCTGTATTTCCATCCAGTTTATTTTAACCTTTTCTGTTTCTTGTTGAGATTTCCTATCTTTCTTTTATTTTGAGCCTATATTCCTTTACCTCAATGAACATATTCAGAATAGCTCTTTTAAAGTCTTTGTCTAATAATTCCAACATCTGTGTCACCTAGGTGTTGGTACCTATTGATTACCTTTCTTTTGAGAATGGACCACATTTTCCTGGCTCTTCATATGTTCAGTAATTTGGGATTGTTTCCTGGACATTTTGAATGTTCTTTTGTGGACTCTGGATTCACTTATATTCCTCAGAAGAGTGTTGATGTTTTCGTTTTAGTTTTAGCGGGCAATTAGCTAAAACTACAAACCCCTTCATGCTTGTGGGAAGTGGCTCAGATCTTAGCTCAGACTGCTTTCAGTCTGCCACATGCATGGTTAAGGGTCAGCCGGGGACGTGAGCTATCTTTACACCACATTTGGAGTTCCCATTCTCTGGTTTCCTCTCTTCGAGGATTCCTTCCTCATTCTGTGTTGCCACTGGTTGCCCCTTGTGTCTTCCCCTGACTCCTCCTACCAGAAAGACATGGGATTTTTCTATCAGAGTTTTAGTTGCTCTTTGCCCTTTTTACTACAGATTCCCTTTAAGGCAGAGTCACATCCAAAAAAAAAAACCCAGGAAATTCACCCTGTGGCAGTTTGCTTCCTCCAAGTTTTGACTCCCCTCCAAAATCTCCCTGTTTCTGCTTCTGTTCCAGAGCCTTTTGATACTTGTTTTTAGCATTTTTTTCCAGAGCTTATGTTGTCATCAGTGGAAAGGTCAGTTTGTTAGGAGGTGGAATGCCTTACCTTTGCTTTTTAATTGTTACCCTAATAGCATCTACATTTGACACAAAACTTCCTGCCATATTATACCATGCTGTACTACCTCTTTCTCTGTTTAATAACATTTTAAGAAAATCTAATGTTAATGCATTAAGAACCTGCTACTTACCTCCTTTAACCAATTAAAAGTGACTTAAGTTCAGTTCCTTTCAAATACACATATATACTGAGGGACAATATCCTGACAAAGTATTTGGTGTTTTGCTTCCATCTGTGCTACTTTTCATAGTTGGCTAGTGTGTTACTGTATGTTTATTCTTGTCGAAGAGGAAATGCACAAAACAGTCAAGAAAGAACCAGAAAACAAATGATGTTTTTTCTTGCATGTTAATTTTCCTAATCTTAAACTGTATTAGAGTTGGCTTACAACAATTATATTGAATTATAAATTTATAGCAATAAATAAATGAGTTCAACTATGACATGACTTTAAAATAAAAAGCTTGTTTTGGAGAGAGGCGATGGGTGACTTAACTTGTGGGTTAAAATGCTACATGATTTTTATTCTATAAGTACTGAAACCTGGAAACAATATATTTGTTTTTATATAGACAAGATTTTTTTTTATAGTATTGGCTTATGGAGTACTTTAGTTTGGTAAAGGAAAATCGTTATTAGTAAGAAGCATGCATGTCTCTATGTTTTGTGTAGATATCTTATTTGAAACCTTGTAAGAGCAACTGACTCTTCTTTCCCTCTCTAAATCGCTTAATCCACGAAAGGCACTGTGGAAATTTTTAATAATATTTATTAAGAACCTTCTTGTTTTACTAATTCCCTTATGTGTTTAATCATGAGAATTAGCAGCTTTATGCATCTCTGCTATGAAATCTGTATCAGGCAGATTTATTTAAGAGCGTGGCAGTAACTTGGACTCTTCCTAATTAAGGCATCAGCTGGTGTGAGAATAGGGCAGAAAGCTTCCTGACTGCCAGATAAGGCTTCCCGGGTTCTTAATATAATTGCCAGCAGTAAAGCATCAATGAGGAAGAGTCCTGTGGCAGTTTGAATGTAACCGGGAAAAATGCAGTGTTTGTGCTTCAGAGGCTGAATCTTCATATTCTGTTAAATTGCTTATTGTCCGAAGGATTGGGTTTGATTTTTTGTGTTTTGTGTTTTAGGGGCCATGTTATCTGGATCTAAGAACATTTGCTTTGTCAGAGTATTCAGGAAACCTATCAAATTTAGTTATAATGTCATTTGTTTAAAAATTACTTTTGTGGTGGTCTCCCGCCTCCAGTTTTAGAAGTAAATCAAACTCACTTTTGAAAATGTGAGAAATATTTGAAATTACAAAGAAGAAAACAATTCAACCATGGTCTCTCCATGTAGATATGAATACTAACAATATTTTGGTTAGTGTTTCCTGTCATTTGTTTTACTCTGTCTAGATAGTGTTTTCATAACATTTTTAATACTACTTGAGACCTGACTTTAAATGCATTTTTGGATCTGCTTTTTTAGTTAACATTATGTCACAAGCATTTTCCATGCCATTACACATTTTTCTATAAGAGTTTACTTTTTTTTTTTTTTTTTTGCGGTGCGCGGGCCTCTCACTGTTGTGGCCTCTCCCGTTGCGGAGCGCAGGCTCAGCGGCCATGGCTCACGGGCCTAGCCGCTCTGCGGCATGTGGGTTCTTCCCGGACCGGGGCACGAACCCGTGTCCCCTGCATCGGCAGGCGGACTCTCAACCACTGCGCCACCAGGGAAGCCCGAAGAGTTTCCTTTTAATGGATGCATTGTATTTCATTGTATAGGTACATGTAACTTATTTAACTATATCCCTTTTGGATGTTTAAGTTATATCCAAATTTTTACTATTTTAAATTAATTCTTTTTTTTAAATTAATTAATTAATTTATTTATGGCTGCATTGGGTCTTCGTTGCTGTGTGCAGGCTTTCTCTAGTTGGGGCGAGCGGGGGCTACTCTTCATTGTGGTGCATTGGCTTCTCTTTATGGTGGCTTCTCTTGTTGCAGAGCACATGCTCTAGGCATGTGGGCTTCAGTAGTTGTGGCGAGCGGGCTCCATAGCACAGGCTCAGTAGTTGTGGCAGGTGGGCTTAGTTGCTCCGCGGCATGTGGGATCTTCCCGGGCCAGGGCTCGAACCCCTGTCCCCTGCATTGGCAGGCGGATTCTTAACCACTGCACCACCAGGGAAGTCCTTAAGTTAATTCTTTAATGAGCATCTTTGTCTTTCTTTATATCTCTGATTATTTTATTAAAATAAATTCTGAAAACATGAAATCATTGGGTCCATAATGATCTTAAAAAAAAACGGAAACAACTCATTTGTACCTCTTTTTTATTAAATATTGGTAATTTTTGTTAATGGAAAAATTTTAAAGTACCAAAAAATTAAAAATTTGTGTAGTGCCTCTTCTCTTCTCAAATACTATTGCAAAGATAATTGCAATAGTATTTGAGATTTACTTTTCAACTGTGTATATTATATTTAAGTATATATTTTACCTTATAATATTTTATTCTTTGCATATTGTTTTACTGTGTGTTCTTTTAACTTACCAGTGCTTCATGTCTATGTAATAAGTTCTTTTTTTGTGTTTAGTTGAATAACATTTCATCATATGAAGGTATCATCGTTTATTTAACCAGTTCTTTGCTGGACACTTAATTTAAACAGTTTTAGGACTCTTGACTCCTATTTCAAAATAAGCTTTTATTTATTCTTTGTATTGAGTGTTAGACTCATTCTGTCAGGGTCACTCAAAAAGCCCACTGGGATTTTTCACTGCTATTTTAACAAATTAATTCCATTGACATCTTTATTTAGAAATATTCAGTCTTAAAAATTCAGTCTTTATGACCAGGAATATGTATCTTTTCATTTACTCAGAAAATTTTGTGCATCTTTGAATGTAGTTGTATGTTTCATTGTTCTTGTTGTTTTTATCATACATACTTTTCAAGATTATGCAGAATAAGTTAGAAAGCAGGTTCCATTGTGCCTGATTTAGTACCACAGCCATAGTCAGCTCTCGGGAAGTATTTTAGGATGCTGGTGGTTTTAGGAAATTTGAAGCAATGAGATTAATCAGCCTGCTTGCTCTTAGGCCACTGAGAGACTAAGTTTGAGAATTCAACACAGACCCTGTGTCTCTGATTCTTATTCTTGAGGCTTCAAATGCTGTTTGTTGTTGTTTTGTCACCAGAAATAATGAACTGGTTGATTAAATAGGCTAGCTGTGTTAGTCTTTACATGTTAGCATTGTTTTCTCAGACATGATCCCTATTGTCTACAACCTTACTATTTTAAAGAAAGGAAATAAATTTGGTATTAGCAAATTTGAAATACTATAAGTGAAATGATTTTGGACCACTTCAGTGGCTGTTTCAGGATATTATTTTGTTACAAAAAATGTTACCAGCGAATCTCTTGGGGTGGTGAAATTATAGGAAAATTTTACTTTCGTGTGTTTTTTTTTCTATCTTCTGTTTTTCTTTAGGACAGATATTACCTATGTACTAAAATATTTAAGTTTAAGAATAATGTCGTAGTACTTTCTTTTTTATATGTGTGGGGGCACAGCAAAAGGAAACGTCCTGCTTCTGAAATGCTTAGACGTCTAGCATATTGTTGACTGTAGTTATTTTATGGTTATCTTTTTTCTAATCATGAAATTTATGGAATTAGTTTCTCTGGATTTTCCTTCAACTTTTTGGTTTAAATCTGCTATTCTGGGAAGGTGGATATGAAACATTTTTGATTTGTGATGTTTGTTGATAATATTTCCACTGTTGAGTATTTTTGCAACCTGTCTTTTCTTGTTCATCCTGGAAAGAAGCCCAAACATCACTTTAGTAGCAGGGTAAATGTCACTTCATCATGTTGAGCGAAAATGCCAGAAAATGCTAGACCACTGAAGTGTTAGAGTGGTGGTTACTCTAGCACTTCAGACCAGGGTTTTACCTTAACTTCTACACCTCATGTCAACATATCTAGATATTTAAGAGTGTTTTTCAGGTTTCATGATTATAAAAAGCAAGCATGGATTAAAATAACTGTTTAGTAATAAGGCTTTATATTACACTGTCCAACTAGTAGGAATGTCTTTTGTTCTTTCTTAATGTGAATTGGAGTAACGTGGGGAACATCATAGAGATTTGTTTTCTAATTGCTTCAAAGGCAGAGGAGCAAACTGCTACGGTATTGGGAAAAAGAACATAGAAAAGACACCAACACATGAAAATAAAACTTTGAAACTGAGACTTTTTTTCTCATAAATCCTTTATTGGTATTATATAGATAATTTAAAGGAAAAGGAAATAAATTTTAATAGCGTATTATTTAGCAAAAAAGTATGAGCTACTTATAGGACATCTACTGATTTTAGTAATTGTTGTTTCCGCAAATATGAATTGTGTTATAGTGTGAGCAGGGTCACATTTAGGTGTGCATTTTTGTAATTATAGGTTCAGATGGATGTAAGCCTTATTAATTTATCAATGTGTATTGCTAGATACCTTGTATTTTTATGTTCAGTGTTCTTTACAGTAACAATAGAGAAGAGAATAATTATGAGGTATTTCGCAAGTTTTTTTAAAAAGATGTGTTTCTGGGAATTCCCTGGTGGTCCAGTGGTTAGGACTCCACGCTTCCACTGCAGGGGACATAAGTTCAATCCCTGGTCGGGGAACTAAGATGCTGTAAGCCTAGTGGCGCAACCGAAAAAAAAAAGGGGGGGGGGGTTTCATTTGAAAGCTGCAGTGTTAATCTTTGCATAAATATTTGCCTGTCTACTGTTGAAGAACCAAGGGACTGAATTTAGATGGGGAATAGAGATGAAATAATAAGCATTTCTGCACTCAAGGAATTCATGGTCTAGTGAGGCAGACAGGTATCTAGACAACTAGTGCATCAGTACATGCTGGGGGCTGTGATAAGGTACACTGCTCAGAGAGGGAGAACCAGTTCAGACTGACATGGAGACACAGAAGAGGGTTAACAAGGAAGGCTTCCTGGAGGAGGTGGTGCCTGTGCTGATCCTAATAATGAGTTGGAGTTAGCCTAGTAGAAGAAGCCTGAGAAAGCTCTGGTAAAGAGTGGGACCAGCACATCCTTTGGCTTGATTGGAACAGGGGGTACATGTGGTGGAGTGGCTGGAGAGGAAGTTAGAAGGTGGAAACATGAAATGTATGTGTTAAAATTAGGAGTTTGCATCTTATCCCTTGTACAAGACTTCTGTAATGTTGATTTGGGGTAGTCTTTTAATTCAAGTTTCAAAATAATATATTGCATCTCACTGGTTTTCTTTTAAGTCTGAGGCTTTCAAAAGAATTTCCAGGTATGGAGTGCTTAGTTTGTCAACTTGAGCTGTTCTTGTAAAGCCTGATTGCTGTCAGAGGTGGCATCCCTGATGGCACTCTTCCACGTCTGTTGGTGGCATTGTAGCACAGGGTCAAAAATTGATGGATATATTCGAGCAGGTTCTATTTATTTTTAAGTGTCTAGGAGGTTGGTGTTTTTTGTATTTACTCTAGTTCAGAGCCTTCTCTTAGAGACTGAGGCCAAATTGAATTTATCTGCCACATTTATAAATGCTATGCAGAATAATAAATGGGCCATTGGCTTCCAAGAATCGGTGACAGTGCACTTCAGTTCCTAATTTAGAGTTCACGAAAATTAGCCCTCGACAAATACGATTGCAAGAAAAGAAATCCTACTTGACGGATTCATCTTTGGACAAACATGTAAATGTTGTTTACACAAATGATACTGGAGCAAGTCAAGGTGGGAGAGAATAATTGAATGAATGAATGAATCAGTGCATACAGATGGCAAGTGTCTTGTGTTCAGAGGAAGGGAAGATGGCTTACGTAGGGCTTATCGTATAGTGTTCAATTGTCCCATCCAGGAGACTTGACTTCTTGAAGTGGGGACTGCCTCTTAGTCATTATTTTACATCCTTGGTATTTGGGACAGTGCTGGGAAGAGTTGGGGAAGACTTTGAGAAGAGGCCTTGATGGGGTCCTTGAGAGAAGGCTGATTCTGAGTTAGCAGAGAAGAAAGATGATCGTTCAGGCAGAGCCGATGTGGGCAGGAAAGAGGATGTTTATGACACAATTTGTCAGGCTGGCTCACCCTCTCACTGGGCTGTGAAATCATTTTAGTGAGTGTGACCAGCTTTTTTATAAAAGGAAAAAGTTAGAAAATGTCGGAGTGAGTCCCATCTAATAAAGATAGGTTTGCTTTTTTTTTTCCTTGTCTTTTTTTTTTTTTTTTTTTTACAAACCCTTGTGTTGAGAGCTTAGGTTTGCTTTTTTTAATGTTAAGTTTTTTTCCAGGTATAAATCTGTACATGCAGGAATACATGTATGTGTACTGGGTTGTAATAAAAATGTATCATTGTAGCTCATGGTCAAAAAAGTTTGAATTCAGATGGTTTAGGAGACAGGTAAAGTTTTTATGTAATGGAGAGTCTTCTCTTCCATTTGTGCAGAGCACTGTGGCAGGTGTTAGCAGTAGGGAGGAAGTAAAGGTGACTCTGACAAAGATCTCCATCCTAGGTGCTTCCTGTCTCTAGACCAGTGTGGGCTGGGGATTCGTGTGGACAGCATCTGGCAGGAGTGCTCATTCCTCCATTCTTATATCTCCGTGGACCGGGAGGAGACATCCACACTTCTCACCCAGAGAGGAACATTGTGGCTAAAGTGTCTGACCCCCCTCCATCCCCCCTGCTTGCTCCTCCTCATGGAAGGAGGCCAGTGGCGTATCTGATGGGTGAAATTAGGAAGAGGTTGGCACCCAAGGGTCTTTTTGACCAGTGGTGGGGTCACTGCATTGAAGAAGGCAGGCCTAGAAAATCAGCGTCTGGGGTCTCTTCCTAATCTTGAGATTAGGAAATAGTTTAGATCTTAGAGGCTTCTTGCAACTATCAGGTCTTTTCACTGATGGGGTCTCCTGGTCTGGATTTCTGTAGGGGTGGTATTGGCTATGGTAGGAAGCCCTGTGTGGACCTCAGGCCCAAATCCATCTCCAACACAATCTACTAAGGGGTCTTATGCTTTGGGGGAACATAAAGATGATGCTATGTTGTCATCAGTTCCTGCATCTTTCCAACAACTTGTTAGAATGCATAAGAGAGGATGATGCTCCCTAACTGCCAGCTGGTACTAGTGGGAGACATGGTTGGAAAGGATGAGATTCTGAGGGCCTTGATCGCTGCCTCATCAAATTTCAACTTTGTGTGTGAGCTGCAGAGAGCCTTTTGGTGCACCCAGAGGTGTGTGGGTGTGAGTGTGAGTGATGACATGGTAAGGAATTTCTTTCATAAGGATGATGGGTTCTGCAGTGTGGGAGAGCTGAGAGGCTGGCCGTGTTTCCAGAAGTAGAATGGCAACCAGTAATGACCTACAGTTAAAGTTTTTTCTGTTCTGTGATTGGTTTGTGAGGCTGTTTGTTTACTACCGACATTATTTGGATTTTGCAGACACTGAATTTTCTAGCTTGCCCCTCTTCTGTGTTACTAAACTGTTGAAGTGCTTTTTAAGTCCAGGTGGGACTTTCTCTGTCTTCATTCCATTTCACTGACCAGAAGATGGTGCTGTCGTACTGGCAACGAATCCACCTTTCCCTCTTCTAGTAAAACTTGTCATCTAAAATGCTTATTCATGCTAAGTAATGTGGACACTTAGAGCATGCCCTTTCCACAGTGTAAACCTCATGCAGTACGGCAGCAGTTAGGCAACATTTGCGGGATCAAAAACCTTCAGAGTCTGGAGCCTAGAGAAACCTACCACGAGGGTCTCCGTTAGGTGCTTGCTCAGGGCCACCTTTGCACTCAGGGTAAAGTGACACTCTTGTAGGAGTCAGGATGAAGACCTCTGTTATTTGCTATTTGATCTGTGTGTAGTCTTCCATGATTTGGTTTGAAGATTTATGAATAGAGAGAAAATATTGTTTCCTCTTTTCTTTTTGTAAAAGATCTGAGTACCTAGAGGAAAACTCATGAATTAAAGTTTACCAGAAATACTATGCTCAATTAATTGAATTACCCAAGCAACGTCTCAACTTATTTTAGCTGTTTGGAAGAAGCCCGGATGGTATGATGGACTTGGAGTAAAATTGGGTGTGTGATCTTGGGTGCTTGACTTAACTTCTCTGAGCCTTCAGCTGTAAAATCAAGATGAGAAAATGCACTTTTCAGGGCTGGGAAGAATTGATGGAGGTAATAAAGGTAATGTTCTCACACAATGCCTGGCACTAGCTGCTTATTTAACGTGCACTTCTTGCCCTATCCCATCCCCATTCAGAAATCCAGACATTAAAATAGCATTACCGAATTGATTTTATAAAAAGCGTGCATTGCCGCATCGTGGAAACTGTGGTGTAAACCTCGTAGAATGATGTGTCCCTCAGATAGAAGTGCCCTCCAGTTAAAGTCTTCTCTCACCTGCACCTTTTCAACACAAGACCAAAACTGCTGCCAAAATGATTTTTAGTTGTCTGTCCTTTGCTTTCCCGTGGCTTCCTGCGTTGCTGTTCTAATTCATCGTTTGTCAGTTGCAGTTAGGGGTCTCCCTCGGAGTCTCCTCGGGGTCCCGACTTCACTAGTTCCTGGAGCCTCTTTCTGTTACAGAGGTCAGCTTTCGAGTAGGTTTGCATGTAATACCAGGACTCCACAGACACAGGAGTTTGTAAGATTTGCTGTAAGGTCGGGCTACGGATTTATTCCGAGTCAGTTTGGGAGGTTGGTTTGGACATGGTCTTAAAAGTACAGTCAGTCCTCATTACGCACAGATTCTGTGTTTGTGAATTCACCTACTCATTAAAATTTTTTC
Source organism: Delphinus delphis (assembly GCF_949987515.2). Taxonomy (NCBI): domain Eukaryota; kingdom Metazoa; phylum Chordata; class Mammalia; order Artiodactyla; family Delphinidae; genus Delphinus; species Delphinus delphis. The sequence continues at coordinate 61,098,759 of NC_082697.1, read as the reverse complement.
GTAACCTCAAAATCAGCACTCACGGAGCTTTTGTGGTCGTTCCTGGACATGCGCAGAGCGGTGGAAATGTGAGTCTCCCAACGCACGCGGTCCCCAGTTGAGGTTGAACAAGGCGATGCTTCTCATTGCAGCTCGTACTGTAAACAAGGGTCCTTTTCACAGTCTATTTATTGCCACTTTTTTCACATTTTTGTGCTTTCTGTTGGCTATTTTTGCCATTTGAAATGCCCCCTCCCCCCAGTCATGGGGCCAAAGTGCTGTCTCTGTTCCCCAGCATGAGAAGACTGATGTGCCTTACGGAGAAAATGCGTTAGAGAAGCCGCATTCAGGCATGAGTTACAGTCCGTTGTTGCTGAGTTCAGTAGTAGTGAGTCAGCAACGTATGTTAAATAAGGTATCTTTAAACAGAAGTACCCGTAAAACAAGAGTGTGTGTTGATTGGTTTAAGAAAGTGCTGTGGCCGAAGGCTCGCAGGAACCTAGCTCTAATCTCCCCTGGGGAGCAGTGGTTCAGTGTTGGAGGATACTTGATAAAGCATCGTAAGGAGCGCGAATACTGAGACTGTTCCTTTCTGCCTTCATGTCTCCTCCGCGGTGTTCCACCCAGTGCTCTTAGGCAAAAGGATTCTGGGCTGCCTACTTGTTATTTGTTTTTCAGGGAGAGCTGCGAGAGAGTCCTGGCTCCTGCCCGATAGGAACACTGCTGCAGAAACGGGCTGCTGCAGGGCGCCCAGCCTTGCGTGGCCCAGCGGGCAGCCCGGGCAGTAACTGGCACAGGGGCGGTGGGCTTCTCCAAGTGCTGGATAATTAGGTGGATGGAGACCAAGGAGCTTCATTTGGTGAGATGAGAACCAGGGGCCGTCTCCTCAGTTTATCGTGACTTTGGGCATTTGTTCTTATTACAGTTGTATGGCTAAAGGATCGAGGGTGGTTAAATTTGGTTGTATGTTGAACATCTGTGCCTATAATTCCTACAGCTGTTGAATTTGACTTTCGTTGAAGGTGATTTGTCTTTATTTCTTCTTTTTCTTGATACCATATTTCTGCAGATGAATCCTCTTGTTGTAGATTTCCATCTTACCTTTTCTGTTGTGTGGTGAGGTTTGAGAAAACCCAGGATGTGTGGTTCACCTTGGCAGCCTCTTCATTTCAGCAGAATTTAACTTGCATATTGGTCCCTTTAGAAGAGAAGGGCCCTGGGATGGGAGAAGAGTAAAAAGCTATGGAAGATTCACTTAATGCCTTTGGCAGGTACTTGGAGAAAGCAACGTGCAGCAGATTTGGTTGAAGGGCACTTGCTGTCCCATTACGCAGTCTTTCTTTTCACCTCTGTACACGTAACACATAGTCCAGTCTTTCCCAAGTGGAGCCCACAGTTAAGGAAAATGTCACTTTTAGATCTGTTAGGCTAATCAGATCCCTGGATTCACTGAGCAGCTCTGACCAGTCATTTGGCATGGGGACACCTTCATGGCTGTGTGACAGTGAAGACAGGCGGCAGTAGATGTGGTGGACAGGCTGTGCCCTAGCAGATCGCATGGCTGGTACATCACTACCTTCACGTACCTGCCTGGGAGCTTGTTGCACAGACACGGCCACTCTGACTTTCATGTGGGTGGGTGTGTGCCCTACGTCAGGCTGAGAGCGATGGATGCCCTGCCTTGCTGGCCCAGAGGGCTTATCCCCTTCTGTGACCGCTGTGTTGATGGGACTGTATCAGTATTAAGTACTGAAACTGACAGGTCTTGGACAACTTCAGACGTGGCTTCCTGCACTTTCCAGACACATCCTTATCTTTCAGATGGGCGGGAGTCATCTGTTTCATTTCTTGGCAGAGAACAGCCTTTATCCTTTGGTGCCTTTACTTCCTCATCTGTAGAGGGTCACATTTAGTAAGAGTGGCAGAGGAACTTCATCTACATGTTTTTCTGAGAAATCTTTCAACTGAAATTCCGTAGTGAGATTATCTCTAAGTATTCTGGATAACTTCAGTCAAGCAGAAACAAGGAAATACTTCATTTGAGACCACCATGTGTAAGCATATATATATTTTTTAAGGAGTAGTAGTAGTATTTGTTCTGGAAAATATGTGTCATAGACTGTTTTTAAAAATCTGTTGTTGGTCTTCCCTGGTGGCGCAGTGGTTGAGAGTCCGCCTGCCGATGCAGGGGACACGGGTTCGTGCCCTGGTCCGGGAGGATCCCACATGCAGCAGAGCGGCTGGGCCCGTGAGCCATGGCCACTGGGCCGGCGCGTCCGGAGCCTGTGCTCCGCAGCGGGAGAGGCCACAGCAGTGAGAGGCCCGCGTACCATAAAAAAAAAAAAAATCTGTTGTTGTTTAAATTATCCTCTTCTTTCTCATGAAATTACTGAGAATTAATGTAGGAAGGCTCTTCCTTCCTCCCCATTACCTGTACTTGTACTGTGTTGGGTTATATTTAAAGGAGAGATTCGTTTTGATGTACAAATAAGAGTTTCAGTTTTTATATATATGTATAAAATTCTACTATGATATCTGGTGGTACAAAGATTTAATGCATCTGAATGAGGAAAGATACACATAAAAACCATGGGGCAGGATCTGAATGGCACCGATGGCTATATTTTGTTAATGTTAACTCCTTAGAGAACTCGTATTGCTACATAAACACTTTAATGGAATACTGTTTGGAAAATTATATTTTTAAGTGGAGATAAAATGTTTTCAGTAAAGTATTTTAGGTACATTTAAAGACTTTAAATTTTCATTGGATTTCTAATTCGAGTAAAGGGAGCTTTATCCCTCCTAGTCTAGTCCTTCCCTTACCTTTTTTTTTTTTAATGACTTTTTAAAAATTAATTAATTAATTTATTTATTTTTGGCTGCGTTGGGTCTTCATTGCTGCATGCGGGCTTTCCCCCAGGGGGTGGGGGCTACTCTTTGTTGTGGTGTGTGGGCTTCTCATTGCGGTGGCTTCTTTTGTTGCAGAGCACGGGCTGTAGGTGTGCGGGCTTCAGTAGTTGTGGCATGTGGGCTTCAGTAGTTGTGGCTCGGAGGCTCATTAGTTGTGGCACACAGGCTTAGTTTCTCTGCCACATGTGGTATCTTCCCAGACCAGGGCTTGAACCCATGTCTCCCGCATTGGCAGGCGGATTCTTAACCACTGCACCACCAGGGAAGTCCCCTTCCCTTCCCTTTTAAATGTTTGCAAGTATTTTGAAAAGTGATTATGTTAGAGCTTGATCTTTGTCTTCTTACCTTGATAAATCGAATACTCCTAATGCCGCAGTTTAGTAGCAGCAGCAAACAGCTGCCCCTAGGAGTCAAGATCTTTCTTCATAATTCATGTTTGGACAGGAAAGTGTACCTGGTAATGAATCTTGATTACCTAAACTGCTAGGGGTGGACCAAGGGTATGATAATATACTGGTTTGCCCTCAGGCCCCAGCTCTTCTTTGAGAGCTTACTTACTGATGAGGAAAAACAAACCCAAACAAATTCATAACTAGGTAGTTGCCTTGGAAAAACAACAGCTCATGAAATGTTTTCAATTTCTTAGGCTAAAAAACAGAGAACTTAACTAAAGCTCACAGGTTAGAATCAACTACCGTGTTGTATCTGGGCTCCCCTGAATGACTTAGTCCTTTATCTCCTTAATCCTTGCATCACTCCCAGGAGGCATACAGTGTCAAGCAGGTTCTGTTTGGCCAGGCAGTTAGCTACTACTCTGTCTTTGATACTAAGTGGCATAATCATTCCATATTCTCCAGAAATGTATAGCTTTTCCTAAGCCAGCTCACTCTCTACACACATACAGTATTAAGTTTGGGTTAGTGGGAGGGTAGATTCTCTGTGCTCAGAGGAAAAGGGCAGCAAGTGGAGATTATTTTTCTTTGCACCCCAGTCCCCACCATAGAGTTTCTGGTTTTATGACTTCACGTTAGAGAATGTGGTTAAGATAGTCCATGATATTTGTTGAGTCTTGCTCTGTGACCTGGTCAGTTTTTATAAATATTCCAAGTGTGTTTGAAAGGAGAGTACAGTTTTCCAATCTTGAAGTATAGGGTTCCATACGTCCAGATCAAGCTTGTTAAATATGTGATTCTAATCTTTTATTTATTTACTCATTATTTTCCTTTGCTTGATCTATAAGTTTATAATTGGGATTTTGGGGTTTTTTTTTAGCTCCTACTGTGGTTTTGAAATTGTTGGCTTATAATTCTGTCGGTTTTGGGTTTGGGGCATTTATTGTTCTAATTAGTGGTTTGTTGTTGTTGTTGCCCTGAACTCAATTTTGTCTGATATAACTTAATTAGACCCAAATTTTCCCCTTTTGGTTAGTATTTGCTTCATATCTTTTCTAGCTAGCCTCTTACTTTCAGCCTTTCTGCGTCGCTTTAGATGTGTCTTTTGTGAATAACGAATAGGTGCACACTTGCTTTTCTTCAGTCAGAGAATCTCTGTCTTTTAGATGGTGAATTTGGTCAAGTTATCTTTGCTATTCACCATGCTTGCTTCTTTGTTCTTAACACCCCCTTGTGGAGCAGGCTTGAGGTGTGATTTCTCTTACAGCCTTTTCTCTTCCCACCCACAGCCTTAGGCAGGGACAGACTTGGTTGCCACATCTCCAGGCCAGTTGGTGAGTCTTTTTTTATGTGCCCAGCTCTGTGCAGGGCCCTCAGTCCTGTTCTTGCCCCACACGGGCCTGAAACCGTGTCTGAGTCTCTGGCTTCTTGCTGTTGGGGCCTGTGCCCAGGTCTCATCCTCCCTGGAGCTGCCCCAGCCCACTCTTGCTCTTAACCCCTGGCTTCAAGTTCTCGCTCATTTCTGACACCTGAGGATTTCTTTTTCTTCCCTTTAAGCTCAGCTGTACATTAAAAAAAAGAGGAAAAAAGTCTTGGTTTCCTTTCTGGAGTGCTCCCTGCAGTTCTAGTGGGAGGAGGCTCTGCGTTTCTGCACCAGCTTGGCACCTTCCCCCACCCGTCTGTGGCTTAAGATCTTTCTGTAATGTTGGTGTTAGGCCTTTCTTGTCTTTACCTGGGGGACTACTTTTACCTCAGACTTAGCTCTTTTGTATTATTTAACACATATTCCAAGTAGAAAGCAGCCACATTTCTCTGTTGGTGTGAACTGATTGGTGTGGTTCCTTATGTTCATTTACTGATGAGTGACTCTGTCCAGATTATACCACGTGTCAGATGTTTGGGGGTGGGGGGATGGGACCTGTGGGTCATTGAATTTTTTGGCAACCCTGGTTTACTTTCAGAGGACAGCCACAAAATCTTGAGTTTGGGGATATCTTTGCTCTGTTTATTGTTTGAACTCCTCTCCATGAGAGTGAAAGTTCCAAAGGGGCCAAATTCTGGTCGAAATGTCTTAGCTTATGCTTAGACCTCATCTTAATTATCCCAGAAAAAAAAAATTAGAGGAATTTGACATATAAGTGATATCAATACGGTATCACTTACATGTGGAATCTAAAAAAATTATATAAATGAACTTATTTACAAAACAGAAGTAGACTTACAGACATAGAAAGATTTATGGTTACCAAAGGGGATAGTGGGGGTGGGGGTGGACGGGAAGAAGGGGAGGAGATAAATTAGAAGTTTGGGGGAAAAAATAGAGGAATTTGGTCTATGGCATGTCAAATGTTCTATTTTACTTTGTTTTCCATATGAAAAAGAAAAGGGGATATTTAGGTTTGTCAAAGTGTGTTGTTATAGCAGCTTGAGAGAGCTGGAAAAGCAACGGAAGTGGAAATGAATTTATGTTAAATCTTTTATTTTCATTAAGCCATTTGGGGAGCCAGGCTAGGAAACCAGAGGGTAACCCATTGTGGCATAGTCACCAGACAGGGGAATACAATGGTGAGTCTCGGGCCATGGTAAACTCACGTTGGCTCTCTGAGGGGTGTGAGGAGGTGAGAGGCTCCTGCGGTCCAGTTGTTGGTTTGGTTAAAAAACCAAAACTGTTAAAGATACACAGGAAAGATGGAAGAATAGAATGAATCCTTCTGTGTACTCACCCACTCCCCTTTCAGCCACTATTATAGCCAGTCCTATTTCATGTCCACCAATACCTACTCTCTCCCTTTTTGTTTTATTTTGAAGCATATTCTAGACACCATATCATATTCACTGGTTCTTATTTCAGTGTATCTCTCAAAGACAGATTCTTTTTTAAAAAAAACACAGCCACAATGCTATTATTGCTTTAAAAAAAATAAATCTGTAACATCGTCAAATATTCACTTACTGTTAAAATTTCTAATTATCTCACAAGTGTCGTGAGTTTTTCTTTTTCCTTTTGAGTCAAGATCCACAGAAGGGCCACACGCTGTGATTGTTGAAATGTCTATTATGTCTCTTATTCTGTAGCTCTCTTTTTCTCATTTGTTGAAGAAACAGGGTCATTTGTCCTGTAGAGTTTCTTGCAGCTCTGATTTTACTGATTGTATCCCCTTGTGTTGTCTTATATATTCTCCTGTCCTCCTGTTTCCTGTAAACTACTTATTAAATCTAGAGGCTTGATCCAAATAAGATTTGATTTGGTCAGGATGCAAGACCGCTTCATAGGTGTCATTGTGTTCATCCATCGGGAAGCCCATGGTATCGGGTATCTCTCGTTTTGTGATGTGACAGCTGTTAATGATTAACGTAGATCCATTATTTCATTAGAGGTTGCAATAAGGCGATACTGTAATTCTGGCATTCCTGTTTCCTTTATTTGTAGGAATACATTCATAAAAAGGAACTCTCACTTATCTGCTATATGTGGTTTACAATTGGTATAGGAAAAGCAGAATATGTGTTTGATTCTTTCCTTTCATTTATTGCTCTTTTAAAAAGTGAGTTGATTTACTAGAATTGTCCAATTGTGACCAGTCGGTTAGCTATTTTGGTTTGCTATCACTGTGAACTCATGGACGTAATGGCACATAAACACCTACAATGCAATTCATCCAGGTGCAGTTTTAACCCTTACTAATGATCCAGTTCTCCCAGCTGTGCAAGTGAGAGCCTCTTGAGGTTGGCCAAGTCCTTTTGACCTGCCCTGTGACAGACAGATGTTCCAGGTTCATCTGGTACATGCTCTGCCCCAGGCCTGGAGTCAACACTCCTCTAAGGAGCTCTGGATACTTTTCATGGAAAATGGTATTTCAAGACCACAATCAGGGTGCCAGAGTGCTCACTGTGCTGAGTTGGTCATTGTTTTTGAGCCTTTACAATAGACAGAGCTAAGAAAAACATCTTCCTTTCTTTCAGATAAAAATACATCGTGAGTTCAAACTGGCATTTCTGACTCAACATCAGGGCTAAAGTTTTTTTACTTAATTTGGTCTTACATATATCTTCTTTCTCCCATACCAAGAATCCTGGTTCCCAGTGATACTGGGAAGAGTGGCAATAGAGTATCATATAATTATTCATCTGTTTTATCTCATGGTATATACCCAGCAGTCTCAGAATAACCAACCAGTGCAATCACCATCAGTGTGATAGAGAACAGTTCAGACTTTTGCAGTTCTGTTTGGCTTGGGCTGTCGCCCTTGAGGGACGTACAGTTTGATAGCTGTTTTAAAGCCTTTTGGATTAGTTCCCTCTCTGTGAGTTTATGCCCCAAGCTGGATACATTTAGGCTCATTTGTTTTCTTTTTAGTTCTTAGGGATCTCTTTTAATACAATTACAAAATACAATTATTTTGTAATTATTTAAAATATTGTCACGGTTCCAAAGTCAAATTTAAAAAACAAGATATACTGTATTCAGAAAAGTCTAGTTTTTATCCCAGTCTCCTCCACCCTGTTCTCTCCCTCCCCTTATAAGTAACTATTTTTAAAAGTATGTTTTATCCTTCCATTGTTTGTTTTTCTTAATATAAACAGGTAAGTAGACATATTTATATTCTTCTATTTCTTAGATAAATTGTAATCTATATTTACTTTTGTTTTCAACTTTGCTTTTTTAATTTCCCAAGATATCTGGGAGATAACATCACAGTAGTACCACAATAATACAGCACAGAGTTGGATTTTGCTTTGCTAACCAATCAATTTTTTTCTTTTAATAGGTGAGTTTAAGCCCATTTAAATTTATTCATATAACTGATAATGCTTGGCCTTGGTTCTGTCATTGTTTTATAGTATATATGTAGGTATAAAAGTCTTTTATATGGATAGTTATTCTCTGTATGTCTGTTTTATTTATTATCTCTCCCCTTTAGTATGTTTTTTCAAGTTTTGCTTATTGCTTTTGTGGGTTTTTTTTTTTTTAAGAGCAACTTAACATTTTTGTCCTGAGGGCTACCATATTCTTTTTTTTTTTTTTTTTTTTTTTTAGGGCTACCATATTCTAATGCCATTATGTAATACCTTAGCCATGCCCCTTTTCACTGTCCATAAGTTCCCTCTGTTTGCATTGTGCTTGTTAAAACACCTTTGGCCAAAGCAGGTCCCATGTCAATCCGAGATTCAAGGGGAGCAGTAAACTCACTGCACCTCTTGATGGGAAGAGCAGAAAAGTCACACTGCGAAAGGTGTACATAAAAAGAAGGAAGAATTTTTGGCCATTTTGCAGTCTGCCACAACTAACATATAATATTTTAATCTTGTCTATTTTTAGTCATTATTTATTGGTTCCCTGCCAATATGAGCAATATTGAAATTAGCTAATAATCTCTTATTTTCCTTGCCTTCCCTCTCCTCTGCATCTGATTTCAGGAAATACCCTTTTACTCGCCATTACTAACTATAAAGAGAGCAGCACATTCTACTCTTCTTGTATGCCTCCCTTATTCTTATGTTTTCTCTTTTAATATCTACATTGTCAGAGCCATCAGCCATATGCACTATACTCTATCCTTTATAACCATCATTTAGTGTTAGTCTTACAGGTAAATATATATTTAATGCTCACTATCAGTACTTATAATGATGTTTCTTCAGCCAGTTTGGTTGTCTGAAGCTTTTTCTCTAGTACATGTTTTAGGAAGTCATGGGAAGAATGCTTCTGGAATTCTTTTTTTCTTTTTTTTAAAATAAATACATCAATAAATTTATATATTTATTTTTTTGGCTGCGTTGGGTCTTCTTTGCTGCGTGTGGGCTTTCTCTAGTTGCGGTGATCGGGGGCTACTCTTCGTTGTGGTGCGCAGGCTTCTCATTGTGGTGGTTTCTCTAGAGCACGGGCTCTAGGCGTGCGGGCTTCAGTAGTTGTAGCATGCGGACTCAGTACTTATGGCACGCAGGCTCAGTAGTTGTGGCGCACGGGCTTAGTTGCTCCACGGCATGTGGGATCTTCCCAGACCAGTGCTCAATCTGCATTGGCAGGTGGATTCTTAACCACTGCGCCACCAGGGAATCCCTCTTTGAGTATTTTACATATGACATTCCATTTTCTTCTGGCTTGAAGTGCTTCTCTCAAAGGCAGTCTGACTTTTTTCCCTTCTAAATGACTTGCTCTTTTCGAACGGATGTCCCAAAGATTTTTTGCTTTAAAGTCTACTAGCTTTACTAGGATATGTCTTCAGGCTGGTTGTTTTGAATCAGTTTTCCCAGGTATGTGGTGTGTCCTTTCAGTGTGCAGTATTGCCTCTTTTGTTGTTTTTTGTTTGTTTGTTTTTTTGGTTACTTCAGCAAAGTTGTCATGTCATGAAATTTATTTTACTTATTTATTTATTTATTTATTTATTTTTTGCGGTATGCGGGCCTCTCATTTGTGGCCTCTCCCATTGCGGAGCACAGGCTCCGGACACGCAGGCTCAGTGGCCATGGCTCACGGGCCCGGCCGATCCGCGGTATGTGGGATCCTCCTGGACCGGGGCATGAACCCGTGTCCCCTGCATCAGCAGGCAGTCTCTCAACCACTGCGCCACCAGGGAAGCCCCTTTACTTATTTATTTTTATAAATTTATTTATTTATTTTTCTTTTTGGCTGCGTTGCGTCTTCGTTGCTGCCTGCACACAGGCTTTCTCTAGTTGTGGCGAGCAGCGGCTACTCTTTGTTGCAGTGCATGGGCTTCTCATTGCTGTGGCTTCTCTTGTTGAGGAGCATGGGCTCTAGGCGCGTGGGCTCAGTAGCTGTGGCTAATGGGCTCCGTAGTTGTGGCTCGCGTGCTCTAGAGTGCAGGCTCAGTAGTTGTGGCGCACGGGCTTAGTTGCTCCGCAGCATGTGGGATCTTCCCAGACCAGGGCTCGAACCCACGTCCCCTGCATTGGCAGGTGGATTCTTAACCACTGTGCCAGCAGGGAAGCCCTGTCATGAATTTTAACTTTCAGTATTGTTCTATTCATTGCTTTTGTTTTTGTCCATGAGAACTGCTATTGTATCTGTTTGAATCTTCTTTGCTTGTCTTCTGTTACTTAGTTTCTAATCATTTTTAACCTCTTCGTTTCTTTTTGGTTTAAAATTTTTCCTCTTTTTCATCGTCTGTGTCTCTTAAGGCATGTTGCATCTATTCATTCTTGTATTCTTTCTAATTTAGTCTGCATTTATAAAATGATTTCTTTCATATTGAATTCTTTCTTGAGTTCTAATGTTTTCTTGAGTACCGTCCCCTCATTTCTGAGTATTTCTAGTTCTGATTTTGTTCTCACGTATATTATATCATTCTCTTAAATTTTTACAGTTCATTTCAAAATATTAGGCACAGCTTTCATCCCCTTTGTAGGCATGTCTTTCTGGCATGCTTTCGTTGGCCATAGGGATAATTTTTTTGCTTCTTTTTTAATAACTTCCTATGGGATTTGAGCACAATCCTTTTCTGTTACTCATTTTGACTTTTTTTTTTAACTATTAAAACCTCTGGAGAAACATTATGTTAGCAATAAAATATTTTCATGTATATGTATTTGAGTTCACTTGTCAGTTCTAGTGATTTAACGGCAATGAAACATACCATAGAATTTGCTACCTGAGATGGGTTAAAGCCAGTTCATGTTTGTACTGGGGACATTGGTTTAAAAAGGAAGTTAACATCTCCAAGTACTTAGGTTCAAGTTTTGTATGAGTTGCTTATGGCTGAGCTGTGAGAGACAGGAGCAAGTATATATTTTAGAATTTGACCAACACAATAACAAAGGCAAGTTTGGTTTGAAGAGACAGTGAGGGACAGGTAAGTGTTGATTTGGGGAGTTTGTAAAGATGCTTTTCTGCGTTTGTTCTGTGGACCACATGGTGTTTTATTACCAATAGAGAAGTTATATGATGAAAACTTAGCTTCCCCTTGGCATCTGTGATAATTAACAGCTTGATCTTATGTAGCTTTTCTGTGCTGTCTCATTTATACAAAACATCATTATCAAGTGCCCACTATATGCCTGCTCGTTCCAGGCATACTCCTGCTGCAGGCCTTTTCACAAGCTGCTTCCCCCACTTGGAATGATCTTTCCCCAGGTATTTAGTGATTCACACTCCCTCACCTCACCTCTGTCACATCATTGCCCCACATTTCTTTGCCTTACCACTCCATTTGAAAGTAACTCTTCCACACCTCCCCCTACTTCTTGCCTTACTGTTCTCCAAAACACTGTGGTTGCTTGATTTTTCATTTAGTTTGTACACTTCCTCATGTCTGCTTCCCCTTATTAGAATCAGAGGTCCATGATAGATCCCCAGTGCCTAAAACAGTTCCTGACACACACAAGGCTCTCAACAGTTTATCAAATTAGTGCATATATGCTGGGTGCTGAGGTTGCAGGGGGTGAGCAACACATACCCCAACCCCGTGGAGTTTGGAGTCTAGTGGGAGAGGCAGAAATTAGTTTAATAAAGTGTGGAAAGTGCTAGATGAGAGGACAGAACAGGAGAAACAGAGCTAGTCTAGGGGAGGCTTCCCTGAGAAAGAGAGTTTTGAGCTAACAAGTGAAGGAGTAGTGAGTATGAGCTTTGTGGTGGGGAGCAGTCTAGGCAGACGCAGCACCTTTTTCAAAGGCTTATCAGCAAGAGGGAGCAAGGTCTGCGCTGTGAGGGAGTGGGGAAGAGGTGACCGGGCAGCTGGGCAGCTGGGCAGGGCCCCATCAAGCAGGGCCTTAGGCCAAGTTACAGATTTTGTTCTTAGTGAGCTGTCTAAACAGTCGTACCAGTCACAGCCACATAGATTGGGTCATAACTCAAGACAGTGTGGTGTATCACAGTATATATGGTATATACAGGATTTTACAGGATATCCAGCAGGGAACTGGATTAATGATGGGACCCATTTGTCATGGCCTACGAATGACTCCCTCATAGCGATTTTGAGAGACCTCAGATAAAATGAATATATAATAAATAGTCCATATTTGTATTATTTATTAGCAAAGCTGCAGTTCTGTAATATTTTTATTTTTAATAGTATATTTGCTGAAGTTCTGAAAGTATGTTTTTAGGTGGTCCTGGAAGAGAAGCATTTATTTTAGTTATAAGAAAAAAAAAAAGGAAAGAAAAAAACTCTTTAAAATGAACAAGATGACTGCTTTTATTGTTAGTTTCACCTGGAAAGGTAAAGTTTTGTAGAAGTGTATGGATAAAAAGAGATATCAGAGACCGTAAGGCAGAGTGCAAAGAGCAGGCCTGTTTGGTGTGCCATGGCCTCACTTTGATTTCCGGCGCCTGGTTCTTAACGCGCTTAACCAGTGTTGGCCAGTTACTTATCCCGACTTTGCTGAGCCTAGGTTTGCTCCTGTGGAAAACGAAGCCGAAATAGTCCTTTGCTCATCCATCTGTAGAGAGTCAGCAAGCCTCCTCCTCACGGAGACCCCAGTTGCCGGCCTCCCAGGATGGATGAGGCTGAGTGAGAGGATTGTTGGTACCACACTTGGTGCAGGCCTGGCGCTTAGGAAGTGCTCCACTCCATGGCAGCTCTACCTCCAGCGTGGAAGATAATGTTATTTGTCTTACTGTGTTTTATACACAATTAGTGGCTTTTTAACTTATGCCTTCCAGGAGGAGAAAAGAAAAATCACTTATTTTTAGCTCTTAAAGGCTTTTCAGAATTACTTTTTAGATGCAATTAACCCTCTAAGTACATGGATCTCAACTTGAATCTGTTAAACCTAATAATTCAGGAGGCAGAAGAGAGCCAAAGATATGTCGTCTCATAGTTTTCTCATGATTTCAGCGTGGTGATTCAAACTTACGTTATGTGTGATGTATTATTAGCTTCCCTCTCTGACTAGTGTTGGAATTCGTCTGCTGCTTGAGCACTTCCCAAGTAATTTTTTCCTTTTTTAATGAGCCATCAAATAGGATGTGGCTTGGGGTTTTCTCAGCAGTTGGAGTGGATTTCTGTTAATGTGTCTGGACTCTCTTTCCCTCTCCTTTGTGAACAATGGCATTCACTTCTGATCAGGGCATTAGGAGTGTGGGGTGTAGGCTGTGTCCCTAGAACAGGCCAAGCTGTTTCATCCTTGACCTTTAACAGATAATGGAACCTTGGACTTATCATCCTGTGTCAACTCATGGAGATAAGCAAGCTGTGTGCTTTTAGGTTTTGAGCTAGCAGTGAATTTTTAATTTTGTTTTATTTTTTTAAATAAGGGAAGACTAATGTACAATTGACAGGAAATACTTGTATAGATTGGAGATAATAGAAGAGTTAAGAACTTGTCATCTGATTTTTGTGTGTTCTTGGGACTCATAAGAAGGGAAAATGATCCAAAAACTGCCCTTTTTTTTTTTTTCCCTTGGCCATACCGAGTGGCTTGCGGGATCTCAGTTCCCCAACCAGGGGTTGAACCCGGCCCCCCTGCAGTGGAAGTGCAGAGTCCTAACCACTGGACTGCCAGGGAATTCCCTCCAGAAACTACCTTTATTGAGCAACCCGTGATTGGGTGGCATTCAGAACTTTTGACATTGGTGAATTTTTTTCCCCCCTCTGTGGTTCAGTTCTTTTCTACATTTTCTGCTCTCTGTATAGATTTCTTCTGTCTCTTCTTCTTCCTGGTTTAGCACAGCAGAAGAGCAAGCTTGGCTAGAAGATAAGCATTGTCTGCATAGCAAGTCAAAACACCATGTGCCAGGATGGTGGTAGCTAGATAGTCTGCTGCTGTGTGCTTCTGTGGTTGTCAGTAAAGACCTGGGTTTAAAACTCAGTGACCTGGTATGGTCTTTGGAAAAGCAGAATGACAAATTAAGAAACTAAGTCCAGCTCAAGGTTTGGGTTTCCTTATTTGTCATTTTGATTAAGCAGCTGTTTCCTTTCTCTTTAAGGCCTTGATCATCTTCATATCATACAGATTAATCTTTCTTTTTGTGCTTTAAAAAAGTGAATTTTTATAAAACCCACATAATTTGTGGTTCTATACAGGCACTTAATTATCTCTAAGTAGATCATTTTCCCAGCCTCCATTTTTTTCAAGAATTTGTGAAAATGTTAGAAAAACGCAGTACTGGTTAAGTTGGCTATTGCATATGTATTGATTTAAAAAGCTACCCTGATGGCAGTTTACAGCTTTAGGAGGATATGTTGTTTCACTTGGTTTTCCTGCAGCCTTTGTTGAAATTTGTTTGGTGAAATTCATTACCCCATACTTTGGAAATGGCCCTGACCTTTTCCTTTTCCTCACAAATGAACACATTCTTTCAACCCTCTGCAGTGTGTTCTCCCCTGTGGGTAGAGTCTTCAGCTGCAGAGATGCTTGAAAAGCCTGCAGCAACGCTGAGCAGGTTAAATTTAATTGCTGGGTGTCTGGGAATCTGTTCTGAAGAGGAATGTTTCCACCATTTGTTTTTGTCATTGTTTTGTTGGGGTGTTTTTGTTTGTCTGTTGGCTCTGGGTGAGGATTTAAACTCTTCTCTGAAAGAAAACTGTTAGGAATATGTTAGCATGATAAGTTGTATATCTCAACTCTGGTGAGCTGTGAAACCCATTTCTTAGGGACTAGAAGTAACAAAGACATTTAACCATATTCTTCCTTCTTTACTAAAGAAATACGATGCCAAAATGTTTATTCCTTCAAGAATAGAAAAATATTTACACCCTCCCCCAAGGGTTGGGAAATGCACTTATTCCTATGCAGCAGGATTCTACCTGAAACAGTTGCTTCTGTAGGCTTTTTTTTTCCCTCCAGCTATAAAAATCTCTGTGATTTAATACATTTTGCCCTCACACTTGTGTTAATATTACATATAAAAACGCTTTTCACATACTCTTAGATGTTGGTGATATTTGACCGAGTATTTGAGCTTCATATTTGTGGGTTTTAAACAATAATGATGATGATGATATAAGTTTATCTTTATTATTTGTTATACATTTGATAGCTCTCTTAAGTGATGGTTGGGGTATAGTGTTTAAAATTTTGATCCCCCAAATATCTCTTCATAAGAAAACATATTGGAATGGAAAACAGTATGGAGGTTCCTCAAAAAACTAAAAATAGAGTTGCCATATGGTCCACCAATCCCACTCCTGGGCATATACCCAAACAAAACTATAATCCGAAAAGATACATGCACTCCTGTGTTCATAGCAGCACTATTTACAGTGACCAAGACATGGAAACAACCTAAATGGCCATTAATAGGTGAATAAATAAAGATGTGGTACATATATACAGTGGAACATTAGCCATAAAAAAGAATGAAATAACACCATTTACAGTAACATGGATGGATCTAGAGATTATTATGCTAAGCGAAGTAAGTCAGAAAGAGAAAGACAAATATCATGATATCACTTATATATGGAATCTAAAATGTGACACAAATGAACATATCTACGAAACAGAAACAGACATAGAGAACAGACTTGGTTGCCGGGGCCAGGGTGCGGGGGGGTGGTGGGAAGGAAGGACTGGGAGTTTGGAATTAGCAGTTGCAAACTGTTATATATTGGATGAATAAACAACAAGGTCCTACTGTATAGCACAGGGAACTATATTCAGTATCCTGTGATAAACCATAATGGAAAAGAATGTGAAAGAGAATGTATATCTGTGTATAACTGAATCACTTTGCTGTACAGCAGAAATTAACAAAGCATTGTAAATCAACTATACTTCAATAAAATTTTTTAAAAATGTATTGGTAATTACACTGTTTTGTCATTTGTGACAACATTTTAAAATAATCTGTTTACTTATAGCCAAAGAAAAAATTACTAAACAATCATGCAGAAAGTCATATTTATTGAATTAAGCTCGCTCTTCCCCTTCTCTCCACGCTCAATTCAGTAACTCTTAAGTGCACTGTTTGTGCTTTCTGTGAGGGAGCAGGGCCAGCTGAATGAGTATTCTAAGATGCAGGCTAGAAATTGGAGTGCCCATCCATGCAGTGGGCACCTTGTCTGGAAGCCACATCAGGGGCTGATCAGTAAGGTCAAATAAGCAGATCGATACGTTGTTTACATCTCTTTGGCAGATTGTAGCCTTGTAGGAGAGGTTCCTTTCTCAATGGAGATGGCTGTCTTGAGAGGTCATCCCAGGTAGGTTAAGTCTTCTAAGTGGATTATTTTATTTCTCAGAATAATTTTACTTAATTATTTCAGAATAATTTTATTTATTTATAATTTAGCTTATTCTTTGGAAATTTTGCCTTTTGAAAATTTTACCTTCTGGATTCTTGGAATGATTTTATTATTCTCAGAACGCTTTACTTTCAAGAATAATTTTTAAATTCTATCGAACGTTGAAAGTTGTCAGCTTAAGATGTTGACTTGCCTACATTCAGAAATGATATTGAGATTTTCGTTTAGTGTGTGATAACTCTGTTCTCTTAAGCCTATAGTTAAAAATGAAATGAATTGTGGAATTTTGGTTCAGCCTAGATTAGGATTTTTGAGGTTGAGCTATAGCCAAACACCAAATTAATCAAATAAAATATTGAGACTGCTCTGTCTCAAAGAAAATTTATTTGGTCTTTGCTGGCATCGAATCAAGCCTTTTGAGTATAACATTTTCAGCATATTAATAATAGTATGCGTCAGCACAAGGAGATCAGCTCGGTGCTTTGTGACCACCTAGAGGGGTGGGATAGGGAGAGTGGGAGGGAGACGAAAGAGGGAGGAGATATGGGGATATATGTATATGTATAGCTGATTCACTTTGTTATAAAGGAGAAACTAATACACCATTGTAAAGCAATTATACTTCAATAAAGATGTTAAAAAATAATAGTATGTGTAAACATATTCATAGCTCATAACCTTCCTCTGTAATTATCAAAAACTTTGCTATCCCACGGCCAGTTAAAAAGTTTTCTTTTTGAATAGGGCTCTCTTTTAATTATTAGAGGACACAGCACTGTGGGACTATGAGCCTGTGTTCCCTGCACTCAGCTTTCAGATGTCTAATTGGGTAACTACAGTAACAAAAATATTCCACTCTGTTGCAATCTAAGAATGCCAAATTTTTTGTCTTTTATTTTTAAAAAGTATTTTAAAAAATGAAATGAATACATGTTCATTACAGAAAATTGGAGGGAAACATACACACAAATGAGTTAAAATCACCTAGAAATAATCATCATAACATTCTGTTGGTTTCTTTTTTTTTTTTAGTATTTTGCCTCTTTATTTTATGTGGGTATAATTGTACATGCTTTAATTTTTTCTATTTTTAATAATAGTTGTTGAGAAATTTTCTCAAGTTATTTAAGCTTGTTGGGGAAGGAAACAGTTTCCCTCTACCCTTTCTAGGTTCTTCCGGCTGGTCTAAGAATTAAATTGACACGAGACAGATTAGCAGGAGAAAACAAACTTAATTGCGTACATTCTAGAGGCTCCGTAAGAAACCTGAGACCCTAGGATAGGTTAGGCAGTTGAGGCTTATCTGCCTTCTGAGAGGAGGAGAAAGGGGTAGGGGTTTGAGACTTCAAAGGGGGAGGAAGGCAGTTCACATAGAGATGGGAAAATAAATGTTTGGTAAGCAAACGTTTGCTGGGCCCTGCAGAGACAATGGGACACAGACAGGACTGGGGTCTCCAGGCCCTGCTGAGTTCCCCCAACCTCACTTTGCCCATATCTTTGCAGACATCTCTGGCGGTAGTGCTCTTCCTAGATCAGGCCCTTTATCCAAATTCTTTTAGGCAGTTAAAGGAAGAGAAGGGGTTAAAAACAAAGACTTCCTAAGGGTTCTGTTTCTTAAAAATAATCAGCTTAAAATAATCCTCATGCTAAATAGACACATTTTGGGGTGGCAAATTTTGCTCCCCTACAAACTCTATGAAAAAATTTTAACGGGTTGCATTAGTTAAATAAACCATCAAGTTGATATACCATAATTTACTCAATAATATTCTTATTATAGAATTTTTAGGTGAGTTTTCATTTTTAATGCATTGTTTAATTTTAACAACACTCTTAAACCTCTTTGGGCAGAAGAATTTTGTGTGAAAGGAGGAACTGCAAATACAAAATTATAAAATCTCTGGAATTTCACTTGGCCTCTGTCTATAACATGATAGAGCCAGAGAATTGGTTTAAAAAAAGAAGTTTAAAAATAAGAATTTCTCATATGTTGTCAGGTTGCCCTGTATAAAGGTTATATCAGTTTATAATCCGTACAGTGTTAGGTATTTATCTTTTTAAAACTGTTCTTATCAGCCGTTCTTTTCATTTTATTTTTGGTATTTTCTCTTTTTACTTTGAAAACTTTTAAACCTATAACACTATAGGTAAGACGGCAGCAGTTGTTACATTTGCTTTATCTCCCCCTCACTCTGTACATATACACACACACATGCATCCATAATATATACATATACAAGTATGTATATATGTATTATTATTTTTTTATTGAAGTAAATTTATGATATTGATACGATCTAATGTTTAGGCCATAATAAAATTTCTCCAAATGTCTCAACACTGTCTCTTACAGTTTTTTATTTTATTTTTTGATCCAAGATCAAGTCAAAATCATGTATTGCATTTAGTCATCATAATTCTCTTTTTTTAAACAAGTGTCAAAGATTTTATTCAACTCATTAATTAATGAAAAAACTAATAAGATGTTAAAAGCAATTCAAATGAGAATTTAACACACTAGACAATGTATTTTTACAGTCCTGTGAACAGAAATCATTTGCATAACTAGGGACAGGAAGCGGTTGTATTTCTCTCAATTTTCTACAATTTAACTTCTACAGGTTGTAAAAAAACAAAAACAAACACTGGTATTAGTTTTCCACTGCTGCTGCGACAAATTACCAAAAACTTGGTAGCTTAAAACAACGCAAACTGATTATCTTACAGTTTAGTTGGAGTGTCTTACAGTCGGAGGGCAAAAGTCCCAAATTGGTTTCACTTGGCTAAGATCAAGGTGTCAGCAAAGCTGTGTTCCTTCTGGAGGCTGGAGGGGGGAATCCGTTTTTTTGCTTTTTCTCCACCTTCTTGAGGCCACCCCCATTCTTTGGCTCCTGGTCCCCTTCCTTCATCTTCGAAGTTAGTAGAGTCATCATAGCTCTTTAATCTCCTTTAATCTAGAACAGTTCCCCAGCCTGTTTTTGTTTTTTATAACATTAACACTTTCTGAAGAGTTCAGACCAGGTGTTGTTTTGTGGTGTTCTTCGATTCGGGTTTGTCTTTCTCCTGGGATTACACGTGTCTGACAGGAGGGCTACATAGGCGATGTCCTCTTAGCACGTCACACTGAGGGACACACACTGTCTATTTGTTCCATTATTACTGATGTTTTGTTTGATAATTTTGTTAAATGGTGGCCTCAGAAATCTCCATTGTAGCTCTCCCCCTTTGTATTAACAAGTATCCTATGGGTAATACTTGTGCAAGGATGCCATTCAGATTTTAGTTTATGTTCTGCAAAGTGCACACTAGAATTATTTTGAGAAGTTTAATTGGTTCGTCTCATTTTGTGTGTTGTGTGCTTTTCTTATTGATTTGTGAGTACACTTTTATTATGATCATTCATTTCTAACATTTAGTAAGCCATTAGTTATTAGCTACTAGACACTGCTCTGAAATCTTCATAACGATTTTATGAAATGCAGGTACCATCTTCCCCCTTCATTTTACAGAAGAAATTGAAGCTTAGGGAGACTAATGCTGGGTTATGTATTTTGCAAATATTTGTCCCAGTTTGTTGTATACGTCTTAATATAGTCTATTTTGCTACCCCAAAGCTTTACATATTATCATAGTAACAACTATCAATTTATTCTTTTATAGTTTTTGCCTTTGGTGTCCTACTTAGAAGCATTAAGTATTAAATCCATTAGGAATGAGGTTTGCTCAAATGCCATCTTATCAGTAAGTAGGGTTGCCAGATTTTGCCTAAACTAAGCATGGCCCAAATATTGTATGGAATGTACTTATACTAAAAAATGATTTGTTGCTTATCTGAAAATTCAACTTTAACTTGGTGTCCTCTATTTTTATTTGGCAATCCTATCAGTAAGGCTTTCCCTGACCACTTTATTTAACATTGCAACTCCCATCTCAGCACTCCCAGCTTTTCTCTTTCTCCGTAGCACTATATATACACAATGTATTTTACTTTTTTGTTTAGTGTCTGCACTCTACCACCGGACTATAAACTCCATGATACCAGGCTTTTTTTAACTTTTAAATGTAGGTTTAACATACATATAGAAAAGTGGACGCGTCGTTAGTATACCACTCAATGAATTACCTCAAAGTGAGCACACCCATATAACCACCCTCCAGGAGGGCGAAGATTTTTATTCTCAATGTATTTTCAGTGCCTAAAATAGTACCTGACACATAGTAGGTAATCAGCAAATACTTGTTGAATGAATCAATGATGTAGCCTGTGAGGTAGGCATTCAGGTTACTTTTGTCCAAATAACTAGTGAGAGAATTTATTGATTATTTATTGCTTGGTTCTTATCCCCCTGAAAAGTGTAATTTTTGATGAATTTGAATAGTGCAATTGTTTAGCTGTTCCCCCTACTGTTGAACATTTTGGAGGTTTATGCTTGTGGTTTTATATATATATATATGTTTTTTATCCTTAAACATCTTTGTGCATTAAAAATTAGTCCTCATTTCAGATTGTTTTCATAGACTGGTTTCCTAAAAGAGGAATACTAGGTCAAAGGGTGTGCCCCTCTCATTCAGACAGAACACCCACTGACAGTCAGTGGACCTGTCTGCTGAAGATGGCACATGGAAGGGACCAACACCATCGCCTGTGTTCCCTGCTTCGGAGAACAGCTAGCAGACCAGGTGGCGAGTGCCTGGTCACTTCCTTGACATCATTCTTCCTGGTTGGTAGGGTGACCAAGATGCCTCGGGTCTGAATGCCAGCTCCTCTTCTTATACTAGTTGCAGGACTTCGGGCAAGTCGTTCAACAGATTGCCGTTTTCTCTAGACAGCGATGGTAGCAGAGCCTACTAGGGTACCATATGGGATGTAGTCTCAGGAGGTGGTAGCTGCAGCTCTAGGGGCAGGTGGCCTCTGCTGCTCAAAGCTCACCCAGTCCCTGGTCCAGATCATTTGGTAGATGAGCTGATGGATGCAAGGTGACCACTTCACTTTGGCCGAGAAATACTTGTCAGGTGAATGAGGGTCAGGCTGTGAGCTTACAGGACAGGATTCCCACCTTCCCATTATGACCACAGGTATGCAGAGAAAGAGGGGTATTATCACCCCTTTCAGACAGATTGATTTGAACTGTGGGAGCACACCCTCTCAGCTGAGGCTGCCCTCGTCTTTCCTTGCTCATACGTGATACATCCATTTCTGTCACCTTCGCAGGAGAAAATAGATAACTGCATTACCCTTTTCTCACACCGGTCAGCTCTTTCCAGGATTGCTCCTATTCACGAAGAACTAACAGGTCCGTGAGTGTCGTGTGTGCATTGAGAGTATGAGTTGTCTTGTGTAAACCACTCGTGAACATGACATTTACCACCTGGATGCCAAGAAGAGGAGTCAGGGGTTTCTTTCCCCTTTTGGTGCTCTCACTACACCAGAAAGAATGGGTCGTTCATTCAGTTAATATTTATTACAAAGGGCCTCTGTGGGAGGAGGCTATTCTTAAACTCCACAAAGTACTCCTAACACCAAAGGGGAGCAGACAGGATGCTCAAGGGCACCTGGGGGGGGCAGTGCAGTGGGGAGAGAGGAGGGGAGCGCAGCGGGGAGCGCGAGTTGGCATTTCTCTGCAGTCTCGTGTTTTATTTAAACCATCCTTGCAAATTTGAAAAATTCCACTCTATAATACATCCATTTTATTTTAATATTAAAATGTTTTAAATGACCAGATTAATTATTTAACTTTTCCTCCCTGCTCTCCAGTAAAATCCATGCTCTGGGACGTCAAGCCACAGTTATTCAGTGGCATGTAATCATCGCAAGCCCCAGGCTGCTGCGAAGCAGAGAGAAATAGCTGTGTTAGATACTCTCTCTGGGAGAAATATCAGTGGTGACATAAAGTGACTGGAACATGTTCCTATCTAGAAGGACTAGCTGGGGTCTGTGTGCTCAGAGGATGGGCACAAAGGCCTGGGTTATGTATTCACTCGGTTGCAACTAGAGAAGCATCATAAAATTTTTAAACTTGCATGAATTCAAATGTACTCATTGGGGAAATTATTTTCTCGGTAGTGAGACTGGTTTTGCTTGTCAGTCCACCCAGTGAAAGTGAGTCGGTGATGAAATGGGAGCTAGGGATCCTGCTTTTCCCAGGAGAATATCCATTCTCAAGTTCCGCCTGTCGGGTGGCCCCTGCCGATTAGAAATTTAAGTGTGCTCACCCACGTGTGTCTTCAGTAACCTGGTCCTCACATGCAAGCCTGGTGTGCAAGAGGAGAATCAGCGGACTGCTCTGACACTGGAGGGAAAAACAGCCACATTGGATGCTGGCATGACACCTCCAAAGGGAATTTTCAAGGGTAACTTTGACTAAACGTGGTTTTCACCTTTAGCCTCCCTGCCTGTCTTCTCCACACAGACACACTGTTGCACACATGCTGTTGCAACTCCACCGTGCTAGGTGCTTTCCCTGAAATGACCTGTGGACAGCACCTCAGCTCAAGGACAAGGCAACAGTTGCCCAGAGAGGTGAAGTGGGAGCCCAGTGGTAGGACTTTCCAGCCCCAGAGTGTACACTCATTCCATCGGGCCTTTCTGCTCCTACAGTTGTATTAAAATCTTTTAAATCATGAATTGCTCAAAAAGAAATTTTTTATTTTTAATTTAAATAATCTCAACAGGGAGTTCCCTGGCAGTCCAGTGGATAGGACTCGGCACTTTTACTGCCGTGGCCTGGGTTCAATCCCTGGTCAGGGAAGTAAGATCCTGCAAGCCACACAGTACAGCCAAAAAAAACCCAACGGCATTTAGTCCAGACTTGCAGAGAACCAAGTTACAGGGTCTGCCTGTGCTTTTTTTGGCGACAGCAGTGAATCCCGGCTGCGCTCTGGCCTGAGCTGGAGAAGAGCGGGCCGAGATTGGAGTGAATTTTGCACCACGTCCGTGACTTTCAGGCTGCACTCAGATAGCTGTTCCCCATGTGTGTGTCAGCCCCAGGGTGGGCTTGTGGGGCAAGTGTGCGCCTGGATCTTGGGAGAAGGCGTTAGTTACGCGGCATTCCAGCTGCCCTCTGGGGATTCTCACTGCTCCTGCTTTAGTAAAATGTGGCAGGTTGCCTGGCAACCCCCAGCTGGTGGGGATTTTTCTACCTACTTTAGGAAAAAGCCCTCTATCAGCTCTTGGCTGACTACTCAGGGCGGAGTAGGAGATAAACTTGGCTCTGCAAGCCGACTTTCTCCTTTATTTTTCACACCTCTGCGTGTATCTTAACATTCGCGCTCTCCTCTGTTCTCATTTGTCTATCATTTGAAGGTAGAAGCTGGACAGTTTGCCTCCCAAATCAAGTCCTGAGGGGGATTGGTTACCGAAAACATGTTCTTTTTTTACATTAGTCAAAATTGTTTCATTTGTGAGTCAGACCCGTGGACTGTTGCACTGAGTGTGTTGTATATAGCCATGCACCTCCGTGCTGCTGATTTGGTTTTGACAGAAGGATCCAGTTGTAGCCTTAGAAGGAAGCGTGGCTTGTGCATTTCCTGTTGGTGAAGGCCTCTAACTGCTGCCCTAACCTGGTGCGGGACCAGTCTGTCTGTGAGTGCCCTGCAGAAACGTGGTTTGTAGAGCTTTGCAGCTCTGTCCCATGCAAGTTGCTGTCAGATACTCATATATTTTTTCTCCATTGAAATCATAGCATAATGCTATGCAAAGGCAGGATAAGTAAATTCATTCATTAAACTTAAGTTTACATGCTTTAAAATGAGACTTTACTTATGTTAGAGGCATTAGATGTGGGACTGCAGAGTTATCATTTAAAGGGTGATAATATTTTTCTAGGGAAAAATAAAAGTAGAGAGTACTTTAAAATCCCTGAACGCTCCGTTATCAATCAGAAAGCATTCTGTGTTCTGCTCTACCGATACATGACCTTCAAAAGTTATTTTTCAATTTCCTAATTTGTGTTAAGCATTTTGATGTTGTCGGAAGCTCTTGAGCCTTTGGGAATTTTAAGATGTAATGTTATAAAATACACCCCAGGTCCCCGGTCCTTGGCCTGTTAGGAACCGGGTGGCACAGCAGGAGGTGAGCGGTGGGCAAGTGAGCCAAGCTTCATCTGCCGCTCCCCATGGCTCCCCATGGCTCCCCATCGCTCGCATCACTGCCTGAACCATACCCCCCACCCCGCCCCCGTCCGTGGAAAAATTGTCTTCCACGAAACCAGCCCCTGGTGCCAGAAATGTTGGGGACCACTGCTTTAAAGTGTAGCAGTATAACAACACTTGCCACTGTATTCAGTTTCTTTTTTCATGTAAGTGTTTTAAAATGTAACACTTGACTCTTGTTTTCTAACCAGTCGATTTTCCATTGGATGTCCAAAACACACAAAAAGATCTACATTTACTTCTCCTTAGGATGTAGAAAACAAAATGACTGTTCAGAACAATGTAGAGATCTTAACAACTTCAGACAGGAAAGTTGACCAATGCCAGTATCAATTAAAAAAGAAAATCTGCCTTATTCTCCTGCTGGCACAATATTTCACAGGTTCTTTAAATGTTCAGGAGTGGTGAAAAACTTGTTACTTCTCTGAATTTGGGGAGTTGCCATCTTCTAAAAGCACTTCCTCACCGAATGGGAGAAGCTCACTCTCTGGCCGCCTCTCGGGCAGGCATGCTCTCCCCTCCCCCTTCCTCTCCCCATCCCTCTCTTCGTCCCTCTCTCTCCTATCTTTCCATCCCGCAGTCTCCTGTGTATGTATGTGCTTGACACTGAGCTACTTCAGCTGCTTTTGGCAGCTTAACATGCTTGTGTCAGACCCGAATGCTGCCTGTAGATCTGACCACTGATGATGGCAGCGACCACCTCCCATAACAGGGAGACAGACTTAAGGATGAAGAAAATAAAGAGGTGGATTAGTCTTCTTAAACTCCTAAAGCCCATAGGGAAATGGTTTGGTGACTTAAAAGGAGAAAAATAATACAAGTGTAGAATGAATGTGTTAAAAGCCAAGATGGGGTGGGACTTTAAAAACCAAAGTAATTCTTACTCAGTTTTGTGCTGCCCCTTTGGCCTGTTTGGTGATCTGTAGGGTTTTACTGTGTGGTCTACAGACAGAACCCACCAGTGAAATAAATTAGCTGCTGGGCACATAGTGTCAGCAAAGGCAAAGAGTAAAACTGATGTGGAAAATAAGGCTAGCTTCGTCATTCTTTATTTCCTCATTGGAGAAGCTTGTGATTCTTTCTGTATACGTTTCTGAAGTCAGACATTGCCGGTTATAACAAATACCTTGCATTGTCCCAAGGCAACCTGTGGTCTGAAGAGCAGATTTCATTGCTTTTGTTATGAATCGATTCTCTCTCCATAGAGGCTGGACACAGTGCCAGTGAGGCTCCATGCAGGCACCAAGGAGGCTGGCCTGAGTGTTAAAGGAGGTTGTGTTGGCATTTTTTTCCTCACCTTTTTGGTGGTAACAGATCACATGTGGGGTGTCCTGGAGACGCTGAAGAGGCGAGTCACGTTTGATGCAGATTTCAGGAGGTTCTGCATC
This sequence comes from Delphinus delphis, assembly GCF_949987515.2. NCBI lineage: Eukaryota > Metazoa > Chordata > Mammalia > Artiodactyla > Delphinidae > Delphinus > Delphinus delphis. Next base: position 61,072,791 of record NC_082697.1, on the reverse strand, counting down.
TCTAGATGGATTGCAGGGGTGGGGAGCGGGGAAGAGAACAAGGCAGGACTAGGAAGAGGGCTCTTTTCATAGGTAGCATCATGGTGCCATCCTGAGAACCCTGAGAGGTTCCAGATTGGTAGCGTGGCAGAGAAGGGTTAACGAGAACCATAGACGGAGTTGTCTATATGGACAGTTTATATGGAATTTCTGTGACTCCTTACTAGGTTGCGAGAGGCCAGTTTGCTTCTGGGGACTGATACCCTCCTTCCCAGGGGTAATGACTCACCCTGCAGGTAAGATAGCTCAGCCCTGCCTGGCTGATAAAGGCCCGTCATTCTCATTCTCTCCCCAGGCCCCCTCCTTCCCTCCTGGGTTTCACTTGGTTAATGAATAAGCCTAGTCATGAGCTGTAAGTAAATTCTTTTATCAAATGAAAACCACATCAAAACATCCACAGAGAGACATTTAATGAAAGTGTAAATATTGCAGTACAGCATCTCCCGTATCTGGTTGGCTTATACACAAACAGACTTTAAGCTTTTCACCTATTGAAACCTTTAAGTCTGAAAATATGCTGCTCTGTGAGGTTTTTTGTAAACATGGTCTTGGGACGTGGAGAAAAGTTGGTGCATTTATGTGTTATCACAACAGCACTAATATTGTGGCAGATTTAATGCTTCATAAACAGCTCAAACTGCCAAGGTTAACAGTCCAAGAGTGTGGTGTTGGTGTGTGGGGGGACATTTATATTTGGTGTATATTCGTGTCTGGCATCTGAAACATCGCTCACGAGAACCAGTGAACCCTTCTTAACTCTGACTGCAGACCCGGCCACTACCTCGAGCCAGCAGTTCAGTTTACACACTGGCTCTGGTTGGTGAATAGGTTGTGTCCTAAAAGTTCTTTTGTTGGTTAACCTTTTAGAACACAAAGCGCATTGTCGCACAGAAATGCCACTTTGAATGGTGGGTGTCAGTGAGCTGTGGCTTGTTTCAAACTTCGAGTCATGGCCCATCAGTGGGTCAGAAAATCAGTGCTAGTTGACGCCAGAATAAAAAAGAAGAGAGAAAAGAAACAGAATAGGAAACATCAGAGTGGGTTGCCTAGAAAAGATAGGTCTTGTTTGGTGACACTGTTGCAACTTAAAACCTACTGGACACTGTATGCCTTTAGAGCACGAAAGGTACCCGTGTAGGGGGAGGTTGTATCAGCAGTGGGTTAAATCTGGCCACTTTCCACTGTCCAGCACTGTGATGTCAGGCAAGGGGCTTAAACCATCTGGGTCTCTGTTTTGTCATACTCAAAATAGGGCTGTTTTGTAGAGGTGCGATTAGGGATGAAAGAGTGTATGTTAGGATTAATATATTAGGATATCATAGAACATAACGGTAATATATTAGGATTAGAGCTAATACAGCATCTGGTGCATGGCAACCTGTCTGTAAACCATGATTATTATTTATTTGTACTCCTTTGTGGTATATGTAGACCTTAAAGATACTGTCATAAAATAGTATAACTAAAACATGTACTGTTTAGTCTTCCCTAGAGTATAATTTATTCAGTGTTCCTGACATTTAGGATCTGCCATTTCACACATTCTAGGAGGAGATCTTTGATTTTACTTTAAATTATTCCTGTGTAGTTGAGACATCAATCTTAATTTTTTCCCATGAAGTGTGAAGAATGTTGCAAATTGCCTTAGGTCTTTCAGCTGTCTGTCAAATTCGTCAATACCATTAAGTATGGAATTGCTTCCCAGCTCCCTATTGTAAGTTGTGTGTTTTCGTCTTTATTTAAAAAACAAAAAAAGGTATTCTCTGTCTTTTTCTTAAAGTGACTCTCAATTCTAAACTTTTTGGAACTCCATCTGCTCCTGTTTGACTCCATCATAAGATCATTCTTACCTCCTGCACATCACTACCCCATCTTTTAAGGAGCTGTGTCAGCATTTATGAAAACCTTTTTTTGTCTGGCTTGGGTTTAGAGCAGCAGCTGTGTTGACAGCTTTGAGGGGCAGGTTAAAAGTGTCGTCGGAAGCCTGGCATCAAAGTCAGGGAGGTGAGGATTCAAATCCAGCTCTGCCAGTTCATTATCTTGGCCCTCTGCAGGTTACTCAACCTCTCTCAGCCTCTGTTTCCGTGTCTGTAAAAACAAGAGGTCCTGCCCACCTTGTGGGGTTGCTTTGAGGAGAAAAATAGCACGGGTGGATTGGTAACTTTGCCTAGAAGGCTGCTGTCTCCAGCTGGGTCCTTGTAAGTCACAACTCCACAGCCTTTACTGCCCTTCCTGTCCTCCCGGCCTCAGCTCTGGGGCCCTCGGGAAGACCCACTCCCTTTACCCAAAAACAGCCAGCTTCCGGGTGGGGCTTCCTACCCCAGATTCATCGAGCTCTGCACCTGCTCCTCCCTTCTCTTGGAAGTGGGGTCCCCATGTGTGCTCTGGGCCCCGTTTCCTCTCCAGGCCTTTCGATGTCCCTTATCCTCAGGCCCACCTGCTGCTTCTTCCAACAGTGAGAAAACCTGCTGAATCTAATCCATCTTTTCAAAAGGACTCCTAGAACCCAGTTCCCTTTGCTCCCCATGACTTCTTTCCTTTTACAAATTCCAGTGGTCTGGATTCATCACCCTAGCCATCGTGCCCTCTCATTTAGCCGAGGTCCCCGGTGACCTCCGTGCCATAAAGCCCCGGAGCCCCTGTCTCCTCTTGCGTGGTTGCTCAGTACATTGACCCACCCTTCCTTCCTGGGCTCCACAGCCCGAGACTTTCTAAGTTAGTCCCCTCCTCTTGGGCCCACAGCGTCCCAGGCTCCCCTGCCTGCTCCTCCCCGTCTATAAGGTGATTAAATGTTTGCTGTTCCTCAGAGTTCCACTAGGACTTCTTTTCTTACTCCACGCCTTCTCCATTCCCATTCCTGTTTTCCCCTTCAGTTGCAGTGATCTTGTAGGAACACACATCAGATCACACTCGCACCCTCCTGGTGACTAAAACCCCACGGTGGCTCCCTGTGCACTTAGCCGGAGCCCTGGGGGCGTGTCCATCATTCCGGCTTCACCTCAGGTCCTCCCCGCTCCCTCTTTAGTCTCCACTGTTAAGGTCGTGTTTCAGTTCCTCAGTCAAGACTGTGTCTCCTCACTCAGATAGGTCACTCGGTGTTCCTTCTGCCTGGAACACGCTTCCCTACCCCCAGTGTCTTTGACACTGTCTGCTCTCCCAGCCTTCGGTCTCAGGAAAGGCTGAATGTCTTTTCCTTAGGGAAACAGTCCCTGTGTCCTGGGCTTGACCAGCTAGCTCCCGCTGGAAACTCCAGAGCGCTTTTCTAACCCTCAGCACACGTGTGGGGCTGTGTGCCCTGTCCTTGCCTCCTGGCGAATACAAGGACCAGGTCTCTGATTCAGCCCCAGTTGCCCATGCATAGAAGATGGTGTGTTTGTTCATGAATGAATGGATAGATGAATAAATGAACAAGTGAGAATTTCATACATTAGCGTCTGTGTTCACAAACAGGTGGAAGGGTGAATAAATGAACAAGCAAGAACTAAATACATTTGTTTGTAAAGCAGTCAGCACAGCTCTTATATATAGTAAGTACTCAATAAATGGTAGCTTTATTTCTTCTTAATCGACTTTTCAGCTGGGAACCATGAAAAGAAAAAAAAAAAAAAAAAACCCACCCAGGCTGGTTAATGCGAGCAGTGCTCCTTGGTGACACCCTTCAGTAAAAGTGGAGGCAGGTGGCAGAGGCCGTGGGAGCGAGAGCTTAAGCAGCAGCTTCTTTCCCACAGTCAACCTCGTGTTCCTCCTCTTGCTGAAATCATCATTTCTCACCTCGATTCCTGCCTCCCTGGTGCTCCCCTGCCAATCCTTTCTGTTCCTTTCCTCCTCCTCTAGATTGTAAGCTTATTCCGGGCAGGGACCATCTCTTCCCTTCCTCCACACGCCGGTGCCCAGCACAGTACCTGGAGCCAGTGTTTGTGGAATGAATGAATGAGATGCACGTTTCAGAAGCGGACTATGGTGTTGCCAGGAGAGTTAGTGAAAATTAATTGACTAAGTTTGGTCTTAGTTCAATTTTTAAAAATTATAGTTCAGACTTTTTGATTTTGTACTTGTCCAGTATGGTTGACGTATCGGTTCCTGTATTTTCCACGTTTTTGCATGGGAAAGACCCCAATTCTAAATGATAGCAGTATCGCGTGAGCTTTGCAGACTCAGGTCAGTGAGGCCCCGCTCACTTCTCGCCCCCCAGTGTGTGATGAGCTATACAGCTCGCTGAATCTGTTTCACTGTAGAATATCTTATGTGGCTTAGACACCGTTCTTTTAGTCTGAACCGTTTGTTTTGTGATCTAACAGCCACAGCCTCATTACTTAGGCCCCTACCGTGTGCCAAGCCCTGTGCTGAGAGCTCTGTGTATGTACTCTCTGCCCTTCCTAATAGCTTTCTGAGGTCGGTAGATATGCCCGTTTTATGGATAAAGAAAGGGAAGCCCAGGGAGGCAGGTGACTTGCCTCAGGCAAGTTAAAATCGGGGGCAGGATTTGAACCTAGGCCACTGTCGCCTTGGAACCTGTGGTTTTCCCATTTGACTTCGTTGCCTCCCTTTGTGTAGATTTTAAGTAAATGTCACCATGTCTACAGGTCAGCCTTTGTCCAGTTTGTGGAGAGTGTTTTCTTCTCCACATCTTTAGTTTTTTTTTTTTTTCTGCTACACCGCATGGCTTGTGGGATTTTAGTTCCCCAACCAGGGATCGAACCTGGGCCCTCGGCAGTGAGAGCGTGGAGCCCTAACCACTGGACCGCCAGGGAATTCCCATCCACTTCCTTGGCCTTAACTAGAGACTCTGAGGTGAAATGAGGTGTGGGAGCCGTGAGCAGAATGAGGGGGTGACGTGGAGAGGGCACGGAGTCGTAGGCGTGACTTGTATGTGGCGGAACCAGGATGGGACCCACTTCCTCTCCGGGCGCCTGTTGAGTTTGCTCTGGTCCTTATCCGTCACAGGGCTCACAGCACCTGCCCGCACGGTACCAACCACCCAGTGCCGGGGGGTACGAGCCCGGTTCTGTGAACGCTCAGCTGTTCTTGCTCTCACACTCTGCCCTTCACATCTTTTTAAGCATCGTGGCCTGAGCTTGCTCCCTTGGCCGTAGTGCATTTCATTTCCTGAGTGTCTCTTGCATGTCAGGTGCTGTGATAGAGGCTTGGGGAAAGCAGAAGTCAATGAACCCATTTCCCTTCTGCCTCTTGCTCCATTATTTCTGCTGTGCTCTTTACAGTGCTTGGATCTCTTTCATGTGCCTTAGTTTTCACTCTTTAGCCTTACTACTTTATTTTTTTATTTCTATTTATTTTTTTGGCTGTGGTGCAAGGCTTGTGGTATCTTAGTTCCCCGACCAGGGATCAAACCCAGGCCCTCAGCAGTGAAAGTGCAGAGTCCTAACCACTGGACCGCCAGGGAATTCCCTAGCCTTAGTACTGTACAAACAAACAACCAAGCAACCCTTTATTGGATAAGTATGCAATGTACGAAGAGCAAGGGACAAGGAATCACAAGCCCTGGGTCCTGACCATGTGCCCGGGGCAGGTGCATTGGCCTCGCCGAGTCTGCTGTCAAGGGCCGTTGCCATTTCTTTCCCAGCGTTGCTGTGAGGCTCAGGTGTGGCAATGTGCACAGACTGCTCCTGCCCAGGGGAGCCTGCCCTTCAGAGTCAGAGCCAGCTCTTCTTGTTTCTAGCCCAGGACTCTTCATCTGCTGAACCACCCTTCCTCATGGAATTTTTCACTGAAGATGTTGTGAATATGTATCCTGGTTCTGGCTTTCTTCTCTTGAGTAGAAACAAGCTGACAGCAGGTACAAAAGCTGTGTTTCTTCCCTCCTTCCACAATGTCAGATGAAATTCCTGCCAAAGTACCATGGTAGAGCCCAGGCGCTACACGGATGAATAAGCTAAGGTCCGTTCCCTCCAAGAGCGCCTGGGTAAACGTGGGGAAAGAGTCAGCGTTGAAGTGAGGGCTGGACCAAGCTAAAGGCCCTGACGTCCTCTAGCAGGTTTGCACTTTATCTTGAAGACTCTGCAGGGTTTTACAGAAGAGGATGGACTGGCAAGGGTAAAATAGGGCTGTTGTCTCCTGGGCAGGCTCGCCCGCTCTCACCTCTTGGGCACCCTGGAAATAGCTGTACTGCACGTGCTTCTGACAGACCACCGATTCCTGTGTGCACCTTAGTATCCGCCTAGTTCTTTGTGTGGGTTGAGGGGAGGTACACCCAAGATCAGTTTTTTTGAACACAGGCAAATGTTCTTAGTGACCATTATTAGGGTTGAGTGTTTTTGTAAAGTTGGTTCTCCCGTGGAATCTGAGATAAAACCCTCCATTCTCTCTCTGGTAAAAGTCAGAAAATGGTCATGCTGTTGAAAACCCATAGTTGATCAAATTATATGGAATATGAGAAAACTTCTGAATCTGGTATGTTCACATGTAAATAAGCAAGCAAACACAAAGCGATGTTTGGTGCCCTCCTGGTGTGGGGTGAAAACCCAGAATGAGGGCACAGTGGTGCAGGGCTCCAGGCTGGCGGCTGAGGGAGGGGTCAGGAGAGGTCATGAAGGGTGTCAGAAGTGGGCACCGTAGAGCATTAAAGCACACGTTGGTGGGTAGGGTGTAGGGTTTGTGTCTGCAAAGCTGGCAGAGGCCACTGTCAGCACACGTCACTTCGGGTGGGCGGTTAGCATACCAGGTTATCACGGAGAGATTCCTTCTGCTTTTTTCATAACTGTTGTATAGAGAGGTGGACAGACTCTGAGTCTCTTGCAGACAGAGGCATTTGCCTGTGTTAACTCTAAATGACACGGTCTGGGACGCTTCCAGTGCACATGGTGTCATGAAAAGAATGTGGCTTTGGTTTGGATCCCAACACTTGTCATCTTTGAGACCTTGAACTAGTCACTTCTTCTGAGCTTCAGTGTCCTTATCTACAGAGTCAGGATAATCCTTACAGGATTTTTCCATACCTGGCAGAATAAGTAACCAATAAATATTTCTCTTTCTTGTAACCATTGGATTGATAAGCATTATAGGTAATTCCCTTAGAAACTGACTGAGAACCTGATGTTGGCTGAGGGTAGCCACTGCAGAAAATGCGGGACTAACGGTGTGTGACTGCTTCTGAAGTTTCCTGATGCTCCCCCCACCCCACCCCCTCCAGCAGTTGCTGCAGTAAAGTGATTGCAGCCGCTTAATAACCAGGCTGCACAAATGTCCTCAGCCTCCCTCGGAAGGTCTGAGAAGCCTGGCGTTTCAGCAGCCGTGATTGTTTGCAGCACACGGACCATTCAGGGACACCTTCTTATCACTGAAGACATTGAAACTGGAGTAACTCTTACCTCGTCTTACAGAGAGCCCTTCTAACTTAGTCTCAGAAATGGCCCTTAGGAGTTGGACAGTGTAAAACAACAGCAAAACTAAACAATTTGTTTAAAATGTAATGAACGTCTGTGAAACCACCACTCAACCAAAGAGCTAAAATATTGTTAATAAGTACATTTACCTGTTGTTCCTCCCCATCCCATCCCCCTGATCCGCTGTGGGTGGCAGTCACTCTTCTGAAAGTCATGCTGATCATTTTCTTGCTTTTTTGGTTCTCTCTCTCTCCCTCTCTCTCTCCCCCGCTCTCTCCTTCCCCTCACCTCCCCGCACCCCCCTTCGCCCTCCCTCTCCCTTTCCCTCTACAGATCTACAAAATGATACCTTACTGTGCTCCTGATTTGCCTTTGCCTGAGGTTGAGCAACTCTTTATATAATTATTGGCGTTATATGCTCCCTTTTCTGTGAAACGACTATGAATGCTTTTCGTGTCTTTTCCCCATTTTTCTGTTAGGTGTTCTCTTACTGATTTGTAGGCATTTTTATGTATGCTGGTACTAATCCTCCATCAGTTGTATGTGTCACAAATATCTTCTCCCAGTGTGTAGATTGTCTTCCCTCTCTTTAAAGTGTCTTCGGGTGGCCAAGAGTTTTCGTATTAATGTAGCCAAACTTATTGATCTTTTTTTTAATGCTTAACGTTTTTTGTATCTTCATAAATTCTTTCCTACTTCAAGCTCCGGAAGATATTCACTTCTATTTTCTTTTCAAGTTTTCAAAGTTTGCTTTTGACATTTAAGTGCTTCATCCATCTGGAGTTGATTTTTTGGCCTGGTGTGAGTAAGAATCCAATTTCTTTTTTTCTTCCTGTGGATAAACAATTTTTCCAACTTTTCCTTTTGCCCAGTGTCATGCTGCCTCTGTCAAAAATCAAAGTTTCACAGATGCATAGGTCTGTTTCTAGGTTCTTCTGTACCACTGGTCAGTTTGTTTATCTCTGTCCCATTACTACACTGTCTTAAGTACTACAGGTTTACAATAAGCTTTTTTAGCTATCAAGGCAAGTCTCCCTTCCTTATTCTTCTTCAGAAATGTTTGGGCTAATCATTGGCCATTTGTCTTCCCTTTAAAATTTGGAATCAACCTTTCAAATTCCACAGAATAATTGAGGTGTAATTTATATACAGTGAAATATACACTGTTCTGTTGCCCAGGTCTTCATCTTAACAAATGCACATCATCATGTAACCTCCACCACAATCAAGATACAGGACAGGTCCATCACTCCCAGAATTCCCTCATCCCTTTGGCGGTTGACCTCTTCCCCCAGTCCCTGGCTACCACTGCTCTGTGTTCTGTTGAGATTATTTTTTTTTTTAAATCTCATTTAAAATTTTTTCATTGTTTTATTAAAACATTGGAATTTTTTAAACTGAAACTGCATTAAATCTAGAGATAAATTTAGGAAGGACTCTATGTCTTATGTTAAGTGTTCTTGTCCGTGAACATTATGTATCTCTCAACTTAGTTGGAGAGATTTTTTGCTTGACAGTAATGGAAGGGTCTACATTTTTAGAAAAAAATCTCAACATTTTAAGTAGTTCTTTAAAACTCCTCTAAAGAAAGCATTTTATAAGATAATCGTCCATCTAAATGGACACATAAATATACACAAATATATGTCAGACTTGCGACAGTGTTATGTTTTAGAAAAAAGTCACGTCTTGGTTTCATACCAGCCTTGTTGCTCACCCTATGAGACCATAAGCAAGCTGCTCGGCTCCCCTGATGCTCAGTCTCTTTATCTGTGTGATGACTAGAACATCTCTTCCTCATGGGGTGGTTGTGAAGATTAAATGCACAAAGTGTCGAGACAGCAGACCCGGCACAGTGAAGCCATGGGTGGGTGAGACTGTGGGAGAGGAGCTGCTCTCACTCACGCACAAGGAACCAGGAAGGGCCTTCACCGTGTTTGGTTTTGCAGTGGCTTTCACAAAGTGGCACAGCCAAAAGATGGCCTTGAATCATTTTCCTGACAAATTTGGAAAAGGTTAGTGTTACCAAGCTGCCTGAGCCACGCTGCTTCTGACAGGCGAGCTGGAATCACTGGAGGACACAGCTGACAGCCAATTCATTTTGCTGATTCATCCATTAGAAGGGTGGCTCTGGGCCAGAGCTTGGCTTCCAGATTAAAGGCCGAGAGCTGCAAAGCTGCTGGGACTTGAAGGAATGCTGGTAAATTATTGCCATGTGAAGGCCAGCCGTGGAAAGTGGATTGTTATTTGTTTCCCCCTTTAAGTGATCCTAATTCCAAATGTGCTCAGATAAATTCCCCACCATGGTTAGGGAATTTTTGAAACATTTGTCCATGGGGCTGAGAGCTACGTTACTGGAAACAATCAAATGCTGTTAAGTAGATCATCTTGGCTCCTTTATGACCCTATCATCACCTCTGCTTTCAGGAGGAATGTTGACTCAAGCCTACTCTTTTACTTGGTAATCCAAATTAAACTCGAGAGAGGCATTATTGCACATGTCATCCCTGTGGGGCACACTTCAAAATCAACCTGCCTGAGTAAGGAATGAAACTTAAAGACAAAAATCCAGGAGATGCTCATTTGCCAACGATCAGGACAGAATAATCATGTAGAATCTGTGGGTTCTCATGTATCGCATTGATAGATGTACCTGTTTTAGTAGGTAGTCTCAAGCTTACAGGAAACTGCATAAAGCTTGCATGTGACAGGGTGAGCTCAAGAGGGTGGAAATTGCATCTTGTTTTACCGAATATCTAGCATCGTCCCTGGGACAGACACCCAGTGAGCAGCTGCTAGACAGAGGCACCGATGGATGATGTTTGTTGGGTATACAGATTGTGGGGCAGTTAGATAAATGAGCCAAGAAATTCAGAAGTGTAGTCCGTTGAAAGCAAGAAGAGTAACTGTCCTGAGGAATAAGATTTTAAAGAAAGGATCCTGTTTCTGTGGTTCTCTGATCTGAGTGACTTTGGTCGATAGTGTAGCTGCAGAGCTGGGTACTTTCTGTTTCCCTCCTTGTAGTGAGTCAGAGCATATGCTGTTTTGAGCTCACATTTCACTAACTCAATCTACTTCCTTGGGATAACGTGAAAGTTCTTTAATACCCTTAGGGTTGTTTTCTTTTCTTTTCTTTTTTTCCTGTTAAACTCTGGAGTGAATATTTGAAAAGTACAGCAAACTTCTTAGTAAAAAAGAATTTTTTTGAATTTTATTTTGTTTTTTTATACAGCAGGTTCTTATTAGTTATCCATTTCATACATATTAGTGTATATATGTCAATCCCAATCTCCCAATTCATCTCACCCCCTCCACCCCACCTCTGCCACTTTCCTCCCTTGGTGTCCATATGTTTGTCCTCTACATCTGTGTCTCTGTTTCTGCCCTGCACACTGGTTCATCTGTACCATTTTTCTAGGTTCCACATATATGCGTTAATATACGATATTTGTTTTTCTCTGACTTACTTCACTCTGTATGACAGTCTCTAGGTCCATCCACGTCTCTACGAAGGACCCAGTTTTGTTCCTTTTTATGGCTGAGTAATATTCCATTGTATATATATGTGCCACATCTTCTTTATCCATTCATCTGTCGATGGGCATTTAGGTTGCTTCCATGACCTGGCTATTGTAAATAGTGCTGCAATGAACATTGGGGTGCATAATAAGAGTAGGTGTCTTTTCTTATTTTTCTTTTTGTTGTTTTATTTTGCTTTGCTCTTTAGATGGCTAAACATTTAGGGCATGACATTCTATAAACTCCTATCGTGCTGAGAAGTTTTAGGCAGATCTGGTCCACTTGGAGTGAAGATGAAAGTGTCAGGGGCTGGGTATGTGGGTAGTATCTGCCTCTCATCCGGTTGTCTTTCCCTGTGGTTTAAGGCCTCTGAAGCACTGGAGCCCCTTGTCTAGTTCTGGTGTGTCCGTCACCTCTTGCTGCATTCTGCCATGCCTCATTTACATAATATTTACTGGGAACTACTCTGATCCAAGAACTTTGCTAGAAGTGGGTATACAGAAGTGGGTATACTCTATTTCAGACGTCATGGTGCTTTTGCAGCTGCCCGGGTCCCAAGTCTGGCAGCCCCTGCCAGCATTGCCCGGCTCTTACGGTCTTGCTGCTAGTGTGGGTAATAACCAGTGGCAGTGATAGTGGGCCAGGGAGTGTGTGCTCACACTGCAGAAGCTGGAGCCAGCACATGGCGGCCCATCCTCCCGGTTTCCGTGGGTCCTCACTCCCAGGCCACCTGTACGTTCCATCCCCCACCCTCCAAGAAGGAGGCAGCAAGACGGACCCAGCCTTAGTCAGGCATTAACACCAAAGAGGGAACCAGCTCTAGTTTTCAGGGACTTCTGCCAGAGGCACATTACAGAGAATTAGCAGGCTTTCAAAGCAGAAGGAGAAGAGGCAGGTCTCGAGTACTGTGGGAATATCTTGAATCTGCAGAGTCCAAAGTGAAGTGCGGAACGGCAGGCAGGGCCCTGGCCTTAGGGTCGAAGCAGCCTGGTTTTGCCGCCCAGCACTGCCGCTGGCCCACGGTGCGGCCTGCAGCAATCCCCCCGACCTCTGTGCACCTGCTTTCTCATATTCAATAAAGACAATTCTCCCTTGCAAGTGCATTGTGAAGATTAGACATCATGTACGCAAAGCACCGGACACAGACATATGGTAGACCTTTGCTATTTGACACAGTGATCAGCACTGCTGTCAATATTGCTTTTCTTGTCATCTTTATTTTTAACAAAATAAGTGAGGGTTTACAGTTTTCCCTTAGTGGTTTTGTTTTGTTTTTCATTTTCTTACTCTGAAAAGGAGTAATTTTCAGGCTGTAATGCTACCTGCAAATATTCTGAAAATTAACGTTTTGCTTACATCATTCTGGTTATTGAATAGTTTACAGAGCATTTTCACACTGTAAGGGAGATTAAGGAGCAGTGACCGTCTCTTCTCCAGGTGAGAAAACTCAGATGTGGAGAGCCTATGGCCACCTGGCTTCTAAATGGCAGAGCGGGGTTGGGAGTGCAGACCTCACCCCAGGGCTCCTTTGACTACCTCAGTCCACCTTTCTGAAGTGACATCCCTGGGGCTAGGCGAGACTCTTTGATAAGGATTTTTTCTTTTCCTTGTAGCTGTCAATACCAGCAGATATGCAGAGAGCTATCGGATCCAGACGTATGCTGAATATGTGGGGACAAAGCATGAGGAGAAGCAGATCAAGAGAAAGTGGACAGAAGATAGTTGGAAGGAGGTTGAGAGAAAGCGGTTAAACACGCAGTGCATCTCCTATGCTTTGCAGAATCACTGTTACCACGCCAATAGGTAAGAGTTCTTGGCTGTCGATTTGAAAGGGCAGCGTCGTTCTAGCAAAGCTCTTCTCGCTGCTTCTTATAGGACTGTAAGTAGTAAATCTGACTTGTGAGAAAGATTTTTTTCTAACTTTTCACATAATATCAGAAGTTACTACTCCATTAATTCCTTCTGTGCTATATAGACCATTTCAGTTAACATTCACAAAACCCTGATGAGGCAGACAAGGGGATACATCTTATTCCCATTTTAGGGGTGAAGAAACAGGGGCTCTATGACTTGCCCACCATTTAGTAAGAAAGCCAGGGTCAGAGGTGAACTCTTCTGTCTGATCTCTTCCTCTTCCCAGGCTGCCACGTTGCTTCTGGCTGAGCTTCTGAACCCCTTTCATCGCCCACGTAGACACTGCACCACATGCCTGCTGTAGAAAGAGAACTTGATACACACTTCCTTTACTTACCTGTTTTCCTACTTTCAGAAGATAAATGCTGGTGATATTTTAGAATCTTTGTGAAACTATAAAACATAGGTATAGAAATTGTGGTGGGGGGGAGTTCCTTATAGAAAATTGTAAAGAAGAGAAAAGTGTGAATTAACAAAGAAAAAATTAGCCGTAATCCCACCACCCAGAAGCAACCACTGTTAATATTCTGGATTGCCCTCCCTACTTTTTAAATGGTTTTTTAGAGATTTTTTAAATTGAGGTATAAGTAACATACCTTATATTATAACATAATAAAATATACAGATCTAAAATGTTTAGTTCAAGGAGTTTTAAGTTACATATACACAGGTGACCACCACTGAAAGCAAGATGTAGGACATTTCTATCTCCCCGCCTCAAAATTTTGTTGTGCCCCTTTTCAAGCAACTCCAAGCCCCCAGTGTCCTAAGCAACTATTTCAAATTTCTATCACTGTGGATTAATTTTGATTATTCTTGGAATTTATAAAAAATGGAATCATTTGGTATTATGTTTGGCTTCTTTCACTTAACCTGTTTTTGAAATTCATCCTTAATGTTGTGTGTATCAGGAGTACATTAATTTTTTTAAAATATATTTATTTATTTTTGGCTGTGTTGGGTCTTCCTTGCTGTGCGTGGGCTTTCTCTAGTTGCGGTGAGCGGGGGCTACTCTTCGTTGCGGTGCGCGGGCTTCTCATTGCAGTGACTTCTCTTCTTGTGGAGCATGGGCTCTAGGCACGTGGGCTTCAGTAGTTGCGGCGCTCGGGCTCTAGAGTGTAGGTTCAGTAGTTGCTCCCCGGCATGTGGGATCTTCCTGGACCAGGGTTCGAACCCATGTCCCCTGCATTGGCAGGCGGATTCTTAACCACTGCACCACCAGGGAAGCCTGAGTACGTTAATTTTTATTATTCAGTATTACTTCATTGTATGAATATACAGCCTTAACCTGGTCTCCTGTTGGTGGACATTTGGGTTGTTTCCAGGTGGGACTATTATAAATCAGACTGCTATAAACATTCCTATAAAAAATTTTTTGTGGGCATATGTTTTCATTTCTGTTGAGTAAATATCTAAGATTAGAATTGTTGGTTCTTAGGATAGATGTATGTTAAACTTCATAAGAACAACCGAACAGTTCTCCAAAGTGGATGTACCATTTTATATTCCCCCAGTATTATATGAAAGTTCCAGTTGCTCCACATCCTTGACAACACTTAGTGCTGTCAGTCTTTTTTAGCCATTCTAGAAGAGATAAGATGGTATTGCATTGTGATTTTAATTTGCATTTCTCTTGTTGACCACCTTTTTGTGTGCTTCTTGACCATTCAAATATCTTCTGCTTGAGGTGGATATTTAAGTTGCTTGCCCATTTTCTAATTAGGTTGTTTGTCTTTTTACTGTAGATTTGTAGGTGTTCTTTTATATATTCTGGATACACATCCTTTGTGCTGCAAATACATTTTTTGAGTCTGGGATAGTATATTCATTTTATTAGTGATGTATTTTGATGAGCAGATATTTTTAATGTTGATGAAGTCCTATTAATTTTTTTTTGTTAATGGTTAGTGGTTTTTTTCCCCATTCCAAAACTTTGCCTACCTAAGGTTACAATTATTTTCTAGAAACCTTTCTTCTAGAAGGTTTATAGTTTTAGCTTTTACATTTAAGTCTGACCCATTTCAAATTAATTTTGTATGAGGTAGGAGTCAGGGTTTAGTTTTTTCCATATGGATATCTAGTTGTTCTGGCAACATTTGTTAAAAAGACTTTCCTTTCCTTGTTAAATTAACTTGACACTTCTGTCAAAAATAAATTGACCATGTATGTTTAGATCTATTTCTGGATCTGTTCCACTCATTTTTATACTATTCTTATGCCAATACCACACTTGCTTTTTTCTGACTTTATAGTAAGTCTTAAAATCAGGTAGCATAAACCCTCCAACATAGTTCTTTTTCATATTGTTTTGACTATTCTAGATCCTTTGTATTCCACATAAATTTTAGAACGATCTTGTCTTTCTTCACTAGACCTGTTTTATAGTTTTTACTGTAGAAGTCTTACATGTCTTATGTTAATTTTTCCCTAAATATTTATCTTATTTATGCTGTCAGAAATGGAATTGTTTCTTAAGTTTCATTTTCAAATTGTTTGCAGCTTCTCTATAGACATATAATTAATTGTTGTATATTGACCTTGTATCCTGCAATGTTTTAAAATTCACTTATTCTGATAGGTTGGGTTTTTTCTTAATATTCTGCAGAGTTTTTAATTTACACAGTTTTATTTCTTTTCCAATCTTTATGTCTTTTATTTCTTTTTCTTGCTTTATTGTACCAACTAGCACCTTTGGTATATTGTTAAAGTGGGAAGAGTAGATATCCTTGCCTTGCTTCCAGTATTAGAGAGGGGAAGTTAGTTCAGTGTTTCCCCTTGAACTATAATTCTTAGGTTGTCCATACAAGTCTTTTTTCAGGATGAGAAAGTTCTCCTCCATTTCCAGTTTGCTAAGCCTTTGTGTCATGAATAGATGTTGGATATTTTCACATGCTTTTTCTGTATCTTTTAAAATTGTCATAGGGTTTTGGCCTTTGTAAGTATTTTGCATGACACTGATTGGGTTTTGAATGCTTAATTGGATTTGTATTCCTGGGAGAAATTCCACTGGGTCATGATGTATTATCCTTTTTACATGTTGGATTTGAATATACTGTTAAATTTTTTTTTATCTTTGTTCATGAGGATGAGGAATATTAGATTGTAATTTTCTCTTTTTTTACATCTTTGTCAAGTTTTGGTTCAGGATTATTCTGACCTCATAGAACTAGTATAGTTAAGAAGTTCCTCTTCTATTATTTTGTGACAGTGTGTATAGGACTTTTTTTTTTCCCCTAAATTATTGGTTGGGTTTACTAGTGAAGACATCTGGGCATAAGAGTTTTTTATGGAAACGTTTTTGATTATGAACTCAATTTCTTTAATAGATATGGGACTATTTAGCTTTTCTATTTCTTCTTGTATCACTTAGGAATTTAGTTTTCCAAGGAATATTCCATTTTATTTAAGTTGTCAAATTTGTTAGCATAAAATTATTAGCTCAAAATACTCCCTTATAATTTCAGTATCTGTAGGATCTATATTTATGTCCCTTTAAAAATTCCTAATACTAGTAATTTGTGTTTTCTCTCTCTTTTCCTTGCTAGATGTTTATCAATTAATTCTTTCTAAGAACCAACTTTTAACTTTATGGGTTTTTCTCTATTATATTTGTGTCTTGCTTTTTCATTTATTTATACTCTTCTTATTATTTCTTTTGCTTATTTGAATTTAATAGTTTTGGATTTAAATGTTATTCTCCCATTGTAAGGTGGGAACTTAACTCCTCGATTTTATGTTTCTTCTTTTCTAGTGAATTTTCCTTTAGTTTTTGCTTAACTGCCCTCCACATATTTTGAGGTGTTGTCTTTTCACTGTCATCTATTACAAACTATTTTCTAATTTCTCTTGTGCTTTCTTCTTTAACACATGAGTTATTTAGAACTTCTTTGATAATTATTGAGACTTATTTATGGACTGACATGTGGTCTGTCTTGGTGCATGTTCTATGTGGACTTGAGTGAGTGTGATATTCCATTAATATCATTTTAAGTTATGTTGGTTCATGGTTTTGCTCAGCTCTTCTATATCTTTACTGATTGGGGTTTTTTGGGGGGGTGGTTGTCTACTTTTTCTTTTAGCTACTGAGAGTGGTATTGAAATCTCCAACTATGGTTGTGGATTTAATTCTCCATTAATTATATCAATTTTTGCTTCATGAAACTGTTTTGATAGGTATATGCCCATTTTGGATTGGTATGTCTTCTTAATGAATTGCCCCTTTTATCGTTGTGGAACATTTCTCTTCAGTTATAGAAATAACCTTTTTTTGATGTTTATTGTGTCCTATATTAACATAGCCACTCTTGTTTCTTGTAGGTGTTTGCCTTTTACTGGCAACTTATTTGTCTTTATAATTAAAGTAGATTGCTTATAAACAGCTTATGGTTGAGTATTGCTTTTTTATTCACTCTGACAAGCCCCGCTTTTTATACTTAATCTAATTAATGATACAGGTGAGCCTGTCTTCCATCTTGGTATTTGTTTCCTACTTGTCCTGCTCGTTCTGTGTCCTTCTGTTTTCTGTCGCTTTTTGGATGAATTGTGTGTTATTTAGTACTTACTGATATTATAGCCTCCCATTTTATCTTCCCTGTCAACTTTTTGCTTATACGTTTTTGTGTTATTTTTTGTCATTGCTCCAGAGTAATGGTTGGCAAACTGTAGTCCATAGGCCAAATCAGGCCCACATGTTTTTTTTTGTTTGTTTGTTTTTGCAGTACGCGGGCCTCTCACTGTTGTGGCCTCTCCCGTTGCGGAGCACAGGCTCCGGACGCACAGGCTCAGTGGCCATGGCTCACGGGCCCAGCCGCTCCGCGGCATGTGGGATCCTCCCGGACCGGGGCACAGACCCGTGTCCCCTGCATCGGCAGGCGGACTCTCAACCACTGTGCCACCAGGGAAGCCCTATAAAGTTTTATTGGAACACAGCAGTGCCTATTAATTTACATATTGCCTCTGACTGCTTTGCATTACGGTGGCAGATTTGGGTAGTTGTGACAGAGACTGTGTGGCCCACAAAACTCAAAATGTTCACTATCTGTTCCTTTACAGAAAAGTTTGCTGATCCCTGCTGTAGAGCTACTCTGCCCAGTGGTAGCCACTGACCACATGTGCCTAACAAGTACTTCAGATGTGGCTAGTCCAAACTGAGATATGTTGTAAATTTAAGACACACCTGATTTTGAAGAATTGATTACATGTAGAAATGATAATATTTTTGATATATTGGGCGAAATAAACATTATTAAAATTATTTTCATTTGTTTCTTTTTATTTATGTTTTAATGGTGGCTCCTAGAAAATTTAAAATTGCGTATCTGGCTCACAAAATATTTCTGTTGGCCAAGCACTGCTCTAGAGATTATAATACGCCTCTTTAATGTATCCCAGTTTATCTTCAAGTGAAAATTACATTGCCTCATGAACAATGTAAGATTCTTACAAGAGTATATTTCCATCAACCCCCTCCCATCCTTTGTGATCTTCTGGCTCATATTTTGCTTCTACATTTTGTAAGCTTGATACATTGTTGCTTTTGTTCCTTTTCTCTCTCTCTCTTTCTTTAAAAGTTAATACTCTTAAGAAAATAAGGGACTAAACTATGGGGGAGATGACATAAGTATAAACATAAAAATTCAGGCATAATTAGAAGGATCCAGTTAAGATCGTGCAGGGCCCTTATGGTTGGCTCTTTGACTCACTTCTTTGGCTCTAGAGAATTGATCTGAGACCTTGGAAGACACGTCACAACAGCCGAGCTTCTAGGATTGGCTGTTAGTGTTGCCCATAGAGGTGGATGTCCATTTCTTCTGCTGTTTGCATTGGTATTGTGGCAGTAGGCTTCTTTTCTTTTCTATAATAGATTCAGAGTATTCAAGGAGTTTATAGTTGATTACTGGACAAAAGATGGGGCTTTGGGAAACTGGACTGGACATAAATTTGCTTGAGAAGGGAAAAAGGAGATTTGGTTTGGTGGCAAGAGCTCTGAATAAGTACAGGTTGGCATGGTGTTTGAAGAATCCTCCTTTACAGTGGAAGCGAAAACATTTAAGATATCACTAATAGATATTTAGTCCCCATAAATAAACACTGATGTTTGAAATAGTCCTGGAAAACAGATGCTATTACCATTCTCATTTTATTAACGATGTTCTATAATTAAAGAAAATGGTTTTCCAAAGCCACTTTGCCCTTACAGAGATTTGTTCAATCATGTCTAGGGGTTATGTGCCCTTTGGCTTATTTCAACTGTTGGGAAAAACCCTTTGGTCAGTCTCTTCCTTCTAGCCTTCCCTTTCTGTGAAACTAAATTTCAGCCTTCCTTGAAAATGTAGTAGCTCCTGGGAATTCCTGCTTATGTAGGAAATGCTAAAGCATATATCAAACCTATGGTTTTCAGATTTCATATAATTTTCATCTAAAGTTAACAGTTAGTAATTGAATATGCATATTACATTAGGAAATAGGGGCCGGGGTGGGGAGCCCTTTAGAGACAAAGAAGAATTCTGATGAAGCAGACTGTGTTCCAGGACCCACTGCTTACACATTTATTCATAAATGGGCCTGTGGAGCAAGTGTTTTCTCTCCTCCGACTGAAAAATGCCTTAGAGACAACCAAGGCCACAGAGTGGAAAGGGAACTGACTTCTAGGCAGCTGGACAAACAAGGTTTCTAGCTTGGGTTCTTTCCCAAGGGTACCTTGGGAAAGACCTCATTCACTCTTCCCTTCAGTGAATACCAGCAAGAGCCCAGGATTTGTCTCTGTTTTCTCATCTTAAGTGAGGCATTTTGTCAGAAAGAATGTTAAAGTTCCTTCTAGCTCTTAAATTCCAAGTGTTTTTACACTGTACACAGTGTAGGGCATGAAGAGGAAACTGATACAAACTCTTGAGGCCCTTTGAGTTAGAGTTTTGAAAATCCCTGTAGCAGGAGAACTTTTGTTTAAGAGGTATATAATAAAAATAAGATTGGGTGAACCTATGAAAGCCCTTTACTACACTGAAATAATAAGGACAACACACCAAATAGAGAAAAGATCATTGACCCGTTCACTGGGTACTGTCTTTCAAACTCCCATCTACCATCTGTATACTAGAATTTCTTTGAAGCTCTTTCTCCCCATGATTTCTAGATGGTTAGATACCACTCAGTCTGTAGCAGAAGAAACTTGTACTCAGCCCTTTTTGTCCTCTATGTCTTAGTCCTCTGTTTGCATATTCATTGCTTTCGTGGTTCTGTGGCTCCGACTGGTGGCCTCTCACCTTCAGACCCCACCCCTGCTGCCCCACCCCCCATCTCAGAATGTTTCCCTACAGCCTGAGCCCCGCCCCTCTTACCATGGGGGCCCCTCACTCCCTCTCAGTGTTGACATCCCTTGTTTCTTTTTTATTGCCCCTGGTTCTACCGCAGGAATCTCCGTTTAGCTTTGACTGCTGCATTTTCCTGGGGAAATTTCCTTTTTTTTAGTTCTTGCTCTCTTCTTGGTTCTATAGCTTAGGAACTGACTTTACATCTGTGTCTTTATATTAACCAAATGACATCTCCACAATTTGCATATCCCTTAGCTTCTGGAAAGGACTATAAAAATTATCTAGTCTAGCTACCTTAATATCTTTCTTGTATTTGGGCAGAGTAAATGTTGGCAGATTGACTGTAGGTCTTGTGAGTTACATATATTTTAGAAGAAAAAGTGTTTTCCTGTGACACTTTTTAAACCATTGGAGTGATGAATGCACATAATTTTAAAAAATTCACATAGTACAGGAGAATATGAAATGAAGGGGGGAAAATCCTGGCTCCACACTCCCAGTTCTTTTTCCCAGTGGCAGCTACTGTTATCATTTTCTTCCTTATCTATTATCACTATACTTTTAAATTATACCTCTGTTTCTCATCTTCTTTGACTAATATATCTTGTTCACTTCTAAAACAATTAAAAATTTAATACGTATATATTCTGTCTCTCTATATCTTGTTCACTTCTAAAAAAGACTAAAAATTTAACACATATATATTCTGTCTCTCTGTCTCCCTTCTCTCTTTGGTTAGTGCTGTTAATTTATTTATTTTTACTACTTTTTTGTATCTGTACATTTGTGCTTTCTTGAGAACCTGATTCCAAGAGATGGTAATGGGTATACAGCATCTATAATATGACTGTGTAAATGCAGTATTCTGAAGAGAAAAAGTTGCATAATGGGGCGCACAGAGAAGAAAATGTATTCCTATGCCATTAAAGCTTTGCTACCCAAAGGAGAATCTCCCAAATATCCCAGCCTTTTGTGTGTAGATATTCTTTGAGGGAAGTAATCTTTTCCTTGAGTGATTTTTTTTTCTTTTTTGCGTATATAGTGTATGGTTAATAAACTCTGTAACAGTGTCTCTATTTTACCTTCATAATTGATAATGTTGCTTGAATATAGAATTCTAGATCCAAAATTTTATCCTTTCAGAACTTAAAATATGTTGCTTTCACCACTATAATCATTGATTTACTTTCCTGTTTTCCTTCAAGGCAGGTGCAATGTTTTCTCTGTCTTTATGTCCCTAGCACATAACCTAGAGTCTGACCCAGAGGATGTACTCAGATGTTTGGTGACTAAATGAATGAATAAATTCCTGAATGCCAGTCTCTGAGCTAGGTCTTTCATGTTTTATCTCATGTGATGCTCATAGCAGCACTGTGAGGGAGGTGAGGTTATCCCCATTTCACAGGACTGTTCCTGTTTTGATCACTGCTGAACTCCAAACAGGGCCAGGCATCTAGCAGCTGCTCCAAAAATTTTGGTTGACTGGATGAACAATCCAGAGTTTAAACTCAGGGAGATTAAACAATTCTCGACAAAGAACTGGGGCTTGAAACCAGGGTATCTGCAGAGCCCCGTTCTTTCCACTATCCATCATGCCCCCTATACCTTTTCCCAGGTCTGGTATGCAGCTTTATCCTCAAGGGAAGAAAGTACTCAAACAGATTGCATCTAGGTACATGCCAAATAGGGGACTATTGTCTTAACTGTAATCACCACACATCTAAGAAAACATCTAAGAGCTTGTGTCTTTTCATTTAAAAGTGATATCCTAGGGAGCAGAAGAGAGGCCCTTTTGAATTTCTGCTTTAAAGAATACCAAAACTTTTCATTACAGAAAAATTTCAAATATAAACAGAAGTAGAGAAAACAACACAACGAAGGCCTATCTAGCTATCACAAAGTGTCAACAGTCAGTGTGTGACCAGTCCTACTTAATCAGTACTCCTTCTCTCCCTCTCCCCTTCAGATAATTTTGAAATAAATCATAGACAGCAAATCATTTCAGTCATGAGTCTGAAGATCATGATAAAAAAGATAAGCAATCATTTTTAAACAAAACTACAGTACTTCTACCACATACAAAAATTAATAACAACTCTTTAATATCAGATATCTGGTGTTCAGATTTTCTGTTCACAAACTTTTTAAAATAAGTGTTTTGTTTGACCTCTAGTTTCTAAACAAATTCACGTATCACATTTGGTTGATGTGTCTCATTTCTGTCTTAATCTCTGAATTCCTTCTCTCTGTGAATTCTCCCCTACCCCCCACTCCTTTGCAGTAGATTTAAGAACCAAGTTGTTTGCTCTGTAGAAGTTCCCATATTCTGGAACATTCTTATAAGGTTGTATACCATGTTACCTTACTACTGTGTAATTAACTGGTAGTTAGATCGATACACTTGATCAGCTTCAGGGCTGAACTGAATGGCAAGACCATTTCCTAGATGATGTTGTATATTTCCTGTTGCATCACATTGGGTGACACAAAAAGTCTTCTTTTCTCTATTTTTGTGATAAGATTGATCAAGTGGGTTCAGATGTTGCTGGCCTGGTTCATCTAATATGAAGTTCCCCCAGCAGTTTTTCACCTGATGGTTTTAGTAGCCATTAATGATCAATGGCTAGATTCATTATTTCATGAAGGGTTGCAAAACGCTAATATTATAGTTTGTTACTTCTTTATTTATTATTCCAGGTGCTCTTATTTAAAATAAAACATTTCTTCTCATCATCTATTTGGTTACCTGCAGATATAGTTCATATAGAAAAAGCAGAACTAACTCTTTATTCTCACCCCCCAAAACACCTTTTTAAAACCAGTTTTCAGAAGAATTTGCTGGTTTCCTAGCACCTTCCGAAGGTGAGCAATGAGGTTTCTTTTGTTTGTTTGAATCATGGGTTTTTAAAATATATATATTTTATATATTTTAGTACATTACAGTTGCCATTCTTTTTGATGCTCTAATTATCTTGTTTCTGACTGGTGAGAACCATTTCCAGTTGTCTCTTGAGTCTTCTAATAGCCCAATAGTCTTTAATAGCTTCTTTGACTTCTGATGTTCTTTTTTTTTTTAATATTTACCTACTTACTTACTTACTTATTTATTTATGGCTGTGTCGGGTCTTCGTTGCGAGGGATTTTGTTGCAGCATGCGGGATCTTCATTGCAGCACGTGGGCTTCTCTCTAATTGTGTGTGGGCTCCAGAGCGCGTGGGCTCTGTAGTTGCGGCACACAGGCTCTCTAGTTGTGACTCACGTGCTCAGTAGTTGCAGTGCATGTAATTGCCCAGTAATTGCCCCACGGCATGTGGGATCTTAGTTCCCTGACCAGGGATTGAACCCACATCCGCTGCATTGGAAGGCAGATTGTTAACCATTGGACCACCATGACTTTTGATATTCTTGAGAAGATATTTCAGGCTCTCTCTGTACACTTCCTACCTTATATTTGGAATCAGCCATTTCTCCAAGGGCCCTGTTCCTTTTGATGGGAAATTGTATTTAGAAACCATAATCTGGGTTCAAAGGGTGTTTATTGATATTGGATTTGTCATTGTTTACAGCCTTTTTGAATGAAAAGAGCTAGCGTGAAAGTCTTCCCTCCATCCCTCCCTTCTTCCCTCCCTTCCTTTTTTTTTTTTTCAAGTAAATTTATACTGATATTTCCAATTCCAGTAGACCCCAGGACTTATTTAACTTCTTTTAATTTTGTTTCTCTTTTTTCTTAGGCTGAAAATTTTGGTTCCTAATGATAGTAAATTAATTATTTATTTGTAACTTTACTACCATGTATAGTAGTTTTATCCTGCCATATATAATAGTTTCAAAATAACTCTCAGTATTATTACTAATAATATAATTATTGAAAAGAATTTTATTTTTTTGCTGTCATTTTTGTCCTTAGAGCATAGTGATGAACAGTCAAATTACCTTATTTTAAAGCCACTTGAAATAATTCCTTTTTGTGTGGTTAAGCTGCCAACTCAGTAAACACTTAGGTTTGTTTTATTTTTACTTCTAATGATTCTCTTTTTAAAAATTTAACTTTGCCTTATAATTATGTAAAACATTTATGTGGTTCCACAGTCAAATCTACCAAGCCTCTCTCCCTGCCTCCTCCAACTTGTACCCGCCACTCTTGCCCAGCCTTATGGTGACCAGTTTTGTTGTCAGTATATCCTTCCATTATTACAAATATATAAACAACTATGTATGTGTGTGTGTGTGTGTGTGTGTGTGTGTGTGTGTGTATGTGTGTGTGTATACCCCCACCTCTTGTTAGATGGTAATGGACCGCATATACTTTTCCCCACCTTCCTTTTCTCACTTAGCTGTGTATCTTGGAAGTTACTCGTAGCCTCCTTCTCTTAAAATGTGATTCCTTACACTGCAAATGGTTTTACTGTTCTTCAGTCTCCTTAATAAAACATACTAACTAGCTAAACCTGGGTGTTTAATCCTAGTTTAAGTAATCAACCCTGTAGCAAAATTCATGAATGTTGTAGTAAGTTGCTTTGTGAAAAATTAGTGCATGACCAGTGCTCTTGTTCGGATGAATCATTCTTCCTTTAACCTCTCTCATCTTCTTATCTCTTTCTCTGTCTCCATCAGTATAAAGATATAAAGCTCACTGACACAGCATGCTTTTTGGAATATCTGCAGAACAATGAAAAACAAGAGAGAAAACTCATTTATGAAGCAGATTCTTCATTCCAGGCACTGTGCTAGATGCTTTACATCATTTAAAAAAATTCTCTAACAACTCAGTGAAACCCTTGGTTTATTCCTCATCTATCTATGAGAAAGTTGAGTCTCAGAGAAGCTAAACAATTTCACTGAAGTTACACAGGATTCTAACTTATACGCCTTTTGGATCCATAGCCCAGTGCATTAAGTTGCCTCTTAGAAACCTGGCACATCATCTACACCTAAGAGTGTGCGTGTTTGAAAAAGATGCTGTCTCATTTTAATAAATCAAGTTTTCTTTAAAAAACCAAAACCAAAAAAATCCTAGGTTGAAGAAGCCCTAAGGTTAAAACATCCAAATTTCAAACTTATTTCTTTGGGGAGAGGCTTAGATATCTAGTTCCATAGATCATCAGTGTAAGACTGTTAGATATCTAGTCCCATAGATCATCAGTGTAAGACTGTCGTTTTTTTCATTTTTTTTTTATAATTTTATTTATTTTTGGCTGCGTTGTGTCTTCATTGCTGCGCGCAGGCTTTTTCTAGTTGCGGCAAGTTGGGGCTACTCTTTGTTGTGGTGCATGGGCTTCTCATTGCAGTGGCTTATCTTGTTGTGGCGCATGGGCTCTAGGCGCGCAGGCTTAACTAGTTGCAGCATGCAGGCTCAGTAGTTGCAGCACGTGGGCTCAGTAGTTGTGGCATGCGGGCTCAGTAGTTGTGGCTCGCGGGCTGTAGAGCGCAGGCTCAGTAGTAGTGGCACATAGGCTTAGTTGCTCCTCGGCATGTGGGATCTTCCAGGACCAGGGATTGAACCCATGTCCCCTGCATTGGCAGGTGGATTCTTAACCACTGCACCACCAGGGAAGTCCCTAAATTTTTTTTAAAGAAACAGAAGTGACCCTGGGATGTACAAGCCAATATCAGAAGTACTGAGGTGTCATCCTTCAGATGCTCAGCTCTGGTCATCCCCTTAGTAGTGGCCTTTGGTGGATTGTTTGGTTGATTTTAAGTAGAGGGACTGCAGCACATCCAGAGGAAAGTGACTTAGTTATGAAAGGAAGGGGAGGTGTTGAGTCTGCTCAGCCTGGAACAGTAGCTGGAGGGAAAGGGCAGTAGGAACCACCATCAGGATTATGAAATGCCGTAATCAGAAAAGCAGTGGTCCTTTATCCTCGCAGAGGACTGAGGAAGAACCTTGAAGGGGATTAAGTAGCATTATTAGTCTTGTTTCTCTGATAAGAAAACTCAGAGAGGAGAAGTGTCTTGCTCCAGATCACAGAGCTGGTGCTGTCGTAGATGCTTTCGTGTTTTATAATAGCAGTGATATTTGAAAATTAATGTTTTCTTTCCACAGCTTCATGTTATTTATTTAATTAACCATAATTAAAAGTAATTATCTGTGTTTCTAATAATGTGTTATATTATTCGTTCTTTCTTCGTATGAGTATATATTTTTTTAATGATGCTAACAATTGAAATTGCCCTCAGCACACTTAGATGATAGGGAAGTGAAATGCTATTTTTCACATGTCTAAATACAAAACAGATTTCCTATTTGAGGTACTCAGGTCATGTGCAGTTAGGATTATTCCTATTTGTAGTATAGTTTTAGCTAAAATAAAGTGTGAAATATGTAAATCCTGTATTTAATTTCCAGGTGTAGAAATCTGGCAGTTCATTTTGCTGGCAGTTCTTTTTTGACACTTCATGCTTTTAAAAAATGCTGCTAGTACACTGTTAGCCAGCAGAAGCCAAAGGGCTTGTGTTTTGGGGGCTGGTGTGAGGATGCAGAGTGGCTGCTGTGACCCAACACCAAGTTTGTCATTGTACTGATAGGAGTTCCATGTTTAAATCCTGTCTACAGGTTTGACATTCATCCTTTTGTCCGTTCAAGGATCACTGAAGAAAAGATTTCATTTCATTCCGCTGCATCACTGGTAGTTCAGAAGCCAGATGCTTGCCAGATAGGAGCCTTCAGATCCTGCCTTTTGTGCCCCTTTTCCCCAAATGCAAAAGAACTAAAATCTGCTGTATATTTTTAAATCTCCACTTCCAATGTAGAACTAATTATAGAATATAAGTAATGGCTAAATGGATGTATACTATACAATTCTTCAAACTTTTCTATGTATTTAACGTTTTCCTAATGTTGGGGGAAAATGGAACTGTGCCTTCTAGAAACCTTGTATGTTTCCAACAGAGCAGGGCAGTTTGGGTGGTTCTTGATGATCTGCAGGTTCCAGGCACCTGTGAGCTAACAAATGGATGTCTAGGTGATGGCTTACCAGCCCCCCCACCCACCCACTGGGGGGCTGCGGGAACACTCCCCTCTTACCCTTCCAGCCATCACAGTCATGCTATTCAACCTACTCATGTTGCTCACACCTTCCTCTACTCTTCTTTCTCTTCCTCACCTCCTTTCCTGATGCTTTGCAAAGATTGGGACAACTACCTCTGAAGACTGGGATCAACACCATCTCTAAAAACGCGAACCTTTTGCCCACTGCAGGACAGGGAGGGAGCAGAGGAGGTACTGGCATTTAAGTGTCTGCCATGTGCCAGGCACTGTAACATGTGCTATTTTGTTTTCTTACTTAATCCTCACAATAACCTATTTTATAATTGAGGAGACTGAGACTCACAGAAGCTAAAGGAACTTGCCCTGAGTCTCAAAACCAGTAAATGACAGAACCCAGATTTTCATCCCAGATCCCGTTCATGCTCTTTCCAGAATGCCTGCTGTCTTCTCACATATCCATTTGTGATCCTTCCCCACCACCAGAAACGCCTTCTGACATGCTTTGCATGCCACATGGAATCCTTGGGATTTCTTTGCCTTGGGGACTCTATAGGAAGTAAAAAGATAAAGTTGGGAGTTGTTGTTTACTCATATTAACGTTCCAGCACCTAACAAATCATGCGTTATGGTCACTCAGAGAAAGGTTTAAATAAACAAGTGAACAAGAGAACCCATAATACACTAGGAACACGTCTTCCTACCCAGCTTCTGATTGGAGAAGGCCGTGCAGACTGCTTTTTCCCTTTTGAACAATATAAGGCCATGCTTGGAATACTTTCACTTGCTTTGCTAAAGGTCGGGCAGGGTGGAATGACATTCTTTTCATAATCATACCAGTATCCAGCTTATTTTATTGTCTTACCTGCTACTTAGAGTGAAAGAGCCATATGAAGGTGGGAGTAGACTGACTGTGGATGCCTTGGAAAATCTCAAGTCAGAAGTCCATTCATGCTTGCCTAATCACATATTTTAAGGGAAAGTAATTTAAAAGGAAGTCAAACTCATGTGATGCTACAGAAATCAGTATTCAGACCACCCTTTTTTGAGTGTTAATCAGTTGTCAAATAGTTGATGTAAAGAATCGAGGAATTCTTGGGAATGACCATGAGGTACATTAGTTCATCATCTTAAATGAATGATTCTAAATTCTTGGAAGGGATTAGTTTCTAGTTTGCTGTAGTCACAAATTACCCCCAGAAGGGTCTTCAAAAACCAAACCAGGATGCAAGAAGCATGTGGTTTCTTGGTGTCAGAACATCATCTGGTAGGTGGTCCTCTGTTCTCAGGGAGCTGAAATGATGTTCTCCATGTCAGGAGCAGCCCATCAGGAAGTACCTTGTTCTCTTCTCCTGGTAAAGCCATCCTAGTTGATTCGTCAGATCAAATTGTTAGTGCTAAAGCACTAAATGGAGATGATTTTGAAACTCGTACTCATTTGTATTAAAACAGTAGCCTTCTGTGTCTTTAAAAAACTGTTGCTAATGAATATGATAAAAGTGTCCACAGGTTCCAGTTCAGCCATAAATTTAATTTTGAATAACCATTAGCAATATTTGAGTCTGCAACCCTCATAGTAGCATCTTTCAGGATAAACATCTGTAATTGATTTCAGTGGCAATACTTCACCAAGTAATAAGAGTACTATATTTTATATTTTACCTTGTTTCAGTATAATCCGTTAATACTCATAAGAATAATATTTACTTTATTGATGCTACTTTAGAATCATAGCTATATTCTTTGATTCTTTCCAGTTGAAAAGCATAAATTCAGAGGTTTTGATTTGGGTCTTGTCTTTAATTTGTCATCTCATCATTAATTTGACTAAATATGTATTGTGAATGTCCATTTAGGATAGCTAAATTAGTGAATATAGTGATGCTATTAGAATTTAGAGTAGCATTGTCCACATGGTCACTAGGTTTCTTTCTGTTCTCTTCTTTCATCCCTAGTGTCTCTCCCTCCGTTAGCGCAGATCATTTGGCTACAGTGGGCATCAGATAAAGTTTGGGTGCCCAAGCAGAGAGGGAGAGTTGGATCCTTTCACGAGTAAGAAAACCCCACCTACCCCTTTCCTCTGTCATCATTTGTGAAACAGTAGTTTACTTCCAAATTTGAGCCTGTTCAGTTGACATTATGGAGTTTATTCCTTCTCAGGTTGGGTTTACTGGGTTTATGAGAAAACTAGAAACCACCAAGGATGACAATTTCCAAAGAGGTGAAATGTCTTCCAAAACATGTAGGATTAAGATACTCATGCTAGGGCTTCCCTGGTGGCGCAGTGGTTGGGAGTCCGCCTGCCGATGCGGGGGGCACGGGTTCGTGCCCCAGTCCGGAAGGATCCCGTATGCCGCGGAGCGGCTGGGCCCGTGGGCCGTGGCTGCTGAGCCTGCGCGTCCGGAGCCTGTGCTCCACGGCGGGAGAGGCCACAGCAGTGAGAGGCCCGCGTACCGCAAAAAAAAAAAAAGATACTCATGCTATAAAATTTGTTGTTTTTTAGGTAACTGTCTTTGAATTTTTTTCTTATGTGTCATTTCTACTTACAAATGCTAGTAACTATGGAATACTGCACTAATTCATGTGAATGGAAGCGGGGGCTGAAAATTAGATTGTAGGAGATTCTTTTTTTTTTTTTTGCGGTACGCGGGTCTCTCCCTGTTATGGCCTCTCCCGTTGCGGAGCACAGGCTCCGGACGCGCAGGCCCAGTGGCCATGGCTCACGGGCCCAAACGCTCCGCGGCATGTGGGATCTTCCCGGACCGGGGCACGAACCCGTGTCCCCTGCATCGGCAGGCGGACTCACAACCACTGCGCCACCAGGGAAGCCCCCCCCCCCCCCGCAGGAGATTCTTTTGTTTTTGTTTTTTTAATTGAGATATAGTTGATGTACAATAGCAGATACATTCTTTTAAGGAATGAGCGGCACCTATAACTGTGTGAACAACAGTGTTACCTGATAAAGCCACATACTTGTGGAGCTGGAAGGGACCTGGAGGTGATCTAGTCCACCCTCCACGATGTTACAAAGGAGAACTGGGGAGGGTGTGGTCAGAGAAACTGTGTCTTACTCAAGGTCACAAAGCCAATTAAGTAACAGAGCTGTGTATACCCATTTAACATAACCAGACAAGTAGTGATTTACTGTTGGCATAGTGGTTTGTCACACGTTAAGTGGATCTTTGTGAAGTCCTTGGCATTTTTTTTCTTTTAAAATATTTTCAATGAAATATTTGAGCATTGTTTTTTAAAGCCAAATAATATTTTTTAAAATTATAATAAAAAGCAGCAGTCCCCTGCCACCCACATTCTGTCCCTCAGAGGCAACCAGTTTCAACTCTTTCTTTTGATAATTTACCTTGTTTCCAAGTAATGTACTTATTGCCACTTCTTCATTTTTCTGTTTATCCATTGGCTTGCAAATACAGTAGTCTAGTCCATTTTTATGATCCTGTACTGTGTGCAAAACAAGAACTGCCTGTTGTTTTTAAAGTTTTCCTCAGCTCTCTATGTTGTCTCTGTTTCCTCAGACTTCTTCCTCTCTGAATATTGGTCTGTTTTGGTTTTTGTCTCTCGAAGCCTTTCTTCAAAAATGTGACTATTTGGGGGCATCCACTACTTAAGAAAGAACTAAAAAGGGATGCGAAGTTCTTGGAGGCAGAACTTACTGATGGTTTTGCTCTGTAGAGTGATGAGGTGAGAAGCTGGCTTTGTAATTATGTATCTTTTCTCTGAGGCTTATGCTTTTCTTTAGGGATTGTGCTTTTTGCGATCTACTTAAGAAATCTTTGGCTAAACTAGAGTCATAAGATTTTTTTTTCTATAAGTTTTATAGTGTTTTTTGGTTTTATGTTTAGGTATACGATCTATTTTGAGTTAATTTTTATGTACAGTGTGAGGCATGAGTACAAGTTCATTTTTTTGCATATAGCTGTCCATTTGTTCTGGCATCATTTTTTGAGAATACTGTCCTTTCTCTGTTCAATTACTGTACCTTGACTCCTTTGTCAAAAACTAGTTGGCCATATTTGTATGTGGTCTATTTCTAGATTCTGTTGTATTCCATTGATCTATATGTCTTTCCTTAGACCAGTTCCACATTGTCTTGATTTATAGTAAAGCTTTTTTTTTTTTTTTTTTTTTTGGTACATGGGCCTCTCACTGTTGTGGCCTCTCCCGTTGCGGAGCACAGGCTCCGAGCGTGCAGGCTCAGCGGCCATGGCTCACGGGCCCAGCCGCTCCGCGGCCTGTGGGATCTTCCTGGACCGGGGCATGAACCTGTGTCCCCTGCATCGGCAGGCGGACTCTCAACCACTGTGCCACCAGGGAAGCCCTATACTGAAGCTTTATAGTGAGTCTTGAAATCACATAGTAGATCCTTCAACTGTTTTCTTCTTTTTAAAAAGTGCTTATTCTTTTTTTTTTAATTTGTTTATTTTTGGCGGTGTTGGGTCTTTGTTGCTGCGCGTGGGCTTTCTCTAGTTGTGAAGAGCAGGGGCTACTCTTTGTTGTGGTGTGCAGGCTTCACATTGCAGTGGCTTCTCTTGTTGCAAAGCACAGGCTCTAGGCGCATGGGCTTCAGTAGTTGTGGCACACGGGCTCAGTAGTCGTGGCTCGTGGGCTCAGTAGTTGTGGTGCATGGGCTTAGTTGCTCCACGGCATGTGGGATCTTCCCGGACCAGGGCTCGAACCCATGTCCCCTGCATTGGTAGGTGGATTCTTAACCACTGTGCCACCAGGGAAGCCAAAACAATGCTTATTCTAATTCCTTCACTTTTCCACAGAAAGTTTAGAGTCAGTTTGTTGATTTGTACAAAAAGCTTGCTGGGACTTTGATGGGGATTGTGTTGAATCTATAATATCATTTTGGGGAGAATTAACTCTATTGAGTCTTCCCACTTATGAACATGGTGTATCTTTTCACTTATTTAGGTTTTCTTTGATTTCTCATATCGGAGTATTATATTTTCCATTATGCAAATTTTACATATGCTTTACTGAAGTTGCCCCTAAGTATTTTACTTTTCGATGCTATTGTAAGTCATATATTTTTAAAGTTCAATTTCCATTCATTCATTGCTAATAGAAAGAAATGCAGTTGATTTATCTATTTTGACCTTGTATCCTTGGATCTTACTAAATTCACTTATTAGTTCTAATAACTTTTTGTAGACTGTTTGGTATTTTCTGTTTAGACAATCATATCTGTAAAAAAAGGCAATCGTATTTATCTCTGTCCATTAGACCTTATGAATTTCATTTCTTTCTCTTGCCTTATTGCACTGGCAAGGGCCTCTAGTACAGTGTTGAATAAAAGTGGCAAGAGCCAACATCGGTGTCTTGTTCCTGATCTTAAGGCAAAAGCATTCAGCATTAAGTATGATACTAGCTGTAACGACTCAGTTCTTTTAGAAATTGATTTTCTGATTTGCAGCTTGGGGGAGATAAGCCTGACTGCTGGTGCTCTGGGTACTGATTGGTGGAAGGAAGCTGGAGACCTCACTTCTCAGTATGTGGAGGATGCTGCTTCCCCATTTAGAAAGTTCTTAAGTGCTTGATCCCACTCTCCACTGCTGGACTTGGTGCCTCTCTGAGGGGATCAGTTTCTCCAGAGATAAAACCTCCTGTCCAGCTCCTATTGGCCTCGGGGGAATGCTAGTCCCCTGGCTTCACAGGGATGGGGGTGAGGATCCTAGGACAGCCTTTCCCCCTGTTGGCGTAGCACAGTCCTTATCATCTTATCATCTGCTTCTTCCAGGGATCTGGTGCCTGTTATTTGCTGAGACTTTGCAGGGCTCTATCGGGTGCATCAGCTTTTTATATAGCACTTAGATTTCTGTTCCCCCTGTATTGCAACACTCTTTGGCACTCTTCTCCTTACTTGTCCTCTCCAGAGAGAGTGTCTCCAAGGTGAGCTGACATCCCGTCCTCTCCTGCTGCCTCTCCTGTTCTCTGTGCCTTTGTAAGGATATTTCTGTCTCTCTACAGATAAATACCTGCGTTCAATTGGTCGTGTTTAACTTCCTGGAAATTTTTAAAAAGCAGTTTATTTTCTAAAGTAGTTGGGCTTTTGGTATGGGGAGGAGTCGTTTTGGTTTGATTGTATTACTGGCATGATTAGTAAATCCTTTCATTGGAGCCAAAAGTAAATTTTAGTTGCAAAATTAAATTTCATCCTAGCCTCTGAAAATTTCAGATGTTCTGAATTCAGCTCCAATTAATTGTATGTTGAGTGTAGGTTCTTAAATTTAGGAATTTGTATTAATGTCTTTCATGTTTGTTATTGATTAATCTTTTCTGTGTTGAATTAAAGTGAGTTAGCAATAAGGGATTGTTTAACCAGGTTCAAACCACATTCTTATAAAAAGTTCTTCTGATTGAATGCCATGGTTTCTTTGTAACCCAGAACCAAGTTTTCTCTCCTTTAGGCTAATTTATAAATAAACTGAGTAGTCACATATACAACACATTTGTATATTCTCTCCACCTCCCACCATTCATTCCACAAGAGATGTTCTTTACTCCTGGGTACTATCATACAGACATGCCGTACTTAATGTTGATTTTGCTTTTCAAACTCAACTTCTTTATTGGAAATAAGAATCACAGTTGATCAGCCATCTCTAAGGAATTGCCTTCTGAATTGGGCCTAGGCTATCTGACATCCTCCCCTCATCCATCCAGACCGTGCCCAAAAACACAGGAACAGTCATGCTCGTGGAATTTGAATTCAGCATGAGAGTTTGTGAAAACAATAAAAATGCACTTCCTAGCTCCCACTTCCCCAGATTTTTCCAGTTCATTTTGCCCTGGGAAGATGGGGTGGGGAGCAAGGCTGTGAAGCGTTTCAAAGAGCACTCGGCTTGGAGGACACCCTCAGATCTACCAGACCAGCCACACAACCTGGGGGAAGTCACTCATTCTGAGGATGAGGTTTCTTGCCTGTAAAATGGGAGTGAAAACACATGTTCAGCTTCAAATGATTATAGACAAGTATCAAATGAGAGAATTTTGTAAACTGGGCGGCCCTTTAAAATGAAAGGTGGTTATTATTTTATCCAGCAGCATGAACTTCCCAGCCAACTAAAGGACTTATTCTGTCTTTAAGACTTACTTGAAAGCTACGGGACTAAAAACCATGTGGTTCTGGCATAAGGGAAGACAAATAGATGATGACACAGAATAGAGTCCAGTTTGTGGTCAGTTGATTTCCAATAGGGTTGCCATTCACCAGTTCCTCCCCGGCATCTCTGGGGACATTTATGTGTTATTCCAAATCATGAGAAATATCAGTTGAGAAATTAAGATAAAGGGGCAAAATCTGTGGGAATTAAACTTTAACCATCAGCATAGGCATTACTAGTTCAAAGGAATTCTCTGACATAAGGTTGAAAGCAAGCATGGAATCACTGTCAAAGGTTACGGTCAACATTTCTGAAATCAGGACAGGAGCAGGTAGGAGAGAAAGGGCCACAATCAAATCAGTCATTCTTGCTTGTCACTGTTGCCATGTTGTTAAGTGTGTGTTTGTGGCCTTGTCTGCTACTAACAGTGAATCATTCTTGTAAATAAGAATATATTAACGAGATTACATACAGCAGTACACTTTATAAAAATCCTGCGAATCTTGTTCCAAGAAGTAAGTTTCGGAAGCAGTCCTTAAATTGGCAGTTTTGAAACATGTACCGTTAACCTTGCTAAGATATCCGAATGTTACGTTGTCTTAATAGAATCCAATAGTGTTTCAGTGTTTGAATATTTGCTGTAGGCTACAGTTCTTGGTAAATACTTTTATAGACGAAATTCAGAGACAAAATGTAAATGTCACTGTGGAATACTCCAGTGTAAAATCATTCGATCTAAAATCTGAATTAGGACAAGCGGTATCAGTTTTAACAGCAAAACGAAAATCAAGGCAAGCAGACAAAATATTTTCATCTCTAAAAAAGGAAATGAGGGACTTCGTTGGTGGTCCAGTGGCTAGGGCTCCGCACTCCCAATGCAGGGAGCCTGGGTTCGATCCCTGGTCGGGGAGGTGGATCCCACATGCTGCAACTAAGGATCCCGTATGTCGCAACTGAAGATCCCGCATGCCACAACTAAAAAAAAATTTTTTTAATAAAAAAGGAGATGAGCTAATATAAAGCAATATGTAGTTTAACACCCAACTTGTATTTGCTTTGGAAACACTCGGAACAGTTTGATCAACATCAGCATAACATGAGAGAATCTTTTCTCTATCTGGAATATTGTCTTGTGACAAATATTAATGCTTGTGTGTTTTAAAATCTCATTTAAGAATAACTTTAAATAATAAACATCTGTGACATCTTTCAATTTTTAACTGATATTTATTGGCCATCCACTTAGTGTTAATGTTTTATTCTTTTAATGTTTTCTGTTATCAAATGTCTGTATCAGGTAGAGATTATTTTTACATGTTTTTGAAATATATAATTTTGTCATAGTATATTGGTTCATAATAATAGTAACCCAGGGACTTCTCTGGTGGCGCAGTGGTTAAGAATCTGCCTGCCAGTACAGGGGATAGGGGTTTGAGCCCTGGTCCGGGAAGATCCCACATGCCACACAGCAACTAAGCCCTTGTGCCACAACTACTGAGCCTGCGCTCTAGAGCCCACAAGCCATAACTACTGAAGCCCGCATGCCTAGAGCCTGTGCTCCTCAATAGGAGAAGACACCATAATGAGAAGCCTGCACACTGCAACGAAGAGTAGCCCCCGCTCGCCACAACTAGAGAAAGCCCACGCCCAGCAAAAAAAAAGTAACCCATACATTTATTATTATACCTTACTTTACCGAGCTAACCCCTAAAATTTTATTTATTTATTTATTTATTTATTTTTGGCTGCGTTGGGTCCTCGTTGCTGCGTGTGGGTTTTCTCTAGTTGCGGCGAGCGGGGGCTACTCTTCAGTGCAGTGCACGGGTTTCTCACTGCGGTGGCTTCTCGTTGCGGAGCACGGGCAGCAACGTCCGTTGGGAAATATAGGGTGTATGGGGGCAGATAAGCCCACCACTGGGACAGTGGACTAGGTGGAAGAGTGCATGTCATGGAATTCATTAAAGTGAACAGATACTGTCTTTGCAACTTGACTGCCTTGTGGAAGATAAAGCTAGAAAAGCCGACGGGGACCCAGATGACAGAGGGTCCTGGTTGCTGTGCCAAGCAGTTAAAATTCAGGTTGGCGGTAGAGAGCCGTGGAAGTCTTGCAGCTGGGAGTATCTGATCAAATCTCTGCTTTGGAAGAAGTTTGCTAACATTGGGAGGAATGGGTTTGAAGGGCAAGGGAGGCTGGGAAGAGTAGGACAGGGGGGACTAGCCAATTAGGATCCTGTTTTAAGAGTCAAGGGGCAAGATAGGAAGAGCGCCCGACAGCAGCGTGAGGAAAGAGCTGGAATGGTGGCTGAGAGTAAAACGAGCAGGACTGGAGGGCATTTGGAGGTGTGGCCCATGGGAGGTGCTCATCATGTGGGTAGAATATTGGTTAAATGAGGGGATGAGCTGACGGGCTCAGGCACTGAAGAATGAAGAGGCACAGATGCCGACTCCGAGGGATCCTTTCCAGCCTGGCTGTCTGGAAAGGGACTCTTGTATCAGATGAGACATTCTGTTAATGGGTCAAGGCAGCTTCTTCCACGTATCTCTAGGCTGGCGATATACTTATTAGTCATGTGTAAGCACACACAGAGTTCAGTCCTAGATTGTGCCACAGCAAGCAGGCATCAGAAGATATTCCTTGAGGGAATTCCCTGGTTGCCCAGTGGTTAGCACTCCGCGCTTCCACTGCAGGGAGCATGGGTTCAATCTCTGGTCGGGGAACTAAGATCCCGCGTGCCGCGCAGTGCAGCCAAAAAAATTAAATTAGAAAAAAAGAAGATAATCCTCAATGAAATTTACTTTTCCTTATTTGTTTAAACATCATGCTTCCTCCAGTTTGTTTTGTTTTGTTTTGCTTTTAACTTGGAAATAATTTCAAACTCTGTAAAAGTCACAAATATTACAAAGAACACCCATATATTCTTTATCCGGCTACCCTGATTGTTAACATTTTGCTGTTTTTTGCTTTGTGTGCATACGCTCTCTCTTCCACCCTTCCCCTTCCTCTCTCTGTATATAAACACTCTGTGTTGCCTTCTCTCCCTTTTTCTCTCCATACCGCAGCCCCCAACACACTTGTTTTTTTCTGAACCATCTAAGAGGAAGTTAGATACATCATGGTCCTTAATAGTTTCTTGTATAACTGTAGTATAGTTATCAACCTCGGTAATTTAACATTGATATAATACTGTAATCTACTGTTTATATCGCATTTTATTATTTGATCCAATATTATCTTTATGGCTTTTCCCTCTAGTATAAGATCCAGTCTGTCATAATGTGTTGCAGCTAGTTTTCAATGTCTCTTTGGTCTTTTTTATGACAACAACATTTTTGAAGGACACCAGCCCCTCACCCCACTTTTTTTCAGTAAGGTGTTTTTCCTTTGGGTTTGTCTGATGTTTCTTCATGATTATGGTCAGGTTATACAGTCCTGAGTAGAATGTGCAAAAGTGATGCTATGTCCTTCTCAGGATATCAGTCTCAGGAGAGACACTTTAAGACCATGCAAATAGCCTACTCTTCATCAAAATATCTCCCCTGATTTAGCACCTCTTGATGATTTTTGCGTCAGTCATTCTTCACGTGATGGTTGCCAAAGGATGATTTGCCAACTCCATCTCTCTCTCCACCGTTACCATTTCCTAGTCAGCATTCAACCAGGACTAAGAGCTCTCCCTCCTCTCTCTGTCTCTCTGTATTATGTATCGGTATAGATCCATGGATTCCTGTTTTTTTCAATGGTTTAGAATTTATTATTGCCCCCTAATTATTTTGGTGCTCAAATATTTGGCCAGTGGGAGCCCTTTCCACCTGGTTCCTACATCCCTGTGACATGCCCCGTCATTTCTTGAGCAGTTTCCTACTTTCTGGTATTGCAAGATGTTCTGGACTCATTTTGTGCCTCTTTTACCCCAGCCCTGTAATCAAGCACTTCTTCGAGGAGCCCTGTGTTTTTTCAGTGGGGTATGGTTTAGACATTAAAATCTGGACACTAGATGTGCTTATGGCCATGAGGTTTTTTGTTTTTTGTTTTTGTTTTTTAGGTCCTTTCAGTGGGCAGAGCTGGGAAATAGGGGCATGGATATATATAGATACTTCCCATACATCTATGCGTACACATAAATGTGCACACATACACACATACTTATTTTAGAAATCCCAAGCCCGGACCTATATCTCCAGTTCCATTACATCCCCACAGCGTTCTCCCTTGCCTTCCCCCATATCTGTCTTCCGACTACATGAATACATTTACTAATTTGCTGAGCATTATCATGTATCCAAATATTTTCAGAATTGCTTCACTCATTCAACTACAGAAGCAAACCTACTAAATAGTTCAGGATTTTTTTTTTTGGTATTCCCCCCGACATTTCACCCAAGACTGGAATAAATTGCCCTTTTGCACTTTGCTTTCTTCACTGGAAATAATTTCATATCTGTTCTTTGAGATCTTCATTCTTTCTTGTAACTGCTTAGTTACATTGGCTGTACATCGCATAGTTTTTTCAACCAATTTCCTATGCTTAGACATTTAGGAACTTGGCAATAATATATCATAACAACAAATAAAGCTGCAGTGAGTAATCTTGTACATAAGTATTTTTGCATTGTTGGAGGTGCATCTTCTGAATTCCTAGAAGTGGGATTGCTGGCTCAAAGAGTAAATGGATATAAAGTTTTGTTAAATAGTGCCACATTCCCTTCTGTAAGAGTGAGTTGTACCATTTTTCATTGTCACCAGCAATGTATGAGTGCCTATTTCCCCACTCTCAACAACAGAATATTTCATCAATCTTTTGGATATTTTTGCCAATCTAGTGGGTGAGAAATGGTATTTCAGTATCATTTTATTTTGCATCATGAATGGAATTGAACATCTTTTCATGTGTTTAAGGGGTGTGTGTGTGTGTGTATGTGTGTGCGTGTGTGTGTGTGTGTGTGTGTGTGTGTGTGTGTGTGTGTGGTGAGCTATTTATTCATAGCTTTGCCCATTTTCCTGTAGGATTTTGGGGTTTTTTTCTTCAATTTTGAGTGTTACTTGTGTATTAGGGACATTAGCCCTTTATCTGTGATATATGTTACAAATATTTTCTCCTGGTTTGTCATTTGACTTTGCTCATGTTATTGATAGCCATGCAAAAGATTTTTATGTGGTCAAATTTATAAATCTTCTTATAAATTTGGATTGTGAGTTATAGTAAAGCCTTTTTCGACACCCAGGTTTTAGAGGAATTCTTCCATGTTTTCCTTCAGTATTTGTATAGTTTCATTTTTCACATTTAGATATCTAATCCATTTTGGCGTTTTTTTCTTTTTTATGGGTGAAGGATGGGCCTAACTTATCTTTTTCCTGTTGTCCCACCACCATTTTTTTGGAAGTTCATCTCTGCCCCGGTAATTTGAGATACCACCTTTATCATCTGCTAGATTCCTATGTGCAGTTGGGGCTATTTCAGGACTTTGTATTTCTTGAAGTACTTTGAATGCTGGTGGTTCCAGCTGAGTTTTCATTAAACATTTACATCTCAGAGGCTGCGACGTTCCAGGGTTTACAGCACAGAGGAATATTTAGGCCTCTTACCCTTTCACAATGGATAGGTGTGTCCTTACTATTTTCTTACTTAACACTTTCTGAATTTTCCAAATTTTCTGAAACCAGCTGAAAATTGTTTTAGTCTTTAAGAAAATTTTAAAGGTATTATCAGTTTTTAAACAGTGAACTTCAGCATGAATTTCTTTTTTTTTTTCATTTTAACATCTTTATTGGAGTATAATTGCTTTACAATGGTATGTTAGTTTCAGCTAGTTAGTTTCAGCTATGTTAGTTTCAACAAAATGAATCAGTTATATATATACATATGTTCCCATATCTCTTCCCGCTTGCATCTCCCTCCCTCCTACCCTCCCTATCCCACCCATCCAGGTGGTCACAAAGCACCGAGCTGATCTCCCTGTGCTATGCGGCTGCTTCCCACTAGCTATCTACCTTACGTTTGGTAGTGTATATACGTCTATGCCTCTCTCTCGCTTTGTCACCGTTTACCCTTCCCCCTCCCTATAGCCTCAAGTCCATTCTCTAGTAAGTCTGTGTCTTTATTCCTGTTTCACCCCTAGGTTTTTCATGACATTTTTTTTCTTAAATTCCATATATATGTGTTAGCATACGGTATTTGTCGCTCTTTTTCTGACTTACTTCACTCTGTATGACAGACTCTAGGTCTATCCACCTCATTACAAATAGCTCAATTTCGTTTCTTTTTATGGCTGAGTAATATTCCATTGTATATATGTGCCACATCTTCTTTATCCATTCATCTGTTGACGGACACTTAGGTTGTTTCCATCTCTGGGCTATTGTAAATAGGGCTGCAATGAACATTTTGGTACATGACTCTTTTTGAATTATGGTTTTCTCAGGGTATATGCCCAGTAGTGGGATTGCTGGGTCATATGGTAGTTCTATTTGTAGTTTTTTAAGGAACCTCCATACTGTTCTCCACAGTGGCTGTATCAATTTACATTCCCACCAACAGTGTAAGAGGGTTCCCTTTTCTCCACACCCTCTCCAGCATTTATTGTTTCTAGATTTTTTGGTGATGGCCATTCTGACTCGTGTGAGATGATATCTCATTGTAGTTTTGATTTGCATTGCTCTAATGATTAGTGATGTTGAGCATTCTTTCATGTGTTTGTTGGCACTCTGTATATCTTCTTTGGAGAAATGTCTATTTAGGTCTTCTGCCCATTTTTGGATTGGGTTGTTTGTTTTTTTGTTATTAAGCTGCATGAGCTGCTTATAAATTTTGGAGATTAATCCTTTGTCAGTTGCTTCATTTGCAAATATTTTCTCCCATTCTGAGGGTTGTCTTTTGGTCTTCTTTATGGTTTCCTTTGCTGCGCAAAAGCTTTTAAGTTTCATTAGGTCCCATTTGTTTACTTTTGTTTTTATTTCCATTTCTCTAGGAGGTGGGTCAAAAAGGACCTTGCTGTGATTTATGTCATAGAGTGTCCTGCTTATGTTTTCCTCTAAGAGTTTGATACTTTCTGGCCTTACATTTAGGTCTTTAATCCATTTTGAGCTTATTTTTGTGTATGGTGTTAGGGAGTGATCTAATCTCATACTTTTACATGTAGCTGTCCAGTTTTCCCAGCACCACTTATTGAAGAGGCTGTCCTTTCTTCACTGTACATTCCTGCCTCCTTTATCAAAGATAAGGTGACCATATGTGCGTGGGTTTATCTCTGGGCTTTCTATCTTGTTCCATTGATCTATATTTCTGTTTTTGTGCCAGTACCATACTGTATTGATTACTGTAGCTTTGTAGTATAGTCTGAAGTCAGGAAGCCTGATTCCTCCAGCTCCGTTTTTCGTTCTCAAGATTGCTTTGGCTATTCGGGATCTTTTGTGTTTCCACACAAATTGTGAAATTTTTTGTTCTAGTTCTGTGAAAAATGCCAGTGGTAGTTTGATAGGGATTGCATTGAATCTGTAGATTGCTTTGGGTAGTAGAGTCATTTTCACAATGTTGATTCTTCCAATCCAAGAACATGGTATATCTCTCCATCTATTTGTATCATCTTTAATTTCTTTCATCAGTGTCTTATAATTTTCTGCATACAGGTCTTTTGTTTCCTTAGGTAGGTTTATTCCTAGATATTTTATTCTTTTTGTTGCAATGGTAAATGGGAGTGTTTTCTTGATTTCACTTTCAGATTTTTCATCCTTAGTGTATAGGAATGCCAGAGATTTCTGTGCATTAATTTTGTATCCTGCTACTTTACCAAATTCATTGATTAGCTCTAGTAGTTTTTTGGTAGCATCTTTAGGATTCTCTATGTATAGTATCATGTCATCTGCAAAGAGTGACAGCTTTACTTCTTCTTTTCCGATTTGTATTCCTTTTATTTCCTTTTCTTCTCTGATTGCTGTGGCTAAAACTTCCAAAACTATGTTGAATAAGAGTGGTGAGAGTGGGCAACCTTGTCTTGTTCCTGATCTTAGTGGAAATGCTTTCAGTTTTTCACCATTGAGGATGATGTTGGCTGTGGGTTTGTCATATATGGCCTTTATTATGTTGAGGAAAGTTCCCTCTGTGCCTACTTTCTGCAGGGTTTTTATCATAAATGGGTGTTGAATTTTGTCAAAAGCTTTCTCTGCATCTATTGAGATGATCATATGGTTTTTCTCCTTCAATTTGTTAATATGGTGTATCACGTTGATTGATTTGCGTATATTGAAGAATCCTTGCATTCCTGGAATAAACCCCACTTAATCATGGTGTGTGATCCGTTTAATGTGCTGTTGGATTCTGTTTGCTAGTATTTTGTTGAGGATTTTTGCATCTATGTTCATCAGTGGTATTAGCCTGTAGTTTTCTTTCTTTGTGACATCCTTGTCTGGTTTTGGTATCAGGGTGATGGTGGCCTCGTAGAATGAGTTTGGGAGTGTTCCTCCCTCTGCTATATTTTGGAAGAGTTTGAGAAGGATAGGTGATAGCTCTTCCCTAAATGTTTGATAGAATTCGCCTGTGAAGCCATCTGGTCCTGGGCTTTTGCTTGTTGGAAGATTTTTAATCACTGTCTCAATTTCAGTGCTTGTGATTGGTCTGTTCATATTTTCTGTTTCTTCCTGATTCAATCTTGGCAGGTTGTGCCTTTCTAAGAATTTGTCCATTTCTTCCAGGTTGTCCATTTTATTGGCATAGAGTTGCTTGTAGTAATCTCTCATGATCTTTTGTATTTCTGCAGTGTCAGTTGTTACTTCTCCTTTTTCATTTCTAATTCTATTGATTTGAGTCTTCTCCGTTTTTTTTTTGATGAGTCTGGCTAATGGTTTATCAATTTTGTTTATCCTTTCAAAGAACCAGCTTTTAGTTTTATTGATCTTTGCTATCGTTTCCTTCATTTCTTTTTCATTTATTTCTGATCTGATTTTTATGATTTCTTTCCTCCTGCTAACTTTGGGGTTTTTTTGTTCTTCTTTCTCTAATTGCTTTAGGTGCAAGGTTAGGTTGTTTATTCGACATGTTTCCTGTTTCTTAAGGTAGGATTGTATTGCTATAAACTTCCCTCTTAGAACTGCTTTTGCTGCATCCCATAGATTTTGAGTCGTCGTGTCTCCATTGTCATTTGATTTCCTCTTTGATTTCTTCAGTGATCACTTCGTTATTAAGTAGTGTATTGTTTAGCCTCCATGTCTTTGTATTTTTTACAGATCTTTTCCTGTAATTGATATCTAGTCTCATAGCGTTGTGGTCGGAAAAGATACTTGATACAATTTCAATTTTCTTAAATTTACCAAGGCTTGATTTGTGACCCAAGATATGATCTATCCTGGAGAATGTTCCATGAGCACTTGAGAAAAATGTGTATTCTGTTGTTTTTGGATGGAATGTCCTATAAATATCAATTAAGTCCATTTCGTTTAATGTATCATTTAAAGCTTGTGTTTCCTTATTTATTTTCATTTTGGATGATCTGTCCATTGGTGAAAGTGGGGTGTTAAAGTCCCCTACTATGAATGTGTTACTGTTGATTTCCCCTTTTATGGCTGGCTGTATTTGCCTTATGTATTGAGGTGCTCCTATGTTGGGTGCATAAATATTTACAATCGTTATATCTTCTTCTTGGATCGGTCCCTTGATCATTATGTAGTGTCCTTCTTTGTCTCTTCTAATAGTCTTTATTTTAAAGTCTATTTTGTCTGATATGAGAATTGCTACTCCAGCTTTCTTTTGGTTTCCATTTGCATGAAATACCTTTTTCCATCCCCTTACTTTCAGTCTGTATGTGTCTCTAGGTCTGAAGTGGGTCTCTTGTAGACAGCAAATATATGTGTCTTGTTTTTGTA
The DNA here is from genome assembly GCF_949987515.2 of Delphinus delphis. Taxonomy (NCBI): domain Eukaryota; kingdom Metazoa; phylum Chordata; class Mammalia; order Artiodactyla; family Delphinidae; genus Delphinus; species Delphinus delphis. Next base: position 61,028,707 of record NC_082697.1, on the reverse strand, counting down.
TCCATTCAGCCAATCTGTGTCTTTTGGTGGGAGCATTTAGTCCATTTACATTTAAGGTAATTATCGATATGTGTGTTCCCATTCCCATTTTCTTAATTGTTTTGGGTTCGTTATTGTAGGTCTTTTCCTTCTTTTGTGTTTCTTGCCTAGAGAAGTTCCTTTAGCAGTTGTTGTAGAGCTGGTTTGGTGGTGCTGAACTCTCTCAGCTTTTGCTTGTCTGTAAAGGTTTTAATTTCTCCATCAAATCTGAATGAGATCCTTGCTGGGTAGAGTAATCTTGGTTGCAGGTTTTTCTCCGTCAACACTTTCAATATGTCCTGCCACTCCCTTCTGGCTTGCAGAGTTTCTGCTGAAAGATCAGCTGTTAACCTTATGGGGATTCCCTTGTGTGTTATTTGTTGTTTTTCCCTGGCTGCTTTTAATATGCTTTCTTTGTATTTAATTTTTGACAGTTTGATTAATATGTGTCTTGGCGTATTTCTCCTTGGATTTATCCTGTATGGGACTCTCTGTGCTTCCTGGACTTGATTAACTATTTCCTTTCCCATATTAGGGAAGTTTTCAACTATAATCTCTTCAAATATTTTCTCAGTCCCTTTCTTTTTCTCTTCTTCTTCTGGAACCCCTATAATTCGAATGTTTGTGCGTTTAATGTTGTCCCAGAGGTCTCTGAGACTGTCCTCAGTTCTTTTCATTCTTTTTTCTTTATTCTGCTCTGCAGTAGTTATTTCCACTACTTTATCTTCCAGGTCACTTATCCGTTCTTCTGCCTCAGTTATTCTGCTATTGATCCCATCTAGAGTATTTTTCATTTCATCTATTGTGTTGTTCATCATTGTTTGTTTCATCTTTAGTTCTTCTAGGTCCTTGTTAACTGATTCTTGCATTTTGTCCATTCTATTTCCAAGATTTTGGATCATTTTTACTATCGTTATTCTGAATTCTTTTTCAGGCAGACTGCCTATTTCCTCTTCATTTGTTAGGTCTGGTGGGTTTTTATCTTGCTCCTTCATCTGCTGTGTGTTTTTCTGTCTTTTCATTTTGCTTATCTTACTGTGTTTGGGGTCTCCTTTTTGCAGGCTGAAGGTTCGTAGTTCCTGTTGTTTTTTGTGTTGGTCCCCAGTGGCTAAGGTTGGTTCAGTGGGTTGTGTAGGCTTCCTGGTGGAGGGTACTAGTGCCTGTGTTCTGGTGGATGAGGCTGGATCTTGTCTTTCTGGTGTGCAGGTCCACGTCTGGTGGTGTGTTTTGGGGTGTCTGTAGACTTATGATGATTTTGGGCAGCCTCTCTGCTAATGGGTGGGGTTGTGTTCCTGTCTTGCTAGTTGTTTGGCATAGGATGTCCAGCAGTGTAGCTTGCTGGTCGTTGAGTGAAGCTGGGTGCTGGCGTTGAGATGGAGATCTCTGGGAGATTTTCGCCGTTTGGTATTATGTGCATCTGGGAGGCCTCTTGTGGACCAGTGTCCTGAAGTTGGCTCTCCCACCTCAGAGGCACAGCACTAACTCCTGGCTGCAGCACCAAGAGCCTTTCATCCACACCGCTCCTTAATTTGGGATGATTCGTTGTCTATTCATGTATTCCACAGATGCAGGGTACATCAAGTTGATTGTGGAGCTTTAATCCGCTGCTTCTGAGGCTGCTGGGAGAGATTTCCCTTTCTCTGCTTTGTTCTCACAGCTCCCAGGGGCTCAGCTTTGGATTTGGCCCCGCCTGTGCGTGTAGGTCGCCGGAGGGCGTCTGTTCTTTGCTCAGACAGGACGGGGTTAAAGGAGCCGCTGATTCGGAGGCTCTGGCTCACTCAGGCCGGGGTAGGGAGGGTCACGGAGTGCGGGGCGGGCCTGCGGCGGCAGAGGCCAGCATGACGTTGCTAGCCTGAGGCGCGCCGTGCGTTCTCCCGGGGTAGTTGTCCCTGGATCCCGGGACCCTGGCAGTGGCGGGCTGCACAGGCTCCCCGGAAGGGGGTGTGGATAGTGACCTGTGTTCGCACACAGGCTTCTTGGTGGCGGCAGCAGCGGCCTTAGCGTCTCATGTCTGTCTCTGGGCTCCGCACTTTTAGCCGCCCCTCGCGCCCGTCTCTGGAGCTCTCTTAAGCAGCGTTCTTAATCCCCTCTCCTCGTGCACCAGGAAACAAAAAGGGAAGAAAAAGTCTCTTGCCTCTTCGGCAGGTCCAGACTTTTCCCCAGACTCCCTCCCGGCTAGCCGCGGTGCACTAACGCCCTGCAGGCTGTGTTCACGCCGCCAACCTCAGTCCTCTCCCGGCGCTGGCTCCGACAGAAGCCAGAGCCTCAGCTCCCAGCCCCGCCCGCCCTGGCGGGCGAGCAGACAAGCCTCTCGGCTGGTGAGTGCCGGTCGGCCCCGATCCTCTGCGCTGGAATCTCTCCGCTTTGCCCTCCGCACCCCTGTTGCTGTGCTCTCCTCCGCGGCTCCCAAGCTCCCCCACTCTGCCACCCGCAGTCTCCGCCGCCGAAGCTCCCCCACTCCGCCACCCGAAATCTCCGCCGCAAAGGGGCTTCCTAGTGTGTGGACACTTTTCCTCCTTCACAGCTCTCTCCCGCTGGTGCAGGACCCGTCCCTATCCTTTTGTCTCTGTTTATTTTTTTCTTTTGCCCTAACCAGGTATGTGGGGGGTTCCTTGCCTTTTGGGAGGTCTGAGGTCTTCTGCCAGCGTTCAGTGGGTGCTCTGTAGGAGTTGTTCCACGCGTAGATGTATTTCTGGTGTATCTGTGGGGAGGAAGGTGATCTCCGCGTCTTACTCTTCCGCCATCTTCCTGGAAGTCCCCTAGCATGAATTTCTAATAACTCTCCCCCCAAAATACTACCTTTGGTATTCTCCTTTTCTTCATATCCCCTCAATAAAAGATGTTTCCAAAAGCTGCATATAACACAGGTGAAGAGATGACAGCGGGAGGCTGGCCAGCCAGGCTTAACAGGCCATCTGCTCTGAGCTCTCTCTGTTCTGCTTCCTATGGCTTCTGAGCACCACCACCTTCTTCACATGAGTGAGGAAGTAAGGAACAGGGAAGAGTAACATTGCAGAACTTGAATCATCGGGTAGCCCGAGTTTTTTGTTTTTGTTCTTGTTTTTTAATTTGGCTGCGCCGGGTCTTAGTTGCGGCAGGCAGGCTCCTTAGCTGTGGCATGCGAACCCTTAGTTGCGGCATGCGTGTGGGATGTAGTTCCCTGACCAGGGATCGAACCCTGCCACCAGCATTGGGAGCGCAGAGTCTTAACTACTGGACCACCAGGGAAGTCCCCCAAGTTTTTTATATGTAACATTTTAAAGCGTTCACTTCGGGACTTTGCTGGTGGCACAGTGGTTAAGAATCCGCCTGCCATTGCAGGGGACACGTGTTTGAGCCCCTGGTCCAGGAAGATCCCAAATGCCATGGAGCAACTAAGCCCGTGCACCACAGCTACTGAGCCTGCACTCTAGAGCCCGCAATCCACAACTACTGAGCCCACGTGCCACAACTACTGAGCCCATGTGCCACAACTACTGAAGCCCGGATGCCTAGAGCCCATGCTCCACACGAAGCCACCGCAATGAGAAGCCTGCGCACTGCAATGAAGAGTAGCCCCCACTTGCCACAACTAGAGAAAAAGCCCACTCACAGCAACCAAGACCCAATGCAGCCAAAAATAAAGTAAATAAATAAATATATTTAAAAATAAAATAAAGCGTTCACTTCCTAGGGAGGGCTGACACAGGAGCTTGCTCATGTTCTCTCTCTCTCCCTCTCCGCACCCCACTCTGTGCCTGAATGGCCTCCCTTAGGGGGAATGACTAGATTCTTTATGCTTTTCATAACGTGGGGGCTATAAAAAAAAAACCTGTTTATAAGACTCATTTAGAGGAGACAGGACTCACACTGGCCCTGTGGTCTCTGTTATTATCAAGTTCTGATTCAGGGAACATATTTTCTTAAGGAAAATCAGGACATGTAATCTGATCTAATTCAACATGTCAGATCCTATAAAGCTTTTAAAATGAAGCCAGGTTTAATTATAATCTTGACAAGTCACCTTTTTGGAATGGAAGAGAATTATATGAAGGTGGGGTATACCTTTTAAGTGTTCAAATGCACGAGCGGTGTGACAGCCGGCAGACTCAAGAATTCTCCTGCTCTACTGTGTATCCATCAGGCAGCATGCAAGTAACAATGCTGTCTTGTGATTTAATGTAATCCAGACTGTTATTTTGTTATGGTTGCTCTACTATTCTACTCTTCTGTTAGGGTAACTCTATCAAAATAAAGACCAGGAATTTTCTTTAAAATTTTTTTCTTTTAAACACTATGAACAGCTTAGATTTGTGTATATCTGTGCACAAGCCTGGTGTAGAAGTTTCTTCTGAATAAGCTTGTTGTGGGTAAACTTTCAGACTTCAGTTCACAGTAAGGTCTTTAACTTGCACCTCCAGGCAGCAGCTACCCATGTTGTTTGATTGCTAGTTAAGTGTTAATAGAATTAAGAGTGTTAAAATATTTTTATAGGTTTAGTCTTCCACTTACTCTCAACACCTTTCATGTTGTTCCACTTGCATTTCAGTCTCACAGCCACCAGCACAGTAGGAAAGAGAAATCTGAGTCCCAGTCAAGCAGAAGGTGTCCTGGAGGCCAGAGTATCAGGGGAGATTTCTGACACTGAGCTTGAGCAGACAGATCCCTGTGCAGAATCCCTCTCAGAGGGAAGGAAAAAGGCCAAGAAATTAAAAAGGATGAAGAAGGACCTTTCTCCGACAGGTGTGTATTGAATCTCACTAAGGTTCTAGAGCTGTGTCTTCTTTAATGTTCTAGAAACTCTTATTTGGGGGGAGAGATTATAGCAGGGCTTCAGTCGATAACAAAGCCCATGTAGCCTAAAACGGGACCAGATGTTTTTCAGATCATTTTAATTTAATTTGAGGAATCTCCGAAAAGCCCTGGCTCTTGATAGAGTGAGGCTTGGTGGGGGCCTCCTTGTTAAAGATGGTTAAGTCTGTTTTGGTAACCTTCTCTCTGTCCTCCACGGTTTAGAGGCTTTGCTGATGTATGTAAAGTCACCTCAATATTTTAAATGTATATGTGAATTTGCACAGAGGCCTACTCCTACATGTGTTATTTTCAGTAGCAGAGTTTTCACTGTTCCCAGTAAAACCCCAGGCCACCTGAATTTCTCTCGTAAGCAGAATTATGTAAGGAGTAAAAGAAACGGGAAATGAACACATGTTGTATGCCTACTGTGTGCTAGACACTGGAGCCTTCTCTTTCCTGATTGAATTTCATTCTCACAACAGCCCTGACATAGGGACTCATCCTTGTTTTAGTGATGCAGAAGTCTGGACTCAGAGAGGTGAAGAAATGTGCAGGTCCAGGTAGCTAGTAAGAGCAGAATGAGAAGGTGAGCCAAGTCCCGTATCCTCTCTGTCCTCCAGACATGCTGTGGAGGCCCCATGAGCTAACCCAGCCCATGGTGCACAGACCCTCAGCAGGACCCGAGTACCAGGCAAGGAAGGGGCTTGCTGGGAAGCCAGCATCTGTGAAACGCCCTGCTCAGGAGATTGGGCCAGAACCTGGTCAGCTAGCAGACATGGTGACAGAAATTACAGCCACTGCTGACCAGGTTTGCTGATGACCCTGCACTGCACTTCATGCTTTTTTTTTTTTATCTTTATTTTTTCTGTTTTTTTTAAACGAATTTATTTTTTATACAGCAGGTTCTTATTAATTATCTATTTTATACATATTAGTGTATATATTTCAATCCCAATCTCCCAATTCATCACACCCTGCTTTCCCCCCTTGGTGTCCATACATTTGTTCTCTACATCTGTGTCTCTACTTATGCTTTGCAAACCGGTTTGTCTGTACCATTTTTCTAGATTACACAAATGTGCGTTAATATATGATATTTGTTTTTCTCTTTCTAACTTACTTCACTCTGTATGACAGTCTCTAGGTCCATCCATGTCTCTACAAATGACCCAATTTTGTTCCTTTTTATGGTGGAGTAATATTCCATTGTATATATGTACCACATCTTTTTTATCCATTCATCTGTCGATGGGCATTTAGGTTGCTTCCATGACTTGGCTACTGTAAATAGTGCTGCAGTGAACACTGGGGCGCATGTGTCTTTTTGAATTATGGTTTTCTCAGGGTATATGTCCAGTAATGGGATTGCTGTGTCATATGGTAATTCTATTTTTAGTTTTTTAAGGAACCTCTCTTTAGTGGCTGTATCTATTTACATTCCCACCAACAGTGCAAGAGGGTTCCCTTTTCTCCACACCCTCTCCAGCTTTTGTTGTTTGTAGATTTTCTGATGATGCCCATTCTAACCAGCGTGAGGTGATACCTCATTGTAGTTTTGATTTGCATTTCTCTAATAATTAGTGATGTTGAGCAGATTTTCATGTGCCTCTTGGCCATCTGTATGTCTTCTTTAGAGAAATGTCTATTTAGGTCTTCTGCCCACTTTTTGATTGGGCTGTTTGTTTTTTAAATATTGAGCTGCATGAGCTGTTTATATATTTTGGAGATTAATCCTTTGTCCGTTGATTCGTTTGCAAATATTTTCTCCCATTCTGAGGGTTGTCTTTTCGTCTTGTTTGTAGTTTCCTTTGCTGTGCAGAAGCTTTTAAGTTCCATTAGGACCCATTTGTTTATTTTTGTTTATTTCCATTACTCTAGGAGGTGGGTCAAAGAAGATCTTGCTGTGATTTATGTCAAAGTATGTTCTTCCCATGTTTTCCTCTAAGAGTTTTATATTGTCCAGTCTTACATTTAGGTTTTTAATCCATTTTGAGTTTATTTTTGTGTATGGTGTTAGGGAGTGTCCTAATTTCATTCTTTTACATGTCGTTCAGTTTCCCCAGCACCACTTATTGAAGAGACTGTCTTTTCTCCATTGTATATCCTTGCCTGCTTTGTATAGATTAGTTGACCACAGGTGCATGGGTTTATCTCTGGACTTTCTATCCTGTTCCATTGATCTATATTTCTGTTTTTGTGCCAGTACCATATTGTCTTGATTACTGTAGCTTTGTAGTATAGTCTGAAGTCAGGGAGTCTGATTCCTCCAGCTCTGTTTTTTTCCCTCAAGACTGCTTTGGCTATTCAGGGTCTTTTGTGTCTCCATTACAAATTTTAAGATTTTTTTGTTCTAGTTCTGTAAAAGTGCCATTGGTAATTTGATAGGGATTGCATTGAATCTGTAGATTGCTTTGGGTAGTATAGTCATGTTCACAATATTGATTTTTCTAAGAACATGGTATATCTCTCCATCTGTTTGTGTCATCTTTGACTTCTTTCATCAGTGTCTTATAGTTTTCTGAGTATGGGTCTTTTACCTCCTTAGGTAGGTTTATTCCTAGGTATTTTATTCTTTTTGTTGCAATGGTAAGTGGGAGTGTTTCCTAAATTTCTCTTTCTGATCTTTCATTGTTAGTGTATAGGTTAGTGTATAGTGCATAGATTTCTGTGCATTAATTTTGTATCCTGCAACTTTACCAGATTCATTGATTAGCTCTAGTAGTTTTCTGGTAGTATTTTTAGGATTATCTATATATAGTATTATGTCATCTGCAAACAGTGACAGTTTTATTTCGTCTTTTCCAATTTGTATTCCTTTTATTTCTTTTTCTTCTCTGATTGCCATGGCTAGGACTTCCAAAACTATGTTGAATAGTAGTGGCAAGAGTGGACATCCTTGTCTTGTTTCTGATCTTAGAGGAAATGCTTTCAGTTTATCACCATTGAGAATGATGTTTGCTGTAGGTTTGTCATATATGGCCTTTATTGTGTTCAGGTAGGTTCCCTCTATCCCCACTTTCTGGAGAGTTTTTTTGGTCATAAATGGGTGTTGAATTTTGTCAAAAGCTTTTTCTGCCTCTATTGAGATGATCATATGGTTTTTATTCTTCAGTTTGTTAATATGGTGTATCACATTGATTGATTTGCATATATTGAAGAATCCTTGCATCCCTAGGAAAAATCCCACTTGATCGTGGTGTATGACCCTTTTAATGTGTTGTTGGATTCTGTTTGCTAGTATTTTGTTGAGGAGTTTTGCATCTATATTCATCAATGATATTGGTCTGTAATTTTCTTTTTCTGTAGTATTTTTGTCTAGTTTTGGTATCAGGGTGATGGTGGCCTCATAGAATGAGTTTGGGAGTGTCCCTTCCTCTGCAGTTTTTGGAAGAGTTTGAGAATGATGGGTGTTAGCTCTTCTCTAAATGTTTGATAGAATTCACCTGTGAAGCCACCTGGTCCTGGACTTTTGTTTGTTGGAAGATTTTTAATCACAGTTTCAATTTCATTACTTGTGATTGGTCTGTTCATATTTTCTATTTCTTCCTTGTTCACTCTTGGAAGGTTATACCTTCCTAAGAATTTGTCCATTTCTTCCAGGTTGTCCGTTTTGTTAGCATAGGGCTGCTTGTAGTAGTCTCTTAACAATGCTTTGTATTTCTGTGGTATCTGTTGTAACTTCTCCTTTTTCATTTCTAATTTTATTGATTTGAGTTCTCTATCTCTTGATGAGTCTGGCTAAAGGTTTATGAATTTTGTTTATCTTCTCAAAGAACCAGGTTTTAGTTTTATTGATCTTTGCAATTGTTTTCTTTGTTTCTATTTCATTTATTTCTGCTCTGATCTTTACGATTTCTTTCCTTCTGCTAACTTTGGGTTTTGTTTGTTCTTCTTTCTCTAGTTCCTTTAGGTGTAAGGTTAGATTGTTTATTTGAGATATTTCTTGTTTCTTGAGGTAGGATTGTATTGCCATAAACTTCCCTCTTAAAAGTGCTTTTGCTGCATCCCATAGGTTTTGGATCATCATGTTTTCATTGTCATTTGTCTCTAGGTATTTTTTGATTTCTCTTTGATTTCTTCAGTGATATCTTGGTTATTTAGTAATGTATTGTTTATTGTTTAGCTTCCATGTGTTTATGTTTTTTATGGTTTTTTCTCGTAATTTATTTCTAATCTCATAGCGTTTTGGTCGGAAAAGATGCTTGATGTGATTTCAGTTTTCTTAAATTTATGAAGGCTTGATTTTTGACCCAAGATGTGATCTATCCTGGAGAATGTTCCGTGTGCACTTGAGAAGAAAGTGTAATCACTGTTTTCGGATGGAATGTCCTATAAATATCAATTAAATCTATCTGGTCTGTTGTGTCATTTAAAGCTTGTGTTTCCTTATTAATTTTCTGTGTGGATGATCTATCCATTGGTGTAAGTGACGTGTTAAAGTCCCCCACTATTACTGTGTTACTGTCGGTTTCCTCTTTTATAGCTGTTAGCAGTTGTCTTATGTATTGAGGTGCTCCTATGTTGGGTGCATATATATTTATAATTGTTATATCTTCTTCTTGGATTGATCCCTTGATCATTATGTAGTGTCCTTCCTCGTCTCTTGTAACATTCTTTATTTTAAAGTCTGTTTTGTCTGATGTGAGTATTGCTACTCCAGCTTTCTTTTGTTTTCCATTTGCATGGATTATCTTTTTCTATTCCCTCACTTTCAGTCTGTATGTGTCCCTAGGTCTGAAGTGGGTCTCTTGTAGACAACATATATATGAGTCTTGTTTTTGTATCCATTCAGTGAGCCTGTGTCTTTTCGTTGGAGCATTTAATCCATTCCCATTTAAGGTAATTATCAATATGTATGTTCCTATTACCATTTTCTTAATTGTTTTGGGTTTGTTTTTGTAGGTCCTTTTCTTCTCTTGTGTTTCCCACTTAGAGAAGTTCCTTTAGCATTTGTTGTAAAGCTGGTTTGGTGGTGCTGAATTCTCTTAGCTTTTGCTTGTCTGTAAAGCAGTTGCTTTCTCCGTTGAATCTGAATGAGATCCTTGCCAGGTAAAGTAATCTTGGTTGTAGGTTCTTCCCTTTCATCACTTTAAATATATCATGCCACTCCCTTCTGGCTTGTAGTTTCTGCTGAGAAATCAGCTGTTAACCTTATGGGAGTTCCCTTGCATGTTATTTGTCGTTTTCCCTTGTTGCTTTTAATAATTTTTCTTTGTCTTTAATTTTTGTCAGTTTGATTACTATGTGTCTCGGCATGTTTCTCCTTAGGTTTATCCTGCCTGGGACTCTTTGTGCTTCCTGGACTTGGGCAGCTCTTTCCTTTCCCATGTTAGGGAAGTTTTCCACTATAATCTCTTCAAATATTTTTTTTGAGTCCTTTCTTTCTCTCTTCTCTTTCTGAGACCCCTAAAATGCAAATGTTGGTGTGTTTAATGTTGTCCCAGAGGTCTCTTAGGCTGTCTTCATTTCTTTTCATCCTTTTTTCTTTACTCTGTTCCATAGCATTGAATGCCACCATTCTGTCTTCCAGGTCACTTATCCGTTCTTCTGCCTATTATTCTGCTGTTGATTCCTTCTAGTGTATTTTTCATTTCAGTTATTGTATCGTTCATCTCTGTTTGTTGTTCTTTAATTCTTCTAGGTCTTTGTTAAACATTTCTTGCATCCTCTCCATCTTTGCCTCCATTCTTTTTCCGAGGTCCTGCATCATCTTCACTATCATTATTCTGAACTCTTTTTCTGGAAGGTTGCCTATCTCCACTTCATTTAGTTGTTTTTCTGCGGTTTTATCTTGTTCCTTCATCTGGTATATAGTCCTCTGCCTTTTCATTTTGTATGTCTTTCTGTGAATGTGGTTTTCTTTCCACAGGCTGCAGGATTGTGGGTCTTCTTGCTTCTGCTCTCTCCCCTAAAAATATGGACTCTTAGAGCCTTCGCCTCTTCTCTGACATAGGAGCCTACATCACATGTGAAGGCAACCACTCCACCATCCTGAGTTCCTTAGATGTGGCATGTTCGGATCCTATCTTTATTTTTTTTAATTAATTTTTATTAGAGTATAGTTGCTTTACAGTGTTGTGTTAGTTTCCGCTATACAGCAAAGTGATTCAGTTACACATATACATATATCCCCTCTTTTTTAGATTTCCTTCCCATTTAGGTCACCACAGAGCACTGAGTAAAGTTCCCTGTGCTATACAGTAGGTTCTCATTAGTTATGTATTTTATACATAGTAGTGTATATATGTCAATCCCAATCTCCCAATTCATCCACCCCCCCACCCCTGCACTTCGTGCTTGATGGAAATGCTTTCGTTTAAATCTCTGAAGTAGGCATGATGGTCCATTTTACAATTAAGAAAACTGACGCCTGAGAAAAGGCAGTGTCTTCTGCAAGTGGTGTTGAGAAAACTGGAAAGCTGCGTGTAAATCAGTGAAGTTAGAAGACTCCCTCACAAAAATAAATTCAAAATAGCTTAAAGACTTAAATATAAGACATGACACCATAAAATTCCTAGAAGAGAACATAGGCAAAACATTCTCTGGCATAAATCGTAGCCATGTTTTCTTAGGTCAGTCTCCCAAGGCAGTAGAAATAAAAAGAAAAATAAACAAATGGGATCTAATCAAACTTACAAGCTTTTGTACAGCAAAGGAAACTATAAAGAAAATGAAAAGACAACCTCCAGAATGGGAGAAAATATTTGCAAATGATGCGTCCAACAAGGGCTTAATTTCCCAAATATACAAACAGCTCATGCAACTCAACAACAACAACAACAAAAAACAGTACAATCAACAAATGGGCAGAAGTCCTAAGTAGACGTTTCTCCAAAGAAGACATGCAGATGGCCAACAGGCACATGAAAAGATGCTCAGTATCACTAATTATTAGAGAAATGCAAATCAAAACTACAATGAGGTATCACCTCATACTGGTCAGAATAGCCATCATTAAACATCTACAAATAACAAATGCTGGAGAGGGTGTGGAGAAAAGGGAACCCTCCTACACTGTTGGTGGGAATGTAAATTGGTACAGCCACTATGTAAAACCATATGGAGGTTCCTTAAAAAACTAAAAATAGAACTACCATATGATCCAGCAATCCCTCTCCTGGGCATATATCTGGAGAAAACTCTAATTCGAAAAGATATGTGCACCCCAGTGTTCATAGCAGCACTGTTTACAGTAGCCAAGACATGGAAGTACCCTAAATGTCCATCAACAGATGAATGGAAAGAAGATGTGGTACATGTATACAATGGAATACTACTAAGTCATAAAAAAAGAACGAAATAATGCCATTTGCAGCAACGTGGATGGACCTAGAAATTATCATACTAAGTGAAGTAAGTCAGAAAGAGAAAGACAAATACCATGTGATATCACTTACATGTGGAATCTAAAATATGATACAAATGAACTTATTTGCAAAACAGAAACAGACTCACAGACATAGAAAAACAATTTATGGTTACCAAAGGGGAAAGGGTGTGGAGGAGGGATAAATTAGGAGTTTGGGATTATCAAATCCAAACTACTATATGTAAAATAGGTAAACAAGGTCATATTGTGTATCACAGGGAACTATATTCAATATCCTGTAATAAACCATAGTGGAAAAGAATATGAAAAAGAATATATATATAAATGAATCACTTTGCTGCACACCAGAAATTAACACGACATTGTAAATCAACTACACTTCGATAAAAAAAAATTAAAGAAAGAAAAGAAAAGGAGTGAGGAAACAGCGGAGGCCTGAAGGTTATGTGACTTGCCCAAGATCACAGAGCCCTTAAGTCAGGCCTGCAATAAAGTGAGTACCTTTAAGCACAGTTACGTGATGAGGGGGATGCCTGCAAGCCAAAATTACTCTTCTCCTTTATCTTGCTTCCTGATAGTCACCCCTGTTAGTGGAACCAACAGTCAAATCAAAGGATGGGAGTGGAAGCCTGGAACTTGATTCACACTCAAGCCAAGAATCCATTGTGTTTCAGTTAATTCCTCTTTTTACATGTGGCTCGATCTGCCTGCAGGGCGTTTTCTGAATCTCATTGATATGAATGAAATCAAAGAAGCAGCAAAAATGTCACAGATGCCTTTTATACATTATGCTAAAGCTTAACTTTAACTGAAAACTTAAACTCTTGTTTGAAGTCTGGGTCGTGTATTTTAACTGTCTCTTGAATCTGTGAGTCTCCCTTTCCCTCATTTAGGTATTAGAGAAGTTTTTAATCTGTAACATACTTAGTCTTCATCTTTGATAACTTGTTGCCACTGCCGCATTGTACCTGCTTCACAAATCTTAAATATTAAATGTTAGCATGACTTTCAGAGCTCACCCCAAGCATGTTGTGGGGCGGGGCACTTTTCCCCTCTTGTATAGCTTTCCTTCACATCATTCTCTTTAATTTTTTCACTTATCTGTTACTTCTCAGGGACAGGATTTTAGGTTTTTTCCCTTCTATCTCAGCACAGTCTCAAAGGTATTAAAATACCTAATAATAGATTGCATCAGTAGATTAGCTCCTTTTATAACTTTCATCGTTTTAAGTGAAAACTTTCTATGAGTTATTTGGGGTTTTGAATTTATAATACCATCATTAAAATAGTTTTTTTTTTCCTCCCATTGACAGTAAAGCTGTCACTGCCACAAGATTTGAGCTAAAAAAAAAAAAAGATAGGTTTTTGTACTTCTTTGTCAATCCAGCTAAAAAAAGAGAAGCATCTTGACAACTTTTAATTGAATCAGAGAACTTGAGATCATTGAGTTTTCTTCTGGAGCACCATTCACTAAGACCTTCTGACGCAAGGCTGGAAGTTTCCTGGATCCTCTTTAGCAGGTTTGTTTTAAGCATGTAGTCCTAATAGTATCAGCTGGATGTAGGTCAAGATATCGGGCGCTGGACTTGGTAAGTCATATGATTTTGATTGCTCATTTACTTTAAGGAGGTCCTAAAATGAGCAACAGTACAAAGTTCGGACTCTAAAGGGTCTGTATGAATCTCCCAAAGGTTCAGAGAATCCCAGGAGCAGAGAGGGCCTGGATTGATGTCGGCCAGAACTGGATTAGAGTGTCTGGTACAGTGTGGCTCCGTCTGTCCTGCACAGATGGGTTCTAAGGCATCTAGCCTGAGCGTTCCTACTGGGGATGTTATCTTGACAGGTGCTCAGATGATTCACTAGGGTGCGTTGGTTGCCCAGTACACTGCTAGTGAAGGCATGAAAAACATAAAAGACAGCATTCCACCTGTAGGAAATGTTCTGTTTTCCGAGGGGAAAGTAGCAAAAAGTACGGCCATAGAATATCATGTACCGTAGCAATCCCGGGACACTGATGCTCGATAAATCCCACACAAAACAGTGTCATTTTTCTTAGTTACACAATTTAGTATCAAAGATACACTAAGAGTTAAGTACTGGACACCTTCCAAGATAACAAAATGACTTAAGTTATAGAAGAAATAACCATTTATTGAGTTGATATTATATACCGGACATTGTGCTAGGAACGTCCTTTATGGTCTAGTCGTTATAAAAACCAAGTAAGGTGTAGATATCATTATATCTAATTTATAGAGAGGAAACCAAGGCTCACAGAATCACAAATATGCAAAGTCAAATACAGCTGTTATTGGGGGTGGCGGGGAGGGCTGTCTGATCCAGAGCAAAGGCCTTGTACCACTCTGGAAAATGTGAAGTTTATCCAAACTTTAGAGGAAACAAAGGATTCTTTGCAAAGGTGAATATTTCTGGCATCTGTTCTAGATCAGAAACAACTACCAACCTGGATTTTCTTGTGATGAAGTCATGCAGTAAAAGTCCGAGACATTATTCTCTTTTGGAGCTTTTTATGTACATGTTATGTACTTAGTAAATATTTCTCGTAACTGTAGTTGTTTCTATCCTATTTTCAGGAAGCAAATGTATAATATAAATCCCCTCCCTTTATATTTATTGCAGTTAGTGTAGATTGGTAATGCTGTCTGCTTTCCACTGGGGCATTCAAGGTATATTCTTCATTGGTATATAAAGGAAACAGCTCTGTGTGCCATTTATGCTGGAGTAAACTGTCCAAGAAATGTTCCCCAGATAGTAATGGATGGGTGTCCACAGCGCACTTGCTCTTGCTGAGTAAGTGAATTGTGTTCCAGTGGCCTGATGCTGACGAGACTGGCCAGTCTCAAAATAAAGATGGACTGTCCACTAGCCAGAGGCTCCGGCAGTGCCTGTTAGACAGTGTTCACGGAACAGGGCCGAGCTGTGGACTGTTCCTGGTGACTTTTTGTCACATGATAGAGTTGTTCCAAGTTTCCTTTCCACTTTACATTTAAAATCCAACACAGGGCTTCCCTGGTGGCACAGTGGTTAAGAATCCACCTGCCAGTGCAGGGGACACGGGTTCGAGCCCTGGTCTGGGAAGATCCCACATGCGGTGGAGTAACTAAGCCCATGTGCCACAACTGCTGAGCCCACGCTCTAGAGCCTGCAAGCCACAACTACTGAGCCTGCGTACCACAACCACTGAAGCCCACGCGCCTGGAGCCCGTGCTCAACAAGAGAAGCCACCGCAATTAGAAGCCCGTGCACCGCAATGAAGAGTAGCCCCCGCTCGCCGCAACGAGAGAAAAGCCTGCAACGAAGACCCAACGCAGCCAAAAATAAAATAAATTTATTAAAAAAAGAAAAACCCAACACATTAGAGCTTTACATGGTTTCCAAGAGCCGCAGGTTTTATTGTAGTCTTGACTAATCTGCTGAACCTTTCCAGCTTAAACCCCTAGGGTTACAGTATAAAAGTAGGGAGTCTACCTAGAACAGCGGTCTCCTTGTGCTGTTGGAGGTCTCCTGAAGTGAGGAACACGATCTGCAGTTGGTGCTATCGGTCACTTGAGCGGCCAGGCTAGGGATGTCAAACGACCTCCCAAAGAACTTTTTAATTCCTCAATTAAAATGCAGATTTCAGCCTAACTGAGGAGTGTGCTGCCCTGTGGGGCGGCACACTCCCTGCGCCTCCCTCTTCCTCCAGGCATACCTCGGGGGCTCCCCACACACCATCCAGGGGAGCCCTGCTTTCTTGGTGTGGATACCACCCCACGACCAGGCCCTTTGGAGCACTTCCTACTTAAAAACTCCTGTATGGCACCCCAGAGGATCTTGCCCTATACAGAATTCCACTCTGTAGGAAACGGTAGGACGGCAGATTTCCAGCGTGCTGTGTAGTTTTTCAGATTCACGTGAGGGAAGAGCTGTCTTAGCTCAGAGTTTCTCCCTTTCAACTCTAGTTAGATGAAAGGTAAATCAGCAGAAACAATCACCCTTTGTGTTTACCACTTTTTAGTTTCTTTTGTTGTTTCTGTTAACAAAAATAATGTGCTCACTGTGAAAATCAGTAAAATGAAGGAAGCTAGAAAGAACATTAAACCCTAGTTACCTCATACTCTGTTAACAAGTATTTTACTCTATCTTTTTTTTTTTTTTTTTTTTTTTTAATTTGCGTTACGCGGGCCTCTCACTGTTGTGGCCTCTCCCGTTGCGGAGCACAGGCTCCAGACGCGCAGGCTCAGCGGCCATGGCTCACGGACCTAGCCGCTCCGCGGCATGTGGGATCCTCCCGGACCAGGGCACGAACCCGTGTCCCCTGCATCGGCAGGCGGACTCTCAACCACTGCGCCACCAGGGAAGCCCCTGCCTATCGTTTTTATACATAGTTGGCATCATACTCTATATGTCGTTTAGTATCTTGTTTTCCCCCCATTTAAAAAAAAAACTCTTGGTCAAATAATTTTAATTATCAGCATAATATTGCATATTAAAATCTGTTGGATTTTTTTAAAACAACATTCCTCATACCTTTTGCAGGGTCAGCTTTATTAAGATACAGTTTACATACAATATGTCATTACTTTTAGGTGTACAAGTTGATGAATTTTGACAAATATGTACAGTCAAATAACCATCACTGTGCTCAAGAAATAGAACAGTTATTCCAGAAGATTCCCTCGTGCCCCTTTGCAATCAGCCCCTTCCCATCCATAGATCCCAGCAGCTGCTGATCTGCTTTCTATTCCTGTAATTTTGCTTTTTTCAGAAGGTCATTTAAATGGAATCATTCAATAAGTAAGCCCTTGAGTCTTGCACTTAGCTTAACACATTTGACGTTTGTCTGTGTTCTTGCCCATGTCACTGGCTCATTCCTTCTTTCTGCTGAGTAGCAGTCCATTTTATGGACATATCACTGTTCATTTATCCATTTTGCCTGTTGACATTTAGGTTGTTAGCAACTAAGAATCTAGCAGATATAAACATTTGTGTATAAGTTTTTGTGCGAACTAAGTGTTCATTTCTTTGGGAAAATACCTAAGGCTGGAATTACTGAGTCGTGTGGTAAGTGTATGTTTAATTTTATAAGAACCTGGCACGCTGTTTTCCAAAGTGGCTGCAGCATTTTGCATTCCCACCAGCCGGGCATGAGGGCTTAGTGGCTCTGTACCTTCACCAGTGTTGGTATTGTCCTTTTTGCCATTCTAGTGGTATGTACTGGTATCTCATTATGGCTTTGGTTTGAATTTCCCTAATGACTAATGATGTTAAGTATCTTTTTATTTGATTATTTGTCCATTTAAATCTCTTTAATGAAATGTTTGTTCAAATCTTTTGCTCATTTTTTCATTGGGCTGTTTGTTTTCTCCTTATTCAGTTTTAAGAGTTCTTATGTATTCTTACGTATTCAGGATACAGGTCCTTATGGGTGTTCTACAAATTCTTCCAGACTGTGCTTTTCTTTTCATTCTCTTAACAGTATCTTTCAATAGTAGAAGTTTTAAATTTTAACGAAATCCAATTTATCAATCTTTTTCCCTTGGATTATGCCTTTGTTGTCATATCTAAGAAATCTTTGCCTTACTCGATTGCAGAGATCTTCTCTTGTGTTTTCTTCTAGAAGTTTTCCAGTTTTAGGTTTTACATGCAGACATACAATCCATTTAGAGTTAATCTTTGTATGTGATGCAAGGTATGGCCCATCGTAGCAGGAGGCAGATGTCCTGAAGTATCTATTTAAAAAGAAGAATTGTTCCTGAATAATTCTTTGCACTCTAGTAACTAAACAGGGCTGTGAAAGTGAGTTCGCCGGAAAACCGACCATAGCTCTTTGTCCGTTAGCTTTGAGACAGATCCTTCAACGGTCTACAGCTCTCCCTTTCTGGAAGGTGCTAGGACAAACACCAGCAGTGGCGTCCAGCTCCCCTCTGGTCTGGGTCTCCTTTACATGGTTTGTAAAGTTCTGTTTCCTCCGTACACATCATTCTTGCTCAGCAGCTGCGCATTTTAGGCAGCTCTCTGACTGCAGGCTGTTGGCTTCCTGGGCAGCCACCACGTTCAGTGTTGGGCCACCTTATCCCTAAGGGAAGGGGCCTAACGTGCATTAAAAACTTGCTCTAGGGCTTCCCTGGTGGCGCAGTGGTTGAGAGTCCGCCTGCCGATGCAGGGGACGCGGGTTTGTGCCCCCGTCCGGGAAGATCCCACATGCCGCGGAGCGGCTGGGCCCATGAGCCATGGCCGCTGAGCCTGCGTGTCCGGAGCCTGTGCTCCGCAACTGGAGAGGTCACAACAGTGAGAGGCCCGCGTACTGCAAAGAAAAAAAAAAGAAAAAAAAAAAACTTGCTCTGTGCCAGGAACCTGGCTGAATCTCAGAAGTCCTGGGTGGCATAAAGTAGCATCGAGTCCATCTTATAGATGAGGCACTGAGAGTTGCTTGGAGTCTTACAGCTAGTGAGATGGTCAGGCCAGACTTGCCTCACTTCACAGCTTTTGCTTATTCTGTTATTTCTCACTAGCTCATCACAGAGTCGCTCCTGTGCGTTTGATGGCGTACCACCAGACTCACATATACTCCCGTCCAGCTAACCACGGGTGCGATTATAAATATGACAATGCTGTTGCTTTTAGCCATTTATCTTTTTTCCTCTCAGCTAGTTTTAATTTATTTCAGCTCCCCACATTTGGCGTTGTGGCTTTTACCTTTAGAATGGCAGATTGGCTGCTGTAATATTTCTTTGATATGTGAATTGTAAAAATGCCCTTATTGATGTTTATTTTCCTCCCTACAATTAGGTGTTGTGTGAATGTGTGGTGGAGGAGGGGTCAGGCTGGTTTCAGTCTTATCATGGGCCGTCTGTAGTATTTAGTTGCTCTGGGGAGGGGAGTGTTTGTGTTTGTGTTTTGTTTCATTTTTCAATAACCTTTATTCCTTTTCTAACTGGATCATGGCACTCTTTGTCACATGGACCATCTCCTGCCCATCTTCACTTCTCAGGAGCAGTCCGAAGAGATGCATGTGCAACACAGCCACGAGACTTGGGGCAGAACACTTCAAATGACCCCTCGCCTGCTCTTCTTATCCTGTCTGTCTGGACTTTATCTCAATAA
Source organism: Delphinus delphis (assembly GCF_949987515.2). Classification (NCBI taxonomy): domain Eukaryota; kingdom Metazoa; phylum Chordata; class Mammalia; order Artiodactyla; family Delphinidae; genus Delphinus; species Delphinus delphis. Next base: position 61,009,479 of record NC_082697.1, on the reverse strand, counting down.
ATGAGCAGAAGTGGGAATTCTCACTCTAGTGGAATTCCCTGTGTTATTTCATGTGTTTGGACCTAGTTACCTTTAGGCATTCCTGTCACTGGCAGTAGCCACTGCCAGCCGAGCGAGTTCCCCTCTGTTTTTAGAAGTTACTCTCCACTTCAGGCATCATCACAGACCTCCCCCCTTTTGAACTCTTGGTGTGTTAGCGGCTGGGGCTGGCTTTGCCCTTTTCCCTGCCAGCCCTGCTCTAGGGCTTAAATAATGCATGATACCACGGGTATGGGAATGCCCGGTCGTGCATTTTCCATCGTGAACACGCTGTTTCCTGACTTAATTCCCATTCACTCGGATCTGGACATTTGTGGTCCAGGCCCTGACCCAGTGCTGCTGCTGCTGTTGCAGAAAGTAGCTGAATGCAGAAGGGCTTCTAACTTCGGGGTGAAACTGTTTGTAACGGAAGAGACCCTTCAGTCCGAGAAGACTGTAGCCAGTGTTGCTGAAATTGGAAAAAGCTACAAGCTGCTTTTGCCCCTTTTGGGATCTCTGAACTCCCACTGGTAGGCTTCCCGCCACTGTCTAGCTGCCAGCCCCTGATATTTCTCATCTGGGTGCCGGTCACCACGGCACAGAGGAACCCAGCCACCTTGGTGCTGCGGAAGGATCCAGACCCCATCTCAGCCACTCGCTAGATGTCTTGTATCTGTAAAATGGGGATATTGGTACCCCTGAACTGGGCTTTTATGAAGATTAAATGAACTAAGTGCCCAGCATGCTGGCTAGCAAAGAATACAGAGTGTGTTCTCACTGAGAGATACTGTCACTCCTGTAAAATCAAGAGAGGCACCCAAGCAGGGAGGCACTTCCTTGGCCCTGCCGTGATGTTTCCGCAGTGTGGCCTCTGTTTGCCGGGCACTGCTCTCCATAGGCAAGGCCCACCCGTGGACTCTCTCCACTTGTGGCCGTGCCACCGCCCGGCCCTGGCCCTGGTCAAAGCTGTCTTTGCAGCTGGTCTTTTTGTTTTCCCCCCCGGGGTGGTCCTCTCCTTGTTCACCTTGTTTTGTCCTCTCCCACCAGGAAGCATCTCGGACAGCTCAGCCAAGCTCTTTGAGGTCCCTGACACGTGGTAACCAAGACCTGAGTGGAACAAACCGCTGGTGCTGTTGCTGAGAAGGAAAGAAGCAGCCGGCATTTTTGGAAGCCATACTGTGTTTAACTGAATCCAATGTGGTGCAGGAGGGGTTTGAAACCAAGTGTGTGTCTCCTGAAAAATCCCAGTTTTTATCGTCAAGGCTGTGTTCCTTCCTCTTTAGCATCACCTGTCTGCTGGCGCTCAGCATGTCGTTGGCTGTCATGTGTACGTGATTAACCAGGTCATTACTTGTTGCTCATGTGAAACCCTTCCTGTCATGAATCTGTGTTTAAGAATCCACCTGATGGGGAAGGTTGGCCCTGAGATTTCACAGAAAGAGCCGACACTCTTAGGTGCTGTGATCCTGATTTGGGGTTGCACTCTTTCCTGCTTTGAGAGGTTCTCATCCACCATCTCATGCTCAGTCCTGGGGGCAGCCCCAGCGCGTGGGTATGTCTCCCAGTAGAGAATTCGGTTGTGTCTGCCTGCTTTCCACCATCGCTGCGTGAAAATATGAGGCTCTCAAGCTTGTTTTCCCAGTAGGAAAATCTCTACCGCTGTCAACACCTGCCTTGACCTTTGGGGCATATTTATTTAGAGTTTTCCCCCTAAGATATGAGTTTCTCATGGTGGAGTGTACGAGTGAAAAGTTAATTTCTGTTTTCCCATGTAGTGCTGCTTTCAGTTTTCGTTATCTTAGCCTGGTGTCTTCTCTGTTTGGTGGCATCTGGGGGTGAGGTGGCGTGTGTGCATGTGTGTGAAATCATGACAAATCGACACCCTGTACCAGCCCTTTCTCTGTTGAAACAGGTCACAACAGGGACAGAATCTCGTGGATCTGCTTCAGTAGATCTGCTTCATATAGATCATTGTTAGATATTTAACATTTTTGTATCGTGGAAATAAAAATGAAAAATGTATTTCCAAAAGATGAAAATTAAAGAAATTTTCATAGGATTTTGTTTTTTTCCTTTCTCTTCTTTTATAAGTGAATGACATACTTAATCTCTACGTAGACATATTTCTCTCTAAAGATCACCCTTGAAAAAGCCCTGTAAGTCACTAAGCCTGTTGCTTATGGTTTTCTCTTTTTTCTTTTTTAACCTCTAACCCTTTCACCTGCCTTGATGTGTCAGATGCCTGGTGCTGGAGTGGAGCCCGTGGTAAATGGTGTAGGAGGGGCTGCATCTTTTTCTGGTGGGAAGGATCTGAGTTGTTACAGGTCTGATGAGAATCCCAGGTGTCGTGGGAATTCAGATTTGTAAAACATTTTCCCCAATTAAGGGCCTCTTAACATCTTCCCTTCCCCCTCCCCCTTGTCCCCAAAGTTACAAACCCAGACTTGGCACGAGGAGCTCCCACCCCTGCTCAACGCGGTCGCCAGGCACAGCCCAGTGGGAAAGTGTGACAGGAGGGTAAAGACAAAGGAGGGGGTTAGAGGGCGCTGCTGGACTCTCCTGAGTCATTAAAGCCTACGGGTAGAAACAGGTAGTACCTGACACTTTTTTAAAAAATTTTTTTAACGTCTTTATTGGAGTATAATTGCTTTACAATGGTGTGTTAGTTTCTGCTTTATAACAAAGTGAATCAGTTATATATATACATATGTTCCCGTATCTCTTCCCGCTTGCGTCTCCCTCCCTCCCACCCTCCCTATCCCACCCCTCTAGGTGGTCACAAAGCACCGAGCTGATCTCCCTGTGCTATGCGGCTGCTTCCCACTAGCTAGCTATTTTATGTTTCGTAGTGTATATATGTCCATGCCACTCTCTCACTTTGTCACAGCTTACCCTTCCCACTCCCCATATCCTCAAGTCCATTCTCTAGTAGGTCTGTGTCTTTATTCCCGTCTTACCCCTAGGTTCTTCATGACCTTTTTTTTTTCTTAGATTCCATATATATATATATATATATATATATATATATATATGTTAGCATACGGTATTTGTTTTTCTCTTTCTGACTTATTTCACTCTGCATGACAGACTCTAGGTCCATCCGCCTCACTACAAATAACTCAATTTCGTTTCTTTTTATGGTTGAGTAATATTCCATTGTATATATGTGCCACATCTTCTTTATCCATTCATCTGTTGATGGACACTTTGGTTGCTTCCATGTCCTGGCTATTGTAAATAGAGCTGCAGTGAATATTGTGGTACATGACTCTTTTTGAATTATGGTTTTCTCAGGGTATATGCCCAGTAGTGAGATTGCTGGGTCGTATGGTAGTTCTATTTTTAGTTTTTTAAGGATCCTCCATACTGTTCTCCACAGTGGCTGTATCAATTTACATTCCCACCAACAGTGCAAGAGGGTTCCCTTTTCTTCACACCCTCTCCAGCATTTATTGTTTCTAGATATTTTGATGATGGCCATTCCGACCGGTGTGAGATGATATCATTGTAGTTTTGATTTGCATTTCTCTAATGATTAATGATGTTGAGCATTCTTTCATGTGTTTGTTGGCAATCTGTATATCTTCTTTGGAGAAATGTCTATTTAGGTCTTCTGCCCATTTTTGGATTGGGTTGTTTGTTTTATTGTTATTGAGCTGCATGAGCTGCTTGTAAATTTTGGAGATTAATCCTTTGTCAGTTGCTTCATTTGCAAATATTTTCTCTCATTCTGAGGGTTGTCTTTTGGTCTTGTTTATGGTTTCCTTTGCTATGCAAAAGCTTTTAAGTTTCATTAGGTCCCATTTGTTTATTTTTGTTTTTATTTACATTTCTCTAGGAGGTGGGTCAAAAGGATCTTGCTGTGATTTATGTCATAGAGTGTTCTGCCTGTGGAGCTGGAAGAATCAGGCTCCCTGACTTCAGACTATACTACAAAGCTACAGTAATCAAGACAGTATGGTACTGGCACAAAAACAGAAATACAGATCAATGGAACACTATAGAAAGCCCAGAGATAAACCCACGCACATATGGTCACCGTATCTTTGATAAAGGAGGCAAGAATATACAGTGGGGAAAAGACAGCCTCTTCAATAAGTGGTGCTGGTGAAACTGGACAGGTACATGTAAAAGTATGAAATTAGAACACTCCCTAACACCATACACAAAAATAAACTCAAAATGGATTAAAGACCTAAATGTAAGGCCAGAAACTATCAAACTCTTAGAGGAAAACATAGGCCTGGCACTTCTTTTAACGGAATGAACAAGAGGGAAAACCAGGGCGAGGCTGTGATTGGTGTACATACGAAACATACATCTAGCCTAATGAGCACGCCTGGCATAGAAACGCAGAGTGTGGGGTCGTCTAAAGATCTCCACGTGTGCAGGGCCTCGGAGGGAGAGAGATTGGACCTGTCGCTCTCAGGTGTTGAGAGTTTTTCATTGTCCCCTGAAGCCCAGTTCTCCCTGCTCAAAAAGCTATACAGACACACAGGTTGCACCCCTGTCAGTACTGGTTCAGAGGGGCTTGCGGGGCTGGGGGGAGTGCTTTCTAGAAAGGGCCTCTGCCCTAGAGCCTCACTGAATGTACCTGCATTCCAGCTCCGGCTGTGTGTTCCTGGGCATTACTTACCCTCTCTGAGGCTGTTTCCTCAACCATAAAAGCAAGATAATAAAACTACCTCATAGGGTGGTTGTGAGGATTAAATGAAGTCATGTCAAACGCCCAGCACACACAAGGGCACAGTGAGTCACACTGATATTGGAAGATGATGCTTTTGATCTGAAACCCTGGTTGGAGCTGACATAGGCATGGTTGGGGAGGTGGGTGTCTGGCTTAGCATTAAATACCCAGCTGAGCCCTGGTATGTGCCCAGACCCCTATTTTCCCAACTGTATCAAATGACTTAAAGCAGGTGAACTGGGTTGACCATCTTCTTGGTACACACACACACACACACACACACACACACACACACACACACGCACACATGCAGGCTGATGTCTCTTCTGGGCCTGAAACCGTAGGATGCTGCTTTGGATTTTTGATACGGAGGCTCAGGGGCATATTATGATGATGGGGCTGTGGTTCTGGGGTTACGTAAGTACTGTAACCAAACCTGGAGGTGGGCGTGGAAGTGGGGACCTCGGTGTTTCAAGTCATTTTGTAGTTCTTTGATTTTAGAGCTGGGATGGAGATTGAGTGCTGCGGCTCTGTCCTCTTTTTTTTTAACTTTGTATTCGTCCTGTTCCCCCCCCACAACATTTTATTATGAAAAATTTCAAACATACAAAGAAGTTGAAAGAATTGTTCGGCAAACACCCGTTTCCTCCCCACCTAGATTGTACAGCTACCATTTTGCTGTATTTGCTTTATTACATAACCATTCAGCCATCCCTCCGTCCACCCATCAATTCATCTTAGTTTTGGATGCACTTCTAAGTAATTTACAAACATCAGAGCACTCCCCCTCCCAAATCCTTGAGCATGCGTGTCATGAGCCAGAGTTTAATATGTGTTTATATTTGGGGATCACTGGGGATAAAATTTATAGTGAAATGCTCAGATCGTAAGTGTACCATCCGATAGGTTCTAACTAATGCAACACGATCTATCAAGATACAGAACATCGGGCTTCCCTGGTGGCGCAGTGGTTGAGAGTCCGCCTGCCGATGCAGGGGACACGGGTTCGTGCCCCGGTCCGGGAAGATCCCACATGCCGCGGAGCGGCTAGGCCCGTGAGCCATGGCCGCTGAGCCTGCGTGTCCGGAGCCTGTGCTCCGCAACGGGAGAGGCCACAACAGTGAGAGGGCTGTGTACCGCAAAAAAAAAAAAAAAAAAGATACAGAACATCACATCACCATCACCAGAGAATATTCCCTTCTGCTTCTTTCCAGTCCACTCCTACCCACTCCCACCCCCAGAGGTTACCACTGCGCTGAATTTTTTCATCACAGATCAGTCTAACCTTTTCTAGAACTTCATGAAAGTAGAATCATGAAGTCATGCTCTTTGGTGTGAGGCCTGTTTCACTCAGCATGATGTTTTTGAGATTCATCCATGTAGCCGTGTGTATCCTTTTTTACCACTGAGTATGCACATAACTACAGTCTGTGTATCCATTCATGATGGACAGATGCTTGGGCTGTTTCCAGTTGGGGGCTATGATGAATAAAGCTTCTGTGAACATTCTAGTACAATCTTCTATTTTATTTATTTGTTTATTTATTTTTAATATTTATTTATTTATTATTTTGCCTGTGCCAAATCTTCATTGTGGCATGCGAGATCCTCGTTGTGGCATGCGGGATCTTTTTTTTTTTAGTTGTGGCATACGGGATCTTAGTTGCAGCACGTGGGCTTCTTAGTTGCAGCACAGGAACTCTCAGTTGCAGCATGCATGTGGGATCCAGTTTCCCAGCCAGGGATCGAACCCGGGCCCCCTGCATTGGGATCAGGGAGTCTTACGCCCTGGACCACCAGGGAAGTCCCCATTCTAGTACAAGTCTTCTTGAGAACAAAAGCTTTCACTGTGGAGGATAAATACCAAGGAGTGGAATTGCTAGATAGGTATATGTTTAGTTTTATAAGAAACTTGCAGATCTTTTGCCAAAGTGGACGTATCATTTAAACTCTCACCAGTAGCTCTCACCCTTGGCAACATTTGGCGTTGTTGGTCTTTAGCCCTATAGTATATCTCCCTGCAGTTTTCATTTGCATCTCCCTGATGACTAATGATGAGGTACTTACTGGCCATTTGTGTATACTCCTCTGTGAAGTATCTGTTCAATTCTCTTGCCTGTATTTTGTCAAGTTGTTAAGTCTCTCTGCTATTAAGTTGTAGATGTTTATTATGTATTCTGGACATTATTCCTTTGTCAGATAGTTGTTTTGTAGATGTTTAGTCCCAGTCTGTGGCTTGCTTGTTTCTTTTCTTTCTCTTTTCTTTTTTTTTCCAGTTTTACTGAGTTACAATTGATGAATAACATGTGTAAACTTATGGTCTCCAATGTGTTGACTTCATACACTCACACATTGCAAAATTATCACCACCACTGCCATCACATCACATGATCACCACGTCTTTTTTTTTTTTGTGGTGAGAACATTCAGGATCCACTGTACCAGAAACTTCTTTTTTTAATTGAATAAATTGATCATTGACTTACAGTATTAAATTAGTTTCAGGTGTATAACATAGTGATTCAATATTTTTATACACTACAGAATGATCACCATGCTAAGTCTAGTTACCATCTGTCACCACACAAATTGATTACAATAGTATTAACTATATTCCCCAGGCTATACATTACATCTCTGTGACTTTATTTTATAACTGGAAGTTTCTCCTTGTTAATCTCCCTCACCTATTTCACTCATCTTCCCAAACAACTTGTTTGCTTAACAGTATCTTTACTGGGCAGAAGTTTTTAATTTTTTTTTTTTTTTTTTTGTGGTACGTGGGCCTCTCACTGTTGTGGCCTCTCCTGTTGCGGAGCACAGGCTCCGGACGCACAGGTTCAGCGGCCATGGCTCACGGGCCCAGCCGCTCCGCGGCATGTGGGATCTTCCCAGACCGGGGCACGAACCCGCGTCCCCTGCATCGGCAGGCGGACTCTCAACCACTGCGCCACCAGGGAAGCCCAGAAGTTTTAAATTTTGATGAAATCTATTTTATCAGTTTTTAAAGAAATTTCTAAGTTGTGAAGATATTCTTTTGCTTTTCTTCTAGAAATTTTGTAGTTCTAATGTTTATGTTTAATTCTACTTTCCGTCTTGAATGAATTTTTTGGTATATGGTGTGAGATGGGAGTTGAGGTTCCCTAATTCCATGTGAACATCCAGTTATTCCAGCACCATTTGTGGAGAAGACCTTTCCAGTTGAATTGCTTTGGTGCCTTGCTCAAAAATCTGTCGGTCTGATAACAAGTGTGGGTCTTGAGTGTGTGTTTTAAAAGTGTCCTGTTATTATTGCCGATAAGAACAGCAGCACAGAGAGGATCTCACCATTCCTGCGTGTGCAGTTCCCACTTAGACAATTTTGCAGCCCTTCTCTTGATGAGGAGAGGAAAATGCTATGACCCTGGGTTACTGCTGAGGCCAGGCCACTCTCTCCTGACCTGGGAAGCTAGTGCTCATTAAAAATAGTGCCATCTTTTTTAATGCTTTTTTTTTTTTTTTAATCTCATGACTTAAGTTTCATAACTTCAATTGAAATCTTTTTTTTCCCCAAATGATTCATGGAGTAAATCTCTGCATCTGATTTTGTCGAGGAGGGGAAATAGAATACCTGAAGGCCAGTTCGTGTTTCTCCTGCTGAGCCATGCTCTCTTCCAAGTTGTCTGGTCCCGGCGGAAAGCAGTTCAGTTTGTCCTCAGCCACTTGCCCATTTCTGCCTCGGCCTCCTGCTTTTTCCGGTCATGTCGTGAACCTGAACTTGATAAAGCTCTTGGTGTGGCTGGGCCTGGTGACAACATCCAGCGGCTGGGAGGTGCTTTTAAAATTGAAATGTTTTAGATAAGATAATCCCATTGAAAAAGAAAGGACCCCAAAAAGGAGCCCCCTTTTTTTCTTTCTTTTTTTGGGAGTGGGGCATGGACCTTAATCTGTGTTTCATAAGAAAAGAGATTGAATCCCCATGTCTGTTTTTCTTAAGTGAGAACAAAGGGAGATATTGGGCCAGATAGCTTGAAGGCAGAGTACCTTGCCTGGTATGCAAATTGTGGATTTGTGCAGAACCCTGGGTGGTGGGAAGCCTCATGCACCCACGCCTGACTTGTGAGACTTGGGTGGAAAGTCTTACGTATTTCTGAGACCAGCTGGAGAACTAGCTACCTGCCTTCTGACGCTTACCTCCTCCCCCAGGAGGATGGGTGGGGGCCAGTAGTCCTCCGCCCGGTTGCCTTGCAGGTGCCTCAAGCCCAGACGGTGGAATCTTCTTTACTGGCAATGGCCAGACCACTGGAAACACTTGGCTGAAAATGGTTCCCTCCCACGTTCCAGCTGGTGATGAGAGTAAAATCTCTTTGCACATCTCCCCTCTGTGCACTGCAGTCCAGTTGCCCCGATGTCATTACCAATACCCAGAATCTGGGAATTCAGAGTCGTTCATTTTACTCAGGAAGGACTAATCCTACCCAAGAGGCGGCCCTCCATTTGTTGAATGGGGTAAAAATTAAATAGCATCTTGGAGCGCTGTGCCTACAAGTTACCTTGACAAATGATCGTGACTCGGAAGGTTAGTCTTCTGCCCACTTTTGAAGGCTGGGTCTAAGTGGGGAAAAAATGGAGTGTCCTTTGGGTGTTTGGGTTGTTTTCACAGCCCCGGAATTCTCCATCGTCCAGGTGACTTCATGTTCCTCTGGGTGTGTGTGAATCACCAGGCACTTGGCGTCCTGATGGATGCCTGATAGGAGCACCCCACCTTACGGAGCCTCAGAGCCCTCATTGTCTCCCTTTTCCATCCTCTCATGCCCAGTCAGGCTCTAGAAGAGTTTCCATTAATAACAGGCGTTGAGGAAACCACACATTAGAGACAGCCTGCTCGGGCGCATGGTGTCTGCTCTCTGTGATCGCACTGCCGCTCACCAGCTGTGTGAGCCCGAGGATGCTGGCTGAGTTCCTGGTGAGTCAGACCAGACCCCCGCCTGCTCCTCACTGGGTCACTGCGAGCTGCTGAGAGATGACAGGGAGTGACCGCTCACCATGGTCTCCCCCCCCCCACCCCATTCACTGCCATTGTTCACTAGGAAAAACCAAGAGTCTCTGGAAGACACCCACCCTCTGCTCTCTAGAACTTTCCACTTTAAACTCCCCCTGCAGTATTCAACCCTTGCTTTTTGAAAGTAAACCTTCTTCTCTACTGCACTGTGTGTTTTTCTGTAATTGATCATGGGAAATGTATATTGGGTGTACTCTTATTCTACACACTTCACAATTTTTCAATGGGTAGGTACTCTCATCCCCACTTGAAGATAAAACTGAGACTCAGGTGGGTTCAGTCACTTGCCCTGGAGGTCACAGTCAGTGGCAGAGCTGGAATTCAAACCCCAGGATGTCTGACTACAATGCCGACATGCCTAACCACGACCTGATACCACCATATGTCCACATGAAGGCTGTGGCCTGGAGGGGAGACACAGAGATGGCAGCGGTGGGGTCAGAATGGCCATCATTAGAAAGCCTACAAATATCAAATGCTGGAGAGGGTGTGGAGAAAAGGGAACCCTCCTACACTGTTGGTGGGAATGTAAGTTGGTGCAGCCACTATGGAAAACAGTATGGAGGTTCCTCAGGAAACTAAAAATAGAACTACCATATGATCAAGCAATCCCACTCCTGGGCATATACCCAGACAAAACTATAATTCAAAAAGATACATGCACGCTTATGTTCACGGCAGCACTATTTACAACAGCCAAGACATGGAAGCAACCAAAATGTCCATCGACAGATGAATGGATAAAGAAGATGTGGTACATGTATACAATGGAACACCACTCAGCCATAAAAAAAAAAAGTGAAATAATGCCATTTGCAGCAACATGGATGGACCTAGAGATTATCATACTAAGAGAAGTAAGCCAGAAAGAGACAGACATATACCATATGATATCACTTATATGTGGAATCTAAAATACAACTCAAGTGAACCTATCTACAAAGCAGAAACAGAATCACAGACATAGAGAACAGACTGGTGGTTACCAAGGGGGAGGAGAGTTGGGGAGGGAAGGACTGGCAGTGTGGGATTAGCAGATGTAAACTATTATATATAGGATGGGTAAACAAGAAGATCCTACTGTATAGCACAGGGAACTATATTCAATATCCTGTGATAAACCATAATGGAAAAGAATATTTAAAAACAAAAAAAAGGGCTTCCCTGGTGGCGCAGTGGTTGAGAGTCCGCCTGCCGATGCAGGGGACGCGGGTTCGGGCCCTGGTCCGGGAAGATCCCACATGCCGCGGAGCGGCTGGGCCCGTGAGCCATGGCCGCTGAGCCTGTGCGTCCGGAGCCTGTGCTCCGCAACGGGAGAGGCCACAACAGTGAGAGGCCCTCGTACCGCAAAAAAAAAAAAAAAAAAAAAAAAAAGAGGGAGACGGCAGTTGTGGAAGTGCTGAGGGATCCGGGTGGCCAGAATCCCTTTGCACACCCGAGTCTCATCTGGGCACAAAGGCTCTTGATATGTATGGCCGAATTGCTTTCCAATTTACACTCCTGCCAAAGGACTACAACAGCAGCGTCCAGAAAGCCCTCGCCCTTCTCGTGAGCCAGCGAATCATTTCACTCACAGAGGAGTCCACAGAGCCGTGAAGAGACACGCCCGGGTCTTTGAAGCTCCCTGTTCCCAGCAGCATCAGCATCCCCTGGGAACTTGCTCGAAATGCAAATGTTGAGGCCTCGCCCCAGTCCTACTGAGTCAGAAACTCCAGGGGTGGGGACCAGCAGTCTGGAAACAAGCCCTTCAGGTGTTTCTGGTGCCTGCCCAGGTCTGGGAGCCACTGATCTTGAGGAAGCTGCCTCAGCTGAAGGGGAAAGGAACATAATTGTTGATAAAGCAAACCTGTGCCGGCTGGGGCACAGCCCAGGGCGAGGTCACGCCCATCTCTAGTTCACCTGAAGTGTCGATACCTCTTAGGTCCTTTGTATCTTTACTTTGGATAATTGGGACCATGTGGAAAATGTCACTCTTTCATGTGAAGGGTGTAGCTCTGGTAGACACTTCTTATTCAGACTTAGAGGTTTATTATGTGCCAGGCACGGTATTATTATCCCCTTTGTTCCCTCGGGAGGGGAAAGGGAAGCTTAGAGCAGTTTAGAAACTTCCTAAGGTCACACAGCTAATAAGTGACAGCCCTGAAATTGGAACCCCGTCCGTCTGCCAGAGCCTGGGCTCTGAGCGGCCAGTGGGGATGGGGATACTTACATAACGTGGGAGCCTTTCAAATGATTGGGTTTGTTGCTGTTGTTCTGGAATGTTCTGAAGCTTGGTCTCCAGTACCTCGAGAAGTGGCTTTCCCCTGCATCTTCTAACCTCAGACCCTGACAAGCCAAAGCAGGTCTTGGGCACACATAGCTCCTGCCTGGTTGACAGTCCCTAGCACGTTAATGAGGTGACCTCTTAACTTTGTGTGTGTGTGTGTGTGTGTGTGTGTGTGTAGGAAGATCTAGCATTCCAATTTCGTTTAAATATTTATATAATAATTTTCAGAATTTATTACATTATATACATAAAACAATAAATTGACATGGACATTTTTTGTGCATAAGGTATTGTTTTCTTTATGTTTCCCACCACCACTGTATAATGTTGCTTTAATTGTCTTTCATCTACTTATACTTATTTCCTTCCCACATGTCAGTAAGATACACCTCCACTTGTTACAATTCGACTCGTAGGAATTGCTTCTGGAGTGTTCAGACTCCAGGCATCCCCTGCCAGGTAAGTGTGTCAGTGTGTGTCACTTGCTCGTGACACTTATTTTGGTGAGTTCTCAAATCCTGTCTCAAAGGACATGTGGGGGCCAGAGGCACTTGGCAGGGCGGGGGCTCTGAGGGGACAGGGACACCGAAGCTGGGCCTGGGTGGCTCCTCTGCTCCCACTGTCTCACTCAGGGGTGAGCCTACAGTTTGGGATTCACGCTGGCACCTGGCTACCCCTGGGGCTCCTTGGCTCAGCGTGTGGGCCATGGCGGCGGGTGTGCCAGCAGCCAGATTGGACGAGGTGGGCCTGGCTCTTGCCACCCCAGAGGGTTCCCTGCAGAGCCTCGGGGGGGGCCTGCAATCACGAGAGGCTCCAGATATTCCCTTTTGGGGCTGCGGAAGGGAGGCCAAGCGAAATGTGAAGAGGTGTCTGAAAGCCCCGAGGAAACCGGTAGGCCTTTCCAGAAGTTCTATTTGTGGTAAGAAACCTTGGCATGGGGCAGCCGGCTCGACTGTAAAAATAGACCGAGGTGCTGAGAAACGGCTCAATTCTGGAAGCCAATGCCCCTCTGCAGAGGAAGAGAGCTTGAGCAAGAGTAGGGGAGGCTCTGCCCCTCTCTGCTGCTTCCCTCTGAACCCCAGCACCAAAAAGAGAGAGAGAGACAAAAGCTAAACAGTTTGAAATGAACTCTTGAGCATCGCCATGTCTTTCCTGTCCTAAATGGGGCCCCTGGAAACACAGGGCGAAAGGAGGGTTTCATACAAGTGCCTGGAAACCAAATGGGGCCACAGTCCATGTCTGCCAGGACCGGGCTCGCCATCACTATGTTCTTTCTCTCCTTTGCCTCTAAATGAGTGAGATGACTGAAAAAACAGGGTCCAGGGACTTCCCTGGCGGTCCGGTGGTTAAGACTCTGCACTTCCACTGCAGGGGGTCACAGGTTCGATCCCTGGTCGGGGAACTAAGGTCCCACATGCCCCGCGGAGTGGCAAAAAATGAAAAAGAAAAGAAAGGGAGAGAGGGAGGGAGGGAGGACGGAAGGAAGGAAGGAAGAAAATGGGGTCCAACGTGCAGCAGCAGGAGGGAGTGTGGCTAGACAGAAAATGTAGACCCGGAAGGGAGCAAAGACAGGACCCCTGAGAATGGCTGGTCAGGAGACCCTCCTTTACTACACCAGGCTGACAGCCTAATGAGAGGTTAAGATGCAACCGTGAAAGGAGAAAGAGAAAAAGACTCCTGAGGTCCTCCCCTGACTCTGGAGGTCTGACATTGCCCTGTCTGTTCCGGGGCTCATGTCGCTCCCCTCTTGGGCACAAACTTCCACTCTCTTAGGAGGGCTGCCCTTGCCTCTCCGCAGCAGTGAGAGGACAGTAACCACCAGCTGCAGACGTCCATCCGATTCCTGACATCACGGTGGAAACAAGTCTGAAGGCGCTCTGGGTGGTCCTGAGTAACCCCACCACATTTTCCAGTACTCCTGGCCACGTTAAGGCTGCTATGAACAGACGTAAATGTGCAGAGTCACCGACAGAGTTATGCTTCTTGGAAAGTGTTGCTTTATCTTATGGCCTGAGACAAGGAGCTTATACCCCATGTATCCTCGACTGGAACTGGGATACGTCAATCAAATCCGCTTGCCACTCCTCCCCCAGAGATGGGTGGGGTCTGCACCTCCCTCCCTTTTCTCTTTTCAGCCAATAACTGTCAACGTCCAGCTGCGGCTTTGCACTCAGCTGCCACTCAGCCTGTTGGAGTTGAAAGGTCAAATGTCATCTGGAATTAGCAGCCCGGCTTACCAGCAGCTCTTCTGTCTTCGGAGAACACGAGGGCAGCTCTCAGAGGGCTTAGGCAGGGACTAGAGAGGGAATTCCCTCTCTGCCAACGGAGGAAGTTCACCCATCCTGGAGGGAAAATGGCAGGATCTGCCCCAGGACCTTTATAGCTGGTTGAGATCCCCATTCAAACAAAGCAGGTGGGAGAATGAAGGAGGTTGTCAGGAAGACAGAAAGAAAGCAGGACAGAGAGTACTGAGGGGGAAGGAGCCCCCAGCCAGGATCAGGAGGGCCAGTGCAGTGAGAGATCCACCTGCAAGCTGGATTCAGTAGGGCACTTGGTTTTGCACGCATGCACAGAAAAACCTTCATCCACATACAACTTTGGACTGAGTAAAAACGGGTTCCTTTTTTTCCGGAAGCATCCCGTTTCTTTGAGCCGAGCTTGTCCAATCATGTAATTCTGGTAGGGCCCTACCATTCAGAGCACCCCGCCCTCCACCGCAGGAGGTGGGCACATGACTCAGGCCCAGCCAATCAGAGTGCTCCCTCGCCCTGGGATGGGCCAATCACTTCCTAGGCAGATGGAGTCGCAGGTATCTCGTGCCTGTTCTGGGCGCGGCACTGGAAGCACGTGGTCTGGGGTTGCAGGCAGTAGACCTTCTCCCAACCACATTGAGAACCCACTTATGAGAGACGGATGAACCAGTTTGAGCGAGCACATGGACGGCAACCCTGGAGTCCGGGATCCATTTGTGCCCAGTGCCAGATACACCCCATCCTTTCCCGGTAAGTAAATCAATAAACCATCTCTATCTTGGTCTGTTACATTTTTGGCTTGCCACCACGAAATCCCTGACTACTACAAGGAATATTTGGGTACAGGAAGGACCCTACAGTCTGTGAAAGAGCTTGCTGGTATGTAGTTATTGTAGCCTTGCACCAAGAGTAAAACAGAAATGTTTAGCTTAACTTGAGAAAGTCGAGTGTCTCCAGCCCCTTGAGGAGCACCTTTTGACCTTAGTGTTCTGTCTGCAGCTACTGCTATAGGTCAGGGTGAGGGAATGAAAGCAGAAAGAAGTACCTCACCCGCGAAAAGGCCACACAGACGTTGAACTGACGAGCATCACTTAACCACCAGCGGAAGGCTGCTTTCTCTGGCAGGTCCTGGGGTTTGAAATGGAGTTCCCTGGTTAGGGGATGGCCAGTCTTGGCCAGAGCTTTCCCTCATACTCTCGTGGGGGTCTGATTAGGCTCTTCTCCACAGGGAGGTGGCTTTGTGCCTGAAGGCATCCGTCTGTCTGACCCTGCTCTGAGAGGGCGTTAACCAAACTCTGCCCGTAGCCTGGGGCAGCGGGCCTTCAAACACAGACCATCTGTTGTGCAGACCTTTCACTCTTTCAGTCCAGCCTTTCCTATCACTTCTGAAATTGGGCACGTTTCCCAAACTGACAATTGCCCGGTCCACAGTGTTCCTTGCTGAGTGTCCCTACAGGAGAGACAGGGAACACACTGGATAAAAACAGCAATCTTTACTCCCTGCCCTAGTAAAAGGACTGTTTTGCCAGGCTGCTATGCATGCCATTCGTGTCTTCCATTTGATTTCACATGATGAAAATTGTCTAGAAGATGGGCAGGAACTCTAGATGATCTCTTTCTAGAAGCATTGGAAGAAGGATGTTTTGTAATGAAGCAAATTGGAAGTCAAGCCCAGGCTTAACCACTTACTTGCTTTTGACCTTGGATAAGTTCTGTGGACCTATGAACCTCAGTTTTCTGCTCCATACTGTGGGAATAATAATACTGCAGTGTTTAAGACTGGGTTGAGTTGTGAGTGACAGAGTTCTGAACTCGGTAGCTTAAAACACTCATGTAAAATACTCCTGTGGATGGTGGTTGCCAGGGACTGAGGGAAGGGGAGAATAGGGAGTTATTGTTTAATAGGTATAGTTTCAGATTTACAAGAGGAAATGAGTTATGGTTGCACAACAGTGTAAATGTATTTAATACTACTGAACTGTACCCATAAAATGGCTAAGATGGTAAATTTTTTGTTATGTGTATTTTAACTCAAAAAGTAAAATAAAATAATTTTTTAAATGTTTAAATAAAACTTAAACATTTTATTTACAATAAAATGTTGAAATAAAATTTAAAACAAGAAGGATTCACTTTGTTATACAGCAGAAACTAACACACCATTGTAAATCAATTATACTCCAATAAAAATGTTAAAAAAAAAAAAGATGGATTAACCACCTGCTCCCCACCCCAAATTACAAGACTCCCAAGGCAGGCAGTCGGGGCTGCTTGGATGAGTCTATGAAGTCATCACAGACAGGCTCCTTCAGTTTTCCCACACTAGCTTCCATTTCAAAGGTCACCTCATAGTCCAAAATAGGTGCTAGAGCTCCAGCCATTATGTTCCAGATTACAAGAAAGAAGAGCTACATTCTGACTCCCTTTTTAGGAGCCGTCCCTAAAATCCACAACAAAACTGCTTATATTTCATTGGCTAGAATTTAGTCACATGGGCATGTCTGGCTTCAAAGGAGTTTGGGAAAGGTAGTTGTGGTAGGAATCCTCTACTTCCTGCTTCCTGGTGTTAACTCCCTTGTGTAATTCCCTCCCCTTGAGTGTGGGCCAGGCCTAGTAACTTTCTTCTAATCAATAGGATATGGAAAAAGTGATAGGATGTCACTTCTGAGATTAGGTTACAAAGAGATGGTGACTACTGTCTTGGTGCCCTCTCTTGCTCTTTTGCTCTGAGGAGAGTCAGTGCCATGTTGTGAGCTGCCTTGTGCAGAGACCCCCGAGATAAGTAACATGTCTCTGATCAAAAGCTAGTGAAGACTTGTGGCCCTCAGTCCAGCAGCCTCATGAGTGAGCTTGGAAGAACAGTCTCCCCCAGTCTGAGCCTTCAGATGCCTGCAGTCCCAGCGGATATCTTGACTGCAATCTCTTGAGAGACCTGATCCAGAAAACCCACAAAACTGACCCACAGAAACTGTGAGATAATAAACGTTTGTTGTTTTCAGCTAAGTTTTGGGCTTATTTGTTACACAGCACTAACTAACTAATATAGTTTTCCAGGTGGACACATTCCTTCTTCTTAGTAAGAAGGAAGGGGAAGATGGAATTGGGAGGCAAACAACAGTCACTGTCACCTGTACCTACCTCACAGGACTGTTGTGAGGATGAAGTGAGTTAAGTCTACAAAGTGCCCACCTGCAATCTGCCAGCACTCAGGAGGTGCCTAAGGAGAGGTGGTTGGTGAAGGGCCACCAGCCAGGGTCTATTTCCCAGGCTTCTCACCAAGCTCTTGTAGGAGACACAGCTGTGCTGTGTCTAATATGTGATTTTCCCGGGCTCCCTCTCCCCTTTCAGACAGTTCAGACCCCCTCTGCAGATCCAACCAGTAGAATGACGACTCCTACAAAACCAAGATCCCCAAGCCAGCTGGTGGGCTCACAGTGAGATTTTAGAGGGAAAGGGGCTGAGAGCCCCTGGAATCCAGTTCCCCCCGCATTTACAGTTTGAACCAGATGCTTGAGATAATTCAGCCTCAAGGCAGAAGTGGAAGCTGGACGCCCCTACCCCAGCAAGGAGAGATACCCCAGGTCTCTGCTCCACCTCCTTTTGCACCACTGTTGCTGAGGCAGAACCCAGAATTTGGAACATTTAGAGAGTTTCCTGTAAAAAGATTGTACTAGTTCAACCGAATTTTCTCTCCCCAAGGGGAGTTGAGGTCAGGTGTATGAGGTAGTTTTGAGTGAATAAGTGTCATATTTCTTTCTAGTTTTCCTATAGGCAATTGGAAGTGATTCCTCTTGTCTGTCTAGAGAGACCTGAAGTCCTTGCAGTCCCCCAAGAGCCTGTCCTTTGTGGGTGTAACTGGGAGAAAAATCTAGAGACTGATCCCCTGGGTCCCACAGTAATGTGTGCACCTGAGGCAAGAATTGTCTCCCCCTTGTGTGATCACCCTTCTCCCAGGACGCAGGGACTTTGTCACCCTGGAAGAATGTGTACTCACGAATCATTTCACATATAATGAACTCCCACTTTTTCAGAACAGGTTGAGACCAAGGGCTTTCAGTGAAAACAACTGTTCTGTGGAGGGAAAAAAGCTAATAATAAGTCCCAAGACTTTTTTTTCTTAATCTCCTTCTATCATGATGGGAAGTAAAATGTACCAGTATTCTTGCTCCTGATTTTTATTAGTGAGCTAGGATATACGAGAACTTAATAAAATATTCACAGAAGGCTTAACTGCATTATTAAAAGCCTTCTTTCCCAGGCCTTTGAATTTTGTAAAAGCAGCAATTTCTTTAAAATCAGTGAGTGTGAGCGGAAACGGATGCTCATGTGGGGTATTACTCTTCTTTAATGCTGGGTTAACATGCTTTTAATAAATTTAAAAAATTGATTCTCATAAGTTTCTAGCATGAAGTTGCAGGTGCTTATCAGGGTCCTGCTTGTAAAATGCAAAGGAACCCAACCAATGTCAGAGCTGTATGAGCAGAGACTGCTCCCTAACGTCCCCGGGAGCACCTAACTTGAAAAGTCCAACGTGACCTGGAGGGATAAAGCACGGAGAGGATAAGCACTCTCATTTAGAAAGTTGTCGCAACAAAATGATGCACAGAGAGTTCGAATGCCCTCCCTTGACGGGGAAAGCCAACCGAGCTGTGCGAGCGTTGTGTGTGTGTGTGTGTGCGCGCGCGCACGTGCACATGTGTGAAAAGGTGGGGCTTTGGGTGGGAGAAGAGTGTTAAGGAGGAAATTCATACTTTTATTCTGATAAGGAGCATTTATTACACAGTCAGGAGCTGGTATGTGTCCTGCTTAAGACTTCATGATGAGTAGTTGATAGCTGTTTAACTTAGGGACAGAGTTAGGACTGGTACCTGTTTTTCTTTACACCCCGCTCTGCCATTATATTCTCTATTAGTAATTTGATATGCTCAAAAGATAGAGTGAGTTGACTGCTTGCTAACAATGGGCCTCTTTCAGGTAGTGTCATCCACAGGAAACATTACCATTGGGTTTTTGTGACCCTGGCATCAGTATTTAGCTGGTGGCAACTCCCTGACATTCACCTTTTCAGACTTTAGGGGGTGGCCTTGTAAACCCAGAGCTAAAACTGCATGTACAAAGGTCAAAGTGTGTCTGTGTGGGGACCCAGCACACACCAGGATTCATTGGGTTTGGCTTCCCTGTCTGGGCACATGGCTCTCAGTCTCACTGGCGATCATGTGTTTGCAGTGAACCATGAATATTCTCCTCTCTTATGTCTTCAGAATACGAGAGTCAGCCTCAGCTGGAGAGTAACCAGGGTCTGGATGGATGGCTGTCTCGGGCTGGACGGGGCAATCCAGGTCAGGGGGATCTCTGGTTCATGGGGTGGGTCACAGGATTTGCTGTGTGAAGCTGGAGGAAAAACCTGGACCCTGAAGAGGCTTCTATGGGAAGGCACCAGCTGGGGTCTGCAGGAGGAAGGGGGTAGCCACGGCATGTGGTTACTAAAAGCAATGACACACAGGAAGTGAGTGATTATGAGTAGGCTGTTTGGTCATCAAGTCAGTGGCCCAAGGAGAGAGGTTAGTGATGGGCCGTGTCTGGGACTCACCAGGGCATCTTTACATTTTTCTCCTTACACATTTGGAGGAAAACTTGTTGATTTTTTTTTTTTTTCTGTCATATGCTCAGCACTCCCAGAGATTTTTCATCCCAGGAGGCCGTGCTGGTGTTTTAGCAAACTAGGACTTCTCACCTGAAGCTTATAAAGCGCTAGATGGAATCCTAACAGCGATCAGGGCAGGCACTAATGCAGCCACGCTGTGAGCCGGGGATTGTTCTGAGTGCTTTGTGTGTGTTTAAGAGCTGACTCCTGGCTGAGAACAGGCAGAGGGGAGGGTCCAGAGGCTGGGCTGGAAGTAGCCAGGAAGCCTTCTCGGTGGGATTCCCTAGTATTAGTTAGATGAATAAGTTTTACTCCACAAACATGGATTTTTAAAATGACAGAATCCTTAAAAAATTTTTTTAATTAAAAAAAATTTTTTTTACTTTAGAAAATTTTCCAGTTTTATTGACATGTAATTGACACATAACATTGTGTAAGCTTAAAGTGTACAACGTTGACTTGATACACTTATATTGCAGAATGATTATACCATCATAGTATTAGCTAACCCCTGCATCACATCGCATAATTATCATCTCTTTTTTGTGGTGAGAATATTTAAGATTTTCTCTCTTAGCAACTTACAAGTATATAACACGGCATTATTAACTATAATCACCATCCTGTACATTAGATCCCCAGAACTTACTCATCTTATAACTGGAAGCATAACTTTTGACCATCTCCCCATTTCCCCCACCTCCCAGCCCCCGGTAATCACAATTCTTACCCTCTGTTTCAATGAGTTCGGCTTTTTTAGATTCCACATGTAAGTGATATTGTGAAGTATCTGTTTTCCTCTGTCTGACTTATTTCACTGAGCATAATGCCCTCAAGTTTCATCCATGTTGTGACAAACGGCAGGATTTCCTTATTTCTCATGGTTGAATCATGTTCCATTGTATATATATATATATAAAAACCAAATCATCTTTTTCCATTCATCTGTTGACGGATGCTTCCGTTTTTTCCATATCTTGGCAATTATGACTAATGCTCTGATGAACATGGGAGGGCAGATGTTTTCATTTCTTTTGAAGTGAGATTGCTGGATCGTGTGGTAGTTCTATTCTTAATTTTTTGAGGAGCCTCCATACTGTTTTCCATGGTGGCTGCGCCAATTTACATTCCCACCAACAGCGCACGAGGGTTCCCTGTTCTCCGCGTCCTCCCCAACACTTGTTATCTCTTACATTTTTGATGATATCCATCCTAGCAGGCGTGAGGTGATATCTCATTGTGGTTTTGATTTGCATTTCCCTGATGATGAGTGATGTTGAGCACCTTTTCATGTACCTGTGACCTTTTGAATGTCTTCTTTGGAAAAATGTCTATTCAGTTCCTCCACCCATTTTTAAAACAATATTTATTTATTTATTTGGCTGCACTGGGTCTTAGTTGTGGCATGTGGGAACTTTAGTTGCTGGATGCGGGATCTAGTTCCCTGACCAGGGATCAAACCTGGGCCTCCTGCCTTGGAAACACAGAGTCTTAACCACTGGACCACCAGGGAAGTCCCCTTCACCCATTTTAAAATCAAATTGTTTTTCACTTGTTTTACTATTGAGTTGTATGAGTTTGTATATGTTTTGGATATTAACCACTTATCAGATCTATCATCTGCAACTATTTTCTCCCATTTCATAGGTTGTCTTTTCCTTTGTTCATCTTTCTTTTGCTGTGCAGAAGCTTTTTAGTGTGATGTAGTCCTACTTAACTAATTTTTGCTTTTCTTGCTTGTGCTTTTAGTATCATTTCCAAAGGAGTCATTGCCAAGAACAATGATAACTGCCAAGAACAAACTCCTTTTCAAGGAGTTTTTCCCTATGTTTTCTGTAGGCATTTTATGGTTTCAATTCTTATGTTTGTCTTTAATCCATTTAGAGTTAAGTTTTGTGAGTAAGATAAGGATCCAATTGCATTCTTTTGCATATGGTTATCCAGTTTTCCCAACACCATTTGTTGAAGAGATTATCCTTTCCCCATTGAGTAGTCTTGTCAAATATATGAGAGGGTTTTTTATTTCTGGGCTCTTGATTCTGTTGCATTGGTCTATGTGTCTCTTTTTTGCCAGCACCATACTGTTTTGATACTATAGCTTTGTAATATAGTTTGAAATCAGGAAGTGTTATGCTTCCAGCTTTGTTCTTCTTTCTCAGGATTGCTTTGGCTATTTGGGGTCTTTTGTGGTTCCATACAAATTTTAGGACCTTTTTCTTCTATGTCTGTGGAAAATGCCATGGAATCATGATAGAGAGATTGCATTGAATCTATCTATAGATGGCTTTGGGTAGCATGAACAAAATGTCACAATTCTTTATTCCTCTCAATCAAATAGAACGCGTTGTGAGCCACCATCTGTTCAGTACTGGGGCTTCCCACCTTCGCTTCTCAGATTTAGGAGAAAGTCTCAGGAGCAAATGGGGTCAGACATGTACAGAAATGCCCTCCCATCCTGAATCCACACTGAGATTGCTCTGTGCTCCGACCGAAGCATCAGGAGCCCTCAAAGGTGGCAGCTCCACTGCTTCTGAGGCAAGCTTGGGGACCAGGGTCTCTCCCAGGCGCCAGAAGGAGCTGTGTTCCTAGTATTGAGGGCCCTCACCCCCCATCTTCTCTCAGGGAGCTCTGTAAGGCCCCAGGCTCTTCCGAAACTTCCCTCCACCATGCCCACTTCTGTCTCCCCTCACCCCAAAACTCTTCCCTCCAGCATCCTAGAGGGAAGTGTTCCCTTCTTGGGGCTCACCTTCCTGCGTGTGCTTGCAGACTGAAATGCTCAAACTGGCCTTGCCCCTTGACACTGTAATTGTTCTTTATCGCCCATTAAGCAGGGACCAGCTTTGCCTAGCACAGTACCTGCTATATAGTGAAAGCAATGACCTTGGGAAAGTTGCCCAATGATACCGAACCTCAGTTTGGCACTGAGGTCCAGTGTGCTTCGACACCACATGTCGGTTCTCTTTCCCTTGTCCCTGATGGAAAACCAGTTCAAACTGGCTTCAGTAAAAGGGTACCAATTGGCCCATGTTGCTGAAAAATGCAGATGGAGCTATGGCTTCAGGAACAGCTGGATCTAGGTACTCAAACGTGGCATCAGGAATCCCTTCCAGTGTCTCATGAATCTAGTTTTCTCTGTGGTGGTTTCATTCAAGTGCACATTCTCTCCCTATAGTGGCAAGATGGCTGCCCAAGTTTTCAGTTTCCCAGGGGTAAGCTGCAACAGAAGTCCAGGTTGAGTCTTGTTGGTGCTGCTGATTGGGTCGCCTGTCCAGTCCTGAGCCAGTCACTGTGTTGAGTGGAATGCACTGCTTTGATTGACCAGGCCTGGGATCCACGGCCATCCTCTGAACGAGGAATGCCTTCATCTCTACCCAAACCTTGTGAATTGAGAGTGGGGGAGGGGCAAATCTTCAAAGGAAAGCGCAGGCCCTGTTGCCAGGAAGAGGAGGCCAGGAGGCCAGGCAGACTACAACATCAAGTGCCACTGCAGCATCCTTCACCATCAGCTCCTGGCCGGGCCACTGGGGTCCTTAATCAATTGCTCCACCTCTTCCTGCCCAGGTTCACCTACCTTCACCCCAGCATAGGCTGAGGAAGTGGAGTGGGTGAGGGTGTTTCAGCACTTGGGGCCCAGGCCCTGCCCCACCTTCCAGGCATGGTACAGGGGGGTCCCCTGCCTCTGGGGGAGGTCTCTACTGGGTTGAATAGTATGCCTGCCAAATTCGTGTCCACTCAGAACCTATGAACATGACCTTATTTGGAAATAGGGTCTTTGCAGATGTAATCAGGTTATGGTGAGGTCGTACTGGATTAATACAGGCCCTAAATCCAATATCCAGTGTCTTTATGTGAAAAGGGAAATTTGGACACAGATGCACACAGGGAGAAGGCCGTGTGATGAAGGAGGTAGAGACTGGAGTGAGGCTGCCACAAGCCAAGGACACCAAGCATGGCCAGCAGCGCCAGAAGCTGGGAAGAGGCAAGGTAGGATTCTCTCCTATGGCTTTCAGAGGGAGCATGGCCCTGCCGACACCTTGATTTTGGACTTCTAGCCTCCAGAGTTGTGATAGAATAAGCTTCTGTTATTATAAGCTGCCCAGTTTGTGATACTTTGTTACAGTAGCGGGAATCTAACACAGGGCCCTCCTGAGCCTACAGCATTCTTGTCCCACCCCAAGGACTTCAAATGGGAAACTGGCCCCCTCCCAGGAGGAGAAGGAATTCTCGGCTATGAAAGACTTTAGCAGAAAAGGCCACATTGTGTTTGCAGCTGGGACCACTTCAAAGGGAAGGCCCTTCCCCAGCCCCAAAGCCCAGCCTCTCATCTCCCTCAGGACATCAGTGGTCAGCATGGTCCTCACTCCCCTCCTCTCCAGCTGCTCCAAGATCGAAAGCCCAGAGAGGGCTCAACTGAGCCAGTGACCTTGGTCAGCTAGAGCTACGGTGACCAACGGGTCCCTGTGTGCCCAGGACTGTCTGGCTTTAGCACTGAAAACTCTGCATCCCAGGAACCCCTCGGTTCTGGGCAAGCCAGGAAGGGTGGTGCCTCTTGATAGGGTTGGGGTTGGTTTTAGCTCTTTGGGAGCAGGGGGACTGTGTCTTTTGTGCACATAGGCATTTTTTTTTTAAAGATCTTTTTGATGTGGACCATTTTTAAAGTCTTTATTGAACTTGTTACAATATTGCTTCTGTTTTATGTTTTCATTTTTTGGCCCCAAGGCATGTGGGATCTTATCTCCCTGATCAGGGATCGAACCCCCACCCCCTGCACTGGAAGGCAAAGTCTTAACCACTGGATCACCAGGGAAGTCCCAACCCATAGGCATGTTTTTAAGCCTTAATCGTGTGCCGATTTGTGCCTGGTGCTTTACGAACTATCTGATCCTCATAACACACCCGTGGCGGGGGGCGCGTGCTACAGGTGTCGGCGCTTTATAAGCTGAGGCTCCCAGAGAGGGTAAGTCCCGGGCGTGTAGACGGCAGGTCCTACGCCAGCTGCACCAGTATGGCCGGGGCTTCCCTGTTCCGTGCCCTCTCCGCGGCAGTGGACTCACCTTGGAGGGGATGCCAGTGGGAAAGGCTGACCCCTGCACACCCCCTCACCTGCCGGATCAGGGTCCCCTGCAGATTGGAGCAGCATCTCCCTTTAACATCGCCCTTGCCTGGCCCCTGCTCAGGATCCCACCCGAGGCTCCCGAGCGGCATTGCCGAGCAGTTGGCAGCAAGGACTCGGGGCGCTTACTGCTTGGGTTTAAATTCAGATTGGCCGCCTGCTGTCTACGTGACCTTGGGCAAGGCGCTGCTCTGTGCCTCCGATTCCTTGTCTAAAAGATGGGGGGGTGACGATAGTATCCTCCTTGCAAGGCTGTGTGGGGTTATAGCACAGGTGTCAGGGTTCTTGTGAAGAGGTTATGAGCTGAGAGGTCCTTGGGTCCTGAGCTGAGAGGACCTTGGGTCCTGGAGTCAGAGGGAGCCAGGTGCAAACAGCAGTGACCTCGGGCAGCACTTCACCCTGAACTTGAGCCTCCCATTTGTAAGATGGGGGTCAGGCAGCACTTTCCCCATAGGACAGATGTGAAGACGAAAGGGGACAGGCTGTTGCAGGTGACCCCAGCCAGCTCCAGGGTGAGCATCCGTCAAACGTTCATTGGATTGACACACAGGCTCGGGCCAAGCCTGTGATTAATTTAGACTGTGGGCAAAGTTCCCACAACCTTTTTTCTTCTGGTCCTTCAGTGGCCCCGCTGCACATGTTCTGAAGTGTCCCCAAACTTGTGAGGGGGCCAGCGCTGAGTGGCACTGAGTGGGTTGAGCGTGGGACACTCCCACTAAAGAGTCATTGGAAAGGCCAGGTGGGAGGAAGGGGCAGGGGGTCAGGAGACCCAGGGGCTCGGCTTCATCTGACCTCACGCAGCCTTAACTTCTCAGGCCTCAGTTCCCCATCTGCAAAATGGACGGAACTTGGGGTTTGGCACCTGGGGCTTGGACTGGAGATGGTTTCACCAGCCATTCCCCGGGGTGACTGGCAGGGTAAGTAATCCTCAATATTCATCATTCCCTCGACCAGGGCAGGGTCCCCCTCTGAGAAGGACCCCACGCTGGATTGAATGCTCTGCTGTCACCAACCTTGGAATTCATAATTTTTCAAACAAGGAACCCTGCATTTTCATTTTTCGCTGGTCTTCACAAATTACAGAGACAGTCCTACCTTTGACAAATCTTTTCTGAACATCGAAGGTGTATGAGGCCATGCGGCAGGTACCAGGGCTAAACTGGTGGAAAAAGTTGACATTGTCTCTGTCCTCATGGAGTTCACAGTCTAGAAGGATTGCCGTGGGTTGGACAGTGACCTCCCCAAAAGACATGCCCAAGTCCCAGGCAGCTGCGAATGTGACCTTATAGGGAAATAGGTCTTTGCAGATGTAATGAAGTTAAAGATCTTGGGATGGAATCATTCTGGATTTAAGGTGGGCCCTAAATTCAGTGACGTGTACTTATAAGAAAATGAGGGAATTCCCTGGCGGTCCAGTGGTTAGGACTTGGCGCTTTCACTGCCGTGGGCCTGGGTTCCTGGTCGGGAAACTAAGATCCTGCAAGCTGCCCTGTGGGAGGGAGGGAGGGAGGAAGGAACGGAGGGAAGGAGGAAGGAAGGAAGGAAGGGGAGAGGGATATTTGAGACACTCAGACACAGAAGAGAAGCCCAGAGGGAAAGGCCATGTGAAGACAGAAAGGTCAGAGGGATGGGTCTACAAGCTGAGGAACGCCAAGGGGAGGCATAGGATGCATTCTCCCTAGAGCCTCCAGGAGGGGCCAGTCCTGCCGACGCCTTGATCTTGGGCTTCTGGCCTCCAGAACTGTCAGAGAATACATTTCTGTTGTTTCAGGTCACCAAGATCGTGGTGACTTGTTAGGGCAGCCCTAGGGGAATGGATACAAGAGCAGATAGACAGCAATCAACTCATCACACAAACAAACGTGTAATTGCCGGTGTGACAAGGGACGTGCCACGTGCCTGTGTGGGGGAAGGATTGTCTGGGACTTGAGGTTCCAGAAGGAGTTAACTAATGAAATGGGAAGAGCATTTCAGACTGCGGGAACAGCATGGGCAAAGGTCCTGGGGTAAGAGGTACTCGCTGTAAAATGGAGGGGAGACACCCCCGGCAGCTTCAAGCCATATGGGTCTCTGATGTGTTGTCTTGGCCACAGAAGGCTTTAAAAGGCCCCAGAACTGGCCAGGTGTCACTGCTCACGGCAGTAGCAGCGATTTGGCACGTATGGTTTCAGCCCTACCCGTTCCCATTTCACATGTTTTTTGTGTTACCAGTTTGGGCCCCTGAAGGAAATCTGTTTGCCAGGCTCTGACCTGCCCGGAGCCTCAGCCAGCATCTTCTGAGCTGGTGGAGCTTGTGCCTGGTGGCGCAGGCTGGAAGTGCCGGGTGTTTGCCGTTCCAAACCAGCAAAGGCGAGACTTTCACTCTGCCTCTCGTGGCTCTGTGAGAGCTCGGCAAGACCTGGCTGAAGATGTGTGGAGGGAGCCAGACCTGAGGTTTGTGGAGCAGAACTTTCCCTGCAGGAGCTGGAGAGGCAGGCAGTTCTGTGGCCCTGGCTGTGGGGAAGGACACAGGTGGAGCCAGAGGGGTTTTGGCTTCTCCAGGAGGCCAGCTTCGTGACCCAGGACATGCCACCTCCATGCCTTTTCTTCTATCAATAGATCCAGAGAAATTACTTTCATCTGCTCCACCTCTGTAAACAGAGTTCCGAATTATACCTCCTTGGTAAAGTAGCTGTGAGAATTGAATGAGATGATTTACTCTTTCATTCAACAGATTAATTTTATTATTTTTTTTTTTTTACTTTTTGGAGTTAGGATTTTTATAACATATTTATAGATAGGTTTGTCTATAAAATATTTTCTGTTTTGGTTTTAATTGAGCTAACACTGGTTTATTACATAATATGTTTCATATTTCTACTACTAGGTACCTACAGCAAGCTCACCACCATCAGTTTAGTTTCCATAGGTCACTGCACTGTCCCGGATCCCCTTTACCCACTTCGCACCTCCCCTACCTCCCAGCCTTCCCTTCTGGTAACCCTACTGTTTTGTTCTCTGTGTCTACATGTCTGTTTTTCCACAAATATTTTATGAGCAACTACTAGGTGCCGGGCACTCTTCCAGATGCAAGGGATACCACGGCAAGTAAAAGAAGGCAGAACTACATGCTCTCCTGGAACTGATATTCCAGATCAGGGTTTTACAGACTACAGCCCAAGGGTCAGATCTGGCCAGGCATCTGTTTTTGCACAGACTGTAAACCAAGAATGGTCCTTGCATTTTTAAATGGTTGAAAATTAAAAAAAATTATGACATGGGAAAGCTATATTTTCAGTGTCCACAAGTGAAGTTTTATTGGCACACAGCCATGCCCGTTTGTTCTTGTATTATCTGTGGCTGCTTTGGGGCTGTAGCCATCACGACAGAGACCACAGGGCCTGCAAAGCTGAGCGTGGTTACTCTCAGGTCCTTTATGGAGAAAGTTTGTCGGCTCCTCTCCTAGAATCTTGCTGTTCACAGTGTGATTTCTGGACTACGGCATCAGCACCACCTGGATGCCTGTTGGAAATCCAGAGCTCCTGAACCAGAATCTGCATTTCAACAACATTCCCTGGAGATGCCTGCCCCTGTTAAAGTGTGAGGCGTGCTGCCCTGAAATGCTAAGCACAGGGCTGCTTAGCTTAGTAAGAGCTCAATAGATCTTATCTGCTGCGGGTAGGGTGATTACTTCTTCCTAATTCCCAGAACCTGTGACTTTGTCAGTTACATGGTTAAAGGGGCGCCGCGGATGAGGTGAAGGATCTCGAGAAAAGGATATACACCTGGGTTATGCCGGTGGGCCCAATGATGTCATCACAAGCGTCCTTCTAAGAAGAGGTAGGGGGATCAAAGGAGAAAAAGCTGTGATGGGGGAGGCAGAGGTTGAAGAGGGAGGAAGGGGCCGTGCAGTGGCTAGAAGCTGGGAAAGGCAGGCAAATGGATTCTCCCTTGGGGCTCCCAGGAGGCGTGCAGCTCTGCCGACATCTTGATTTTAGCCTTCCGACCTCCAGAACGGTAAGAGAAACGTTTGTCTTATTTTAAGTCACTAAGTTTGTGGTACTTGTTGCAGCAGCGATAGGAGAACGCTAGAGCTGCTGTTACTATTGTTATGAGTGTCGTTGTTGTTGTTATTTGTTGAGTGCTGGCTCGGCCATCCACCCACTGACTTGTTTCAGGCAAAGTATTGAATCTCTCCGGCCTTCCGTTTCCTGCTCCATAGAATGGAGAGAATGCTTTTTCTTCCTCGAGGCGTGGTGGGGCTTCAATGAGAAGATGTGTGTGACGCGGCTTACACTGTGGGTGGTCATCGTTACTGACCTTGGTGGCTGGGGGCTGGCTCTGGGTGACCCTTCTACCCAGTGGGGAATCATGGTGGGGCCTCCCTCCTGAGGCTCTGAACCAGAGACCCCAAGCATAACTCCGGGTCCGGGCCTCACTAAGGAGAACGCAGTTGTGTGGGCGGCCAAATGGGGGAGGGCGGAATCGGATCGCTAAACTGGGGGGGGCCACTCTGAGGTGCTTTGATTCAGGGCACTGGATCTTGGCCCAGCCCAGCTCCTGGGGGAGGAGATCACTTGTGTTCCCTTTCTTGCCCTTGCTCTTCCCTTGAGGGAATATCTGCATCTCTTTGACTTTCACTGTAGCAGCTGCAGACCCACTGAGGGACTTCTGCCCTCATAGGGCTGGGGGTTCATGCCGGCTCCCTGAGGAGGGAGAAAGGGCTGCTGACTCCAGGGCTGCCCTGTGCTGAGGCCCCAGCTCCTCTGGGCCCAGTGGGGAGGCAGCACCCCGAGGCCTGGCCATGGAGCCGGCTTGCTGAGCAGCCTGGCTTTCTCAGGCTTTGCTGCTCCGGGCTCTGGGCTCAGTTAACTTGGAGCATTTATTCCACTGGATTGGAACTGGAGGGGGTTCTTTAAAAGCAAAGACCTGCTAGAGTCAATGCGTGGGCTCCTGGCACCCAGCACAGGGCCTGGCACAGAGAGGAGAGTTGCGGGACCAGTGAAGGAATGACCAAAGGGGCTGAGAGGCCCCAGCACCAACAAGCAGGCAGGAGCCTCTGCCAGCCCCCAGGAAAAGCTGAGTGACCAGGTGTTCCCCCAGAATCTGGGAGTCCCTGAAGTGGCCCTAAACCTCCGAGGACTAGAGGGAGCATTTCTTTTTTTTTTTTTAACATCTTTATTGGAGTATAATTGCTTTACAGTGGTGTGTTAGTTTCTGCTGTATAACAAAGTGAATCAGCTATACGTATACATATATCCCCATATCCCCTCCCTCTTGCGTCTCCCTCCCACCCTCCCCATCCCACCCCTCTAGGTGGTCACAAAGCACTGTGTGCTATGCAGCTGCTTCCCAGTAGCTATCTGTTTTACGTTTGGTAGTGTATATATGTCCATGCCTCTCCCTCACTTCATCCCAGCTTACCCTTCCCCCTCCCCGTGTCCTCAAGTCCATTCTCTATGTCTGCGCTAGACACCATATCCTCTTACTTGTAGATATTTCATGCAAAGTTTTTTTTTTTTTTTTTTTTTTTTATTTATTTTTGGCTGTGTTGGGTCTTCGTTTCTGTGAGAGGGCTTTCTCCAGTTGCGGAGGGCTGGGGCCACTCTTCATCGCGGTGTGCGGGCCTCTCACTGTCACGGCCTCTCCCATTGCGGAGCACAGGCTCCAGAGCGCAGGCTCACGGGCTTAGTTGCTCCGCAGCATGCGGGATCTTCCCAGACCAGGGCTCAAACCCGTGTCCCCTGCATTGGCAGGTAGATTCTCAACCACTGCGCCACCAGGGAAGCCCCTCATGCAAAGTTTTGATGGAGAGTCCTCTTTGGTTATCTCTTGGGTCATGGGCTCCAAGAGCCCACCAGCCTGGTAGGCGGGGCTGAACTGATTGGCCCAGACAGAGTGTGGAATGAGGAGAGACGGAGGTAGCCAGGCCCCAGCAAGTCAGGCAGTAACAACCCCACCCTGAGGGGCTCCTCTGCCCCTGCCCTGCAAGCCTAGGCCTTGGACACTTGCACGTGGAGACCAGGCCACAGCGCAGGTTAAGCTGGAGGTCTTCCCACTTCCCTTCCCCACCTCCCTCTCTCAGCCTCTGTACCAGAAACCCAAGATGCCCCCTGAGTGACATTCAGGTGGCTTCCGGGTCTCAGTATTATTAACAAGGCGCTTTTTTGCAAATTCACATAAGAAAATTAACTGTTTGAAAGTGAACAGTTCAGCCACCTCTATCTAGTTCACAAATGTTTTTTTTTATCACTCCCCCCCAAAAAAACCTGTACCCATTAAGCTCCCCCAGCCCTCCAGCCCCCAGGCCCTGGCAACCACTAACCTGCTTTCTGTCTCTGTGGATTGACCTATTCTGACCTATTTCATATAAATGGAATCATGCCATGTGGCCCATGCATTGGGTTGCTTTCACTTTGCATCATGTTTTCAAGGTCCATCTGTGTCAAGCCTGTGTCAGGAGCTCATTCCCAGCGAGCATCCTTTCCCATGGCTCCTTGAGCAAATGTTCTTCTAGGGAAACCCCCAGAAGCAGGGTTGCTGGGCTGTAGCAGTGAATACCTCACCTGCCCTCCTGAAGGTCTGTATTGTTTGTCACTGAAAGGGTCATTTCCCAACTTGGTATTAGTGAACGATTTCATTTGGGCCAATCTTAGGAGAAAAAAAAAAAATCGTATCTCATTATTTCAATTTGCCTTTTCTGATTACCAGTGCAGTTGAACAACTTTAGGAAATCTTCCTCTGTAATAGTGGAATTCTAGGTGCCTGTGGTAGAGGAATACAGGAGATGGGATAATCTGGGAATCAGGAATCTTCTGGATACCCTCAAATCTCACTGAGTGGGCAATTGCTAGGGTAACCAAAGGTCCTGTGTTGTCCAGGACTGTCCTGGTTTTAGCACCAAAATTCCCATGTCCCAGGAAATCCCTGAGTCCCAAACTGGGCATGGTTGGTTATCACCATGACTTCCTGTTGCCCCTGAACTTGGACCATGGGGCTGAGGGAGGAACAGTGACACAGAGTGGGAGCCCAGGAGCTCCTGTTTTGCTGGGGGTCAGGGGAGAGGAGGAGAAGGAGGAGATGGCCCAGGTGTGTACTGCACATGCTGGCATCCTCTAGCAGAAATGCTTTGCACCCAGGCCCAGCTCATCCCGCACCTGTGCTGACCTGTCTGGTCGGGGCCCGACAGCTGAGACAGACGTCTTGGAACAGGGGCTCCAATCCACCCACCCAGCCTGCCACTGCCCAGCTCACAGGGCTTTCGAGAGACAGGCAGCCTGGCTCCTTGCCACCTACCCAGCGTCCATTCTGGTGCCTCTCCCACCTCTCCACTTGTGCCTTAAATGCCCCTCCCTTTGGGACCTCCTTCCAAGGGCAAAGTTGACATCACCCCTGGGTCAGGTTAGGGGACAGCTGCTTAGCTGTTCGAGATTCAGGAGAATCTGTGCACTGTGTCTAGAGAGCTGGGAGTGGGCCAGGCTTTCACTGTGGGGGGATCCTGGGTGACACCCCGAATAGAGAAGTGGCGTGAAGTGGGGTGAATGGTGAGAGGCTCGCTTCTTTTAAAAAATTTAATTTTATCGAAGTATAGTTGATTTACAATGTTGTGTTGGTTTCTGGTCTACAGCAAAGTGTTTCAGTTTCATATATATATTCTTATTCTTTTTTCTTATTTTTTTCCATTATGGCTTATTACAGGATATTGAATATAGCTTCCAATGCTATATAGTAGGACCTTGTTTATCTATTTTATATATAGTAGTTTGTATTTGCTAATCCCAACTCCTAATTTATCCCTCTCCCACCCCCTTTCCCCTCTGGTAACCATAAATTTTTCTATGTCCGTGAGTCTGGTTCTGTTTTGCCAGTAAGTTCACTTGTATCATATTTTAGATTCCACACATAAGTGATATCATGGTATTTGTCTTTCTCTGTCTGACTTGCTTCACTTAGTATGATAATCTCTAGGTCCATCCATGTTGCCGCAAATGGTATTATTTCATTGTTTTTTTATGGCTGAGTACTATTCCATTGTATATATGTACCACCTCTTCTTTATCCATTCATCTGTCGATGGACGTTCAGGTTGCTTCCATATCTTGGCTATTGCGAATAGTGCTGCTGTGAACATTGGGGTGCATGTATCTTTCTGAATTAGAGTTATCTCTGGATATACGCCCAGGAGTGGGATTGCTGGGTCGTATGGCAACTAAAGTATTTTAAGGAACCTCCATACTGTTCTCCATAGTGGTTGCGCCAATTTACATTCCCATGGACAGTGTAGGAGGGTTCCCTTTTCTCCACACCCTCTCCAGCATTTATTATTCGTAGACTTTTTAAAAAATAAATTTGTTTATTTATTTATTTTTGGCTGCCTTGGGTCTTCATTGCAGTGCACGGGCTTCTCATTGCGGTGGCTTCTCTTTGTTGTGGAGCACAAGCTCTAGGCACTCAGGCTTCAGTAGCTGTGGCTCACGGGCTCTAGAGTGTAGGCTCAGTAGTTGTGGCGCACGGGCTTAGTTGCTCCACGGCATGTGGGATCTTCCCGGACCAGGGATCGAGCCCGTGTCCCCTGCATTGGCAGGTGGATTCTTAACCACTGCGCCACCAGGGAAGTCCCTATTTGTAGACTTTTTAATGAGAGCCTCACTTTTTTAATCTGTCTTTCCATTTGTCCTTCTGTCCAGGAGGCATTATTTCCCTGACTCTACTGCCTAGCCCGAGACAGGATCCTGAAGATAAGGCAGGAGGACCAGGCAGTGTCCGGGAGTATATCTGGGGAGAGGGAAGATGTGAACTGTTTGCCCCCGAACAAAACCCCCAGATCAGCAGGCCCGGGGGAGGGGCAGGTGGTAAAACCAGAACTGAACTGGGAGGTGGAGGATTTGGGGAGCAGGCAGCTCTGGGCTTGGCTGCAGGTGTCAGTTTAAATGTCCTCGTCTCGGGAGTGTGGGAAACCTTAGGACAATGACCATGTCTTACTATGTACCCCCTGTATTCCTCGAGCTTATCACAGGGCGTGGCACATCGTAGGTGTTCAGCAAATCATTTCTACACGGACGGATATAAGAATGGGACTAACACATCATGCGACCCTGGGCAAGTCACTTCTTCCCTCTGTGTCTGTTTCATCCTCTGTAGGATGGCAGGGGAATCCCTAAGTTTCCTCCAGTCTACTGTCTTGAGCTGACCCCTCCCACCCCAGTCCATTCTTGGTCTTTGGCCACCGGAGGCCCCGAAGTGGTTTGTGGGCATCACCCTGCCCTTTAGGGGAGGCTTGGCAGTTCCTACATCTGGCCTTGGGATGTGCTGCCTGTGTGCGGGCACCTGGACCAGCCCTGCGCTCCAGAGACAGAGCCTCCCCCGAGAGGGAGCGCTTACGATGCTGTCGGGCCCCAGCTCCACTCCCAGGACTGTTGGAATAAAATCCAAAATCCTGACTATGGCCCAACCCTGGTGAATCTCTAATGCCCCACCCCCATCCCCTCAGTTCTCTCCTGCCTCGGGGCCTCTGCAATGCTGTTTCTGCTGCCTGGAATTCCCCCTCCTCCAATCTTCCTTTCACTGCATCCACTTCACGCTTCAGGTCTCTGCTCAGATGCCGATTTTTTCAGTCTTCCCCTGACCCCACCCCGCCATGACTCTCCATCCAAGCACCCTGTTCTTTTCCTTCACAGGATTATTACAGTTACATTTTCATTATTTGTTCATTTTCTTTTGGGGACAGGGCTGGGTCTGTCTTGTTCCCTCCTGTAGCTGTGTCTGGCACAGAACAGATGCTCAATAAATGTTTGTTGAATGAATACATGAATGAGGACATTACCAGTCTTTGCTCCCATACCACACCACCACCATGTCCTGTTTCCACACTTCTGACTTACTGAGGGCTTCATTGGTGCTGGGCACGGTGCTAAACCTTCTATGTTGCAACCCTATGAGGAAGGTATCCCTAGATCCCATACTTCACAGATGTAGCAGCTGAGGCTCAGAGAGGTGAGGCCACAGGCTCCAGGTCACACAGCATGGAGTGAGGAAGCAGGATCCGATTGAAGTTGCTCCAACCTTCAAGGCCCATGCTCTGAATCTCCACCCAGCCATCCTGAGGTGGGTCCCCGTCCTGGCCCCAGCCCTCTGCAGAAAGAAGTAGGAGCTGGAGAATTCCACTGGGCCCCAGATGCTCCACCTGGACAGTGGCCTGGCTTGGGGTAGATCAGCCTTCAGGCTCCGGGTTATGTTCCACTGTTCCTCACTGCCTCCCAAATTAGTTCCACCTTCAGCCCAGGGCCTGTGGTTTCCACTTGTTTTCTGTAACCGGAGCTTCCCCAGCACTTGGCACTGAGATGCAGAACTCAGCACCGTCTCAGCTTCCCAATTTCCTTGGATGTTGAGATGATGTCAAATGATTTCACTGGCAGAGAAAAGCCCAGCTGGGGGTCAGTGGGCAGATCACCCCCCAGCCCGCCCCTTACTCAGGTAGGGAAGAAGCGGAGTGCATCAGCAGAGCCTCCTTTTCTTGTTTCATGCTGGCAACAGATGACGCAAATGAGAGCTCGGAGTGGTTGGGTGATTTGCCCAGTGTCACACGGTAAGTGAGAGGCAGGGCACAATTTATACAAAACACCCAAGCTCTTCCTCCCAGATGCCTTTCCGGGTGGTGGACAGAAGAGGAACCTGGGGACCCGGAGTGGTGAAAACCCAGACCTTGCCCGCGCAGGGCTCTAAGTTGAGCAGAAAAAGACCAGATTGAGTGCAAACAGTGATCAAAGCAATGCCCGCCAGCATGAGACAATATATATTTTTAGACAGTACGTGAGTCAGCCCTTGATGATTCACAGGCCTGGCTGGGCCTGCAGGGTAGCCCCAGGCCGCCAAGGGCAGGGCAGATCAGCCACACCAGGGACAGGAAGGCTAGAAGAGGTTGAGGGCCACCTCATGCAGCCCCTCTTTGTCATCTGTTTTGTCAAGGGTTGGATACTTGAATAAGTGCTTGAAAAGGGCTCATGGTAACGGAGCTAGAAGGTGGTGTTATAAGCAGCTTCACATCACTTTATAACCACCCACACTGGGCTAGACGCTATGCTCCGTGCTGGGGAGACAGCAGCAAAGAACAGGACTGACAGAGCCCTGACCTCCGGCAACTTCTTTGTGGGCCTTCCTGTCTGTGTCGCAGTTCAGCTCTGCTGTTATTTTTTAAGGGAAAAGACGTTTTATTGAGATTTTGCTACATAAATAGCTACAAAAAAGCTGGGAGGGACGAAGGGAGCAGCGGCCGTTTCCTGGTCACTAAGGAACCCACGGGCAGGGGGATTGGGAGGGAGACTGGTCATGGCCAGAAGGAGAAAGGATGCCCTGGTTGCTGTCTGGCACGAAGAGTCTGATATGAGAGAGAGAAAGAGGGAGGGGTAGCAGAAAAGCAGCCGTAGGCAATATGTAAATGAATGGGCATGGTGTGTGCCAATAAAACTTTATTTATAAAAACAGGAAGTGAGCCAGTGTTGGCCTGGGGGCCATAGTTTGCTGGACCCTGTTCTCTAAGATGCTTCCATCCACCCCCTGGCTTCCCTTATTTGCCCCCCGCTGTGTGACTAATAGAACCCCCTCCCCACTGTGAACCACCTGAAACCTGGTCTCCTCCCAGGTAGCTTGCTAGTTCTGCAGGTAAAAACTGCTACAATGCTCTACTTTCAATTTAAAAATGTTCTTGTTTGGCTTCACAACCTCCTACGCACAGGGATTTATGGATGTATTGGACTGTGGCCTCCTGGGGTAGCAACATCCACATGTCTCTCTGTCTAGCCTAGTGCTTGAGATGTGGTAGAGGGTAGAGAAGCCTTTGCAGAACAGACAACCCTAAGGCAGTGCCCAGCCCCATCTGTCTTCTTCACTTTAGGTAGAAACTGGCAAGAAACAAACAAAAAAGAGGTGTGTGACAGGCCAGGGCCCCTTCTGGTCTTCTTCTCTGTCCCCCAGGGAGTCTGGGCAGCCCCAGTGTCCCTCCCCCACCCCAGGTTCACACTACAGGTCCAGCAGGAGAGAGAAGAGGGGCAGTGGGAAGCTCCCTGACCAGGACCCTAGCCCTGTGTGTAGTGGGCACACAGCACTGACCCTCAGCTTCCTCATCTGCAAAATGGACGGAGACGAGGCCCACCCCCCCACCGAGCTTGCTCAGAGGTGCACGGCTTGGCCTCTAAAATCCCAGGTGAAATGTCCCACATATTAATTGCATGTACGTATATATTGGTATATATTCGCGGACAGAAAATCCCCAACTTACAGTGGTTCTACTTACGATGGTTCGACTTAAATTTTTTACTTTAAGTGGTGGGAAAGCACTACAGATTCAGTAGAAACTATACTTCGAATTTTAATTTTGATCTTTTCCTGGGTGAGCAATACATGATACGCTCCTGTCTCGTGATGCTGGGCAGCGGCAGCCACGCAATCCCGAGGGTGAACAGCCGACACCCTTACAACAGTCTGTACTTCACTTTCGGTACTGTATTCAATCAATTACATGAGGTACTCAATTTTATTATAAAATAGGCTCTGTTAGATGCTTTTGCCTAACTGTGGGCTAATGTAAGTGTTCTGAGCACGTTTAAGGTAGGTAAGGCTCAGCTATGATGTTTGGTAGATTAGGTATATTAAGTGGATTTTCCATTTACAATATTTTCAATGTATGATGGGTATATTGGGTTGTAACCCTATGGTAAGTTGAGGAAGATCTGTGTATATATATATGTACATAAATATAGAATATATATAAAATCTCCCTCTCAGGAAGAGGCCTGTCTTAGCAGCGCCACTGTGCTCAGTCATTGGCCCAAAGCAGCCTACAGAAAGATTAACTGCTTCTTCTGCAGCTAAAAATCTATAACATCACTGAGAACTTGCTTTGTGCCAGTCTGAGCTAAGCCCTTCAGAGTCTTAGTTTAATCCTCAAACGGTCCTGTGAGTTTGGTACCATTCTTTCCCCCATGTTACAGATAAGGTGCAGAGAGGTTAAGTAAATTGTCCAAGGTCACACAGCCAGCAAGAAGGATGCAGAACTGGACAGCTGGATTCCATGTACACAGCACCCCTCACACAGGGCCTGGCAGAAAGTGGTAGTAATAATAGCTAGTGTGTTTTTCCCAAAAGGTGGACCCAGGCCTGTGTGGACACAAAGTGCGCCATACTATGGGAGATGACTACATTATTAGCTCCAAGAAAATTAACAGAATTTCAGTATCATCCAGTATCCAGTGTACAGTCAGATGTTCCCAGTTGTCCCAGTCTTTAAAAATATATTGCATAGCTGCCTTTTAAAACCAGGATCCTATCACACCCAGTTCACACCTTGCATTTGGTTTTGTCTTTTCAGTATTTTAGTGTATTTTCATCCTGCATCTTTCTTTTCTCCCATGACATTGACTTCTAGAAGGATCTAGGTCTTTCATCTTATAGATGATCTCAAATTCATATTGTCTAATTATCTGCTCCTGAGGTTGTTTAATGTTCCTCTGTCCCCGTATGTCCTATAACCTGGAAGGCTTAAGCCTAGAGGCTTAACTGGATTCTGATGCAACTTTTTAAGCAAGAATACCCCATGGGTGACGTTTTGTTGCATCGTATCGGGGAACTCACACTAGCAGTTTATATCATTATATCAGTGATGCTGATTTATTAATTTTGGTGTTGCCTCCCAGTTTCTCCATATACACTCTATTGTCCCCTGTGCAATAGACCACCCATGGGGTGATGTCTTGGCTCCAGGTGAGTATCCTGTACCCGAATGGCCTTTCACCACGGGCTTCCACAGCCAGTAGAGATCCTTACCCAAATCACTTATTGTACTGGGGTCTGCAAAACTGATTTTTCTATCATTCCATCTATGTTTTTAGCTGGTATTCTTCTATAGAAAGAGCTTTTCCCCCCACTTTTTGTTTTTAAGTACAGTCAGTTCTCATTATTCATGGTAGGTAGGTTCTGTAGGGTCACCTTAAACACTGAACCATGGCTCTTAGAGGAAATACAGGGTTAGGTTCCTGTGAGCCTTGGGTCACAATCTTTTGGTCAACCAATCACTATATAACCTTGTTTTATGTGTGTTTCTGTTTAAAAGATTTTTTATTTAATATGTGTTATTGATCCATTAACATTGAATTCATGGCCAACAACACAAAATCTCATGCCTGAGTGAAAGTTATCTAACACATGTTTTCTCTACAACACACATCACAGCCTCTTCTTGGGCTTAGGAATACTAGACAGCACTTCACTATACTTGAGGCCATCTTAAGTAGCAAAATCACCAACAAAACCCACAAAAATGGGGGGAAAAAACCCCCCACGAAAAACCTGGCACTCAGTAGACCACAAAAAAGGACTTTTGTTTATGGTCTGAGAGCTGAAACAAGAAGGCAGGGTGTCACCTTGTTTAACTTCACCTGGGAACATGCATGTCAGGGGAATTTTTTTTTTTTTTTTTTTTTTTTTTTTTTTTACCACTTATTGCATGTCCAGGAATGACTGTGACAGTTGCTGAGAGTATTGATTTGGGGATTACAAATGAAGTTTAGCAAGTAGACAAACTTGCAAATACTGCCTCTGTGAATGATGAGGATACACTGTATCAGTATGGACACAGGAATATTTATTGACTGAATACCTTGCAGTTTGTTATAGTCACTACTTTTTTTTTTTTTTTAGATGTTCAGAACTCTCAGTTTAGCCAAGGTGAGTCCCTTTAATCTGGCTTTTGTGACCTTTGACATGATTTTTTTTTTTTTTTTTTTTTTGCTGTACGCGGGCCTCTCACTGTTGTGGCCTCTCCCGTTGCGGAGCGCAGGCTCTGGACGCGCAGGCTCAGCGACCATGGCTCACGGGCCCAGCCGCTCCGCGGCATGTGGGATCCTCCCGGACCGGGGCATGAACCCGTGTCCCCTGCATCGGCAGGCGGACTCTCAACCACTGTGCCACCAGGGAAGCCCCTGACATGATTCTTTTTGTCTTTGATAGCTTTCTTGCTTTTCAGTACAAGATATCCTAAGCCCACCTGGAATCAGCCATTTGTCCAAAGAGCCTCAGTTCTCAGTTAAGAAGAAATGATATTTAGGGCTTCCCTGATGGCGCAGTGGTTAGGAATCCGCCTGCCAGTGCAGGGGACACGGGTTCGTGCCCTGGTCCGGGAAGATCCCACATGCCACAGAGCGGCTAGGCCCATGAGCCACAACTACTGAGCCTGCACGTCTGGAGCCTGTGCTCTGCAACGGGAGAGGCCGCGACAGTGAGAGGCCCACACACTGCGATGAAGAGTGGCCCCCGCTCGCTGCAACTGGAGAAAGCCCTCGCACAGAAACGAAGACCCAACACAGCCAAAACTAAATATTAAATAAATTAATTAATTTAAAAAAAAGAAGAAATGATATTTAGAAACCATGACCTGAGTACTAGGTGTGCTTATTGCTACTGGGGTGTCATTGCTCCTAGACCATTTCAGTGGACAGAGATAGAAAATGTATTTGTAAAAATCATGTACACATATTGATACATATTGATAATCCCAATTCAAATTTCACATATCAAGAGTATTTTCTTTTTTTTAAATCTCTTTTTTTTTAATGAATTTATTTATTTATTTTTGGCTGCATTGGATCCTTGTTGCTGAGTGTGGGCTTTCTTTAGTTACAGCGAGTGGGGGCTACTCTTCATTGCAGTGCGCAATCTTCTCATTGCGGTGGCTTCTCTTATTGCGGAGCAGAGGCTCTAGGCATGTGGGCTTCAGGAGTTGTGGCACACGGGCTCTTGAGCACAGGCTCAGTAGTTGTGGCACACGGGCTTAGTTGCTCCGCAGCATGTGGAGCTCCAACCCATGTCCCTTGCATTGGCAGGCGGATTCTCAACCACTGCGCCACCAGGGAAGCCCAAGAGTATTTGCTTAATTGTTTTTTATTGTGATAAAATATTTATAACATAAAATTTACCATCTTAACCATTTTTAAGCAAACAATTCAGTGGCATTAAGTACACTCACATTGTTTTGCAACTATCACCCACCATATCTCATCCCAGAACTTTTCATCATCTCAAACTGAAATTCTATACCTGTTAAACAATAGCTCCCCATTCCTTCTTTTTCAAGGCAGAATAATATTCCATTGTATGTTTATACCACATTTTGTTTATCCATTCATCTGTGTTTACGGAGATTTAGTTTGTTTCTGCCTTTTGGCTACTGTGAGTAATGCTGCTGTGGACATGGGTGTACAAATACCTATTCATCTTAACTACTTTTACATTATATTTGTATTTCTCGTCTGTTACACTGAAAAATCTAGGCTCCTAATAACATTAGTTTTTACTCTTTGCTTTATCTTACAATATGTATAGAATCGTTGCAAAATTTTAGTAGTGGTGACTTCTAAAAATAAACCTACAGGGGACAAAAAGCAGATCAGTGGGGGAAGGGGAATGAGGAGTGCCTGCTTAATGGTTTTGGGGTGATGAAAATGTTTTAGTGGGTGTGTATTTCTGCCTTCCTTCTGTCTTAAGTAAACAAACTTTCTTTGTGTGCTGTCCCACACGTTATGCTGTCTCTGATAATAAACTTTTACAAAACAAAAACAAAAGAAAAAAATGTTTCAGAAGTAGGTAATAGCGATGGTTGCACAAGGTTGTGAATGTACTAAGTGCCACACTGAATTTTAATCTTTAAAATGGTTAGTTTTATGTTTTCTGAATTTCACTTCAATTTTTTAAAAAACCCTACTGGGTGCCATTTAAGATTCCTTTGCATTTCTTTTTGTCCTTAGAATGTATCACTCTGAGGAAATGCAGTCAGATCACTGTGTTCAAAAGTTCTGAGATACACTTTTCTTAGTGTGGTTATCAATCTGGTACACAGTTAGGTTCACTTGTTTCTCTTTTGTATTCACATTTGGCGTTTGCTTTTTTTCTTTTTAATTTCTGGAGTATAAAGCAGTACACGAATAAAACAAAGTTAAAAAGCCCACCCCCATCCCGATCCCCTCTATTCCAATCCCAACCAGCTGCCTTTGAGTGACTGTTTTCATTGGTTTCTGTTCATTTTCTTTTCTTTTTGCAAAAATAAACATAATAGGTAGACACAGATATTCCTATTTCTTCTTGTCTAACACAAAAAGTACAATACTGTGTTCACCATTATATGATTTGTTTTTTCCACTTAAAATTAGAAGAAATAATAATTTATCAAATGTTGTAAATAGTTTTTTTTCAGAGTTTGTGGTTTTCCTTTCATTTCTGTATAGAAACAAAGATCATGGAGGCAAGTTCCCCAAGGCTGTCAGGGATAACTGCTAAGGGGGTTGGAGTGGAGTTTTGAAAATGAAATCGAATTTTCAGGGTGAAGAAGGGGAAAGGCAGTTGGGAACAACATGCAGCAAACCAAAGAGGCATCAGAGGATGGGGTCCAGGACCAAGTCCCTGAGGCAGGGGAAGGGATGAAGTGGTGTCCCCGGTGCCAGGTGCTAGGGAGCCACTGAAGGCTCTAGAGCTGCAGAGTGGCCTGGTGGATCTGGTTTAGTGATAGATCCAGGGCTGGGAAGAGGCAGCTTAGAGGGGCAGCAAAGGCATGTCTGAGAGGTGCCTGTATTTCCCGGAACTCCCTCTGGGCTCTTAGGTTCAGAGCCGAGGGCAACTCTGGTGTGTCCTGAGGCTTCTCTCTCCCCTCCTGCCCCTGGGATGGGCCAGGCAGTGTCTTCACCGTGTGGCCTGAGGTCCTCCTCTGCCCATCCTCCACCCCAGGGCCTCCCTGTACCTCCAGAAAGATCTAGGCCCATGAAAATGATGTGCCCACTTGTGGGGACTTGACCTTCAAGCTCATACCTCCTTCTTGCCCCTTGGCTGCAGCCTTGATGTCTGTTCATGGGATCATCCCAGTGGGCTGGGGGGCAGGTAACCTTGGGCCCTTGAGGAGCTGGGGGAGCACCTGGGAGCAGCCGTCCAACCCAGAGCCCCCCTTCCAAAGCCCAGGAGGGGATCTGAGCCTGGGGACTCACCGAGGACCATGGTGACAGTGAGGGCAGAGAGATGCCTCTGAGGGGAGCAGACAGGAGCAAGGTGGCTCCCAGGCCCCAACCCCCACCAGTTATTACAGAGACCACAGAGGGCCCAGGGCAGGGCGGAGAGGGCTGCCGGGGCTCTGCCTGGGTGCAGGGGCTCCTGTGACTCACTGTCCCAACACTGGTTCCTTGATGTGCTAGCTCAGTGGAGAAATCGCCCTGCCCCTGCCCATCCCAGCCTGGGAGCAGGGTGCCCCTTCCATCTGTGGGGTCTGGGATCACACAAACCTGGTTCCATTCCAGGCTGTGTCCTGCCAGGTGAGCCCCATCACACCTCTGAGTCTCTTTCATCCCCTCCCCC
Source organism: Delphinus delphis (assembly GCF_949987515.2). Lineage (NCBI taxonomy): Eukaryota > Metazoa > Chordata > Mammalia > Artiodactyla > Delphinidae > Delphinus > Delphinus delphis. The sequence goes on along the minus strand of NC_082697.1, from coordinate 60,966,095 downwards.
ATAAAATAAGGGGATTATTTGACACGTCTGGGACATAGCCTACCTTCTGTACACAGTCACAGGGATGTCCACACAATTCCCTCCTGCCCCTTTATCTTGGCAGAGATGAAGGACCCTGGACTGCTAGAAAGATCAGAGTAGGGGCTAGGAGGTCTGCATAGAGCGTGCCAGATATTCAACCAACAGACGCCCGCCATTCCTGTCCCCCTGGCATCCCCCTGCACAGGTTAAGCATGTCTCACACACACACACACACACACACACACACACACCCTTCCTTCCGGCCCCAGGCAACAGGAAGCCCCAAGTGACCCTGGGCAAATCTGTCCCCTTCCCGGCCTCACTTTGCTCATCTCTGGGGACAGAGCTGGATCCAGTGGTCTTGAAGGTCCTTCAGTGTCCAAACTCAAGTCTTCTTTTTTTTCTTTTTTTTAATTAGTTAATTTATTTTTGGCTGTGTTAGGTCTTTATTGCTGCCCACGAGCTTTCTTTAGTTGCGGCGAGCAGGGGCTACTCTTCATTGTGGTGCATGGGCTTCTCCTTGCGGTGGCTTCTCTTGTTGCAGAGCATGGGCTCTAGGTGCAAGGACTTCAGTGGTTGTGGCACACGGGCTCTAGAGCACAGGCTCAGTAGTCGTGGTGCACGGGCTTAGTTGCTCTGCAGCATGTGGGATCTTCCCAGACCAGGGCTCGAACCTGTGTCCCCTGCATTGGCAGGCAGATTCTTAACTACTGCGCCACCAGGGAAGTCCCTCCATTTTATTTTAACAGTTGTATTCAAATATAATTCATATACCATACATTTCAGCCATTTAAAAGTACAATTCAGTGGTTTTTAGTATATTTACAGATATGTGCAACCATCACTACTATCAATTTTAGAACATCTTCAACATCTCAGAAAGAAACCTGGTACCCATTAGCTGTCAGCCCTCCTACCCCACTCTCCACAGCTCCAGACACTACAATCTGCTTTCTGTCTCCTAGATTTCCCTATTTGGACTTTCACATGTATGGAATCATAGAAGATGCTAAATGGCCGCTTTCACTTAACATCACGTTTTCAAGGTTCATCCATGTCCTGGCCCGTGTCAGTACTTTTTGTGGCTGAATGATATTCCGTTGTATGGATAGACTGCATTTTGTTTGTCTGTTTGTCTGTTGATGGACATTTGGGTGGTTTCTGCTTTCTGGCTCCTATGAATAAGGCTACAGTGAACATTCATGTACAAGTTTTTGTGTGGACGTAGTTCTCTTGGGTACATACCTAGGAGTGGAATTGCTGGATCATAGGTTAACTCTGTGCTTAACTGCTTGAGGAACCACCTGACTGTTCCACCGAGGGTTCCATTCAAGTTTTCCTAACTCCTCTGTTAGAGTTCCTGGGGTTAAGAAGAAAAGCGGCCCCCTGTCCAGCTCTACAGCCTGACGGATTGTTCAGGCCTGTTTGTCCATTCACATCCAGCCCCACCTTCTGGACTCTGCAATGCACCAGCTCTGATGTCAGGAGGAGATCAGAGTGAAGAGAGGATGAGGATCCCAGAAAGTTCCATGTCCATTGCTTTAATCCTTGCCAGAGTCTACCATACAGGCACTGTAATATTATGGCCATGTTTTGGATAAGAACATTGAGGCTGGACTTCCCTGGTGGCGCAGTGGTTAAGAATCCGCCTGCAGGGAACACGGGTTCAAGCCCTGGTCCGGGAAATTCCCACATGCCGCGGAGCAGCTAAGCCCACGAGCCACAACTACTGAAGCCCACTCTCCTAGAGCCTGTGCTCTGCAACAGAAGCCACTGTAATGAGAAGCTCGCACACCACAACGAAGAGTAGCTTCCGCTCGCTGCAACTAGAGAAAGCCCGTGCACAGCAACGAAGACCCAACACAGCCAAAAATAAATAAATAAATAAATTTATTAAAAAAAAAAAAAAGAAACTTGAGGCTCTGAGAAATGATAAAACTCACTGGATATCAAACAGCTACATGGTGGCCAAGCTGGGATATGAACCCAGACTGTCTGAGCCCAGGGTCTGTGCTCGTAACCACCAGTCTACACTGCTAACACCCGTTGTCCCTGCGCTGGTAGGGACTGAGGTGCCCCTCTGCCCTCTGGCATCTCATAGGTACAGGGTTCCTGTTCTGCTCCGAGAACTTGGGGGGTGGAGTTGCGATGCTGATGTCTGTGACCCCAGGGGACAGTAGGGGTGGGGAGGGGCCTGCCCCAGGCCCCTCATCTCAGTTGGCTCCCATGTCAGTTCGTGTTGCTTAAGCCATCTGGCTGATTAGCTATGGCTGTGTTTCCGGGAACATGAAAATGAGCTGATTCCCCAAACAGCTGTGCCCCTTGCTCCCTTGGCTCCCCTGCCTGCCTCCCCCTGGGGTCTGTCCTCAGCTAGAGGGCCTGGGAGGCGGGAGGGGACAGCTGAGCAGGGCCACACTCACGGTCGCCCCAAAAGGGAGGCCCCTTCATCCTACTTTACAGACAAGGAAAAGTAGGAAGGCCACTGGGGGCGTCACACAGGCCGGGTCTGTCCAGGGCATCTCCAGCTACCTCTCTGGGTCCCAGGAGGCCTTCTTTCTAACAGATTTATTGAGATTTACTTACATCCCCCAAAATTCATTTGTTTAAAGTGCACAATTCTACCAATTTTAGTAAATTCAAGAGTTGTGCTATCATCACCACAGTCTAATTTTTCAACACTTTCATCACCCCAAAAAGAAACCCCGTGTCCATTTGCAGTCATTTCCACAGCTACCCCCAGCTCCAGACACCCACTAATCTACTTTATGTTTCTATAGATCTACCTTTTCTGGACATTTTATATACATGGAATCATACAACACGTGGTCTTTTGTGACTGGCTTTTTTCACTTAGCGTGTCTTTGAGGTTCATCCGTGTTATAGTAGGTATCAGAATTCACTCCTTTTTGTGGCTGAATAATATTTCTTTGTGTGAATAGACCATGTTTTGTTTCTCCATTCATGAGGTGATGGACATTTGAGTGGTTTCCACTGTTTGGCTATTGTGAATAGCGGTGCTATGAACATGCTCCTACAAGTCTACGCGGATGTGTGTTTTCGTTACTCTTTCATTTCGTAGATAGTCAGGTGTGGAATTGCTGGGTCATATGGTAATTCTCTGTTTAACTTTTTTTTTTTTTTACTTGAAGTCTAGTTGATTGACAATGTTGTGCCCATCTCTGCTGTACAGCAAAGTGACTCAGTTATACACAGAGACATTCTTTTTTTATATATATTCTTTGACATTGTGGTTTATTACAGGATATTGAATATAGTTCCCTGTCCTGTAGAACAGGACCTTGCTGTTTATCTGTTTAACTTTCTGAAGAACGGCCAACCTGTTTTGCAGAATGGCTGCTCTATTTTACATGAAGTTTCCAGTTCCTTCTATATCCTCGCCAACATCTTTATTATTTGTCTTTTTGATTCTAGATATCTGAGTGAGTGTGAAGGGGCATCTCATTCTAATTCTGATTTGCATCTTCTCTGATGGCTAATGACGCTGAGCATCTTTTCATGGTCTTGTTGGCCTGTTGTAAAGCTTTTTTGGAGAAATGTCCGTTCACATATTTTGCTCACTTTTGATTAGGTTGTTTGTTTTCTTCCTGTTGAACTGTAAGAATTCTTTATATATTCTGGATATAAATCCCAGGAGGGCATTGAATGTCTGTTTCCAGTGCAGGTCCTGGGGATGGTGAGAACCCACAGTGGGTCTCTGCCTGGACCACTGAGTCAGCTCTTTCTGGAGCCAGAGTCCCAAATGGCTCAGCTGGGGAGGGCTCAGAGGAAAACCTCAGGGCTCCCGGGGTCTATGGGCCCCAGCTGGCTTGGGATTGTGGTCAGAGTCGGGAGTAAGTGGGGGTCTGTTCTTCTGACAGATGGGGAGATCCTCCCCTCTGACCCCTCACTCCTCACCTTCTCCCTTCGAGTGAGGGGGGTCTCTGTAACCCTGGCCTTGTCTACCTCAGAGCCTCCAAGCCTGACCTTGACCTCAGCTCCCACCAGAGGGCCTCCAAGTGGCCTTTTGGGGTTCATGCCCAGCTACAGAACCCCAGTCTGGGAGCTGTCAGCTCTCCAGGTTACCCTTTCCTCCATCCTTCCCCCACCTGGCCCTCTGAGCATTAGGAGCTGCTGCTTTGCAGATGCCCATGTGAGCCCAGAGGCAACCAGACCCCGTTTTGTTCACCCATCCCAGACACGGGGAGAAGGGGGTGTGTCTGTCCCCCAGGGGCTGTGGCCCACCCTTACTGCTTTGGGCCTGGGTCCCGTGAACGTGTGACCTTTTGCTGGAGAAAGTCCCCCAGCAAAAGGGGCTTTCCAGGGCCTGGGCAGAAGGCCTGGCTTTCGCTCTGGCACCTGATGTGGGCTGGCTGAGAGCAGCAGTGAGAGGCACCCTGAACAGCTGACACGGTCCTGTCCCAAAGTGACGGCGTTAGAAGCCCTGGGTTCAGATTCCCTCCCTGCCCCTTGGCGGATGACACTGTTAACTCTGCACCTCAGTTTCTTCTCCTGCGTGATGGGACATGATCCATCCCATAGTGCTGGCTGTGGCCGAGGAACCAGGGAGTCTGGCTGGCTAAGAGATAACTGGGACAGTGGTTCTGGGGTGACCCCGTTCATCACCTGACTCCTCCTCCCTGAGCCCCACCTGGGTGTCACCTCCAACACCTCCTCCAGGTGGGGTGATGGAGTTGCCCTTTGGGCTTCTGTGGCCCCATGTATGGCCTGGGTCACAACACTGGTCACACTGTCTACCCTTGTCTGTCTGTCTCTGTGGCTGATCTGGGGCTCCTGAGGGCAGGGGTGTGCCACGTCCACCTGTGTCCTTAGCTTCTCATCTGACCTGTCCCAGAGTGGGCGACCAGGACCGAATGTCTGAACCAACAACCCCTCCTCCCCTGGTGATCCTGGGTTCAGGGATTCCGCTGGCCGGGCACAGGGTCTCAGGACGGGTGGGCTTCATCCTTGTCTTAGGTGGCCGGGGATGGTGCTGGGCTGGGCTCAGGGCCAGCAGGGGAAGCCTGTGGGGTTGGCCTCTTGTTCTGCGGTCCCTGCCAGTGTGTGGGCGGGGATTTTCTTAGAGCAAGACCAGCCTGGGCTGGGTGCGTCTGCACGCTGATGCTCTGGGGCCTGGGGCTTCTCACCATCCTGGCTTGGCGCTGATGAGGATTCCCTGCTCAACCCAGCCCTGAGTGGCTGGCGGCTCCTTCTTGCCAGACTAGATGCCCAGTGCAGTTGCCCTCCCTGGCCCTGGGGTTTGCTGTCACGACTCTTCCATTTCCTAAAAGGAATGAAATCTGGTAGGCAGGGGACCAGGACAGGGTGTGTACAGCCGGGACCTGGATGGGTGGCCCAACCTCCCTATTCCCATCCCAAACTCAGCGAGTGTCACAGCACCGTCACACTCTGTGTGTTTCTTCATCTGTAACATTGAGGTCAAATGCGTGTTAATCACTAGCAGTCAACACCCCCATCCCCCCATCCTGTACCCCCTGTACCAAGATAAGGGATGTGCATACATTTTAAAGGGGTAGTGTGGTGGCCTATCCCCCAGGAGCTGAATTGCCTGGGTTCGAATCCAACCTCGGACCGTCACCAAGCAACTCTCGGAGCCTCAGTTCCTCACCTGTTCTGGCTCTCTCTCGAAGATACAGAGTCATAACGTACATAAGGCATGCTCCGTGTGGTGCCTGGTCCACGAGTGCTCAGTGAATGCAGGTGCCAGGCAGCGGCGGAGGAGCCCCTGCAAAGCCCTGGCTCTCTGAGCCTTCCTCCGATCCTCGGTGTGCTGGCTGTCCTGTGGCTGCCTTCCCTCACGGGTGTGAGGTGACAGCCAGCGGCCAGGGGGCCATCTGCTCCTTGCTCGCTGTCCTGGGTTGGGGAAGCCTTTCTTCCCACAATTGGCTAATGAGAGTCCTAAGTAGGGTTGCCAGATAGACTACAAGACACCCGGTTATTCAGATACACAATGAGTAAATGTTGAGTGTAAGTATATCCCAAATGTTACATGGATATACTTATACTAAAAAAAAAATGTATTTGTTGTTGGGCTGCAGTTCAAATTTAGCTGGGTGTCCTGTATTTTTATTTTTGCTAAATCTAGTCCTGATTGTGCTTCACTCCCACCCGGGGCCTGGGGCCAGCCCTGGGCTAACTAATTTAGGGTGTGCAGGGTTGGGATTGATCTAAGCTAATTAAGGTTCGGGCTGGGGGTGGGAATGCATGTGGGGTCCATCTCTCACAACCACTGGCCTGAAGGGGCTGCCGGCGACATCACGCTGGTTCTCCACAACTGGGAAAGTACCGGTTACCGCCTCTGCCCACCTAGAGAGAGACTTCACCGAGAATGAAAGGTCTGGAAATTCAGGCGATGTCTGAAGCTCAGTCCTTCCTTGTCCCTCTTTAAACGGGAGTCTCACCCATTTCACAGATGGAGAGACTGAGGCAGGGAGCCTGGGAAGGGAGGTGACCAGCCGGATGGCTGTGGCTTTTCTGACACTGGGACCGCTGAACAGCACCTGTTGGCATCTCTTCATCTGTTAGCATCTGGAATTTCTCCAGGGCTGGATGGTGTTATTCGTGCCTATCAACCATGAGAGTATGAACACCCACCACTTTTGTCCAGGAATGAGGAGGGCATTGCTAGTCATCGTTGTGCCTTCCTGGGGGCCCAAGATGCGCCGGCAGCCATCCTGGGAGCTTTCAGGAAGTGAAATCCCCTGTGGGAGGGTTATTCCTACTTGCAGTAGAAGCTCAGACTCAGGAAACCACCAGCCCAGGTCACATGGTGACTTGGCCGCAATGCTGGGGCTCAAATCCAGGGCTCCTGGCTTCTAATCTAAGTGGGGTTCTTTCTAGTCAACAGCCCACTGCCCGCTGGACTTGGGTTTCAAGATTTCTTCCCAAGGGAGATATGGGGGCACTCAGCACTGTAACCCCACCTTGAGTGCTGGGTTGAAGGAATGTGCTGGGGCTTCCCCCACCTTTGGAAAGCCTGGAAAGGGAACCTCCAGGGTCTGAGGTTGAGAGAGCAACTGAGACCCTCTTCTCGGAAGCTGGACAGAATGGGGCACTTGTATTCCTGGCGAGGTATATGATGGTTTTAGTTGTGCACGGGTGAGCCGTGTTTTATGTTTATAGTTATCAATTTACCACAAAGCTGTAGGCAGGGGAGAAGTGTAAGTACCCCTCAGAGTGATTTTACCACATAGGGATAGAATATTTCCATCTACAATAAATAAAGAATTGTTTTTAAAGCGGTCCTATTATGAAGGGTATTAGGTAAGTCATGATGGAATGATATGTGTGGATACAGCAGATCTTAAAGGCTAGGGAGCCAGTGATGACGTTGGGCAAAGTGGCCTTGGTGGAAGCAGCTAGAAGCCAAAGCCTCCGCCCTGGACTTCCTGGCTGTGGCCGCAGCCAAGCTGTACTGATGGGGTTGGAAAGAGTGACTCCCAGCTGGCCTGCCTCGGAGGTCAGGGTGACCGTGAGTGGCCAGCAGCTCCTGTGGACCCTGGGGCTTGATCCCCGTGGCCCTTATGTGGGTCAGGGGCCTGGGGCTCCCCATCCCTAGGCTGGGGCCCCAAGGGACAGACTCCCTCTGCTGACATCTGGGGGAACCCCTCAGGGCTGCATCAACTTCCCTCTGGGTCCCCCCACTGCTTGCATCTGGCCCATGTGTACTCTTTCATCCTCTTGGCAGGACTCTCGGGGGCATGGCGGTGTGAGCTGTGACCCATTTTACAGATGCCTCCTGGCCAACTGGTGTGTCTAAAGCAGCGTGAAGTTCAGACTGCAGGGGACTGGGTTCCAGCTCCACTACCTCCTTGCCGAGTCTCTTTTTTGAGGCCCTGTACAAATTAAATGAGATAAAATAGAAGGGCACATCTAAGCAGGGCCTTGCATACAGCAAGCGCCAGATAAGTGCATATTTTTGGTGTTGCTGTTGTTCAGACTCTGGTCTTCCTTTGTACTTCATGCACACACATTTGGGGAGTATCCCTAGACATCAGGCTTTGGAGGGGCAGAGAGCCAGTTGCCCAGCCAGGTGACCTCAGGGAGGACGGCAGGTGACAGGGTGGTGTTTCCACCCACCCTCCGTGCCTTCCCTGCCCGGGCCTGGGCCAAGCTCAGGTGATGGAATATGATGTCTGGGAGACCAAGAAATGGGACAGAGACCCTTGGGGTCAAGCACTGTCTTAACGAACGGTCAGCTCTGGCTGGGGGGAGGGGTCACCCTTGTCCGTGCTTCGCTCTGTGGGTCTGAGGTGCTTCTTCTAGGGGACGGGTCCCCAGCTAAAGGCCAGGAGGAAGGAGGGGGATCCCTGGGACACGTGGAGACCTGGCATGCCATCCCTGGGGGCTGCACAGTGTGCCATCCTTCCATCGTGGGAATGATTTGATAGCAGACATGCCCTTGACCCCTTCCAGGTGTCAGGAGCATGGCTAAAGGTACAGACTTACATATCACTGAACGGGATCCACTTTTAGAGGCACCATGATAGAATTGACACTGGGTCCACAGGAGCTAATTCTACTTGGGGAAGAGGGGGTGGAAAGGGGGCAGGGAGAGTTTCACGGGTGAGATGTCTGCAGAGGACTTGGGACAAAGCAGTAAAATTAGTCTAAAGGGCTACTTATACTACCCACCCCCCCACAAGGTGGAGGGAGCAGCCTGTGCAAGGGCCCTGGGGTTTAAAAGCACTGTGATGTCAGCCCAGTTGGGTGGCATGAAATTCATCAAACTGTTGTTGCTTTATGGATGGAGTAAGGTTGGGGTCAGCTGAGAGATGGGTGGGCTGCCCTTCTGGGACGCTGGGCACTGTGTGTCTCCCTGCTCCCAGCACAGGTTGTAAGATCACGGTTTTTGCAGAAAATGTCTCAGTGGCTTTCTCTCCCTGAGGAACGTTGTCATCTGGGGTCTAAAGAAGAAGATTGAGCCTCTTAGTGCTCCCCATGTTTGCAGACCAGCCAGAAGCGTAGCCCCTCCCCAGGTCTGGGGGCAAAGGTTGTGTCCCCTGTAGGCTGGCCCCTGTGAGCAGAGCTGTCTGTGCGCCAGGCCCTGCCGACCCACGGCCTGTACGTGTGGATCAAGACACCCCCAGGCCGCCTCTGGGGCCACCCCAGCAGGGTCGTGGGCATCTGGTCCCTGGCCTGCAGCTGGGGCTGCAGTGGGAAGGCTCCTGGCTTCCTGCTGGTTCTTTCCTCATCTCCTTCCCCTCCCCTGGGGCATATAGGGGAAGGTAAATTGGGGGAGTGGGTCTCGTGCCTTTTCTGCTGTGTAATTTTGATGGGAGATCCTTGGCCTCTCTGAGCCTCAGTTTCCTCATCTGAAAAGTCAGGACACCACAGCCTGCCCCCCCGAGTCTGTTACAAGTGTGAAACGAGGCAGGGTTTGCCTGGAGCCCACAGAGCTGGACTTGGGACTCAGGCAGCTGGCTGTGGGGCAGTGCTTCAACCTCTGCAGAGGGAATCAATGCGGGCATGTCCTGTGGGGTGCAGGGGCGCCCAGGAGGCACTATTTCAGACACAACACTAAGTGGCTTGCCACTAAGACATTTTTTTTCCTCAGATGTGAATAATTTCTGAAATCTGAGTGTCTTCCGAATAGCACCCCTGTTTCATGGGCACTGGCATTGCATGTGTTTATTGGTGCCCAGGTGCTCGTGGGCCACCTGGGAATGCAGCAGAGAAGGAGACAGATGAAGCCCCTGGCTTTGTGGAGCTCACATCCACGGTGCGGGGAGGTGGAGAGAAAGGAATACATTAGCAAGATTATGTCAGGGAGCCATGAGTTCCAGAAGGAAATAAAATAAGGCAAAGGGAGAGAGAGCAACCAGGGAGGGACCCTGGGGAGACCTGCCCTGGAGAATTTTGGAGGTAAGGATTCTCTAAGGAGGTGACTTTTGAACTGAGCCCTGAAGGGGGAGAATTAATACAGGGTCCAAAGATAGGCATCCCCGGCTGAAGTTGCCTGGGCAAAGGCCCTGAGGTACAAAATAGCCTGCAAGGTTGGCCCAATTGGGTGGCTTGAAGCCAGTGAAGGTGTCACTTTACTAAGGAGTAAAGTTGAGGTCTGCTGAGAGATGTGTGCTCCCCACCAACCACACCCCCAGCTCAAGCTGTGGCAAGATCTGCTGAGAAAGCATTCCAGGCAGAGGGAATGGCGTGTGCAAAGGTCCTGAGGCAGGAGGGAGCTTGGCACATTCAGGAGATGAAAGAGGGTCAGTGAGGCTGTTGCAGAGTGAAATGAGGGAGGGGGTAACACTCAGAGAGGTTGCCAGGGGCCACGTCATTACTGGATCTGTAGGCCTTGGGGATGAGTTGGGATTTGAACCTTTATATATATACATATATATATATATATATATATATATATAGTCTCTCTAGATGCAGTTATCAGATCAGTAGCGGCTTAGAATGGAAGAAGGGGGTTACTTCAGCCCCGTGTGCCGTGTGCTTTCAGTAGAGGCTCTTGGGGGCCCCGGGGAACCAGGTGCCCTCACCCTGGGGAGCTCAGGGTTGCTGTTCTATGAGGTGAGGCTCCTAGGGTGAGGGGTGTGGAGGCAGCTGGAAACCACTGGCTGTGTCAGGGGAGCTGCTGCTATTTCAGGAGGACAAGAGAAAAGGGAGAGGGGGACCTGGGGAGGTGGCCAGAGGCCGGCCACTAGGGCTGCACTTCATCTGAGGCTGAAGGGCAGAGCCAGCCTCAGACAAGCTGTGTGGCTTGTACAGCACCTAGATTTCTCTGGCTCTGGCTCTGGCTCTGGCTGTGGCTCTGGCTCTGGCTCTCTGTCTCTGTCTCTGTCTCTGTCTCTCTCTCTCTCTCTCTCTCTCTCTCTCTCTCTCTCTCTCTCTATATATATATATATATGATTTGCAATGTTTAAAAACCAGGATTTAAAATAATCCAGAATTCTGACGTGCTTGAACAATGGGAAACCTGGCAGCCCTGGACCCACATTCCTGCCTGACAGGCCCCAGTTGGAACTGAGTGACAGCTGCCCAGTGTCGGGGGCCTGTGAGGGCCCATCGTCCACAGTCTCCACCATTCCCTGTTGTCTCCCACCAGCCTCCTTTCACTCCTTGGTCCCTGGCCTGGTCCCTGAGGGCAGGTGAGTTTATGGTTCTTGCTGGGGGCAGTGGGGAGCCACATTAGGGGTGAACCATTGAGGCCAGAGTGGCGACTTGGAGGAGATGAGGGGCGCCAGGAGCCCGGGGCGTGGTGATCACCACCACCCTCCCTCAGGTGCCAACAAGTCTTGAGCCCAGGCAGTGGGCACGGGATGGAAGGATGGCACGTGCCAGCCTCCAGCCCAGAGTGGTTTCATGACGACACTCCGTGAGTTTGTCTCCTTTTCCCAGGCTGTCTCCATCCCCTGCCCCATCATGCCCTTCTAGCTGACCTTTCATCCCACAAGGGACCTCTTCATGTCTGGATCAGACTGTCCGTAAACTGTGCCGTAAAGCTGGCCGGAAGGCTGTCAGCAGTAATTGAAGGCTTTCAACACCCCCCCAACCCCGGGGGCCACCCCCTGCGCAGGAGCCTCCTTCCTGGACGCGTGGGTGGCAGGGAGGCCTCTGTACGGTCCCCAGGGCATCGCAACCCCTGCATTCGCCCCACGCCTGCCTGGTCTTTCTTCCTTAGTCATGAACCACTGACCAGGGTTCCCGGTGACTCAGCACTCCGTTGCCGACTGTGGAAACCAACGTTCCCCAGAGCTTTGCAGAAGGAGCCTGCAGGACCCAAGATGTCATTTCTAGTCTGGGGTCTGCCCTGGCTGCACTGTGGAGGGGGCATGGAGGGAGCAGAGTGGCATGGGGCTCTGTGGGCCTCAGTGCTGCAGTCACCTCTACATGCTTCTAGCTACTTCTCTCTGCTCGCACCTGCCCTTGTGTTCTTGCTGGGTGTGGCCTTCTTTGTGAGGAAAGAGTGCTTCAGGGAGAAAGGGGAGATGGATGGCTGCAGAATGAGGTGGGCACTGGCCGCATCTCAAGGCCTCCCAGGCAGTAGGCCTGGCTAGCCCCATTATACAGAGGGGGAAGTTGAGGCTCAGTCCCACAGTGATGCACAAGCAAGTGTTGTTTCTGAGCTTGACAGGCAGGAGTCCTTGCCTCCACTTCAAAGTCCGCACTGTCATCCCCTTGCTCCTCTGTGACATGTCATGTTGAGAAGGCCAGGCACTGAGGTGGGCTGGCGGGGGGCTCCCTTCCTCCCCCACCCCGACTGGCCATGTCTGACTAGTCCTTTCTGGTGGAGTGCTGGTCTTTGGCCTGGGCTCACTGGGCCCTCTAGTCATCTTTCCAGCCCAGCTGGTGGCAGGTCTTCAAGGGGGAACAGAAAGGCGTTTTCTACCCTGTATTTCCCTCCCAACTCATGCTTCAGCTATGAACATGCTTTAAAACATAAAATCATCCCCATAAATAACATTTAAGTACTGAGGGCCTAGAACTCAATGCTTGACCTACAGGTTCCTGAACGTAACAGCTGTGTGACCTTGGGCAAGTTTCTCAACCTCTCTGTGCCTTGGTTTCTCATCTGGCAAGTGGGGGTGGTAACAGTGCCATATATTGAAGGATTTAACGTGCACAGAGTCCTTAGTGCAGGGCCTGGCACTAAGTCAGCTTTGTGTAAGGCTGTGGCCACCATACTTGACCTTCACAGAAACCCTGTGAGATTTGTGCTGTCATTGGACCCATTTTCTAGCTGAGGAAACTGAGGTTCAGAGCAAGTAGTGACTTCCCCCAACGTCAAGCCATCACTTAAAAATCTCAGGAAATAATAATGCCACTGAAGGGATCAGGCAGGGTGGACTGGCACAGCCGCCTGCCCAGGCACACTGAGGGACCACGCCCCCGTCCCCTACAGTGACAAGCCCCCTCCCCAGGCCTCCCTTTGCCTAAGAGCCAGCTCCTCCCCAGCCCCCAGACTCTGGGGCCGCCTGGGGAAACTGTTGTGGATCTAAGCCCTTCTTGGGAGTCTTCCCCTCCCAACACCCTCTCCCATAAGGAGCCATCTTAGTCACACACACACACCCCCACCGCCCCCAGTTTCCAGAAGATTCTCTATAGGAGTTCAAAACAGCCCTTGGACCCCTTTGAGCCCTGCCCTGCAGATGGCCTGATGGTCATGCGACCCGGTGTGGCTGGATTCCACAACGGTGGTTAAGCGTTATTTATTTCCTTAATGCACATGTATACACATACAGCTGTCTGGAAGGATTCCTGGGCTCGGAGGGGGTGTGAGTCAGGGCTCTCAGAGCACGCCTGCACGCTGGTGTCTGGGCCTACGTGAGCCCGCCCGTGCATATCAGCATTTAAAATTTAACAGCTTTATTATGGAAAATTTCAAAAATGTACAGAAATCAAGAGGTCCAGACAGTGATTCCCTCATCCCCACCCCTTGGCGTCATCATCAGCAATGTTTTGCAATCTTGTTTTATCACCTCCTTGCGGGCTCCCTCTCTTGCTTTTTTCCCTTTATGGCTGGAGTATTTGAGAGCCAATTGTAGACATCATACCATGCGTGCCATTAAAAAAAAAAACAAAAAACCACACTTTTACTTCTGGGATAATTCTAGAGTCGCAGGAAATTGCTAAGACAGTACAGCGTGGTCCTACATACCCTTCACCCAGTTCTAATGGTTACACCTCACATAATTATGCTACAATATCAAAATTGACATTGGTAGAGAACACGCGCGTGTGTGTGCATGCGTGCGTGTGTGCATGCATAGTTCTGTGCCATTTTGTCATGTGTGTGGATTCACTTCACCACTATCACAATGAAGACTGGAACTACTCCATCATCACAAAGATCTCCTCATACAGTCACACCTGCTGCCCTGCCCCTGACCACCTCTGACCCCCTGGCAACCACAAATATGGTCTCCATCTCTATGATTTTGTCATTTGAGAATGTTATATAGATGGAATAATCTAGCATGTGCCCTCGGAGGTTGGCTTTTTTTTTCCACGCAGCACAATGCTCCTGAGATCCATCTGAGTTGTTTTGTGTGTCAGTGGTTCCTTCCCTTTTATGGCTGGGGAGTAACCCACAATGTGGCCATGCCACAGACTGCTTAACCGTTCACCTCTTGAGAGGCGTCTGGGCTGTTTCCAGTTTGGGGCTATTCTGAATAAAGCTGCTGCAGGTTTTTGTATGGATATAAGTTTTCATTTCTCTGGGCTAAATGCCCAGCCAGGAGTGGGATTGTATAAATGTCTGAGTTTATGTTTAGTTTGAGAAATGGACAGCGCTTTTCCCAAGTAGCTGTACAGGTTTATTGTTTGGAAGAGAGGCACCTATTAGGAGGACCCCAGTGAGGCTGCCCCAGGACCCTGAGCAGCCTGTGTGCTGTGCTAAGTTCCTTTCCCACAAGGGGCGTTTAGTCCCCTCTTTCCAGAAGAGACAGCCAAAGCCCAGAGCTAGCAAGTGGGAACATCAGAATTTGATTCCAGCCCCGTCTGGCTCCAAAGCTGCGGGGTTGGTACCCTCCCTTGCTGGGTGGCAGGAATCGGTGCGGAATGCCTTGGGGAGCGAGCAGTGAGCAGACCAAGGGAGTTGGGGAGGAAGAGCCTGGCCGGGGGAGCACAGACCCTGGTGAGAGGAGGGGAGACAGAAACTGCCCACTCTCGTTGCCAGGCTGAACCAGCTCCCGCCTCCTGGCCTTCACACTGGCCCTTCCTCTCTCCATCACAGATGGGGCTGTTGATCTGTTGCTAACTGGGTCTCCTTGGCCCCAGTGGGTGGCCCTGCCTTCCCTGCCATGTAGGTTCCTGCAGGAGGGGACTCCCCCCCAGCCCCATCTGTGCGCTGGGACCTCCAGCCTTCCCCTATCAGCCTGAGAAGGGTAAAGCACAGAAGACCTGTTCTTTGCAATTCATCCTCCCCTGCAGCGAACTCTGAGCCTCTTTGCTGTGCTTTGGTGTCATGAAGATGCTGTTGGTGGCGAGGACGGCAACACTTACGGTTTCCCAGGCACTGTGGCCGGTGCTTGAATACGCGATTTCGTGTGATGGGCATGACCACCCTGTCGGCAGGCTTCATCACCACCGCTTTAGAGACACGCATGCAGAAGCTCCCACAGTTCACAGGTGGCAGAGCTGGGAGTCAGAACCGTGCCCTCTGACCCAAACTTGGGCATCTCCTGGCTGAGCCAGTTAGGACAGCCTGTCACCAATTCTGCTGAAGGAGTCTTATCTTTTGAGCCCAGGATGGGCGGGGCTGGGGCTCTGAGAGATCTAGACTCCACATGGGGGGTGGGGGGCCCGTCTTCCCAGCTGGGGGTCCATGGTGGTCCAGGTGGCAGTGCAGGGGCCCTAGGGATGAAGTCTCTGCCCGGCCCAGGGTTCCCGGCCTGCCCTTCTCCCCAGCTGGCCACTTCTTACCTTCCTAGCTGTGTGAGCCCAGGTAGGTGACTTAGAGTCTCTGAGCCTCCTTATCGCCTCCATGTGGGGAAGTCAGCCTTTCCCCTCCTGGGCTGGCCTAGCCCCCAGCAGGTTCCTAACCTGGAAAGTAGACAGTTGTTAGAAGGAGGACGAGTGGATTGGCATGTGAGCCCCCTGCCTGGGATCCCAGCCCTGGCCCTGGTCCCAACACTCACTGTGACCCTGGACAAGCCACTTTAGCTCCGGGCCTCTGTTTCCACTTAGCAAACATGGCTACCACGACAGGATTGAGCTGACTCGTGACGGCTCTTTGTGGACCATGATACACGACATAAATATGGAGCTTTTCTGTTCTATCAAACCACAAGTCTAGGGCTCTGTGTTTTTCCTTCTGAGCCTGCTTTGCTTTTGTGACTCCAATTTCATTTTTTAAAGTTGAGTTGGGCAAGTATCTTTCTCATCAGATCACATTTTCTGTACACTGGGGGAGTGGGGAACAGAATCCCCCCTCTGTGTGCTGGCTTTGAGTTCACTGGCATTTCCTGAGTACTTTGAGTGCCAGGCTCAGCGCTGGGGATGGAGACGGGAGCTGGGCATGGTCTCTGCCCGCCAGGGGCCCACAGCCCACTGGGGGGTCAGGAGTGAACAGACCATCATGACACAGGGTGGTCTGTGGGGGGAACCTGGCAGGCCAGGTTAGGGAGAGGAGGACCTCTCAGGTGACTTCCTTGGGACACAGAAGTCCAAGATGAGTCATAAAAGATTGAGTGGGAGATGGACAGGCAAAGAAGTGGAGAAGGGTGTTGTAGGCAGAAGGAACATCACAGGCCAAGGCCTGGAGGCATGTAAGTGCAGTCACACGCCCGCCCACTTCTCCATGAGTCCCAGCTGTGGGAATTGCCCACATCACCGTCCACAGCGCTTTCCCTGCTGGAGGCTGAGGTTTACTGTAAGACGGGCTGCTTCTATCATGCCCAGTCGGCACCTTGGGCCTGCGAAGTGTCTTTCTCTATCCTTAAAGATTTATGACTCCACCTGTCTGTTCATCCATTCAGCCACCCCTGCATCCGTCTCTCTGTTGGTCCATTAGTCATCTATTCATCCATCTATCCGTCTTGTCTGTTTATCCATCTATCCGTCTTGTCTGTTTATCCATCTATCCGTCTTGTCTGTTTATCCATCTATGCATCTATCTGTTCATCCATCCATGCATCCGTCTGTCTATCTGTCCAACCGTCTATTCATCCAGCCAGCCAGCCAGCCATACACTCAACAAGTATTTATTGAGTGCTGACGACATGCCAGGCCCTGCTGGGCAGAGCCTTCTCTGGGGCGGTGCAGGGCAGGTGATGAGCAGACGTGAGCCGAGGTTTGCTTCACTCCCTGCCGGAACCCTGCCCAAGACGGGCGCAGACTTGCCCCTGGAGTCCCTCCCTCCCCGTCCTGGGCTGCCTGGTCTTGTTAGGAGGGAGGTGGCCCTCGGCTCCCAGCTTGGGAAACCGTCCCTGACAATCTGCTCTTGAGAGCGTCACCTCCTCAGACGAGGGTGAGGAAATCACCCCAGATCCCAGATCACAGACAGCTGCACACACCCCAAGGATGTGGGCTTCCTGCCACCCTGCTGAGAACCCCACCCTGGCTGCCTTTCTAGGGATGTTAACGCCGGGCTCGCTGAGTCACTGCTGATAACGCTTTCAGCTTTGTCTCCCCGCCCCAGGCCTTTGTGTTTCCAGACAAAACCCTGAACGCTCAGCTGCCCATCCAGCATATCGATAGCCCATCCCAGCTGGTCCCAGAGCCTCACAGCAGCCTTTTTAGTTATGTGACTTAAAGCAAGTCCCCAGCAGTAGTGCTTGGGAAAGCCAGAGCTATCACGAACCTCCCTGTGCATCCCTGCTGGCGTCCTGAGCCCAGAGGTCCATGACCTGGGCTCCTATCTGGCCACTCAGAGATTTGGAAAATTTGAGTCCTGTTTTAAAGTAGGGCCATTTCACACAGAAATGTGAACATCCGGCTTGTCCTGTAAACGGGAGGATTGGCCAACACTGCGCCCAGGTGCCAGCCTACGGGGGGAAGGGGGCTGGGGCTCAGCACGACTGCACGTTTAGGGGAATGTGGACGCCCTGGTATCCTGTTTCATGATGGAGAAAAGCGTGGAGGGAGGCAGGACTGAGTTGGTCAAGGTCAAGAGAGAAGGGCCAGCGCTGCCTCCTGCTCTTGGTGACCCCTGGTGTCATGACGTTGCAGGGTTGGGGCCCACTGGGGTGGCTTTATTTCAGCTGGAGGGCCCAACCATTCCTTCTGGGAGGGGTGAGCTTCCTGTAAGGGAGTGAGTTCCCTGTCCCCCAACCTGGTGATAAATCCATCCTGGGCCGAGCATACAGCATGGGGAAGGTAAACCTCAGAAGCAGGGTCAGAAGGGACCTCCTGAGGCTTTGGGGTGTTGTGGGCCTGGATCTCAGGGGGCAGAACTGTGCTCCCCCGCTTTGAGATGGGAGGTGGGTTCAGAGTAAGACAGGTGGGCTTCAGAGGTGCTCTGAAGATGGGCCTGGAGGCTCTGAACAGAGCACCGTCTGTGGCTGGTAAGGGCCAGAGCGGTACCTCCAAGCCCCGATCCCTGGGTACATGGGGTGAAGCCTGACTTGGGCAGCGTGGATGAAGGTTTGACCCTGGGGGCATCCTGGTAAAGTCACTATAATTTGGATGCGTCATGGAAACCTGACTCTGTTATCACGGGCCTTGTCTTTGGGACATAATTTCTCTGATAAATGCTCGTTGCGTACCCACTTTGGGGGTCCTCAGTTCAATCAAAACACCATTCTTGCCTCAGGGGAAACACAGTCGGGGGCATAGGGAAGGCTTCCTGGAGGAGGTGGTACCTTGGTGGGAGTTGAGAAGGCTGCAGTGAGCATTTAGCCAGGTGAAGCCCAAAGGAGAAGGGGCCCAGGCAAAGGGAACAGAAGGGACAAAGGGAGAAGGCACTGAGGCATGATGGCTCCCAGCCTGTTGGGGACAGGAGGACTGAGGTGAATTGGCGCCGGGGGCTGAGGCTGGTGCAGGAAGTGCTCATTGGAGGCTGGATCAAAATGGCCTTGTCAAGAGGCTCACGAAGTAGGAGCTAGAAATTTACCCTGATGCCAGTGGGGAGCAATGAAAGGGTTTTCAGGAAGGGAGCTGGGTGCGTGTTATAGAGCCCTCAGCTGGGTATGGAGAGTAGAGGGTGGGAAGCACCACTGCGATGCCGAGAGGTGGCCATGGGTGGTGAGGAGAGGCGAGATGCGGAAGAAGGAGCCCTGGGGACCACTGACCGGTGGGGATGTCTCCTCTCTGGGAGGTGGGAACACAGAGCCAAGACCTTGGGAGTGACAGACTCGGGGGCAGTTCCCTGGAAGCCTCTCCCCCAAACACCCTACGAAGAGGTCCCGAGATCACTGGTGTTACCAGGTACATGGTGTAGGGAGGCAGGGAATAGTTTAGATCTGAAGGATGATGACGCGCGCATGTCGAGGGGAGAGTAGAGGCATCTTTGGCAGATGACACAGCATGTACTAAGGCCCTGTGGCCACAGAGACAGAGAGGAGAAGGGCCAAAATGTGGCCTGAGTGGCCGAACAGGGAGCGAGGTATGAGATGAAGTGGGAGGGTACAGGCGCCAGACCACAGGGACACGGGGGAGCCACTGAAGTGCTTTAGGTGGTGACGCCATCTGATGTGTCTGCCATGGTCACCAGGCTGCAGGAGGTGACATTCTTAGATCCGTCCAGGAGCTGGAGGTGAAAGGTGAACTCATATGACTCCCATAACCATAAAAAGTCCTGAACTGCATATACATCATATGTATTCATTTCCTTGGGCTGCCGTGACATACTGTCACAAACAGGTGGCTTAAAACAACAGAAATTGGAAGAAATACTGTTCAGTGTTAAAAAAAATAAAACCAAAAAAACCCAGAAATTGTTTTGCTCGGAGCTCTGGAGGCTAGAAGTCTGAATTAAGATGCTGGCAGGACCACACTCTCTCTGAAGGGCTGTAGGAAAGGACCCTTCCTTGCCTCTTCTAGCTTCTGGTGTTCGCTGGCAATCCGTGGTGTTCCTCGGTTTGTGGCTGCATCCCTCCTTCATCACATCATGGGTCTTCTTCCCTCTGTCTGTGTCTCTTCTTATACGGATCCCAGTGATTGGATCAGGGCCTATCCGAATCCACAGGGACCTCATCCTGACCCGATTATATCAGCAAAGACCGTATTTCCAAATATGGCCACATTCACAGGTCCCCAGGCTTAGGACGCAGACATACCTTTTGGGGAAGGACACAGTCATCCCACAACGTCAAAGGATCCTGATTTTGTTTCGAAAACACACACGTAGTCACTCACGTTCTGTTTCTTGACGTGGATGCTTGTGTCGCAGGAGTTTTCACTCTGAAAATTGAGCTACACATGTATGATCCGTGCATTTTTCTGCACATGTGTTCTGTTTCAGTTAACACATGAACATATACACACATGCCGAGAACGGAGGGTGGCGGCCACTGTACCATGATGTTAATAGAGGCTTCCCCTGGGTGATGGGTGTGTGGATTCATTTCATTTTCTCCCCGGATGTTCCAAATTTTCTGCCATAAGCATGTGTTAACCTTATTGCATAATAAATCCATGTGTATCATAAAAGAAGAGCCGGGATGGAACCCTTACTCACCAGTCCTTCCCTGAACCCAAAGCTATTGTAACAGGAGGTGGGGTTTGAACAGGAATTTGGCCTGCCCTTAGAATCTGTTCCAAATAAATATTTTTAGCCTCATTACCCACTGCCTTCAAATGTCCTGCTTATGAGTTGTGGCTCTGATGATCCAAACAGACGTTCTTTGGAGGTTGTGGCTTGGCAGTTACCTCACCTGTGTCCCCTTCCGGAGGGAGGATGAAGGTAATAATAGAACTGACCTCATGGGTGGCTGGGAGGCTTCATTGGAATAATGCACGTGAAACCTTCTGCACAGGGCGGGGCTGCCACGAATACCCTCCTGATTAGGAAATGCCCAGGGTACGGTGGCAGGCATCTCGGTGTCCTAGTTTAATGGTTCAGCTGGTCAGGGAAAGTCCGGTAAATGAGACCTTGCCCCACTGCACGTGGTCATCCCTGGGGAATGGTCGGGGGTGATGGGGGCCTCCCTTCGCGGCATGCTTTCCCGTTTTGCCCCCTTTTAATACAGCTTGGTGCTCTTCCCCCGCTGGCCTCCTTACCTGTTGCAGCTGTGTGCTATTTCATCGCGTTTAAGGCCATGCGCTGCCATGACGGTTAAGTCATCACGGGAAGATTTAGAGGGGGCAGGTGGGGGTGAGGTGAGAAGGTGGCTGGACTAGAAGAGCCAGTGTTGGTGGGGCGAGGGGGAGGGGCTCTTCTTTCTGCCCTCCAGACCCCGCCCAATGCCATAGGCCCCATCCACTGCCATGGACCACGCCCCTGGAGATGGTGCCTCGCCAGGTCTTTGCTCCACCCGACCCGCAGCCCGAGGGCTTTGGAGTTTGAGCTGTGCCTTATTTGGAACCTGGTCTTTCCTTTGGTAATATCTGTCCATATTACAAATGCAGAAACCCTCTGTCCCAGCTGGGCTGCTGCCCAACAATAATCCTACAAATAAACTGGAACTCCTGGGACATTATTTATGTACAAGTTATCCTTTGCAACATTGTTTGTAAAAACCAGATACCGAGGGGCTTCCCTGGTGGCGCAGTTGTTGAGAGTCCGCCTGCCAATGCAGGGGACACGGGTTCGTGCCCCGGTCTGGGAAGATCCCACATACCGCGAAGCGGCTGGCTGGGCCCATGAGCCATGGCCGCTGAGCCTGCGCGTCCGGAGCCTGCGCGTCCGGAGCCTGTGCTCCGCAATGGGAGAGGCCCCAACAGTGAGAGGCCCGCGTACCGCAAAAAAAAAAAAAAAAAAAAAAAACCAGATACTGAAAACAACCTAGACCCTCCATCAGTAGGGGGCTGATAAAAGACACTGGCCCACTCCATATAAAATGGAATACTGTACTCTGCTGTTGTAAAGAACAGTGAGAAACTGTCTCTAAGCTTTATTAGGTGAGAAAAGCAAGATTCAAGACAGTATATAGTATATACGTCTTTGCTTAAAAAAAGGGAGGGCTGGGCTTCCCTGGTGGCGCATTGGTTGAGAGTCCGCCTGCCGATGCAGGGGACACGGGTTCGTGCCCTGGTCCGGGAAGGTGCCACATGCCGCAGAGCGGCTGGGCCTGTGGGCCATGGCCGCTGAGCCTGCGCGTCCAGAGCCTGTGCTCCGCAACGGGAGAGGCCACAACAGTGAGAGGCCTGCGTACCGCAAAAAAAAAAAAAAAAAAAAAAAAAAAAAAAGGGAGGGCTGAGTATATATTTGTATCAGCTAATATTTGCATGAAGAAACTGTGGCTAACCACCGAATGACTAAACGTTACCTGTGGAGGTGGGGGTGAGACTTAGTGGTTGGGGCACACGGGAAGGGGAAGGGACACAGATTTGTTCATAGCCTGTTTTCTTTTTTGGGGACCCATGTGAACGTTCTAGTTTTCAAAATTGCTAATTAAAAAGAAGAAGTAGCATCTTTGAAACAAAGCACATTTTAAAGCAGCAGCTTGGGCTCAAGTGTCCCATTGCATCTCACTTCAGCCTCTGGTAGCTGTGTGACCTTGGGCAGGTTACTCAACCTCTCTGTTTCAGTTCCTTCATCCATGAAATGGGGGTAATAGCAGTTCCAACTTTGGGCTGTTGGGAGGATTAAATGAGATCAATGTGCCCAGTGCCTGGCATGCAGTAAGCAAATAACAAGAGTGAGTTGGTGGCAGAGGGTCGGCTTTCTGAAAGCAGCACAGTTTGGAACAGGCCCCAAGAAGCAGGATGTGAACTCTAGCGCTGCTGTGAGCCCTCTTTCTCTGGTGTCTGTGTCTTCCCTCTGCCGCAGGGGCCCTGGCCTGATGGGAGCCACTTGTTACGTGACAGTGCAGTCTCCTGCTTCCCATCCCCTTGCTCAGTGCAGGCAGCATGGGGACATCTCACAGCCCTGAGTCCTGAGCGTGCATCTTCTGGGAAGCAGGGAGAAGGGGTTGAGTTCAAGCATGTGAGGATCGGTTGGGTTGCTGTGAATAGGGACTCAGAGTGGAGAGTGCCCTGGCTCTGGCCTCCTGCCCTGTCTGACCCATTGGCTCTGCTTCCTGGGGAGCATAAGTGTGAGGAGCCCAGGGTGTAGTTCTTGCATTGAACCCCACGACTGCCCACAGCCCTCATGCTGCATGGAGGATGCCAGCAGAGAGGGCACCGCCTGCCCAAAGTTGAGCCGTGAACACAGAGTGAGCCAGACTCCAGCCCTCGGGTCACAGACCTTCTCACCTCCTGCCCAGGGAGGGTTTTTTCCAGAAGGTTCTACCCACCATGGCTTTGGGGGCTGGTTTCATTGACTAAACAGCCCCTGTGCCTCACTTTGTTCACCTGTGAAATGGGGGTGATTGCCCTCCTGCCTCCTCTTCTTGAGGATAAGGTGAGGCTGGCTGTCACTTTGGAGGGACCAGGGGACCTGTGCCCTCATCTGTGTGTCTGCCTTTTTTTAAAAAATTATTTATTTATTTATTTATTTTGGCTGTGCCAGGTCTTAGTTGCAGCATGTGGGATCTTCGTTGTGGCACGTGGGATCTTTAGTTGCGGCATGTGGGCTCATAGTTGTGGCATGCAGGCTTCTTTGTTGCAGCACGTGGACTCTTAGTTGCAGCATGCGATCTCTTAGTTGCGGCCTGCATGCGGGATCTAGTTCCCTGACCAGGAATCAGACCTGGGACCCCTGCATTGGGAGTGTGGAGTCTTACCCACTGGACGACCAGGGAGGTCCCTGCCTTTACTCAGTGGAGAGAGTCCTGAAGTCCAAGTCAATGTGGCTTCTGTCACGTGACTGCCTTTAAAGTAAAGTGGACTTGTCTACTACATGTAGACATGTAAGACACAGCTCCAGACTCAGGTGTCTTGGAATTTGAGTTTTGTATAAATTCGTTCCATTTCTGTTGATGCCTCCATCCTGCCAGGCTGGTGGGAACGTTTAGCCTTGGTTTGTCAGGGCTAACCCACCTGTGGGAGTGCATGCTGGGCTGCACGGGGCGTGTCAGTGGCCCCTTGAGATCTGGAGGTTTGGAGCTGCTTGGAACAGGACCTTGTGGTCAGGGTCATCCGTTTTCTCTCTTGTGGTCTCTCTGACACTCAGGAATCAGAATGGGTGTCCCTTTCTCTTCTTCCTCTACTCAGCATAATCTTTATCCTATTGCTTCCAACATGTTCCTGGTCCAAACATGGTGGCCTGGCCTCAATTCCCTGGAGGCCCAGAGGGCTAGAACAGGGGTTGGCAAACTTCCTGTAAAGCACCAGATAGTAAATATTTCAAGCTTTACAGGCCGTAGTATAATCTCTGTAGCAACAACTCAACTCCGCCCCTGTGGGTCAAGAGCAGCCCCAGACAATACATAAGCAAACGGGCATGGCTATGTTCCAATAAAACTTTATTTACAAAAATAGCGTAGCAAAAGAAGCAATCAACTTGGGAAACAGTTCAAGAAATTAAAAACAGGGAGATTGGGATTGACATATCACAGTACTGTATATAAAATAGATGACTAATAAGGACCCACTGCATAGCACATGGAA
This sequence comes from Delphinus delphis, assembly GCF_949987515.2. NCBI lineage: Eukaryota > Metazoa > Chordata > Mammalia > Artiodactyla > Delphinidae > Delphinus > Delphinus delphis. Next base: position 60,942,011 of record NC_082697.1, on the reverse strand, counting down.
CTCTACTTAATGCTCTGTAATGGCCCATGTGGGAAAAGAATCTAAAAAAGAGTGGATATATGTATAACTGATTCACTTTGCTGTACACCTGAAACTAACACAACATTGTAAATCAACTCTACTCCAATAAAAATTAAAAAACAAAACAAAACTGGAAGTGCCACATGATCCAGCAATTCCACTTCTGTGTATGTATCCAAAGGGACTGAAATGAGGATCTCGAAGAGCTATCTGCAGCCCCATGTTTGTTGCAGCGTTATTCCCAACAGTCAATATATGGAAACAAATTAAGTGTTCACTGACAGGTGGCTAGATTAAGAAAATGTGGAATATACGTACAATGGAATATTAGCCTTAGAAAAGAAGGAAATCCTGCCGTTTGTGACACCGTGGATGAACCTGGAAGACATGTTGAATGAAATAAGCCAGTTACAGAGAGATAGATACTGCATGACCCACTTATATGAGGAATCTAAAATAGTCAAACTCACAGAAGCAGAGGGATGCTTGCCAGGGGCTAGGGTGACAGGGAAAGTGGGAGTTGCTGTCCAGTGGGTATAAAGTTTCAGCTGTGCGAGATGAATAAATTGGACAGATCTGCTATATAACATAGTGCCTGTAGTTAATAATAATGTATTGTGCACTTAAACATTTGTCAAGAGGTAGATCTCATGTTAAGTGTTCTTATCACATTAAAAAACAAAAACACACAAAAACCCCAAATCAGCCTGTAGCTGGCTGCTCCCTGGCCTCGACCTTTGCAAGCCAAAGCCTTTATGTAAAAACCCAGAAAGTGTTCCCGAAGCACCGTTGTACTTCTCCTGGAGGCCATGAGCAAGGGCAGGCTCTTTGCTTAGAAAAAAAGGAAAAGGAGAAAATGCCCAGAGGATTGAGACTTTCGTAAGTCAAATACTCCCTAATTTACCTTTCGGTGGGGGCGTGGGAGCGGATACATTTTCCTACAGTGATTTGCCTAAAGCTACCTGTGATTGATCTGGGGTCATCAGATTCTCAAAAGCTCTTTTGTGACCGTCCTCAGTTCTGGTAAGTCCCAAGCATTCCCAGATGTGTGACTAAGGCCTCTCAACGAAAGCCAGTCTGAGGTGGAGTCCTGGTCACATCACTTTCTGCCTTTGTGACATTAGGCAAGATACCCTGCTTCTCTTTGTCTTGGTTGCCTAATCTGTAAACTGAGGAAAGCCACACCACCTCTGCTCAGGGTTTTCCCAAGGCTCACATGACACAGTATCTGTCAGATGCCCGGCACCGAGCCTGGTGCAGGTGGGTGTTTAACGAATGGGAATTGACAACCCAGCCTCACGTTCTAATTATCTTGGGGAGAGACTTTAAGGCAACCGGTAAGAGAGATGCTTAGAAGTAGAAATGGCAGGATTCAGCAAGTGAAATCATTCAAGTCCCGCTTCATTCTGTGTGTCTGTGGGCTCGCTATGTAACTTCCCTGAGCTCAGTTTCCGCATCTGTGAAATGGGGATAGTGAAGAGGACCAACTTTTAGAGGACTTCAGTGAAACAGTGCACAGTGCCTGGCATGCAGTCAGTACTTAATAACTGGGAACTGTTTAGTGTTAACCTCTGCTGGGTCCCTTCCTCACTGCCATGTGCTTATGTTGACTCATCTGGGTTTCCCTAGCAGCCAGTAATCCCTGCAGACAGGCTCCAGGTCTTGGCTGGAGCAGCGAGGGTGCTCCATCCCTCGGATCACTCAGGGAGAGGGTCTTGTGCTGAGGCTTCACTCTCCCAGAGCCTGGACACCAGCATCTGCTGGAATTTATAAAATCATTTCATCTTCATCATCTCTGTTTGCACAGCTACCTGCTACCTATGGCCAATAGTCCAGGCTTTCCACTGTGATAGATGTGTTCTGAGTCCTTTAAGAATTTTTTTTTGGTTTAAAAAAAATGAGTTGATTTCAAGAAAAATATTAAGCAAAGAAAGAGTACCGGAGGAAAAACATGATTCAAGTTTGGGAAGGCCTGGAATAGTGTAGAGAGCAGGCCTGGGTAAACATGGTGGGGGGGGATCGGGGTTGGTGAAATAGGACCCAGATTTTGCAGGGGGACAGGGTGATACTTCAAGGACTTCTACTTACTTAACATCTCCAGGCCTCAGTTTCCTCATCTGCAAAATGTGGGAGGTGATGATGGTGAGAATTCATTGAGGTCAAGCACATGAAAGGCTTGGCACGTCTAACACTCAGGTGTTAATTTTTAGGGTAGGGAGGGGAGCTGAATGTGACATGGTGTCCTGCATTGGGTCCTGGAACAGAAAAAAGGGCATTCGTGGAAAAACGGGGGAAATCCGAATAAAGTCTGGAGTGTATGTAGTTATAATAATGTACTGATATTAAGGGCTTAGTTTTGACAAAAGCTAAGTCACGGGAGATGTTAGCATTAGGGGAAGCCGGGTGAAGCGTGTGCGGGACCCTCTGTACTATCTTTGCGACTCTTCTGTCAATCCTAAATGTCTCCAAAATAAAGTTTATTTACAAACATCCAAATGAATGGGGGCCAAATGCTATAATCAGAGAAGGGAGGTGCTAAGTCCCGCTTAGGAAATTAGGGAAAGGCCTTCCGGAGAACAGGAAGGCTGAGTCTCAGAGGAGGAAAGGAGGAGGGAACAGCTATCTCTGGGGGAGGAAGCAGGAAAGCGAGCCCTTCCCAGCCTCCTAGCCTTTGCATTTGTTTTCCCCAACCTGGAGCTGCTCTTACCTCCTTCCCTTAATCTGGTTCAAAGCAAGTGTTAGCCCCTCAACAGCTCTCCTGACTCCCTGCCTGGGTCCCCTTCACTGCCACATGCCCTCAGGGGCCCCCGTGCTTTCACTTCTCGGCCCATCTCACCGTTGTGATGAATGAGTTCTGCGTGGGATTCAGGGCCGGCCATGTGGATGGGCATCCTTTGTATTCACTGGTTCACAGCCCCTTGCTCTCAAGGGTCCCACTCTTGGTTGAATGCCCTGATGTCATCAATTCTTAATAACTTTTACCACCAGGCTGGGGGCTTATAATGGCACAGCTTTTATTATCTTACAGTTCTGGAGTCTGAAGTCTAACATGGGGCTGCAGGGCCGTGTTTCTTCTGGAAGCTGTCAGGGAGAATCCTCATCCCTCCTTTCCCAGCCTCTGGAGGCCGCCTGCATTCCGTGGCTCGCGGCCCCTTCCTCCATCTTCAAAGCCAGCAGTGCTGCATCTTCTCTTCCCTGTCACCTCTGCTTCCATCATCACATCTTCTCTCTCTGACTCTGACCCTCTTTCCTCCCTCCTAAAAGGACCTGTGATTAGGCTGGGCCCAGATTATCCAGGATAATCTCCCACCTCAAGATCCCTAATTTACTCACATCGGCAAAGTCCCCTTCTTTGTCTTCAGCCACTCTCCTCCTCACCCACTCTGCTCCCACCTTACTAGAAATTCCAGTTCTCCATCCTTCCTCAGGACCTTTGCTCATGCAGTTGCTTCAACTTGGATTAGTTTTCCTGTAACTCTTTGCATGTCTCTCTGCCATTCTGGTGGATTCAGCTTAAACATCAACTTCGTGGAGAAATCTTTCCTGATCACCAGATCTAAAGTTAATTCATTCCATTATTTTCTCTCCTCAAGGCCTCTTGGTTTCTTTCACAACATTTTTCACAACTTGTCATGGCTTGGTTACTGGTTTACTTTTGTCTATCTTCTTCCCTAAATTTCAAGCTTCCTGAGCTCAGAGATCTGTTGCTTGCTGCCACATACCCAGCACCTAGTATAGTGCCTGTCACCTGGTAGGTGTGCAGCACTTGGTTGCTGTATAAGTGGAACACGTAAGCCAGTGTCCCAGGAACCTACGCCTTCCTTCACATGGATGACCCAGCAGGGTCTTTGTTGGAGTGTGTGTTCCCCGAGGTCCCCACAATCAAGGGCTACATCCTCTTCAGCTCTGTGGTCACAGTCTCTGCCTCTGAGAGGCCCAGATTCTAGAAATGGGAGACCAGGTTAGAACCTTGGCTTCGCCTCTTACAACATGTCTTAGATAGCCTTGGCTACGTGACAAACACCCCCCAAAACATAATGGCTTAAAAACAACAGTTTATTACTTTTCATGATTCTGTGATTAGCTTAGTGCCTCATCTGCTGGTTTTGACTGGGTTCCCTCAGCTGGAGGGTCAGCCGAGCTGGAAGGTCCAGATGGCCTCCCTCGCATGTGTGGCAGCTGGTGCTGGCTGTTGGCTGGGTGGCCTCAGTTGACCTCTCATCTTCCAGTGGGTGAGACCTGCTTCCTTTTGTGGAGGTTTCGGGTCAGCAAAGACAGAAGCTGCCAGGCTTCTTGAGGCCTGAGCTTGGGGCTCGAGCAACACTACTTCTGGCGCATTCTATTAGTCAAAGCAAGTCATGAGGCTAGCCTGGATTTAGGGGAGTGGAGAAGTAGAATCTGCCTCTTGGTGGGAAGAACAACAGGGAATTTCTGGCCATATTTGATCTTCCATAGTAGGCTGTAAAGCCTTAGGTAAGAGACTTAACCTCTCTGGGCCTTACTTTCCCCCCTCTGTGAACTGGGTCTATTGGCATCTATCTTATAGAATTATTTGTGGGAATGAAACATGATGCACACAAAGTGCTTAGCACACAACCTCTCTCATTGAAAGTGCCCATTGAATAGAAACTGTTATTATTGCTGTTAATGTTATTACAGTGTTTATAGTGGGAACTTAGCAAATGATGGATGGGTGGATGGGTGCGTGGACGGGTGGGTGGATAGATGGATGGATGGGTGGATAGATGGATGGACGGGTGGATGGATGGAAGGATGGATGGATATGGGGGGGGTGGATGGATAGGTGGATGAACAGACAAATGGCTTTTGGTATTCAAACAGTACGCAACCCTGATGACTTATCTGGAGGTGAGAAGTCATCTCATTTCATGAAGTTCAGAGTAAACAGCAGCTCTTTGCTGTTGAGTTCAAACAGTGATTTCTAGAGAGACCTGCCCTCTTGCTCAGTTGACGTTTGTCATCTGTATGTGGGAAGTGGGGAAGGTCAGGCAGTCCTACAGCAGGCTTCGTGCACACTCCCTCTTTCTGTCTCTCACACACACACATCCCCACCTCCTCGGCCTTGGTTAAATGTAACCAAACACTAACACTTGTGACAAACACAGCCAAGCTTCCCACTGGAACGCTGAGCAACAAACCACATGTAGTTGCAGCCCAGGGGGGTTTGTTGACATACATTCCCCCAGGCGCTGGCCGGTGTGGGTGAGGCTGGGACGGGTGGCGGTGAGGGGCTCCCCAGCTGGCTGTTCCAGAACAGAGCCCGCCTCCTTCTAGGTCCTGCTTCAGGGACCTGGCACATCCCCCTGGAGCCAGAGCCTGTCCCCAGGGCTGCCATGGGCAAAGGTGCAGAAAATCTTCCTGGAAAAGATGGTCTTTAAGAACATTTTGCCTCTGGGATTGGCCAGGTGAATTGTGAGAGGGACCTGCTAGTGACATTTTTTCCTACACCAGCCTGACACCGGGTGTGGGAGAGGTGGGGGGTGGATGGGCAGGGAGGTGCGTGAACTTCCTCGGGCTGCCATAATGGATCACCACAAACCTGCTGGTATAAGACAACAGAAATTTACCCCCTCACAGAGGCGAGAAGTCTGAAATCAGGGTGTCAGGAGGGCTGTGCCCCCTCCAAGGGCTTTAGGGAAGAATCCTCCCTTGCCTCTTCCAGCTTCTGGTGGCTTCCCATAGCCCTTGGTGTCCCTGGCTTGTGGCAGCATCCCTCCAGTCTCTGCCTCCATCTTCACATGGCCTTCTCCCTGTGTGTCTTCTCCTCTTCTAAGGATGTCAGTCATTGGGTTTAGGGCCCACCCTAATCTAGTATGACCTCATTTTGATGACATCTGCCAAGGCCCTATTTCCAAACAAGGTCACATTCTAAGGCTCTGGGTGGACATGAACTGGGGGCAGCACCATGCCACCCAGTACAGGAGGTAAGGCAGAGGCAGACAGGTAGGGATCGGGGAGGGTCAGGATGCTGATAGCAAGGCTTCCACGGTAGCAACCGGAAGGCTGTGAGCAGAGCAACACTGCCTTTACACTCGGCCAAGTCTGGCCCTATGACTTGGAGGGGCCCACACTGGTCCTTCTCCAGCCGGGCCCCTTCCCACAAGGCAAGGAGCCGTGGAGCCAGGGAGATGCGCCCACGTGGTCCCCACGACTCCCCACTTCTGGGCCAAGTCCTAGGTGTCCAGAACTCTGGAACCCCCTTCCTCAGCAGCACTGAGCCACTTCCAAAGGCTGCTCAGGTGTCTCCCCTGGCTCTGCCCTGCTGAGGGCAGGCTGGCTTCCAGTGTGTGCACCCCTAAACCCACGGGAGGCTCAGGGGCAGGCATTTGTGGGGCTTAGGACAGAACTTGGACTTGTAGCCTGGGGTATGTTCACAGGCCCCTCCAGGCAGAGTGGAGAGTGTGGGGAGAGAAGCGGGTGGTCTGTGGAACTCCAAGGAGTCTGGGAGAGTTCTGAGTTCGGATCTGGCCTTCCGGGTCGTGGTGAAGGTGTGTTCCTTAAAGAGGGAGGCTAGGACGTATTTTATTTACATGGTTTCTGAGCTTGATATCTGACTTTAAACCTGTAGACATACAGTGTACATGGGCTCTTGCTCTGGGCCCTAAACACATTACAGACTGTGAGTTGAGATGGAGGCGCCTGGGAGCCTCTGGACTCAGGCTCTAAGAATTACCTTTGGTTCATCACTCCCTGAGTTATGTCGCGTGTGTGTGTGTGTGTGTGTGTGTGTGTGTGTGTGTGTGTGTGTGTGTGTTTAACATTTCGTTGGTCTCCCTTACTAGCATATAAGCTTCATGAAAACAGGGACCTTTTTCTTCTCACCTGTAAAGTGGGATTAATAGTAGTCACTGCAGGACTTCCCTGGTGGCCCACTAGTTAAGAATCCGCCTGCCAATGCAGGGGACACGGGTTCGATCCCTGGTCCGGGAAGATCCCACATGCCGCGGAGCAACTAAGCCTGTGTGCCACAACTACTGAGCCTGCGCTCTAGAGCCCGCGAGCCACAACTACTGAGCCCACGTGCCACAACTACTTAAGCCTGCGCGCCTAGAGCCCGTGCTCCACCAAGAGAGAAGGCACCACAGTGAGAAGCCGGCACACCGCAACGAAGAGTAGCCCCCGCTCGCCGCAACTAGAGAAAGCCCGCGCGCAGCAACAAAGACCCAATGCGGCCAAAAATAATAATAATAATAGTAATAGTCACGGCTTCATAGAGTTACCAGAGGAGCAAGAGAGCGAGAGCGTGTGGATGCGAAGCCGGGAGTGCAGGGCCCGGCCCTCAGCGAGCGCCCTGTGAGCTCTGCTCAGGCTGCTGTTGGTTGTCTCTGGAGCCCCAGCACAGGGGAGGGTGCCCGGGAGGTGCTTTGCAAGTGCTTTGTGGAATAAATGACGGAGCGGCTGAGGGTGCAGGGGACTGTGTCCTCCCCAGCTCTCGGCCTTGCTGACTTTGTTCCTGAAGGCCAGGTTGGACCAAGGGGTTGCGTGATTCTCAGAACGTCCCCAGAGGCAAATGTGTGCTATCAGATCCATAAACGCAGGCTCTCCCGGCAACGCTTTATGACCAGATTGGCATTTTGAGCCCATTCCTCTGGATGCCGAGGGGAGCCATATTGGAGGAGGGGGCAGGCGTGTACGTAGGAGTGTATATAGGTGAACCATGTGGGAGGCGGCTCTACAAGGCCGAGGTTTTGAGAAATGAGGACAGCTTGGGTAGGGGTGGAGAGGTGAACAGGGAAAGGAGTAAACTGCTTGCTTCCAGGGCTGCCGAGCAGGTCGATGGGCAGGACTTAGTGAGGCTTGGGTGAGGCTGGGAGGGGTCGGGGATGACACCTGGTTTCCGGTTAGCCTCACCAGACTGAAGGAGGTGCTATCCCTGAGGTGGGGGGCCCCGGGGGAAATCAGACTCGAGGGGAGGCTCTCAAATTCAGCTTCGGACCAGTTGAATTTGATAAGCCGCCGAGACATCCGTTAGACCAGGTTTGAATCCCTGAGCACATCCTGGCAGTACTGTCTGCACCAGGCTCCCTCACTCCTCTGAGCCTTGGTTTTCCTGTCTGCAAAACAGAATACCTCACCAGGTGATTATAAGGACCCTATGTGGGGATACGTGCAAATCGCCCAACCCAGAGCCAGGCACCATGAAGAGAAAACTATGTGTCAGTATTATTCACTCTGTCAGTTATAAGCAACAGACACACAAGGCAAATTGGCTTAAACAGACAAATAATTTACTTTAACTAAAATCCAAGAAATAGATCTGAGATCCCCAGAGCTGCATGCAGAACTCAAGCATCATCACAGGGGCTCCTTATCTCCCTCAGGCACCTTCCACGTGTGTTCACAGTGGTCACTAGCTCAGCAAATCCAGTGGCAAGAGCGGGGACTCTTTTCCTATAATTCTGGCAAAAAAAAAAAAAGGCACAAGAACAATTCTGATTGGCCCAACTTGGTTATGTGCCCATCCCAGAGCCAATCACTGTGGCCAGGCTTGGGTCATATGATTTCCCCTGTGGCATGGCTCCCCTGTCGGGGAAAGATAAAGCTGTGCAAGGAAAACCAGCAGACGTCCATCATGTTCTCTGTCTGTCCGGTGGGAGTTTCAGGATGGGAGGAGATGTGTGTGTAAAGTTTCCAGCACAATAGCCAAGACATGGAGTCAACTTAAATGTCCATTGACAGATGAATGGAGAAAGAAAACGTGGTACATGCAATGGCATATCCAGCCTTAAAAAGAAGGAAATTCTGAACTATGTGAACACTTGGATGGACCTTGAGGACATTAGGTTAAGTGAAATAAGCCAGACACAGGACAAACACTCCATGGTACCACTTATGTGAGAAATCTAAAATAGTCAAACTCAGAGAACCAGAGAATAGAATGGGGATTTCCAGGGGGTGGGAGGAGGGGGAAATGGGAAGATATTGGCCAAGGGGTACAAAGCTTCAGGTCTGCAAGATGACTAAGTTCTGGAGATCTAATGTACAGCACGATAATGATAGTTAAGAACACTGTATTGTACACTTAAAATTTTACCAAGAGGGTAGATCTTATGTTAAATGTTCCTATCACAAGAAAAAAGAATAGTAAAGAAGGTGGGAGGAAATTTTTAGAAGTGATGGATATATCTATGGCATAGATTGTGATGGTAGTTTCACCCGTGTATACTTATTTTTTATTTTTAATTGAACTATAGTTGACAATGTGTTCATTACTGCTGTACAGCAACGTGATTCAGTTATACATATGTATACATTCTTTTTTAACTATTCTTTTCCATTATGGTTTATCACAGGATATTGAATATAGTTCCCTGTGCTATACAGCAGGACCTTGTTGTCTGTCCATTCTATATATAAAAGCTCACATCTGCTGACCCAAACTTCTACTCCATCCCTCCCCCAACCCCCTCTCCCTTAGCAACCACCAGTCTGTCCTCTGTGTCTCACAGGTGTATACTTATCTCCAAACTCAACAAGTTGTATACATTAAATATAGATAGCTTTTTGTATGTCAATCATACCTCAGTAAAGAGGTTTAAAAAATAAAAATAAAGTTTCTGGCGCAAAGTAGGAGCTCAGTTCACGGTGGCTGCTTGCATCAGGATTCTGGAGGTGAAACACCAGAACGGCCCGCCGTGATGCCCTTACCGTCTACATGTTTTAAAGTCCTTTACAAATGCAGCCTCTCGGCAACAACCCCCCATCCAACGGCACCTACTTTTCCTCAACCCCCTTCAGCCTTTCACCAAGCTTAAGAGATGGCACGGGAGAGGTCAGTCAGGGGAGGATTGAGGCATGTCCCAGCCCATGGCAGGGCACCATGCTGTCATCTTTGGTCAACCATGGACAGGCCGTGGGCTGACCCCAACCTGGAGACCCAGGGACTCCCTATTCCTCCAGGACCAGTGGGAAATTCCAGGACCTCTGGCATCCCCCCAACAGCCTGCACTCCAGAGAGAGGCAGACAAGATCAAGAGAATGGGTTTTGCACAGTTAGACAAAGACTTTGATGGTTCATAACATCAGGGAGAAAATTCCAATACCCCGGGGCAAGCTACGATGTGGATGTTCCTTTCAGCAACCTGCTTCTGATTGGAACTGCCCGGAGCCTCCCTGCCAATCAGCATGGGCGCTGAGAAATTGGAATTTTATAGCTTAGCAACGAGAAATCTGGAGGAACTCTGGAATTAATTTAAGGAAACGGGGAGGAAAAAAAAAAAAAAAACGAAGAAGGAAATTAGTAGCCAAATAACCAGACTGTCTGATTTTATTATTACCTTTGTGGCCGAGGCAAGTCATGAACATTTTTGGCATTAAGTACAAGCAGAGAGGGAACCAGCCAGCCATCTTGTCTCAAACTCTGCGATAATGTTTTGTTTTTGTTTTGTTTTCCTGCACTGGTGCTGGGATAGGGATGTGAACAGAGCCAAGAAAGAACAGACAAAACAGGTACAATAATTAAAGAAAAACCACACCCAGTCTTGTCTGCCACAGCTCCGTCCAGGAGCCTCTTGGCCAGTCTTTTTCTGGAATCATCTTCTATCATGTGACATCATGGATACCAGCCTGTCTGAAATGGGAACTGGAGGTCACGGCAGCTATAGAGGGTTTCTGCAATTTCAGATGGAGGCCTAGTCAGAGGTGATGATGGTGTTGGTTGGTCCATTCGATCACTGTTTATTGAGTGTCATTCATGGGTCACCGTTGAGTCAGGGGCTGTAGAACAGAAGTGGATATCACATTACTGGTCCCTGCCCCTGTGGGTGGAGAGTCTAGCTGGGGCGGGGGGGGGCCTAGATAGTAATAATCAGTTAATTATATAAGGCATGAAACCCCAGTACTTCTGTGGGGACTTGGTTCTGGTCCTCATGTCCTAGAAAACATCCATTTGGATGCCTCGCTGTGAGACAGCGTGATCAACTCATCCCAGTTGGCCCAGGACTTTCCTGATTTAAGCACCTAAAGTTCCCAATCCTGGGAAGCCCCAGGATGACTGGTCACCCTACCTTGGGACAGGATGAACTGGGAAAATAAGCCTCCCTTACCACGTGGGGCTTCCCTGTACCTTCTCCCCAAGCAGCCTGGACACAGGTTAAACAGCCCATTCAGCCTGCGGCTTGGAACAAGTTACTTGGCCTCTCGGGGCCACTGCTTCCTCATTTGCAAAATGGGGTTTGACCTGGAGAGCTTTTGGCCTCCTGGTAGTTCTGGTTTCCCAGCCCTGCTGCTGCATTTCAGAGCTTAATCAATGCAGACGGCCGAGCAAAGGAGACAGGGCCACGCACCCACGGTGCAGCCGTGGGCAAGTTATCTCACCTTTAATGCCTAGTTTCCTCCTCCATAAAATCGTAGTGATAATAGTACTTACTTCGTGGAAATATGAGCACTCAGTTAAGTGAAAATATTCTATAGGTCTGGCATAGCAGATAGTCAGTAGCTGGAAAGTGTGGATATCCTGGTTAATGAAAAGTATGATTTAGAGTTATGATCTTTCATAAGTAGTGACTGCCAGTTTTCAAAAAAAATTTTTTTAAACATGTACTTTATCACAGTACATACTCTTAAGATTGCCTTTTACCTCCGGGTGTCTAGTTCCATAAGGTAGAGACTAGGTCCTTTTTGCCACTGTCTCCCCCATAATAAAGATTTGTTGAGTTCGTTGAGGTCACATCATGCCCATTTTACAGGTGAGAAAATTGAGACTCAGGGAGGTTAAAGGTCCTGCCATTAAGTGGAGAAATCAAAAATTGAACTTGGATCTGATTCAGGGCCCTGTCTCTCCACTAATTGGTCTCTACTTCCTCAGGGGATGCGTAGGGAGAGCACGAGTGACGGCAAAGGGGTGCAAGGAGGCAGATCTGGTGGCGGGGGGTGGGACTGTGAAGATCTGACTAGGAATTCTCCAAAGGGAGCGGCCACGGTGGGCCGAGCACAACACCAGCAGCCTGGCCGGATCCTCATGTGGACAGGAACCTTTTAGATGCTGCTTTCTCACCTCACTGATTGCCATGGAGACAGGAGAGGGTGTGCACACATGCACGCGCTGAGATGTATCTCAAACCTGCTACCCAGGCTTGCCCAGAGATGCCAGCAGTGGTGGGCAGGTCAAACCAATACACAAGTGCACACAAGAGTAGAGTACATGGTACCATAAACCCCAGCTATCCATCACCCAGCTTCAATAATCACCAACTCTCAGCCAACCTTGTTGCATCTATACCCCCTTCCCCTCCTCCCTCATCCCAGATACTCAGATACTACACAAATTCCAGACACCAACCATTTCTTCTGCAAATATTTTCGTTTATGACTCCAAAAGAAAAAGGATTTTTTTTTACCACCATCACACCTACTAACAGTAATGCTTTAATATCAGCAAATATCCAGTGTTCAGAATTTTCTGGTTGTCTCATGACTGTTTTCTTTACAGTTAAAATCAGGATTCATATAAGGTTCATACAGTGTGACTGGTTGATACGCCTCTTACGCCTTCTTAATCTGTGGGTTCTCCCTCCCTTCCTCTTTCTTCTCTTGCAATTTATTTGTTGAGGAAACTGGGTTGGTTGTACTGTAGAGTGTTCCAGTCTGGATTTTGCTTATTGCGTCCCCGTGCTGGTGTTATACGTGTTCCTCTGCCCACTCTGTTGCTTGTAAATCAGTAGTTAGATCTAGAAGTTCACTTAGATTCATGTTTGTTTTTTGTGTTTGTATGACTACTTCCTAGTGGCTGTTTTGTATTTCTATTTGAAGGCACATAATGTGTGGTTGTCCCTCTTCATGATGTTAGTAGCCATTGATGATCACTGTCTAGATCCATTAGAGGTTGAAAAGGGTGGCTTACTAATTCTATCCTTCGGTCTTTGTTTGTTAGCTGGAATATGTCTATAAAGAAACTTCCCCTGATCAGCCATTTGGTTACGGTAAAGTATGGTTCATACCAGAAAGGATAAATGCTTGACTCTTTCCCCTGTATTTGACAGTTTTCAAAATAAGAAGTTCATCCCAGGGAGTTCCCTGGTGGCCTAGTGGTTAGGATTCCGGGCTTTCACTGCCATGGCCCGGGTTCAATCCCTGGTCTGGGAACTGAGATCCTGCAAGCCATGCAGTGTGGCCAAAAGGAAAGAAAAAAAAAAAAGTTGGTCCCAACATCCTCCAAAGATGACAAATGAGTTTATGCGTTTCTGTTTTTCTAAGTATCATTGTGAACTTACAGATTTGGACATACATAACACATTTCCATCCGTTGCAGTTATTATTCCTATTGATGCTCACAATGTCCCATCTTTGGCCAGTGGGAGCCTCTTCACGTTGTCTTCCCGCCTCCTTTTTGATATGTCCCCATGACAGCTTCTGAGCTACTTGGATGATAAGGTGTTCCAGGCTCATCTTGCATATCTCCTGCCTCAGACCTCGAATCAGCCCTATCTCCACAGAACCTGCAGAGAGCACTTCTAGTTGGAAGTGGTGTTTAGAGACCACAACGTGGGTGCTGGGAGTGCTCACTGTTAGTGAATTGCCCATTATTTCTAACCTTTTCAGTGGACAGGGGTAGGAAACATGTGCTTTATTTTGTAAGGCAAAATACTGATGCTTCCCATTCAAACTGGGGACTCCAGGTTCTTCACTTCATCTCTGTGATCTTACATCCGCATCTCCTTTCTTGCATGACAGCGTGACAAAGCCTGTTTGTAAAAGCAGAGCTCCCCTTTGTGTCTCCCGCCAAGCAGGAAGCATATGAGAAAGCACTTAAGCCTTTCCCTCAGAAATGAACCCGAGGCCTCTGATTTGGAGGCTTAGAAGTGGCTCTGAGAGAAGCCCATGTCAGGACCCACAAGGGACCACATTCTCATGGCAGACGAACCAGCTCCTCCCACCATCCTGTGTGTGGATCCTCTCATCTAACTGCTCTTAATCCTGGCTGCACACTTGAGTCACATGGGGAATTATAAAAACCCCTCTCAGTCACAATTAAGTCAGAATCTCTGGGCCTGGGAGCCTAACATCACTACTGTTTTTTAAAGCGGTCCAGGTAATTTTAATGTGCAGCCAGGGTTTAGAATCACTACTCTAGTCCTTGCTTCTCAGCCGAAGGAAGAGAAGGAAATGAGGGGTATAGCAGATTCTGCCTTCAAAGCCCATTAGCTTGGGATTGAAACCTAGCACTGCCAGTTTCTACCTGTGAAATACCTGGAATGGCACAGAGCAGTGGAACCTTCTGCAGTAATCAAAATCTATATCTGCACTGTCCAATGTGGTAGCCACTAGCCCCATAGGGTTATTACTGCAACCTAGGAAGTGAATTTTTGGATTTAAAAAATTTTAACAACTTACACAGAAATAGCCACAAGTGGCTAGTAGCTACCATCTTGGACAGTGCCACTCTGCAAAATTACTTAACATCGAGGAGCCTCATCTCTGTAAAATAAGGACAAATAAGAGTGACTTCCTTGGGCTGTTGTCAGGATTAGAGATAATGTATATTAAGTGCCTGGTGCACATAAGACATTCGATAAAATGCTGCTTATTTTCCTTATTAACATCAGCCTGTCACTCCTTAAAGAAAAAAAAAAAAAAGCTTGCCTGGAAAATGAGTGCTCAAAAGCACCCCACCACACAGACTAAAAATTCTGAGCTGTTCCAGAGAAACTCACAGAAAATATTCCTTAATTGTAGAAGTTCAATTACAGCAGGAGGTTATCAGTTGCAAGGGCTGTATTTCATTACAGATCTAGCCACAGCTCAATAAATTAAGCAATCACTCAATATAACATGTTGCTTTAATCCCCTCTTGGAACAAATTCAAGTTGCTTGGTTTTATATTAGCACAGCTCTTGAAAGGCAACTCACATTGGCCTCATTTCTGTTTTCTCAATTCATCAGCCCCTCTCTGGATAAATCTTTGCGTCTGCTGACTAGCAGGGTGGAGGATTCCAAGGCGAGCAGACCTCCTTTTATCAAAACCGGAGTGTTTTCCATCCTCTGGCCTCGACACGTTCCATGTTTCACGCGCTGAAATTACTGGCAAGTTTATCTGCGGCAAAGACAGAAAGAGACCAAGAGGCAAGAGCCCAGTTCTGAAACACCTCTCAGCAGCCCAGTTCGGATGTGCAAAGCAAACGGTGGCGACTTTTCCACCCTCATCTTCTCTCTAGTGGTTTATCCTCTCACAGTAGAATTTCATTTCCCCTAGAAACTTGGCACTGGAGGTGTCAGCCCGGGAACATATTTGTTTGTGTAAATTAAAAGAAGAATATGTTTTGACCATATTTAAGTTCTGACCGCACTAAAGAAATAAACACTGAGTTGCACAATGCATCCGCTGCACGGTTCTGGCCCACCTCCCCAAACTCTGCCTTTGTTTATAAAACCCAGACGAGAACTGTGAGTGGCTTAGCACCTCAGAAAGCCACAGGGACAACTTTGGAGGCCGTGTCCACCCTCACCCAGGTCCACATGGAAAGTCCACTTACCTGAGTTTGAGATTTGCTTCCTCCTGACGTGCTGCATCCTTGCCAAGGGGGGCGAGGGTGTTGGAAACAGACACCCTCACTTGTGCCTTGTTGATGGGCCTGTGAATGATGCCACCTTGGTGAAGGGCACTGGGCAATAGCTGTAGAAATTTAAAAATGCACATATCCTCTGACCTAGAAATTCCACTTCTAGGAATGTATCTGATGAGGATACTGGGACACATGCCAGAGAGTATGTATGTTACAACTGCAAAATCCTGGAGTTAACTGAAATGCTGGCCAGTGGGGGACAGCTTAAGTATGGTGCATTGCTAGAAGTCATTAGAAAGATTGTGGTGGGACAGAGGGCTGTCATGTCTTCAGGATATATTATAACGCCCAGCCCCTCCAATTTTCTTAATGTTAGGAGCCAAAAAAGTATATGCTCTCGGGCCGCGATAGTGAGAGGCCCGCGCACCGCGATGAAGAGTGGCCCCCGCTTGGCGCAACTAGAGACAGCCCTCGCACAGAAACGAAGACCCAACACAGCCAGAAAAATAAATAAATAAACAAATGTGGGGTTTAAAAAAAAAAAAAGAAAAGAATTTAAAATTAATCAATACAATCATAAATAGCATGTAGGTCAAATAATAAAGCATAATTAAAATTAGAAAAATATTTTAAAAAAAAAAAGTATATGCTCTCGAATATGGTTAGAAAATTTATGAAGATTATGCGGACTGCATACAGTGGTTACATTTAAAAAGTGAAACTGGAGTTAGAGAAAAAATGCAAAGGGGCTCCTTTATTTCCCCTATTTCCTCTGACCAGGGCAATGTAATACAACAATAATACTCTTTTTCATTACGTATCTGTCAGGCCAATGGAGTGGTGGTAGGAATCTTTGCTTTTCTCGTCTTTATGCCAATCATACAGTGGACTGAATGGCGATCCCCAGAGAGAGAAAAGCTATGTCCACTTCTCTCCCAGAACCTTCACAGGTTTCCTCATATGGAAAAAGATGTGATTAAGTTAAGGGTCTTGAGAGGTGGAGTTTACCCTGGATTATTCGGATGGGCACTAAATGCAGTTACATGCATCCTTGTATGAGAGAAGCAGAGACAGACAGACAGAAGAACGTAGGAAGATGGAAGCAGAGATGGGAGTGATGCAGCCACATGTCAAGGAACACTGGAGCCACCAGAAGCTGGAAGAGGCAAGGCATGGATTTTCCTCTGGAGCACCTGGGAGGAGTATAGCCCTACCAGAGTTTGGACTTCTAGCCTCCAGAACTTTGAAATAATAGATTTCTATAGTTTTAAGCCACTCGGTTTGTAGTAATTTGTTATGGCTGCCCTAGGAACCTAATACATCACCTGACACCTGTAAAACACATGAAGTGCATAGGGAGAAACAAATTTGGCAAGACTGTGGTTTTTGGTGAATTCATTCATTCCACAGATATTTATTGAGCATCTACTAGGTGCTGAGGAGACAGCAGGGAACAAATCAAAGATGGCTGCCCACCTGGAGCTGACATTTCAGTGAGAGAGAGAGGGAGAGAGAGGGGGAGAGAGAGAGGAGGTAAAATAAATAGAACATGGAGAAAGACTGATGGTGGTGGAAGGGAACAAGAAAGAGAACAAGAAAGCATGGAAGAGGGGCAGGGGTCAAGAAGGGGACTGGGAGAATGCAGTTCCCAGGTGACACTGAAGTAGAAGCCTGAAGGGGTTGGGCGCACAAGCTGTGTGTCCACCTGAGGGAAGAGTATCTGGCGAAGGAAACAAGTATAGAACTTGACCCTCTGAGTGATCCATCTGTTGACCAGACTCAGTAGGAGGGAGTGACCCTTTCTTCCCTCCTCCTCCTTTCCCTCCCTCTCTCCCGCATTTGCTGCCCACCTGCTGTGTGCCAGCTGCTGGGGGTGCAAAGATGAGTGAGACGCAGGTCCCCAGGCTCAAGGTCATGGGGGGTAACAGTCATAAGTAAATCGTCGCAAATATAATGTGGTGGGCATTGGAGCAGAGGCCACGGCAAGCTGCAGGCTCCATCCTTGGTGGAGAGCAGGGTGGGAAGGGGAGGTGGGTGTATGTTGGGAATGAGGTCGGAGAGAAGCAAGCAAGCAAGCAGGCAGAGGGCAGGACTTGAAGTCCAAGAATAAGTGTTTAGCTCTGATTCAGTGGTAGATTAATTGGAGCGGGGGAGCATGGAGATGTGTCTGGGGAATCTCTCATTCCCAAGGACAGCAGGCAAACTTAGGGGAGAATGAGCTCTGAGGATAACCTACCCCTTTTAGATTCACACAATCCGTGAAGAGGGAAAAACAGTTCCCAAGTCCTGAAATGGGATGCTTCGGACCATACGGAAACCAGAGCTGATCTGATTGAGGAAGACGAGAGATTCATTACTCAGGTAGCTATGATGAAGAACAAAAGAGGCTGAGTTGCTCTTGGATCCAGGGACAGAACGCAGCGCCAGTCTCTCTCTCCGCCCCATACTCCCATCCCAATCCTCATTTCTCCCTTCCTCCATACTGGCCTCAGTCTCTGTGGTCACAGATAGCTCTGGAGGCTGGAGAGGGGCTGGGAAAAGCAGCCTTCTCACCAGCTGTAGTTAGGGTAATCCTGGATTGGCCCTGCTTGGGTCACATGACCACACCTGGACCAATCACTGCAGCCCAGCTCAGAAGTGGGCTGCTGTGATTGGTTGTATTTGAGTCACGTGTCTATGCCTGGACCAATTACTATAGCTGAGGCTTGGGTGCTGTAAGCGACCATCTTTGGCCATATTCCCACTGGACATCGTGTCCGTTAACGGAAGCTGGGGGGAGAAAGTGCTGGCAGGTGAAAAAACAAAAATAAAACCCTGAGCCGTCTACCTCCTCCAGAGCCTTCTCCTGGTTGTGCTGCTTCCACATTCACTCTGCTGAGAATTGCCAAAATCCTGTGTTGGGCTTTGCTTTAAGATCCACTGTCTATAAACCCCAAAGCTGCCAGCCGAATTTACTCAGACCTGTTGTTGGTTTTTTTTTTTTGCCGTTGTTATATTATTTTAATCAAATGTAAAATGTTCTCTTCCTCTTTGGTTTATGATTGCCTCTCCTGCCCCTACGGGTAGGAACTGTGTCTGTCGTGTTGACTACTATATTACTCATGCCTGGTACTCAGTCTCTTATGTATAAGTCCTCAAATAATTGAACGAATGAATGAATGTTCACTCATTCATTGAACATGCCACAGAGACAGGAGGCGCTGCAAGGTCCTTATCTGCTCTCTTCAGTGAGTCCCTCTCTTCCACTCTCTCCCTCCTTCTCAGTCGTGTTGGTTCCCCTTCATGACAAGGTTTCGTTAGTCTTAGTGCAACCTTGCAGTGTCATCCCAACACAAACTGCAGGCTCTGAATCTCTAGGTGAATTCTTGGGTTGAGAGTCTAGATAAGCATGAGAAATAAGGTTCATTTGCTTGGTGGAGGCTGTCCTTTGAGAAGGATAATGGAGCTCTCTCTGAGCTGGGAGGGATTGGGTGCCATGATGGTTGCCAGTGTCTACCATGGCCACCTGCCTCTAGTGGGTATCCCTGGTCTGCTACTGCTCTGGATTGGTTGCTCACCAGCAGGCCTCTGTCCTGCAGCCCTGTCATTTGCCGTGATATCACGGTACACTCCGAGTCCAGGACAAACTGGTGTGGCCAAATAAAACAACCGCAGGTTCTTAGGGAAGAAGGCTTAAGACAAATGGCTATTTTTTAAAAAGTACTTATAACCCACATGTCAGCTGGGGTCATCTTATTTTTGGAGATTCCAATGGAACGGACTTAAACGCTGTCCCACATGCCATGAGAGACCCAACTCTCCTTTCCAGAGATGGGGGGTGAGGGATGCTCGTGTCTCTCCTAGGCACCCAAAGCTCAAAATTCCTGCAGCCAATCAATCAGTTCTCAGTTCTGCTCGGGCGCCCTTTTGCTGGCCTCATGGGCGCATGACTTGTGCTGTTGTACAGGATCTACGTTAAGTTTGATGTTCTACTGTTGTCATCTTGAACTTCTTAGTAATTTCTGAACAAACGGCTCCACATTTTCATTTTGCAAATCCTGTAGCTAGACTTGCTTCAGTCAGGAGCATTCCTTTCCCACCCCACACTGACTCACTCTAGACTATGCCCCAATTCCTCCACTGTCCCCAAATTCCATCCACACAAGGATATGGGTATAGGAGACTTGGCCTGAAGGTTTGGGATGAAAGGAAATGTTGACCTCTCAGCCAAGTTAACGGCATAAAGTGCAGTGTATGAACTGGCTTCAAACTACTCAGTGGGGAACAATGGTGGAGGGAAGGCAGGTGAAACAAGACTGGCAAAAGGTTGATCGTTGTTGAACCTGGATGATGGGTGCAGGGTGCTTTCTTATTTTCAGTATGGTAGGAAACTTCCATAATACAAAGTTGAAAAAGGCACTATATGATGTGCCTCCGGCAGGTCCTCAAAATGTTAAAATGGAGTTGCCGTATGACCCAGCAATTCTACTCTAGATATATTACTCCAAAGAAATGAAAACATACGTCCACACAAAAACACATGAATATTCATAGCTGAATTATGCATAACTGCCAAATGTCTATCAACTGACAACTGGATAAATAAAATATGGATGTTATCTGTCATAAAAAGGAATGAAGTTCTGATATGGGCTACAGCATGGATGAACCTTTCTAAAAATTTTTTTAAAAATGTATTTATTTTTGGCTGCATTGGGTCTCTGTTGCTGAGTGCGGGCTTTTTCTAGTTGTGGCGAGCGGGGGCTACTCTTCCTTGCGGTGGCTTCTCTTGTTGCGGAGCACAGGCTCTAGGTGCGTGGGCTTCAGTAGTTGTGACGTACGGGCTCAGTAGTTGTGGCTCGCTGGCTCTACAGTGCAAGCTCAGTAGCTGTGGTGACAGGCTTAGTTGCTCCACGGCACGTGGGATCTTCCCGGACCAGGGCTCAAACCCATGTCCCCTACATTGTCAGGCAGATTCTTAACCACTGTGCCACTAGGGAAGCCCAGCATGGATGAAGCTTGAGGACACAAATGCTGAGTGAAAGATCAGTAACAAAGGATCACATACTGTATGATTCCATTGGTAGGAAATATGCAGAACAGGCAAATCTACAGAGACAGAAAGTAGATTAGTGATTGTTTAGGGGTGGGGGCTGGGGGAGGCACTGGAAGATTGGGGTGGGGGGTGACTGTTAAAGGGTATGGGGGTTTCTTTCTGAGGGCATAGAACTGTTTTAAAATTGATTGTGATGATGGTCGCACAACTCTGTGAATATACTCAAAGCCATTGAGTTGTGCCCTTGAAATGGGTGAATTACATGGTAAATGAATTATATCTCAATAAAACTGTTGGGGGAGAAAGTCATGTCCTCCCCCGACCCCCTTCTCCCGCCAGGAATCCTTAGGCTCCAGCCTCCTGCCTTTGGGAAATCTCTCCCTCCTCCACCCTCTCTCTGCACGCGTGTGCGTGTGCACACACACACACACAACTTTCCATCTCCCCTTCCTGTTACCTTCTTCTGCCTTAAGACATTTTTCATTCTTTTGCCATTGCCACCAACTACAGAGAAGTGCCTTCCCCAAAGAGAAGTTCCTTCCACAGCCAAAGTGCCCCGTAGAGGTGTTTTCCTAAACACTGTGCTCTTTAAGTTACTCACTTCCCTTTCAGTCCTTGCACGCAGGGGAACAAGGTCGTGAGGAAAGGAGCACGAGGTGTGCTGCCTCCATTTCTTCTGCCTTCGGTTTGTGAGCTTTTCGCAGGGCTTCCAACAGCGCTATGTTGCGACAAAGCATCCGGAGGTTCACAACCTCTGTGGTCCGTAGGAGCCACTGTGAGGAGGGTCCGGGGAAGAATTTACCATTTTCAGTGGAAAACAAGTGGCGGTTACTAGCTGTGATGACTTTGTACTTTGGGTCTGGATTTGCTGCACCTTTCTATATAGTAAGACACCAACTGCTTAAAAAATAATCCATGAGACAGATACAAAGAGGAGCATTTGAAGTGTGCAGTCTCTCTGAAAAAGGATCAAACTCTTGAACTCAGCATCCTAGATATGTTTGTAAATAAACTTATGGCATAAAAAAGTTACTCACTTGACAGCTATTAAAATTACGATTTTAAAGTCCCCGTGGTGATCTATCATGGCAGTCACTAACAAGTCCTAGTAGTTGTAAATTCCAAGAGCTTCATAATCCCAAGGAAAGAGGGGCCAACTCAACTTCTCCCAAGCCCCACTGGTCTCTGTTCTGAAACGTAACTCAGCCACCTCACAGGTGGGGAGAGAGGGTGAGGAAGATCGTTGCCAGGGCCAGGTTCTTGCAGGTTTTGGGGTCTGGAACAGGGTGGGCAAACTATAGCCTATGGGCCAAAATCAGCCCACTTCCTGATTTTGTAAATAAAGTTTTATTGGAACACACAGCCACATCCATTCATTGACTTAATGTCTCTGGTTGGCTTCTTGTTACAACAGCAGAGTGGAGTAGCTGTGACAGGGACTGTATGGTCTGCAAAGTCTAAAAATACTTAGTATCTGGCCCTTTCCAGAAAAGGTTTGCTGACCCCTGACATGGAAGATCCAGGCTTGAACTCCAGCTCATCACATGCTGGGTGTGTGACCTTGGACAAGTCAGTTCCTCTCTTTAAGCTTGTTTCCTCATCAGGAAACCAGAGGCAGTAACAGTGCCTCCCTTATATGTTGCTTGTGCAATGAAAATGACTTCATATGTGTAAAGTGCTTACTTCATATAAAACACTCAATATATGTTGGTGGTTACGATGTTATTTAGAAAATGAGGGCAGTAACTCCTACTTCGTATGGTAATTATGTGAAGTGATGGAGCTCAAGCCTGTGAAAACAGTTGGCCAAAAACACGTTTATTATTGTTATAAATATCTTAAAGGCTTTTGAGAGGGTTCTTTGCTTCTCAGTAAAGCTACGTTAAGTTTTTTGGGGGAGCAAATTTGGAACTGAGAGTGTAGAAAACTCTAATTTCAGAGGAAAAGAGGACCCTTAACCCTCAGCTGGGACTTGAACCTGCCCAGAACGCAAGTACTCTTTTGGCTGAGCTCGGCATCTTCCCCAATGACAGGTGCTCAGGAATCCAGGCCTGCATGTCTTTAAACACTTGTGTTGCCTCCGAGGTCCCCACCAGAACCTGTTTAAACAGTAATCTGCTACGAGGTATTGGCATGCAGGTTTGCGGCCCGGGTTTGCAGCCAGGGGAGGGAAGAGACCTTTGTCTCTACACCCTTCAGGGGATTGTCCAGAAGCCAGCTGAGGGTAGCCACCACTGATGGCCTGATTTCCTGGACGGTGTTATTTAAATCGGGTTTAGTTCGGGAGATATGGCAGCCTCCCATCCATTCGCTTTGTTTCACAGCGATTAACTGAGTAGCTAATACATGCCAGGCCCTAGGGATACAGCAACGAATGATTCACCCCCTGCCCTTGGCAACTGCCCCCCTTCCTTCTGATGGGGGCGACAATCAAATAGGCATCTGGGCAATTTGGCCCCATAATAAGTCCTGTATTATCCCCAGGATTTCAGTCCCACACTAAATACTGTACCAATGAATTGGAAAACCACTCTGGGCCAGCTGTATGATAGATGGGTGGTAGGAGTTGAGAGTGCCAGCTTTGGAGTAGGTCAGATCTGGGCAGGACTGGCTCTGTAATTTGCTTAATGAAAACGTGGGCACCTTGTTCGAAAATTATTCAAAATTTCAGGATGACAACAGCAGAGCACTGAACTATGCAGGGCCCATGCTGTGAAGCTGGCCCTGTGCCTGGGGTCAAACTGCTTTCCAGCTGGGTACCATCAGACACATCTCTTCACCTGTCTGAGCCTCCATTTCCTCATGTGAACAGAGACGCTAAAGCCAATGTGAGGTCTGGTTGTGGCTAAGTAAGTGAGATGAGGCAGGTACAGCGCTGAGCAGGGAGGGCAGGCTCCGCAACATCACTGCTGTTCTCAGCCTGCAGTGACGGCTGCGTTTCATCCTATGAGAAGAGCGCACATTTATGTTTCTTAGATAATAGCTAAGACTTAGACAGCAGATGGTTGATGCCAGACACTGTCTTAAGTTCTTTACGGATGTTCATTTCTTCCTCATTACAACCCTATCATGTAGAGATGGGGAAATTGAGGCCCAAAAAGAAGAGGGAACTTGCCTGTGATCTCACACCAGTCAGTGGAAAAATCCAGATTCAGACATGGGACATCTGGTCCCTGGGTCTGTGTTCTCAACCGACTACGTGTCCCAGGAGTTGACACATCCCTGACACGCACACTTGCATACACACGCATGTATGCACGTACCTTCTCTGAGATGCTACCACAAAGCGTACAGTGTGGAACTGTCCCCATAAGATGGGATTCTTTCTCTCTCTTTTAAAAAATTAATTAATTAATTTTCTGGCTGCGTTGGGTCTTTGTTGCTGCAAGTGGGCTTTCTCTAGTTGCGGTGAGCGGGGGCTACTCTTCGTTGTGATGCACGGGCTTCTCATTGCTGTGGCTTCTCTCGTTGCGGAGCACAGGCTCTAGGTGCGCAGGCTCAGTAGTTCTGGCACGTGGGCTCAGTAGTTGTGACGCACAGGCTCAGTTGCTCCGTGGCATGTGGGATCTTCCCAGACCAGGGATTGAACCCCTGTCCCCTGCGTTGGCAGGTGGATTCTTACCACTGTGCCACCAGGGAAGTCCCTTTTTCTCTGCTTACTTGCTCTTTTGTCTGTGCCCTGCGACTCAACTTGGAGCCCCATGAGGGCAGACACTGTCTTGCTTCCTGCTCTACCTCTGGCACCTGGCACTGTGCTGAGCACACAGTAGGTCCTCAATAGACATGCACCAGTGAAGGCAGGTGGGAAGCAGGCATCCCACCAGAGCGCTCTGATCCAGAATCAACAGCCGCAGTTCCCAGAACCTCAAGACTGCGGCCTTAAGAACTTGTTTGGGGGCGATCTCGTGGCTAGAGGAACCATTTCATCCTCTCCTGGCTTTTCTCACTTGGGGTCCTCTCACTGTGCAAGGCAAGGGGGGTGAGAGGCATTAAAGGGGTGCCCTAGGGCCCAGCCCCCATCCTGGCAGGCTGCAGGGTGAGGGCACGGGTTGTGCTCTGGCAGCTGGGCCACAGCTGTCTGCCAGCCTCTCGGTGCCTGCCCCAGCTGGCCAGCTGGGCCCTGATGCCACCCCCCACCCCATGACACAGCAGAAAGTGAAACCAGAGCCCGCCCCTGCTGGCTGGGACCCAGTGCTTGCTGTTTCCCCATCCCAGGGGGTGGGTGGGGAGCTGATGCCCAGGCCTGGCACCGGGTGGCCTGTCCAAGGAATACCCCTCCAGGCCAAGGGTGCCGCTGTGCCCCCTGCCCATCCCAGGGCCTCCGGTGCCCACTGCCTTCTGAGCCGTGCCCTGTGTGTGAACCATCATAGCTGCTCAATTGAGTCCCATTAACCCCTGATCGTCACACTGCTCTGAGACAGGGGGTTAATTATTCTCCCCATTTCACTGAGAAAACTGAGGCTCAAAGAGGTGCCTTGGCCAGGAAGGAGGGTGCTGGGGCAGCAGGATCTTAAAATAAAAGACAAATCAGAGCTATGGGTGGGCATAGGGGCAGAGATCCAAGGGGTCTCACTGGTGTTGGCGAGCAGGGCAGGAGTTTGTGGGGGGAGAAGACACGTGACCCCCAGGTTATCACAGGTCGAGCCCCCTGCAGATTGGAATTGGCAACCTACCCCTCCCCACACCAACTCCATGGGTGCAGAAAATCCCTAAGACAAACAAGAATTCTTAAGAGGTGGACTATGGGGAATTCCCTGGCTATCCAGTGGTTAGGACTCCACGTCTCACTGCCGAGGGCTGGGTTCAATCCCTGGTCGGGGAACTAAGATCCCAAAAGCCATGCCACGCGGACAAAAAAAAAAAAAAGAGGTAGACTTTGACACTTTAGAAAGTATCATCTTGAGTTCTGCCCCATCCTCAGGCCACCCGTACTCTCCTTTGCTTAATATTTTTCTTTCAAGCAACTCACCCTCTTTATCTTGCATAAATTGATGTAAAAAAGAGCCCTTCTACCCCTACGCTAAACTGAAAGCCAACTGCTTGCCATAAGTAGAAATCTGCTGTACAGAGAAATACCTGTTAGAATAATTTACGTCTCTAGCCAGGTACCACTTAAAATCATGTGCATATCAGACTTGGGAAACTTCTATTCCAAAACATAGGTTTCCTACGTGAGGAAATGGAGGCCCAGAGAGGTTGAGTCACTTGCCTGGGGGTGACACTGCGAAAGAGTCGCAGGGCTGGGGCTGCCCGATTCCATGATTCTAGAAACCTGTGCTTACTGCTGGGCTGTAGTCTCTGCTCCTGTCCGAGCTGTCTTAGCATATGAAGCGTGTATTAGTAAGTATCAGCACTGACAGCTTCCATGTTTCATGCTTGGGCGTCACCACTTTCAAAGCACCTTCTGAGCTTGTCTGTCACTTGAACTCATGATAACACTCTAGGTACAGGTGAGAACCCTTTCAGAACAGAGCATGGGGTGTTGCCCCTCCCTTGCCAGAGAAGGAAACCGAGGCAGAGGGTGGGGAAGTGGTCTGACTCAGGGAGCTGGTGAGCCAATCAGGACTGTCCAGAGCCCCTGCCGAGGTGAGGATCCCAGAGGCCCTGCCGGAAGGCCCAGGCTGAATGTGAATCGCCTTGTCAAACAGGTAACACTTGTTTCTTCCCCACTTTCCCCACCTCCCCCGCCATGAACCCCCAGAGCAAACGCTGACAGCAGCCTCAGCTGCCCTGTTTCCCAAGCCTGAGCTCCAACATTCGGCCCCTGGAGGGCAAAGAGCACGTTTAGGAACTGGTGTCTGCGGATGGCATCTTTTCATTTTTCATGGTGCACCAGTTCTGAGCACTGTGGAGGGGAGCTCTACCAGGGACCAGAAGGGGAGGTTTGGGGGAACATCTTTGTCTCTTCTTTTAGTTGCTGGAGAAACTCAGCTGCCACAGCTGGCCCAGGGACCCCCGAGGAATACTGCAAGAGCAATAAGGATTTTTAGGGGCATTATGATAGCGGAATGGAAACACATCTGCCCCCAAAAGTCCCTCATTTTCCCTGCGGTAATGAACCAGCTGGGCAGGAAGTGGTGGCTCTCGGAACTCCAAGAGCCAAAACTAAAAAGGAAAAAATGTACAAAGTTAGAGCAAACTTTAAACAAGCCGACGCTTTCCTGGTACACAGGCGGTGGCTCCACCCAGGCTCCCGAAAGGCTGATAATTGGCTAAATGTGTCTCCACACGGTGGCTTCAATATAGATGCGCCTCCTCTGTGCCCAGAAAAACCAGGATCTGGAACCCAGAGCAGGTGGTGAGGATGAGTCCCTAAGGCCAGGTGACTCTCAAGAGCCAGTGCCATCTCCCCAAGACCCCGAATGATTATTCCAAACCCTCGTTAGTAACCCAAGTGAATCACAGACCCTTCAATCCCTCCTCCTTCCTCTGGAATGTGGGAACGTTATCAACTTGGAAACCCCGATGAAAATACCTGTAAAGCAAGCAGCTGTTTCCAGGGCTGTATGAACAAGTGAAGGGCGAGAGCTTGGGTCGGGGAGCCTGGTGGTTATCACTGATGGGGCCAAAGGGGGAAAATCACAGCTAAGGTCCAGGGTGCCGACTCTCAGGTCCAGCCGCTAACGACTGATTAAGGAGTCAAGGGCAGGGGCTCCCCAGGGTTTGTGGCCTTCAAGGTCTCTGCAGACAAGGCCCTCCCCCAAGCCAGCCAGCACCCCCCCCCCCGCCCGCCTTGAAAGGGTTAACACCTCTGCTGCTGCTGACACCCGAGGAGGCGGCCGCTCACTCAGCAAGCTGGCATATCACACTGGGCCATCGCGGAAGAGAGGGGCTGAAAACAGCCTCTGTGAGTTCTGTGAATGGAAGCGGCCTTATCGCCATCAGAGTGAAAAACGGGGCAAAAAGCCTTCCCAACACAGAACCCGCGACCTGGGCGCTCGCTGGCTCCTCGGCACCTGTCGCGTGGCCCCGGAGCTCTGGCAGGGACTCCGGGCGTCTGTGGCGGTGAGCACCCGGCCACCTCGGCCAGACCTGCGAGGGGGCGATTCTACACTTGCCATGTGACCGCCGGCAACCAGGCCTAGATCTCGCCTTTCAAGCAGCACCTAAAATATTCTCCGGGTGAACCTGAGGCTAAATATGGCCTGGCCTACGAGTGCCTGGTCTGGACCTTTTAATGCCACTTGAAGATACAATCAGGAACCCATGGGGCCTTTTGGTGGCCTAGAGTCCAGTTACTGAGGCCAAACGGGAGGCCCGTGGGCTTGGCTGACTCCAGGCTGGGTGCAACCTCCCCCAGAGGCTGCGTCCCGGTGCCAAGGCTGAGCGGGCTTGTCTCCTGCATGTCTTATTCCGGAATGCCCACACAGTTCTCTCTCTGCCGGCCCCCAGGGTGGCTTAGATGTAGGTCCCTCATCCACCTCCCTGGCCTTCCCTCCAGGCGCTCTGATGGCCTGCCAAAGGCTTCTCCCCCACTTCCAGGCTGCAGCCCTGACCCCCCTGGCCCGGGTTTTCCTTGCACCCTGATTGAAAGAAGAGGGCTCAGCTCCCCAGGTGGACAGGAGGCCGCTGGCTGGAGAAGGCAGGGGAACACACACACCTGCAGGGGGTAGACTGCACGGTAGCTTAGATGTGTCCCTGCTCTGTGGCTGGCCCCCTGCCACATCCCCTCGGCCCACCCTGAATGGCAGGATCGCAGCCCTGTTGCTGGAGGGCAGAGAGAGCTTCAGCCCGGGCTGCAAAAGCACAGCTCTGCTCTGGAACCTGCTAGCCTGGTCTTAGCAAAGTTGGGTTCTGCCCTCACCGGAGGCCACGTGGTAACCGGGACAGTCAAGAGTCTCTGGGGAGGCTGCTCTCGGGAGCCTAACACCCCCCCACACCCCGCTCCCTGCTTTTAGCCGAGAAATGCTGCGGGCCCTGAGGGCCCCAGGAGGAGAGACCCCCTTCCCCCAGCACCTGTCTGGGGCTTGTTTGGGCTCTGGTGGTGGCTCCAAGGCCACGTTCAGGCCTGGGCTGGCAGCGGTCCAGGCTGTTTTGGGCAGAGATGCCAAGAGACCCGGGCACTGATCTCACGCATGATTCCAACAAGAGAGCCTGGTTTTCTGCACGTCTCTCAGAAAACTTTCACACCACACTGCACAGCTACCGTAAGGCTCCTTTCCCCGCCTGGGCCAAATCCTCCAGCAAAGGCTAAATTTGCCTCCCTCTTCTCAGTCCCTTTTGACAATGGCTTTCTTGGGACACCAACATCAGTTTTCATTTTCTTGGTGTGCTTCCCTTTCATGCTAGTGGTGCAGCCTTTCCGGAGACACTGAGAAAGGAGTTTGCTTTGTGGTCCCTTCAACTTGAATGTTTTATATAAGGAAGATGATATAAAATCGGAAACTTGAAAGCTTTGTAAATATCTGCACACGCCCCCCTACAATGGAGGACGCTGGGAAAGCAGCCTCTGAGGACTGGGTGCTTTGGAAAGAGACTCCGAGGAGATGTGGGGGGCTTGAGGTGACAGGGACCCCGAAGTCCCCTCCTTCCAAACTCTCTTCAACATGTACCCTTTTGCCTGAAAAGCCTGCATGGCTACTAGGCCTCAAGTCTGTGATCGTTTTATAACACGTTCGCGTAGGTGTTTTTCTTCAGTGTTTACTTTCACCTTGTTCCAAATATAAGAAGCAAAAAGGACTTTATATTTTCCCAAGTTTGGGATACATTTTCCCAAGTTTGGGATGCTGGGCAAGAAAGAAAGTGGATTATTTTGTTTGGGTATGCCCTTTCTGGCAAGCGGTTCTAAGGACCAAGTTTGCCTTCACTTTCATCAGACCCATTTCTATCCTCATGCCTAAAATAGCTGTATTTACAATATCACAATTACAAGAGGCTGAGCTTCTCTTCTATAAGGTAGTTGTAAGTTTATCTGGCGAGAATCTTCTTTCTGCTCTTAATATAAGTGGGTGGGAGGCTGGGCAGCAAGAAATAGAGGGAGTGCTCCCTTAGGGACTTTTCCAACTTTCACTGGTTTGGGTCAGAAACGCATGTTTTATTTTCAAGGAAGTAGGAGTTTCATTGCAGCCCCTCTCCTAAATATTTTACCCCCCCAGCTATTCCATATTCTTTCTGTTGAAACATTTTTTTCCCTGTGAGAGTCGGCTATGGACTGTGTATTGCTAAGACTGACATTCAAATTTGCTTTTTTTTTTTTCTTTCGAAATACATCCACACTTCCTTGGAGGGAAAAGTAGCAACTGCTTCGTGAAATTTCACACAGAGGGGCAAAAGGAGAAAAGCCAAAATGTATTCAGCAGTTCCACTGCTGAGCTTTTATTTTTTCTTACTGGTTAGGGTCGGGGGGTGAGGGGGAGCAGTGGTCAGAATATGAAAAGAAGCTGTGATTCTTTGCTGAATTAGTGACCACTTCTCACTGCAAAGTAGTGACTTACAATCTCTTCACCGTACAACTCTGCCTGTTTCCAGACTCAGAGGCAGGGGGAGTTTGCTAAATGTATTCATAATTAATGCACCCTTGCAGAGGGCCGAGTGTAAGCAGGGGCTGTGCTGTTTCGAATGCTCGAATTAAAGCAGCCCCCGGTTCACATTCAGCACTCAATTCTGATTTTCCACACTTGACAATTCAGCAATTTTAACATGCTGCTTCATCGCCACGATTATAGCTCAGTATCTTGGTGCGACATTTGGCGTTCCGGTCTCGTTAATTCACGTAAAACACCCTATTTGTAGAAGTATCATTAGAGGCTAATTTGGTGAGATGTCCTTATTTAGCAAAGCAAATAGGACCTGACAGTCAGCTCTCTGGCGCTACGATGGGGGTGACGATTCAGCAATTCACAACGTGACAATTTCCCATCGCCCAGCCACGCTGGGATTGTGGACTCCTGAAAATTGTGCTGTTTCATCGTGTCCCATAACAAAGGGAAAGAACTCTGAAAAGTAAAGAACTGTTTTTTGCCAAGGCCCCGGGAACACGAATGTCACCAATGTGTCTATGTGCCATGTCTATTCAACACGAATCTTCTATCAGGGACTTGGTGTTCCAGAGTTTTTCAGGTACAGCTCACTTTTCTCTATGCCCTGCCGTGAACACTTGATTGAAATCCAGGTTTGCAAATAA
Source organism: Delphinus delphis (assembly GCF_949987515.2). Lineage (NCBI taxonomy): Eukaryota > Metazoa > Chordata > Mammalia > Artiodactyla > Delphinidae > Delphinus > Delphinus delphis. The sequence goes on along the minus strand of NC_082697.1, from coordinate 60,911,311 downwards.
ATAAACTTAAGGTATGTGGATGTCTATATAGGTTACAACTGGAGGGTAGGGGTGTGTGTGTGTGTGTGTGTGTGTGTGTGTGTGTGTGTGTGTGTGTGTGTGTGTGTGTGTGTGTGTGTGTAAATTAACAGAACTTAATAAGGTTAATGGGAGGGGCATTTGTACCTCCGCCACCCTTGCCTTAGAGAATTCCCTGACAACAGATTATCCAGCGTTTCTTATAAAATGACTAAGATCAGCGTAGCAAAGAATTGCAGAGAAATACTGCGATTCCACGTGGGAGCAAGCAAGCAAATCTAATGTAACTGCAATTCACGATGTCAGTGATGTTTGATTTTTGAGGGTGTCAAATGGTTTGACACAACCCATGTGTCACTCATTCCCTTAAAATCCTGTTTAAAACATCTCATTAAACCACTGGGGGGCGGGGTGGGGGGAAGTACTTTTGCCTTCTCATACCTTCTTGGCCTCCCAAAGAAAGGCCCTTGAAAACAGCAGGTTCAACAGACTGAGAACACATACACACACATATATAAGAATATCCCCCAGACGGCTTTTCAGTTTTACCAAAAGAAGCAAACCTCCCTGCTTTCCTCTGACCGACCTTCGGAGTGCAGCTAGCTCTCTGCCCCCTTCCTCCAGGGACTGCTGGGGCCCGAATCCCTCGCCGTTTATAATGACCCCAAAAGCGGGACTTTGTGGGCCAGTTGGATAAAACATAAACTCATCTCGCCCTCAAAACCCCGATTCTGGGACCACAGCCTCCAAAACCTCCTTCCTCCAGAAGGGTGTCCCCCTTCTCAGCTCACAGCACTGGGGCAGGCTGCCTTTGAGGCAGGATTTTGGAGAATCCTGGATAATTAAAGGAATCATTACTGGGTTTTCCTGCAGGAACGATGGGATGACAGTTCATCTCATCCAAAAGCCAGAGTTGCATGGTGGGGACGGAGGGCGTATTTGCCTGCCCCATGGGGGTATTTTTTCCCTCCCTTGCCCCCAGACCCATAGCTGGGCCTGACATCTTCCCAGGGAAGACGCTGAGCGTCCAAAATGGCCCTTAGGGGAGCGCAAAAGGAGTGCCTGAGGGGCCTCCTGCAGTGCCCCACCCCCACCCCTTCCCAAATCCAGCTAAAGTTTAGTTATTTGTGCCCTTAATTGTCTTATTAAAGTCAAATTTGCAGCTTGCCCAGACTGGAGGAAGTGATTTCCATCTTAATAGCTCAATTAGCCTCTGGGTTCTGGAAAGGCCACCCCGATACACACACCTTTTCTCCCCATTTTAAACCCCCTCCCTTTTTCACAACTTCTCCTAAAAATAAATTATAAATATGGATGTGTCCTCAGAGGATCTGAGCGGCACATTCCAAAGCTCCCCACGGTGGGGCTTGGAAGCAGGAGAAACCAGAAACGCCACACAGCCCCAGCCCCAAATCAAAAATGCCTTTTCCTTTTTTTCTCCTAACTTTTGCCAGAGCAACTTGGTGTGGTCTCGGGCCCTGACACCCCGATCCGCACCCCGGAACCTAGATTTTTTAAAAAATTTTATTAACTCCTGTCCAGCGAAAGCTACAGCCAACGTGCTATGGCCGCCTACTCCTCGGAGGGAGGGGGCAGCCAACTTTACTTCGGGGAGGTGGTAACTCTCTGGGGACTGTGCTCCCGGCTTTTCCGGACGTCCCCAGGGCCCAGCCCCCGGAGGCTGGCGCTGGCCCCCCTGCCCGTGCCAGCGCGGCCCAGGCGCACGTGGAGTGACGACGAGGTGCGGCGGGCGCGGACGCGCGAGCAGGGCGGCCTGCTCTCCGCGCGGCACTGATATCGGGGTCACGCAGCGAGTCAGTTTCCCGAACCGGCTTTCCGGGGTGGGGGCGGGGTGGTAGGCTTTCAACCCGCCTCGTTAATTTCCAAGCCCCGGCATTAGGGAGGTGGGGGGCTGCCTCGCCCCCATCCCACCTCCACGCCTAACACGCCCCTCTCGGGAGCCAGGGAGGGGTGAGGGGGGGAGGGAGCCCAATCCCGCTGCCTCGGGGTCGGCAGCGGCGGCGGCTTCCCTCCCAGGCAAGCGTCTAGCGCCGGGTCCCGGGAGAGCCGCGCGTTTCCCCCCCGCCGCCACCTCCCTCCCGGCTCGTGTCGCCACCCACCCCCCAGGCAGCCACCCCGCACCCTCTTCTGTCCTGGGGGCCTGGGCACCCACCTGCCGCGGCCCCCTGGCCCGGGGGAGGGGTGCCTTGCAGGAAAAAGGGGGAGACTCACCGCCGCTGCCTCCTCTGGGGGTGCAGGGGGCCCCCCGGGGCTGCGCCTTCCAGGGCTCCCGGGAGGCGTGCGCGGGGTGGGGGGCGCCCAGCCTCCTCCTCGATTGGAGCCCAGCCTCAAATCCTTCACCGTGGTTGGGGGGGTACTTCCAGAAAAAAATCCCCCCCTTACTCAGATCAGATCCAAGTGATGGGCAGGGGGCGTATAAAAGCCTTTTCTGCCGAGAGCGCGGAGCCGACGGGGCTGCACCCGGCCTCCAAGGTCCGCTGCCGCCACAAAGCCGCGCCCCCGCCCCCCCCCACCGGCCCGGCCCCCACCCTCCCCCGCTCCCCACCCCCCCACGCCCTATGGCCGGCCCGGGGCGGGGGCTGGGCCGGCCCGGGGTTGGCCGCGCTGGGGAGGCGGCAGCGGCGGCCCTAGCGGCGGGGCGGCTCCTCCCCGGCCGGGGAGAGAGGGTGAGAGCCTGGAAGACAAGCGCGACCGCCTGCCCGGGGCGGGGGCTGCGGCGGGGCCGGGCGGGGCCGGGCGGGGCGGGGGCGGGGGGGCTTCCTAGAAACCCTCGCCAAATATAGTCAGCGGATAGGGGCATTCCTAGAAATGCGGCGGCGACGTCAGCCTCGACCTATGGGGGCAGAGCCTGGGGTTCTCCAAACTCGGGGGGGTGGGGCGGGGACGGGGAAGAGGGGAGATTCCCCACTTCCAATACCCCGGTGGCCCGGATGAGGGAGCCTAGGCTGGGCCTCCCTCCTGGGGGGCGGACAGGATTCCTCCACATGCGCTCCAGGGATCCCTCAGCCGGGGGTGTCTGAATGGGGACGCATCTACTTAAGATTCTGACTCGCCCCCAGATCCGCCCCCCCCACTTTCGGAACACTCAGTGACAGTGCCAGCCGGCGCTTTTAGCCCTTCCTCCGATTTTTCTCACTCCTCCCTACCCGCTATGAACAAACAGTAGAAGTTGGAGCTGCACCAAGTCTGGCTTCCACACCTGGCCGCTCACCCCTTGGCGGCCCCTAACCTCCTCTGGGATGACTGGAGTCCCTCAGAAGCCCCGCGTCTGAAATTGGATGGACATGCTCTGTTCCCAAGAACTCCCCAAAATACCAACCCACCTTAAGGCCAAAACATAAAGTTGTGCTTCCCCTTCCCCATTCCAAAGTCCCTCTGTTGTTGCTGCTTTCATGGTCCCAGGCTCTGGGAGATAGGCTGGAAATTGGGGGCTGGGGCATGAGGGTACCCTCTCCACCTGGCAAAGATCTGGCCTCTTGTGCTGACACCCGTTCCTCCCAGAAGCTCCTCCCCCTCCATAAAGTACATGAGGTTCCAACAGTAAGGGAGAACCCCCTACAGCCCGCCCCCTTCCTGAAATCTGCCCCCCAACCCCGCATCCCTTTCCCAGAACCCCACATCATCCCACAAGTGTCCCCTCTTGCCCAAAGAGGATCCACATAACTGAGACATGACTTGTCCCCTTCGACTGCCCAGCCTCTTTTCAAGTAAACGTGACTGGAATGAGCCTCCCAGGATCATAAAAAATGTATTTGCTGTCCTCTGTTGGCCGACGGGTGTCACACTCAGAAAACACATCACCCAACCCAGTGGGCGCTCCTCATGCCATCAGGGGGGGTCCCGGGGGCCCCAGTCAGAGGAAGTGAGCCACACAGCCCCCTCCTCTCCTCCTGCCTCAGCTGCAGTCCTACCCTGCCCCCACCTCCCTCGGGGGCGGGGGGGGGGGGGAGGGGGGGTGTTCCTGGCTTGCAGCCACTGCCCTGGACTTTGACCCACTGGCCTTGTGGCTCATGTCCCTTCTCTCTCGTTGGATCCCAATTCCAGAAGTCTGGAGGGCTGTGCTCACGGGGAGGCAAGGAAGTCTGCGGTGGGGCCCTCTGGGCTCACTCTGGGCTGGGGGACCCCCAGGGGATGGTTTCTCCAATAGCAGCTTGGAGGGGCAGTGAGAAAAAGGGGGGCTAGGTCAGACCCCTCTTGAGGCAGAGGACTGTTCACTGATAATCATCAATCCCCATTTCCTCCTGAGGACCTACTGTGTGCCAAGCACATGGAATATACTGTCTTACCGACCTCACCGCATTACCTCACGGCAGCCAGACAGGAAGACTGAGGCGTAGAGGTCGGCTGTTCATTGAACCAATGCTTGCTTGCCCTCTGCTGATGCTGGGGCCACAGCGGCAAACAGGACAGGCGCTGCCCTCTGGAACTCATCCTCTCAGGGAGAGACCCACGTCAGCAGGGGATTACCATGCTGCCCTCGTGGTCCAGGGCATGAGTGCTGGAGCCCAGCTGCCTGGGGTCAGGGCACCATGAGAGACTGAGGCTGGGCCGGCACGTCCCTCCTGGGCCTCCCTACTGTCCCACTCAGGGCTGCCTCCGTCAAGTCTGCGTTGTCCTCTGGGTCAGTCCCCTCTTGTGGGGTAGAGCCAGAGAGAGGCTTTGCGCCCCCTCCCACTTCTTGCCCCCTGCCAGGACTGGATGCAAGTCCCTGGGCCTGGTTTAGCCTCTCTGGGCCTCAGTTTCCTCATCTGTAAAACAGGAGTTATAATACCCGCCTTATAGGACTTGTAGGGGGATTAAATGAGACAAAGTCCATGTAGGAGAATTTGGCAATCAAAAAATTTGTTTGTCTTGTAAATATTTTCTTTTTATTTTGTGTTTAGAAGCTGCAGTTTTAAGTATATTGACAGAACATGCATAACAAAAGCTTCCTAAGAAGTGGAAAAAAATATTGCTGGAAAAATTGGCCTCATTAACATATTTAGACATTTACTTAATACATACTCCATTGGAAATTAATGATATGACTTATTTATTTTTAAAATTTTTATTGGAGTACGGTTGCTTTAATTGATATGACTTTTTTTTTTTTGCGGTACGGGGCCTCTCACTGTTGTGGCCCCTCCCGTTGCGGAGCACAGGCTCCGGACACGCAGGCTCAGCGGCCATGGCTCATGGGCCCAGTCGCTCCACGGCATGTGGGATCTTCCCGGACCGGGGCACGAACCGTGTCCCCTGCATCGGCAGGCGGACGCTCAACCACTGCGCCACCAGGGAAGCCCAATTGATATGACTTTTATACAAACACTAACATTTCCAAATCAGTCTAAATAGGGGGGCGTTTCAGCTCTTTACCGTCTATACCCAAAGTAGAAAATCCCTCAGTTTCTGAATGCAATCCTGACAGACATCAGAAATGGTCACTCTGAGATCCTGCTGACATATTGTTCTGTACCTTCGTCTAAAGATGTTTCTGTTGAGTAAGTGTCCCTATGCTTCTTTTTCTCTTTGCTCTGATCTTCCTGTAGCTTCAGAGTTACATTTCAGATTTCTTCTCTTTTTGCTCTCATTTTTGCGGGAGGAAACCAGTTTGCCAAATTCATATGTAGTTCAAAATTGAGAACTGGATTTCTCTTAGAATCTTAACATTTGATCGAGAAGGGCCTCTGAGTACATTCACCAGATGGTTGGTTGTGCTCTGTGTTACTACCTGGAGGAGGGGATGTCTGCGCTGAGACTGGAAAGAGGAAAAAAACTGGGCCAGCCAGAGGGGTGGAGTCCAGGCCTCAGGTGTAGCACGTGCAAAGCCGGCCCTTCTGGGGAGCTGAAGTAGCTCCCTGGAGCCACAGTAGCCTGGTTCAAGGTCCTGTAGGATGCCCCCGCCCACATCTGTGTGCTGAGCCCCAGGATTCTGGAAGCTCACCTTATCACCCCCAGTTCAGACCCTAAGAGCTGGATGCAGAAGGCGGGCCCATGGGCAAGGTCCCACCAAAGGCAGCGAGGCCCCTGCCTTTACCTTGCACTTTAAAAGATGCCCCGATCCCTTTGAGGCCTGCCCTTGCCCATTCTGGCTCAGCTTCCCATGACTCAAGCTAGTGGCGGGCCTGAAATCCAGTTAAGTACCGGAAGCGCTGCCAGACTCCGGAAAACAACCCGCTCCTCGGCCGGAAGCCCCAGAGGCCCACTCTGGCCTTCTCCCAGGAAGGAGCCCCACCCGCACCCAGGTTTCTGGCCCAGGGAGGATGCCAAGGCCTAGGCCAGAAGTGCAGGGAGGCCACACCAGGAAGAGGGAGCCTTCCAGAAAGGCCTGGACTCCTGGCTCCCAGGCCGAGAGAGAGAGAGAGAGAGAGAGAGAGAGAGAGAGAGAGAGAGAGAGAGAGAGAGCAGGCTTCACCCTGCCTCTCTGTAGGTTTTCCTACAGGGAGAAATGCCCGGTCACTGCCGTCTCCCAAGACTCCTAGAATATCAAAAATGAAAAACTTCCAAAGCAAGCATATAAAAATTATTGTACAATAGGTTTTAAACATTTGCATCAAACAGATGTGGACTTAAAAAACAGGTACACACAAACAGGAATGCAATCATAGCAATGTAGTTATGCTAGACATGGGACAGAATCAGGATTTATGGAAAATAATTTCTGATGTGCATCCACCGAGCTTCGTGGGACATGAGTCTGAAGTGGCGTCATGGTTGTGTTCCTCCCTCAACCCCATCAGGAGGTGGCTGTGACCACCCTTGTGATATCTTGTGGAGATAATGTTAAGAATCTAGCCTAAAAAATCTTCCTGAACACCAGGACTTAGGCCCAGTGGTCCTTACAAGTTAGGTCCAAATCTCCCTGAAAGCCAGAGGTTGCCCCACCCTCATCCCACCCTGGCCTCGGACCCTCAGCAGCGTGCTGAGTGGCAGGAGCAACTCCAGGGCCTTTCATCTGGCCCTGCCCACCTGCCACAGTGGTACCTGTGCCCCGTAGGGAACAACAGGAACTGGGAGCAAAGAGGATGAAAGGGAAAGCAGTTTCCATGGCCCTGCCCCTCGGGCTCTGTGATGTCAGGTGGAGACAGCCCCTGGCCTACCTGGGTTTTCTTAAGGCCACCCAGAGCCACAAGTCCCTGTGGGCCTGGAGCCTTGTGTTTCTTTACGAAACGGAAAAACACGGGGGCAACCTACTCGCTCAGGACCTGTAGCCTTGCTACCCTGCCTTGTCTGGCACATGGTTGGGCAAATTAAAGATTTTTTAGAACATGAATAAGAAGGAAGGGAAAGTACTGGAAGAGAGGTCGTGAGCCTGGGATGTCATTTCCCAGGAGGCGAAGAACTCCAGGTCCTGAGTAGACAGAAAGACAGACTGCCATTGGTGAGACCAAGGGGTCTGTGGTTCCTGGTGGGCTGGGAACAAGGTCCTCACCTGCTAAGGGGGTCATGACCCTGGAATCCTCAGTCCTCCTGAATTTGTTTCCTCACTGACAATAATGGGGATGTTGAAAGCATTAAATTTCATGATTTGCATGAAGTGCTTGTCCGGGTCTGGCACATAGCAAGTGCTCAATAAATTGTAGGGATTATCATTAGCTGTTCAATGGGGGTCTTGAACCGGCCATGCCTGGGATGTAGGAATAGATTTACAAATGTGAGGGCTTCTCCTTTAAGATGTGGTTGGTGTCCCTAGCATCAGTTTCATCCTCACCCCTCAGCCCAGGGAAACCAAAGTGGAAGAAGCACCAGGGTCTGGATGGGTGGGCCAACTCAGCTGAGAGTTGGCTTCTTGGAATTTCAACAGGGTGGCCAAATTGTGTCACGAAACTAGTAGAATGCTCCACATCCAGCCCAGGTGGAAATGAAAGAGTTGATCAACATCTCCATCAGCATAGAATTCTTCTCTGGAACCCACATGACTGTGGACCCATCACCACCTCTCAGACCAATACCAACTTTAAAATAAATGCTGTTGGATTTGGAGATTTTTTTTATGAGAGGTTGCAACTGGCAATCCACAGGCTGAGCAGGGCCCACAGATGTGTTTCATTTGGCCTACAGAGGCTTTAAAATAATAAAAATAAATTTGACTTGGTGGCCAACGTTTTTAAATCAGGAAATTTCATATTTAAATAATCCAGACTTCTGGTGTCTTTTAAGAAAATCAGGTGATCAAAAGATTTGGCAGGTGGTGGAGTCAAGATGGTGGCTCAGGAAGATGTGGAGTTCACATCTCCCCACAACTAGGGTGCCTGCCGGATACTGGTGGGGGACATCGACGCCCAAGGAGATGGGAGGAACCCCCAAGCGAGCCGCCGGGGGTCAGGCCAAAGCTCCTTTGGTGGGGGCTCTGAGTCCGAACCACTGGACTAACAGAGAACCTCAGACCCCGAGGAATATTCATCAGAGTGAGGTCTCCCGGAGGTCCTCATTTCAGCACCAAGACCCAGCTCTACCCAACAGCCTACAAACTCCAGTGTCGGAAGCCTCAGGCTAAACAACCAGTTAGACAGAAACACAATCCCACCCATCAAAAAAAAAAAAAAGACTTGGCAGCCATGGGCCTGTCTTCCTGCAGAGCAACAGTTGGTTGGAGCAGAACAGTGGATAACAGGATATATTAGTCAGTGAAGGCTAGCTGCTATAACAAACATCCCCAAGGTTTCAGTGGCTCACCACAATACAAGTTCATTTCTTGCTCATATTGTTACCAAGTCTAAGCTTGTACTGCTCACTGACAGGCCAGTAAATCGAAAGACGAATCGTCGGGGCAAGAAATAGCGACTTCATTTGGAAAGCCGGCAGTGTAAGAAGATGGCAGACTTATGTCCCAAAGAACCATCTTGCGTGAGTTAGGGTTCAGGCTTCTTTTATAGTAAAAGGGGAGGGAGTAAAGTCAAACATTTCCTGGTTCCAGTCAGCCTCTGGAGGGGATATGTTAATTTCTTCCTTCCCGTAGTCATTCACAGGTGGGCCTGGTCAGGATGTTTCATGTGAGCTAAACAAAGGTATTTTAGCTTAATGCTTGTTACCTGAGATGCAGAGTTCCCAGAGATGGGCCATTATGTATAATTTAAGCTTGTAGACAACATCCCTTTAGTGATTAACTTGTAATAGAATACAGTTTCTTCCTTATTACAATATCACAGTCCAAGAAGTGGGGGGTGGGGGTGTCCACACATTATTTAGGGAAACAGATGTCTTCCACTTCATGGCTCTGACATCTTCGAGGGATTCATTCTTTCTACATTGAGCTGGAGGATGGTGAAGGAGGTAGTGGGAAAGCAGACCAGCTTTTAACTGTATCAGCTGGGAAGTGTCCCACATTGGTGAGAACCAGTCATGAGGCCCAACAGGGACCCAAGGGGGCTGTGAAATGTGGTGCCTAGCTCAGGGCCCAGGAGGAAGAGGAGAACACAGAAGCTTATAAGCAGCAGCATCTCTGTTTCAAGTGGCTGCCCTACATGCGTTCTCCACTTGGTCATGGAAGTTCTGTTCTTCCCATTGTTCTTCCTCGCCTCTCCCCAGCTCAGCCATTTGGCTCAGGGGAAACTTTCTGTCATTGGTTGGAGAATGGTCATGTGATACAATCCCAACCAATGAGACAAGATGGATTTGGATATGATGCCTAGAACAGCAGCAGCCATTTGGGGACCAGTCTTGTGGTGAAACCAACACAGTGATGGCAGAAAAGAGAGGTGGAAGGAACACGTGTCTCTGGTGGCCTGATGGAACTGCTCAAACAACTAATCCAGAAACCTACCCTACTTCTAGACTTCCTGAGAAATGCATAATAAATTATCTTATTGTTTAAGCCAGTTTGAGCCAGGGAATTCCTGTTCCTTGTAGAATAAAGTATCCAAACCGAGATCGCTGCCTGGCTAGATTCACTTAGGTCACCTGCCTGGCCATGTATGTATTTGAGTTTTTGCCTCTTGACCTAAAATGCTTTCTTTTTCCAATCAGAGCTGAGGTCAATCAGCCAGCTGACCTTCATGGCCTTAAGTGTCTACCACTTAAGGATGCAACGTGCAATTATCAGTGCTTCCTGGGACAACATGGGCCCATCCAGGGTCTTTGTGTCCACCTGCATCTCGGGGATGCAGCAATCCATGCGTGACACCGACCACAAGATTGAGCAGATACGGATTTGAGCCTGGGCTCCACCACTTCTTAGCTGGGTGAACTTAGACAAGCCAGTGAACCTCTCTGAACTTCAGTTTCTGACTGCTGTGAGCATTGCTGGACGATTCGATGACTTGACATGTAAAGGCTCTTCTCCCAGGCTCAGCACCCAGAGGGTTCACAGTAGATGTTGGCTGGTGGCGTGGTCACTGCCCAGCTGCTGAGATCCACTGAATGATCAGATGGTTTGCTCCAACTATTGGCTCACTGGGGCGACGTAGCCCTAAAGTACAAGGCCCATATTGTAGAGCAAGGTTGATTTTCCACGGAGGAGGCATTAGATAGCTCTGAATAACCTAGTAGAAATGTATTCCCCTTTCACTTTTCTTATACGCTTTCTGATCTTGTGAAGGAGAAAATCTCAGTTGGGTGCTGCTCTGTGTTTAACACCTTCCTAACACTTACTAAGCCCCCTGGAAGGGGGCCCAGGCTTCTGGCTCAGAACGTTTCATTGTAGCAGTATCGCTATGCAATGTACAAAGATCATTTTGTTTTCATCGCATTTTAAAGTAATTATCCATTTATGGCAGATGGTGCTCTTTTTCCATCTGAGGAAGTGAGATAACATTTTCCTTTTGAGATAAAATTGTCCAGGTTATCCAGGTGAGTTAAGTTAAATAAAAATATTAGTGGAATACAATGTAGGAGGTACAAGGTATGGCTGAAATCAAGAAGGTGGGCTGTGAAAGGCTCGAGCTGGGGGCCTTATCAGGGAAAACCATGGGGCCTGGGGGTCCAGCAGGAGAAGGGCCTCTCCGGGTGGTCAGAGGCTGGCCTTCATTCCTAACAGGAGTGACGAGAGCTGTGGCAGCCTGTCCCCAGGCCTTTTAAGAGAGTCCCTGAGATGACATTCAAACTGAATTCCATTGGAAGGAAGGAAGGAAGGAAAGTAGGGAGACCCAGCATCCTGGTTTGCCCAGGACTGGGGGGTTTCCCGGGTCACTGGACTTTCAGTGATAAAACTGTAACAGTCCCAGGCGAATGGGGATGGTGGGTCACCCTGGCTGCCCTGGACTGGGGATTTGGGAGGAGCAGAGAGTTGCTGCTTCAGGTCGATGAGAGTGGTCATCCTTGTGAAAAGAAAGAAAGTACTACTTTTTCAATACCCACAGCCTCTCCCCAAAGACTCAGAAGAATTCTATCTTAGCCTTGGGAGCAAGGTTTCCTGGTATGTCCGTCAGGATAATAGGTGAGGGGGATGGGTCAAAAGGAACCTAGACAGGTTGGAGACACACCGGTAAGAGACAGAGTCTGAGGAAGAGAATAGATGGTGTGCGTGACAAGTGTGGAGCTGGTCAGACGGAAGGGAGTCAGCCCGGCTGCGTTGATGCAGAATCTGGGGAGAGGCCAGAGGCAGCTTCCTACTGGGATGGGCGGGCTGTGGAGAAAGGCGGGGGGGCTTTTCAAAGCCATCGAGCTGTGTTATTAGCGGAGCGCTCCCCACCCCACATCCCTTCTAATACCTTCCGGCAGCCCACAGTGAAGGTTGAAATGTCTGGTCACGGACTTCCCTGATGATCCAGTGGTTAGGACTCCGCGCTTCCACTTCTGGGGGCGTGGCTTCCATTCCTTGTCGGGGAACTAAGATGCTGCACGCTGCCTACTGAGGCCAAAAAAGCTGGTCAGTTCCTTTCCAATATTGGATGGGTATTGCCTCGAAATGTCACGTTCTGCAAAAAATCAGAGTAAATCTGACCCAGGGAGGGCTGGTTCCAGGGGAATCCTCGGAAGCTGCCTAGGGATGAACCACTCCTGCATCTGCCCACGCTTCTCCAGCCCGGTACCCAACACCAATAATTCCTCCGGGGCCCAGGGTGAGTACCTCCTCTCTCTTTCTCTCAATTACCCCATTTGTAAAGTAGAAGCAGTATTTCCCTCATCATCTCTGTGCCAGGCTCTGAGCTAGGTGGTGAGATGTGGATTAGACCACACTTGACCCACTTTTTTTTTTGGTTTGTTTTTGTTTTTAATTATGAGTTATTTCAGGCCAACCGGAAAGGATGGGAAATAAGTTCACAAACACCTGTGTGCCTACCACCCAGCTGAATTAATACATAAATCACATCCAGATTCAACTAAGACCCTCGTGTGCCCTTTCTCTGACTCAGCCCATCTTCTGACATCCCCATGGATGACACTGTCCTGAGTCTAGGCTTCATCACTCTCGGGCATGTTTCTATGCTTTTACTACCTAAGTAGCCAGAAACAACAAACAGGGTATTGTTTGCATAACGTTAATTCTGTATAAATGGTATCATGGTGTATCATCTTTCTATGCCTGCCTTTTTTTGCTCCTCTTTTTGTGAGTTTTATCTGCCTCGCGCAATGGAATTACAATTTATGCATTTGAACTGCTGAACTTGATTCCACCCTGTGGACCCACCATGGTTTATTCTTCCACTCCCCTTGATGGACACTTAGCTCTTCCCAGCAATGTTGCTCCGAGCAGCCTGGTGGATACAATGAGAATTTCCCCACGGTATACATCTCAGAGTAGGATTCCTGGGTCTCATCTATATGGGACTTTTATTTATTTATTGTCTGCGATGGGTCTTTGTTGCTGTGCGCGGGCTTTCTCTAGCTGCAGCGAGCAGGGTCTGCTCTTTGTTGCAGTGCGAGGGCTTCTCATTGCAGTGGCCTCTCCCATTGTGGAGCACAGGCTCTAGACGCGCAGGCTTCAGTAGTTGTGGCACGCGGGCTTCAGTAGTTGTGGCACGCAGGCTTCAGTAGTTGTGGCTCGTGGGCTCCAGAACACAAGCTCAGTAGTTGTGGCGCACGGGCCCAGCTGCCCCATGGCATGTGGGATCCTCCCAGACCAGGGCTCGAACCCGTGTCCCCTGCATTGGCAGACGGACTCCCAACCACTGTGCCACCAGGGAAGCCCCTACATGGGTTCTTCTGTGGTGGCCTTTCACCTGGCATGTCCTCTCAAGTTTTCCTCTGTCCCCACTAGTCCCTGTTGTCTTGTACCCAAGCAGCTTCAATGTTCACATGATCTGTCTGGCTCCTGTGAGCATTTGGGCTTTCAGCTTCTGGGCTCTTGGGAGATACATGGGCATGTGAGCAAGTAACTGTAACATCTTGTGATAGGTGCTATCAAAATGATACACCCAAGGTGCTGGTGGTACACAGAGGAAATAGCAACTAACTCCAACTAAGAGGTTGAGGAATGATTCAAAATCATAGTTAAGTTAGTAACAGTTAGGCAAGGTTTTGAGGCATGAATAGGAGTTTTCCAAGATGGGGGTGGAGGAAGGGCATTGTAGGCCAAGGGAACAGCATATGCACAGGCACAAATCAAGCTGAATTGACGGAATAACAAAGGCTGGTGTGGCAAGAGCAAGGGGGAGAACGGTAGGAGGGACGCTTGGGGCCTAGAATGCCAGGCTAAGGAGTTGGGATTTATCCTGGTGGCGGTGGTGGGCCTCTCATGAAGGGCCAAAGGACGCAAGTGACATGTTCACTGCTGTGTTTGACAGAGGTCAGGTGACAGTGGGAGGAGTTGGAAGAGGAATGAGGCTGAAAGCAAGGGGGACCAATTAGGAGTCTACTGCAATAGTCCAGACCCCAGACATCAAAGGAGAAATGGGACAGGGAGGCAACACAGAGGAGGTGACTGTATGGAGAGAGGTTTGGGCAGTGACCGATGAGATGAGCAGATGAGGAGGAGAGGTGAGTCATGGGTTGGGGTAGGCAGAATAATGGTCTTCCAAATATTGTCCACACCCTAATCCCTGGAACCTATATGTTGTTTCACGGCAAAAGGGATTTTGCAGATGTAATGAAGGCTTAAATAGAGTGAGGAGTCTGTATTATCCAGGTGGGCCCAATCTAAATCCACGAGCTCTAAAGGCAGAGAACTTTCTTTGGCTCACATGAGAACGATGCAGAAAGGGAAGTCAGAGAGATTTGAAATATGAGAAGGATTTGGCCCAGATGGAGGGACCCCATGTGCATTGACGCAGAGAGGCCGGTAGAGCCCAGGAAACAGAGGATTCCGTTCTGCAGTGCAAGAAAACTGAATTTGCCCAACAACCTGGATAAACCTCCCGATGGTAGCCCATCCGGTCAACACCTTGATGTTGTGAAACCCCCAAGCAGAGTAACCAGCCAAGCTAACGTGAGCCCTGACGTACAGAAGCCGTGCTCTTTTAAGCCGTTAAGGCTGTGGGAACTTGGTACCGCAGGAGGAGAAAATGAACACAAGGATGACTCCCAGGTTTCTTGCTGGGCTACTGTGTCGATGTCACCGTGAACCGCGTGGGGACTCGGACGATCAGAATTTGGTGTTCCCTATCGGACTCTTCCCGCATAATAGTATTACCACTAACTTAGCAGCTTACGACAACACACGTACATAATCTCCCAGTGTTTTGGGTCAGAGTCCAGGCATGGCTCAGCTGGGTCCTCTGCAAGGCTGCAATTAAGGTGTTGGCCGGGGCTGAGTTCTCAATGCCCAGCCAGTGTCCTTGTCGGTTCAATATTACAAAATACTACAAACTGGGTGGCTTAAACAACAAAGGTTTATTTCTCACAATTATGGAGTCTGGGGACTCCAAGCTCAAGGTGTTGGCAGATTTGGGGTCTAGTGAGGGCTCTCGTCCCAGCTTACAGACAGCTGCCTTCTCGCTGAGTCTTCACACAACCCAGAGAGAGCTTCAGATAAGGGGTTAATTCTGCCATAAGGGTCCCATCCTCATGACCTAATCTACCCCTAATCACCTCCCAAAGGCCTCACCTCCAAATTCCATCACATTGGGGATTAGGGCTTCAATACATGAATTTGGGGTGGGGGGGATGCAAACACTCAGTCCACAGCACCCAGGGACGGACTTGGCTTTCACATTCATGTGGCTGTTGACTAAATTTAGTTCCTTGCAGCCTGTTGGACTGAGGACCTTAGTTTTTTCCTGGTTTTCGCTAGATGATGCCCTCTGTTCCTTGTCACATAGACCTCCCTAACACCGCCACTTGTTTTATCACATCAGCAAGAGGAGAGAGTCTGCTAGCAAGATGGGTATTGCCATCTTATGTGACCATCAGAGATGTGACATCATGCCACCTCTACTGAATTCTGTTGGTTGGAAACAGGTCACAGCCCCACTCACACTTAAGAGGAAGGGATTACACAAGGGCATGAATCCTAGAGGGCAAGGGCAATGAGTTCCTTAGAGTCCATTCACCAACACTTCTCCAAGGGACATATGGGCTATCTTATGGGGCCTGTTTCAAGAATTATTACAGATTTTTTCATCCAGCGGGGCCTCAGGTTCAGGGGTTCTTTTTGACCCCTCAGTAAGTAAAAATCAGCTCAGCTCACCTGAGTTAGAAGGGCAGGGCAGGGGCAGAAGGGAACACAGTCTCAGGGAATGTGCGTCACGCGCCAGCCTGGTGATTTGCTAAGCAAAACTCAAGTCGATGTGACATAAACAACGTCTGTTGCTTCCAGGGGCCTGCCACAATATTTTCTTTTAAGTGGTACTCACGCCTGAAATACGCTTCTGGTTTTGAAATGTGGTTCTCTGCTCATGCTCGGCTACAAACCACTCTCTCCTTTAGGAAGCATCCCATTTTTCATTCTTTAATGTAGGTTTACTAAGCACATGATGTCAGCCCAGATGGGAGACGCGCCAGGGCAGTGGAGGGGAGGCTCCCCTTGGAAAGGGTCAGAGTGGAGGACAAGAGCGAGCCTTTCCACTGGACGCTCGGCATCTCAGGGATGTGATGCCAGCTCTGCGTTAACACCTGTGCTGTCCAGAGTCTGCCATCTCTTTCCTCTTTACATTTTCTCTTTTTTCTGTTGTTAATAGTGAATCCAAAGTAACACACTTTTTCTTTCCAAGGCCACAATATTAGGAAAAAAAATTAGTAACTTTTCCTGCAATTCCTCTCCACTTCTTGCCCCACCTGGAGGTATTCACTGTCAGTAGCATGACGTGGAGCCTTCTGCCTGGGGTATGGGCGTCCTTCACATTCTAAAAAACAATACACACACCACTACGTGTATTGATAAATATTCTTATTTATTTATTGCATCTTATATATGTTTAAAAAAATTTTATTGAAGTATAGTTAATTTACAATGTTGTGTTAACTTCAAGTGTACAGCAAAGTGATTCAGAGAGATATATATATATATGTGTATAGATTCATACACATATATTTTCTTTTTCAGATTCTTTTCCATTATGGTTTATTACAAGATGTTGAGTATAGTTCCCTGTGCTATACTGTAGGTCCTTGCTGTTTACCTATTTTATATACAGTAGTTATGCTTATTTATTTTTACAAAAACAGGACATCAGTTAGTTATACAAGATGAATGAGCACAACATAGTAAATCAATTATACTTCAATAAAAAATAAATTTAAAAAATTAAAAGATAGAAAGATTAATAAGTTCTAGAGATGTTTTGTACAACGTAGTGCCTATAGGTAACGGTACTGTATGGTATACTTACAAATTTGTTAAGAGAGTAGATCTCATGTTAAATGCTCTTATCACATACACAAAAAAGCAAAGGGATGCAGGAAACTTGAAGGTGATGGATATATCTGTTACCTTGAACGTGGGGATGTATCCCAGGTGTATGCATATGTCCAAATTCATCAAGTTGGATATATATATGTGCCATTTTTTGTTAATCAGTTATACCTCAATAAAGCTGTAAGACAAAACCCAAAAAACAGGATGTCAGCTTTTCTCAATTAGCTGTATCTCATTATCACCCCTTCAGGTCAATAAATCAATCATTCCTTTCTTTTTTTGATAATTTAATTTATTTATTTGGCTGCGTTGGGTCTTCGTTGCTGCGCATGGGCTTTCTCTAGTTGCGGCGGGTGGGGGCTACTCTTCCTTGCGGTGCGCTGGCTTCTCATTGCGGTGGCTTCTCTTGTTGCAGAGCACGGGCTCTAGGTGCTTGGGCTTCAGTAGTTGTGACATGTGGGCTCAGTAGTTGTGGCTCACTGGCTCTAGAGCACAGGCTCAGTTGTGGCACACGGGCTTAGTTGCTCCGCGCCACGTGGGATCTTCCCGGACCAGGGATCGAACCCATGTCCCCTGCATTGGCAGGCGGATTCTTAACCACTGCACCACCAGGGAAGTCCCGATCATTCCTTTCAATGGCTGCCCATGATGGCATGAGGGATGGCTCTCCATTTACTGAACCATCCTGGCTGGTGGATGTTTACAATATTGTCATCAGATGAACTCCATGAGAGTGGAAGCCAATGAATGTGTGTCACTCCAATTTTATGGAGAAACCAAGGCACAGAGAGGTTATGTGGCTAGTTCATGTCTCCCACTGGTTCTTGTAGATGTGGGGCAGAAAAATAATTCTACTGCTGCTCTTATTTCATGCTGCCACATGGTGTCACAGTTGAAGCTTTCTCCTGCGCAGCCTCTGTTGACAAACAGCCCTTCTTTGCTAACACTAGGATTGTAGCTCCCTCTTCGACTTCAAAAGTCCTATTAGGGGTGCAGTGGTTAAGAATCTGCCTGCCAATGCAGGTTCGAGCCCTGGTCTGGGAAGATTCCCACATGCCGTGGAGCAACTAAGCCCGTGCGCCTAGAGCCTGTGCTCCACAACAAGATGAAGCCACAGCAATAAGAAGCCCATGCACCACAACGAAGAGTAGCCCCGGCTCACCGCAACTAGAGAAAGCCTGCGTGCAGCAATGAAGACCCAACGCAGCCAAAAAAAAAAAAAAGTCCTATTAAATCTTTTTCTGCCACTGACCGTCAGGACCTGTCCTACAGTTCTCTCTAACTTTGGATAACAGGAAGGTGGGTTGGAAGAGTTTAATTTCTTCTTTCCCAGAAAGCCCTGGTCTCCTTCTGCAAATCCACCTTCTCCCCAATGGTCAAGTTTGCACAGTGAGGTCTCAGAGGGTCCCTCTAGGCTCAGTCTGTCTTTCCTCCTAACCCCAGCATCAGGGGCCTTCTCTTCTCTTTATGTTTCTAAGGGAGACTAGAGTGTGATTATAGAACAAAGACCTCTGATTTCAAGGTGACTTTCAGACACGAAATTCATACAGAAGTTACAGAGATCCAAACACGGCTTTATATATTCATGAACACAAGCAGTTTAAATCAACACAAAACGTCTTACTTGTTCAGACACACAATCAGCTTTACCCATTTAAGTGTAAACACGACCTGAATTCAGAATTTTGCTCACTAGTTTCTGATCCTGCAGCCTGTGCCACATTGGTCCTGCAGCTCCGTGGCGTCCCCAGATTTCAACCAGCAGTGATGGTTTTGAGATTCAAGTGTAATCTTCCAGGCTTAAAAACAAAAAACCAAACAAAACAGCAAGCACTTCTCCATATATGAATATATACCCTTAGATATTTTATGCAATTTTTTGTTGTGTGTGTAAATGGAAACCTACAGTACCTTATATAAATTTTCTGAAGTCCATTCTTCACCTGGGGCAGAGAGAGGAGCACCCTGTGTAGGGTGGGGTGGGGTGGGGTGTGGGCAGCAGTGGGGGTGGATGAGAATGGGCTCTTTCTTGGGATGGTGTCCCAGAGGAGTGTTGCTTCATTTTCTGGAGGGAAGGACAGGAAAATCTGTGTGGACAACTAACCAGCGCCACAGATACTGGCCCGCCTGTCGGGGGCAGTGTGGTCTTTTTATTTTTAATGGGGAGGACTATTGGGGGATATTTTTAATAGGGAGGAACGTAAGTGTACTTCTGTGTCACTTAAAAAGAAACGACGAAACACTCCAATGGAGAGCAGAGAACACTCAAGCATTTATATGACTTAATTCTGAATCGTTATAATTTGCCTGTGTTCTAATAGGTTCTTTTTGCCTTTGTGGGTTTTGGAGGTGATTCTGGGGGAAAAAAATTACACACGTAATACAATCATCTATTAGAAAATCCAAACAATGTGAAAGTTCACGGGGTAAGAAGTGAAGGAATCCTTTCAACAGCTACCCCATCCTACTTCCCTCCAGAGAGGCAACAACTGTTATTGTTAGCAACCCCAAGTTCATGTGCCAGATGTACAATGAGGCCAAACAAACAGAAACATCCGAGTTTAGAGCAGAGAAAGGTTTATCGCAGGGCCATGCAAGGAGACAGGTGGCTCGTGTCCCCCAAACCCCCAAACTCCCTGAAGGGTTTCAGCAAAGCATTTTTAAAGGCCAAGTGAGGGAAGGGGGCCGCAGGGTACGGGACCAGCTCCTGTACGGGTCTCTGATTGGTTGATGGTGAGGTAACAGGGCAGTGGCACAGGAGTTAACTTTATTAGTCCTTAGGCTCCAGGAGGCCTGGGGGCTACATGCTCACGGTCATCAAGTAGTTAATAACTTCCATTTGGTGGGTTTTTTCACATCTGTGAAACACTTTCACATCAAACACTTATCTAGGTACTTCAGAGAGGAGCTAAAGCAGAGGATGTGGGGGAAGGCTACCCCGGGAAGGCCCCATAGGGTCCTGCTCCGTTACATTATTTTTGTGTGCGTCCTTCTTCCCCCCTCCCCTCCATACTCAGTGAGGTGTGGGACCAGCGGCATCAGCATCACTAAAACACCAATTAGAAATGCAGATTTTCCGGCTCCACCGCAGACACACAGACCTAAATTTTAACCTGATCCTCAGGCTGAAGTGTGAGAAGGACTGGTGTTCACTGTTTTTATAGGCACTAACTCACATGTTTGTGTACATGCATACACACGTGCTCCTGGGTTTAGAATGTGGCTTTAGAATATAGCTCTCTTTAGCGGAATGGTTCGCAATGGGTGGTCCCGGAACTAACACCGTCAGCATCACCTGGGAGCTTGTTAGAAATGCAAATGTCAAGCCCCACCACTAACTAACAGAATGCAGACGCTCTGGGGGGTGGGGCCCAGCGCTCGGCATTTTAACTACGCCTCCAGGGGATGCCGATGAACTGCTCACAAGTGTGAGCGCTCTGCTGCAGAGGAGGACTCTTACCCCCCGCCGCTCCTGCCAGGCTCTCCGATCTCCTTCGCATCCATCTCCCCCTCTCTCTGAGTGAACCCACCCTCGTTCACCGAGGTTGCCCCAGACTCCAGCTCCACTAGGCACACACCGAGAGTTCCATTAATGCTTTCTTCCAGTAGGAATCTCGCGCTGATACAGGTTTCCCCAATTTAGGTCAAGCTGGTTTCCAGATTATACAATATGCCAGCTCTTGGAGGTTGAGGTAATTGCATTAACATCTTTAAATGCGTTCGAGCAGCCCCGTGGTGATGCAAAGAAAACGGGTGCCATACGACGGTAGCTCCGTTTACTGAAGCCGCCTCTACAGTCTCTCGTCAGCTGCTTCACAAACGCCAGCGCTGACCAGAGATCCATTTTACTGGGTGGCAAACGGAGGCTCCGAGAGAGAGAGAGGAGAGAGCTTTAGATTTTCATGTCGGACCAGCTCCAAGTCTGGGCAGGATTTCCTCTCTAACGCAGTGCCTACAATGGATTTCCTTTTAAAAATAGCAAGCCAGACACCAGCTGACTCTGGGTGTGGGCTCAGTGTCAGGCAACGGCAGTTCTCTCATTAGTGTGGAAACAATTGGACTTAAACGTTCAGAAAAATGCTTAGTGGCTCTTGAACCGAGGGCCATCCGCTGTAGGTTTTTCTGCGCTAAAAGCATTGCTCGGGCCACGGTTTTCACGTGACCTCCGGGGCCTCGGAGTTTCAGACCCCCGTCTACCCGGAGCCCTCCTCCATCCCGCACAGGACGAGGCGTCCGGGGACTGCAGGGGGGCGCTGTCTGCGGGAGCCAAACGCCCCGCGGGTCAAGTTGGCGGCACAGCAGGGCATGAGGCCGGACCACCCGGACTTTGACCTGCGCGGGCCGGAGAGAGCCTGAATCTAAACTGAGTGAAAACAGTTGGCTCCGTCGTCTCCCAGAGGCGAAGATCTATTGATTAATACGGGATCCGGAAAGGGTAGAACGTCGATGATTACTCTCGAAAAGTGGTCACACCCCTAAAAAGTGGCCCCCTGTAGGGAAGTGAGAATGCTAGGCACGGACGGGGTTCGAACCCGTGATCTTCGGTTTACGAGACCGACGCCTTACCACTTGGCCACCGCGCCTGCGTTAGAATGGCGGCTCGGCGAGCCTCTATCCTGGCGCCACTCCCGTGCGCTCGCCCCACGGGCACGAGCGCGGGCCCCAGCGCACCCGCCCGGCCCCGCCCTTTCGCAGCGGCCGGTGGGGCGGGGCTCAAGCGTGCGCGCGCCGGCCGCTCGCAGCGGACTCACGGCAGCAGAGCGGGCAGGGAAGTCCGTCCTACCCTTCGTGTCCGAGTGGGGCCGGGGACTTCGTCTCCGGAGCCCCCAGAGTCCCCACAGGCTCGGCGGGAGGAACTCGTTTGGAGCTCGGGAGCGCTCAGGACGCTCGCAGGCATTTCAGAGCCTGAGGTTCGAATCCCAGCTTCCAGAGAGACTCCGCGACTTTGGACAACCGGTCTCGGGGCCTCAGTTTCCCCTCTAGGGTGAGGCACCCAGGAGGCGGAGGAAAAGGCTGTGGTTCCTTTACTAGCCCGACCCCTCGGGCGGTCCACGGCTGCCCTGCATGGAGCTGACGCTCAACGAGGGTTGTTGAATGAATGTGTAAGTTTTCTGAAATAAAAAGCCCCAAAGCTCCTCTTCCCCCAGATTGCCGCGGTTGAGCCCTGGGTGTGTGCCTGGACCCGGGGCCAGCAGCATCACCTGGGAGCTGGTTAGAAATGCAACTTCTCTGGCTCACCCCAGACCTGCCCAATTAGACCTGCTGGGGGAGCCGGGCAATCTGGGCTTTAACAGGCTCTCCTCCAGGTGATGCCGCTGCGCGGGAAAGGCTGAGCCCCAATGCTCTAGACGATTGATACGCATATTCACATTTATGTATTCAAACGTGCCCTTTTATTTTTATTCAAATGGACTGACTTTAAAGTGCACTTTGATTCTCCATTAATTAATGTATGGATGTGTTAACTAATACAGTGGCTTGTAGTACATTTTATAATCACGATAAGTGATAGCATATATTATTTTTAAAATTAACAGTTTCTCTTATACATTAATGTGATGTGTACTATTACAATATTGCATCGTAAATTATATATACTGCATTATATAATATAATGCATGGATGGGATACCTTATTCTCTTTAATAGCTGCACGGTTTCCCATCCAGTGGCTCTATCACAGTTGATTTAATCAATTTCTGGGAGTAAGGCCTTGGGTTGTCTGCAGCTTTTTAGCTGCACAGAACATTCTGCTACATGCACCTTTGCCGCCTGGTACCAGTGATGCTCGCAGGGTATAAGGAGACATAAATTAAGAATGTCCACAGCCCACTGTGCAGGTGTATAGGCAAATGGGAAACCTATATATGCCAGGAAGTTGTGTTCACCAAGTTGCTTTAAATGTCACGGTTTGGGCAGGTGACTGGAAAAGGCCCTGGCATTTACCCTCAAACAGGAACTCTGAGATACTGCTCCCGGAGTGCTTGAGATCTATGTGCAAATCTCACTGCAGCTCTTTAATTAAAAAAAAAAAAAAAAAAAAAATTGAACATTTTCAGAATTAAAATGTATTACTGAGCATTGCCTTTGAATGGTTGATGATAAAATTGATTCCATTGTCCCCCTCCATTTTTTGGTGTTCACTGAGTTGTTGGAATTATTGTGCAGAAGTGATAGGGCTTATAAAAAGTGAAAAGAAATTAGCAAATGAGAGAACATCACATGTGAGCTGAGCCCAGAACTAACTGGCAGGTGGAATGGAAATGAGATTCTAACAGGTGCTTTCTTCAGCTTTGTCTTCTGAGGGGAGGGAGGGGATTAAATGATAGAGGTGCATCTGTATCTTGATGGGCAGGTGGGATGCCTGAGGTACGCAGGGTCTGGGGTGTCCTGAGGGAGGCTGGCCCTGTGACCTTCTGTGAGCCCTAAAGTAGAGAACACAGGTCTGATCCTACTTCTCTCACAGGTGTAAGGAGCCCTGAGAAGCCACAAATCTTGGACACCTGGCTGGAGGATCTGTCCGTCCTGGCCCCAGCGTCTTAGAGAGGTACCTGCACAGGTAGGTCTTCAAAAAGTATTGTAGAGGAAATTAACATGCGATTCCTTTCAGTGTGGTCCTCCACGTGGTTCTGGAGAACCTCCTTGGCCAGTGCCTTCCAGCTACGGTGCCAGCAGAGTCCTGGCGCTGAACTTCCTAGATAAGCCCTTCCCCGAGATTTTTAATCTGGTGCCCACTGCACTCAAGACTAAAAAATCTGTGAATTCACCAAAAGTGTATGTAAAATGTGTGTGTTTCTGGGAAAGGGATGCCACAGTTTTTATCAGGTTTTCAGAAAGGCTTGCTGAGGGTCCTAGAAACCTTCAAGCCTTTTTACTCCCTCACTCCTCTGAAATGATTCACCCGAACCCCACTGAAATGCAGTGGGTCTAAAAGTGATTAACCACAGTTGAGGTTGCTTGAAAAAATGAAGGTGTCTTGGAGACACTGTCTCCTTCCAGGCAGGACTTCTGCGGCCACCGACTCCTCTGTTGGGGCCGCCCTCAACACCTTCACCCCTGCTTGCTGCCCGCCTCCCCGCCTCCCCGCCCCTCCGCCTCCCCGCCCCTCCGCCTCCCCGCCTCCCCGCCTCCCCCGGCCCCTCTGCCTTCCCCCGCCCCTCCGCAGCAAGGGCTGCATCCATTTTAACAGCACTTCACAGTGTGTGAAGGGCTTTCACCTGCGTTAGCTCCATGGAGCCTTGGTTGTGGCCTAGCACGCTCGGCACTTGAACCTGAACATCTTGGGAAGATGCAGATGGACCCTGCGGTGGGGCTGAGGTTCTGCCTTTCTCACAACCTCCCAGGCTGTGCTGGTGCTGCTGGTCCGGGCCCTCACTTTGAGAACTGCTTTAAAGAGTTCTTGGAGAAATTAATTTTCTTGCAGAGGAGGGAAAAAAGCCCCCTCAGGCTTGGATATTTAGGTTGCCTGAGGTGCTGACAGCAGGCTTTTCTCTGATCACCTAAATCAAGACTTTGCCTGAAGAAGGCTCACTTAGCTACTCAAATAGCTCACTTAGCTATCCCTGCGACTGCATTGTCGGTGACGGACAGTTCAGAACCCAGGGCCAGAGCCAGAGGCCACAGCCCCCGTCATTGCTTTATCTCATAAATTCAGGGTTTTAGAGCAGGCTTGATGAGGCCAGGCAGGTTATATGAACCTGTGAATTGAATGCGTGGAGGACACACGGGATAGGGGCCGAGGACCAGGTGATATGGTGCCATTGTACATTCCCGCCAGAAATATATGCTTTCCAGTTGGGTCACATCTTTCAATTCCTGTCTTTTATTTTCTTCTTCTTATTTTTATTGAAGTATAGTTGGTTTACAATGTTATGTTAGTTTCGGGTATATAGCAAAGTGATTAATTTTATATATATATATCTCTTTTTCAGATTCTCTTCCATTATAGGTTATTACAAGATACTGAATATAGTTCCCTGTGCTATACAATAGGTCCTTGTTGGTTATCTGTTTTATATATAGTAGTGTGTATCTGTTAATCCCAAAAATCCTAGTTTATCCCTTCCCACCCCTTTCCCCTTTGGTAACCATAAGTTTGTTTTCTATGTTTGTGCATCTATTTCTGTTTTATAAATAAGTTCATTTGTGTCATTTGTTTTAGATTCCATATATAAATGATATATTTGTCTTTGTCTTACTTAGTATGATAATCTCTGGGTCCATTTGTCTTTTTTATTTTGGCTACTCTAGTGGGTATGTGGTGGTACCTCATTTTAATTTGCATTTCCCTGATGACTAATGATGTTAAGCACTTTTTCATGTGCTCATTGGTAATTTGTTACATCGTCTTTTTTATTTATCTATTTATTTTTGGCTGCATCGGGTCTTCGTTGCGGCACACAAGATCTTTCATTGTGGGATGTGGGCTCTCTAGTTGATGTGCACGGGTCAGTAGTTGCAGTGCGTGGGCTTAGTTGTCCTGCGGCATGTGGGAATCTTAGTTCCCTGACCAGGGATCGAACCTGCGTCCCCTGCATTGAAAGGCAGATTCTTAACCACTGGACCACCAGGGAAGTCCCTGTTACATCTTTTGTGAAGGGTCTGCTCAAATCTTTTGCCCATTTTTATAGCTTGTTTGCCTTCCTATTTTTTTTTAAACCCAGTTCTTTTTTTTTTTTAAATAAATTTATTTATTTTTGGCTGTGTTGGGTCTTTGTTGCTGCGCGTAGGCTTTCTCTAGTTGTGGCGAGTGGGGGCTACTCTTCATTGCCATGCATGGGCTTCTCATTGCAGTGGCTTCTCTTGTTGTGGAGCATGGGCTCTAGGCGCGCGGGCTTCAGCAGTTATGGCACGCGGGCTCAGTAGTTGTGGCTCACGAGCTCTAGAGTGCAAGCTCAGTAGTTGTGGCACACAAGCTTAGTTGCTCCACAGCATGTGGCATCTTCCTGGACTAGGGCTCGAACCCGTGTCCCCTGCATTGGCAGGCGGATTATTAACCACTGCACCACCAGAGAAGCCCACCTTCCTATTTTTGAATCATCAGAGTTCATTGTATGTTCTGGACAGAAGTCTTTTTTCAGATATACGTATCGTTAGTATTTTCTCCTACTTGGTGGATTGCCTTTGCATGTTCTCAGTGGGGTCTCTCAAAGTGCAGAAGTTTTTAATTTTGATGAAGTCCAGTTTATCAATGTTTTTCTTTTATGCTTTTTTGTTTCCTAAGAAAGCTTTGTCTACCTGGGTCACAAAGGTTTTCTCCAAGAATTTTTATCATTTTTGCTTTTACATTTAGGTCTAGGATCCATTTTGAGTTAATTTTTGTGTATGGTGTGAGGTTGGGCTTGATGTCCATTTTTTCCCATATCCAGCACCATCTGTTGAAACGATGATCCTCTCTCCATGCAACTGCCCTGGTGCCTTTGTTGAAATTCACTTGACCGTGTACGTGTGGTCGGTTGCTGTGGTTTGTGTTCCATTGATCTGTATATCTATCTGTATGCCAGTTACCACACAGGCTTTGATTGTATTTTATGGAGAGTACTGAAGTCACGTCTTTTAAATCCTCCAAATTTGTTCTTCTTTTACAAAACTGTTTTGCCTATTCTAGTCCTTTGTTTCCATATGATTTTCTGTATACTTTTTAGAATCAGCTCATCAGTTTCTACAAAATGCCTGCTCGGATTTTGATTGGGATTGTAGTAAAGCTATAATTGAATTTGGGGGAAATTAATGTCTTAACACTATGGAGTCCCCCCATCTATGAATATTTCAGTTGTTTGTTGCTGGTGCCTATGACTCTTGGATTCTAAATTCATTTCGTTGGCATTTCATCATGTGAGATTTCTGTGATTTTCAGTGGAAGAGCAGCTAGAAAGTTCGTGGTACCTGTGTTTACCTTCTTTTGGCACTCCATCCAAGCAGGAATCCCTGCCACATAGAGGCAGTGTGCAGGCCCCTGCAGAACATAGCAGGGTGAGGACTGAAGCAGGATGTGTTGCCTGTGTAACCTCTGAAAAACTGAAGGTCTCCCAGCTTGGAGAGAGAGGCAGTAGTTTTTTCAACTCCCTTTCACAAATAATGCCAACCATACAGAAAATGGTACAAAGAGGAATTCTGCAGAAAAATTACAGCTGTATAGAATGCCCTGATATCACCTCATCAAGTCAATCTTAGAACCTCTAACCCTGGAAAAATAAGTTTAAATTGGTTCATTCCAGAACCAGAATAAGATCAAGCTGGCAGCTATGAACAGTAAAAAGTTTTGTTCTTTCTCTTTTCCCTTTTTTTTCCGGATACGCTCTGAAAAGGTCAACCAGGTTATCTGAGGCACAAACATTAGTGTGCAGAGTTGGTGACGGTTTTATGGATATAAAAAGCAGTCGACAGTAACAGGATAAATTGCTATTTCTCTTATTACTTGTCCTGTATTAGGTGGAGGACTCCCACCCTCTCAGCTCTCAATTCCTTCCTCTCTCTCCTCTTCCTTTTTGAGGTGACCAGTCTTAGGAGTTTTTTTGGATTTTCCCACATCTTTTTCTGTTGATATGTGTTTATACATAGGAAACGTAGTGTTTTGGGGGGGTTGTTCTCCTCAACAAATGGTGCATATTTTGTAAACATGTCTTCCTTTTGATGTTAACTCTACAAAGCATCAGAGGTCTAACCGTGTCACTCCCTATGGCTCTAGCTCATTCCTTGTAACCGCTGTGTTCTAGTCTGCTCGGGGGACTGCAGCACAGTTTTAATAAATCCCCTATTGCTGGCCACCTGGGTTGTTTCCAAGTTTTCTTCGTTACAAGCAGAGCTGCTCTTGCATCTTTGCACGTGGCTCCCAGTGCACACATGTGGAAGGTTCTTTAGCATAGATGTCAGGGTCATTGCTTTCCTAAGATAACTTTCTGCCGTAGGGTAGCAGCCTTAAGCAAACAGTGCTGCAAGCATCTGCTTGCCGGTGAGTGAGCCGGCCATCAGTGCTACTGGGCTACAGGAGTTGTATTTGCTCTTGCTTGAGGCTCTCATTTTCAACTTTGTGCGGAGTTGGTTTGGACGAGGCAGAAACAATCAGCCACGCACTTTGTGTGATGTCTTGGCCGAGGTCCACCCAATGTGGTGGAGACGTGTTATGGGTGTGAGTGTGTTGGTATCAAACCGAACAAATTCCTTTGGTTTCCAGTATTATGAGCTTGTAAGAAACATTATGTGAATGTCCCAAATGGGTTCCTTCACATATGTTGCCACTTTATATAAAGTAGTACCAGCATCTCACATGAATGATACATGGTGTGTGTTTATTAGTACCGCAAAGAATCATTTATTTTCCTTTAGGTTTATTCATAGTATATGATATTTCAAAAACTCAAACCTTTAATCATTAACCAGGAAGTCATTTTGATAGACAGACAGACAGACAGATAGATAGATAGATAGGATGGATGTTGACCTTTTCCTAGGCCTTGTATTTTAAGATCCTTGTTACATAAGTGACACTTGATCTAATGGGTTTCAAATTTTTTTTTAGCCATTGCAAACTTTTGGAGAATTTATCCTTGTTATTGGGGCATCTTCCAATATACCCCCCCTGCATTTTAAAGCTAGGAGTTGAAGCAGTATATACATGGTTAAAGATGAAATATATGTTATGAAGTTAAAAGTGACTATTTAAAGATGTCATCTCCCATCATCAGATGCCAATTATCCTATCCCCAGCTTTTGACGTAGGAGGTGATTATTCCCAGGGATGTTCTTGGCAACTTGAAAAGATAAATGGGTGGAAGGAAACGAGAGAAACTGTGATGATAAATTTACTTACAGAGAAGAACCTACCTTTTGCATTTTCCCCTCGTGGTTCCGCTTTAGTGCTGTAAAACTGTACATATACACGTAAAATTTAGGTAGAAAAATGTTGAACATGAAAGATGACCTTTTCTCTTCTTCCTTGTTCCATTATGGACAAGTTAGAATTGCTTTTTTGGAAACACGAGTAAGATTTTATTGGAAACATTTTGCTGTTCTTCTCTCTCCTTTCATGGTTCTTAAAAAGCTGTCACTGTGTCTTCTTGTGATGCTTTCTGTCTCTGTAACTGCTCGTTGGACCAACTAGAGGCCTTGGAAGTGTGAACGGTTTCTCTGGCGTTTACCTCTGTGTGTTTGCCGGTTGTCACGGTATATTAGTGAGTGCTATTTAATCCCATGCTAGCTCTAAAAATAACACGATGGGAAGTATTTAGAGAAAGTTTGAACACTACGTCCAGATCTCAGCTTATCTCAAATAAAAGCCACTAGTTCCATTCAGGTAAAAACACTTGTAGAAATCCAGGGTGGCTTTTTTCTTTTGAATTGGGGTTTTGGTTTTTGGTTGTTTCTTCCTGTCCTTTTGTAATCCATCTCCCCCACCCTCCAACAGCCATTCTGCTTTCTGTCACTATCTGTTAGTTTGTATATCCTAGAATTTTATATAAATGGACTCGAAACAGTGTGTATTCTTTTTCTTTTTTTAAAAAAATTGGGGACTTCCCTGGCAGTGCAGTGGTTAAGACACCATGCTTCCAGTGCAGGGGGGCACAGTTTGGATACCTAGTCGGAGAACTAAGATCCCACGTGCCACGTGGTGCAGCCAAAAAAATATATATGTAAAATTGAAGTATAGTTAATTTACAGTGTTGTGTTAATTACTGCTGTACAGCAAAGTGATTCAGTTTTATATATATGTATATATACACATACATTCTTTTTAAAAAAATATTCTTTTCCATTGTGGTTTATCATAGGATATTGAATATAGTTCTCTGTGCTATATAGTAGGACCTTGTTGTTTTATGTATTCTTTTCCTGGCTTTCATTCAGTGTAATTATTTCAAGACCCATCCATGCTGTACGTTATTGTGAACCAAGAGTTCGTTCCTTGTTACTTATGAGTGGTATGGACATTTGAGTTGTTTGCAGTTTGGGGCTATCACAAATAAAGCTACTATGAACATTTGTGTACCAGCCTTTGAAAGGACATTAAAAAGCTTTCCTTCCTTTTGGATGAATACATAGGAGTGGAATGCCTGGATCAGATGTTTATATTTTTAGGAAACTGACTGTTTTCCAGAGTGGTTGTGCCATTTTGCATCCCCACTGGCAGTGTAGGAGAGTTCCAGTTCCTCCACATTCTCATCAACACGTGGTATGGTTAGTCTTTTTAATTTAATTTAGCCATTCTAACAGGTGGGCAGTGCTATCTCATTGTTTTAGTTTGCATTTCTCTAATGACTAATGAAGTTGAGCATTTTTTTCATGTGTTTATCTACTATTCATCTGTCTTCTTTGGAGAAGTATTCATACGCCTTATGCATTTTTTATTGGGTTGTTTTTCTGGTTTTTTTGGCCGTGACACGCGGATTGTGGGCTTTTAGTTTCCCGACCAGGGATCGAACCCATGCCCCCTGCAGTAGAAGTGCGGAGTCTTTTTTTTTTTTTTTTAAATAAATTTATTTATTTATTTTTGGCTGCGTTGGTCTTCGTTGCTGCACATGGGCTTTCGGTAGTTGTGGCAAGTGGGGGCTACTCTTCATTGTGGTGTGTGGGCTTCTCATTGCAGTGGCTTCTCTCATTGTGGAGCACGGGCTCTAGGTGTGCGGGCTCAGTAGTTGTGGCATGCCGGCTCAGTAGTTGTGGCGCACAGGCTTAGTTGCTCTGCAGCATGTGGGATCTTCCTGGACCAGGGCTCCAACTCGTGTCCCCTGCATTGGTAGGCGGATTCTTAACTACTGCGCCACCAGGGAAGTCCCAAGGAAGTGCAGAGTCTTAACCACTGGACTGCCAGGGAAGCCCCCTCATTATTGAATTTTGAAAGTTCTTGATATATTCTGGATACAAATCCTTTATCAGATATATGATTTCCAAATATTTTCTCCCCTGTGTGGCTCTTTTCCTTCTCTTAACAGTGTTCTTTTAAGAGCAGAAGTTTTAAATTTTGATAAAATCTGGTTTGTTCTATTTGTTCTCCTTTGCATCATTCTTTTCTTGTTATATCTAAGAAACTTTGCTTAAGTCAAAGTAACAATGTTTTTTTCCTATGTTTTCCTCTAAAAGTTTTATAATTTGGGTTTTTACATTTAGGTCGATGACCCATTTATAGTTAAATTTGTATATATTGTGAGTTATGAATGGAAGTTCGCTTTTTTGTATATAGGTATCAAATTGTTCCATTGTCTTTTGTTGAAAAGACCATCCTTTCTCCACTGAATTGCCTTTGCACCTTTGTTGAAAATAAGTTGTCCACATATGTGTGGGTCTATTTCTGGGCTCTGTTTTGTGCCATTGATCTATTTGTCTATTTTTACACCAGTTCCACACTATCTTAACTAATGCAGGTTTATAATAAGTCCTGAAATCAGGTAGTGTTAGTATTCCAACTTTGTCCTTCCTCTTGACTATTCTAGTTCCTTTATATTTCCATGTGAATTTTAGAATCTGGTAACAATTTATACAAGAAGCCTATTGGGATTGCATTAAATCTTTAGGTCAATTTGGAGAGAACTGGCATATTGACACTATTGAGTCCTCCAGTTCCTGGACATGATATATCTTTTGATTTATTTAGGTCTTCTTTAACTTCTCTTAGCAGTGTTTTTGTCATTCCCAGTGTACACACCTTTCACATATTCTGTCAGATTTATTTTTCATATTTTGGAGTATATTATAGATGATATTATTTTAAAATTTCAAGTCCTGATTGTTCATTACTGGTAGATGGAAATGCACTTGCATTTTTTATATTGGCCTGCTATTCTGCCACCTTGTTAAACTCACTTATTAGTAGTCTTTTGGTAGATTCCTTCAGATTTCTATATAGGCAATCATGTAATCTGTGAATAGTGACAGTTTTACTTCTTCCTTTCCAATCTGAATGCTTTTTATTTATTTTTCTTGCCTTATTGTCTAGAACTTCCAGTATAATGTTGAGTAGGAGTGGTGAGAGAGGACATTCTTAGTTTATTTCTGATCTTAAGGAAAAAGCATTCAGTCTTTCAATATTAGGCATGGTGTTCCCTGTGGGTTTGTCATAGATGGCCTTTATCAGGTTAGGAAGTTCCCTTTTATTCCTAATTGGTGAGGGATTTTAAAAAAAATCAGGAATTAATGTCAGCTTTTTCCAAATGCTTCTTCTGTGTCTATTAAGATGATCATGGTTTTAAATTTTTTTAGTTTGTTAATATGGTAAATTACACTGATTGATTATTCAAACATTAAACCATCCTTACATTCCTTGGACAAAACTCCACTTGGTTAGGATATATTATCCTTTTTATATATTGTTGGATTCAATTTTCTAAAATTTGTTTAGAAATGTTCTATGTTCCTGAAGGATATTGGTCAGTAATTTACTTTTCTAATAATGTCTTTGTCTGGCTTTGGTGTCAGGGTAATACT
This sequence comes from Delphinus delphis, assembly GCF_949987515.2. Lineage (NCBI taxonomy): Eukaryota > Metazoa > Chordata > Mammalia > Artiodactyla > Delphinidae > Delphinus > Delphinus delphis. Next base: position 60,879,205 of record NC_082697.1, on the reverse strand, counting down.
GGCATCATAGAATAAGTTGGGAGGTATTGCCTCCTTTTCAGTTTTCTAGAAGAGTTTGCATATAACTGGTATTGTTTATTCCTTAAATGATTGGTAGAATTCACCAGAAAAGCCATCTGGGCCTGTGGTTTCCCTTATGAAAAGGTTTTTCACTATTAATTCAACTTTTTTAAAATAGATATAGGGTTAATCAGGTTATTTATTTCTTTTTAAGTGAACTTCATGGTTTGACTTTCAAGGAATTGTTTAATCTAAGTCGTTGAATTTATTGACATAAAGTTTTTCATAATATTGCCTTATTATCCATTTCATATTTGTAGAATCTGTAGTGATGTCACCTCTCTCATTCCTGATATTGGTAATTTGTGTCCTCTTGCTTTGTTTTCCTGATTTGTCTGTTGGAGGTTTATCACTTTTACTGATCTCCAGGAACCAGTTTCTAGTTCCATTGATTTTTCTGTATTGCTTTTCTGTTTATTTCATTGATTTCTGCTCTGGACTTCATTATTTACTTTCTTCTATTTTAGGTTTAATTTGCTTTTCTTTTTCTAGTTTTTTTTTTTTTTTTTTTTTAGGGTGGACACTGAGGCCATTGATTTGAGAACTTTCTTTTTTCTAATAAAGGCATTTAGTGCTATAAAAGTTCTCTTCAGATACCGCTTTAGCAGGTTATCACACAACTTGATATATTGTGTTTTTATTTTCATTCAGTTCAAAATACTTATTTTCTCCTTTGGCTTATTTTTTTTTTTTGTCCCACAGGTTACACAAAAGTGTGTTAGTTTCTAAATATTTGGGGATTTTCAAAAGGATCTTCCTTTTATTAATTCCTACTTTAACTTCACTGTGGTTGGGGAACATGTGCTGTTGAAAAGAATGTGTATTCTGTTGTTGGGTGAAGTGTTGTGTAAATGTCAATAAGGTCAAGTTGGCTGCTAGTATCGTTTTTGTTTTTTTGTTAAATCCTTACTGATTTTCTGTTGACTTGTTCAGTCAATTACTGAGAGAGGGTATTGACATCTTTGGCTATAATTGTGGATTTGTCTATCCCTCCCTGAATTTCTGTAATTTTTTTGTGTCATGTAGTTTGAATTTGTTGTTAGGTGCATAAACATTTAGCATGCTTTTGACTTCTTCATGAATTTATCATTATGAAATGACCTTCGTTTTCTCTAGTAATATTCTTTGTCCTGAAATCTCTGAAATTTTGTCTTATATAAATGTAGCCATTCCAATAATTGATTAGTATTAGCATGGTATACCTTTTTCTATATGCTTCCTTTTAACTTATATCTGTGTTTTTATATTTAAGGCGTGTTTCTCATAGGTAGTATAGAGTTGAGTTTTGCTTTTTTAGCCGTTCTGAAAATCTCTGCCTTTTAATTGAATTATTTAGACCATTTACATTTAATGAGACAATTGATATAAGTTTAAATTTATCATCTTGCTACTTGTTTTCTATTTGTCCCATCTGTTTTTCCTTCCCTTTTCTCTCTTTTTATACAGCTTTGATTTTGTTAGTTTTTATAGTTCCATTTATCACCTTGTTTGATTTATTAGCTATCACTCTGTTTTTTGGTTTTTGTTTTTAATTTAGTGTTTGCTGTAGGATTCATAATATATATCTTTAACTTATCACTGTCTACCATTAAGTGATATTATACCACTTAACATATAACATAAACATTTTACAATAATATGCTCCCATTCTCTCTACCTGACCTTTATGTTTTTGTTTTCATATATTTTACTTTTACATACGTTATAAAGCCCATACAACATTTGTTGTTAATTTTGTTTAAATAGTTAACCTTTAGGAGATTTAAATACTAAGAAAAACTGTCATATACTTATTTACATAGTTACCATTTCTGGTGTTCTTCATTTCTTTGTGTATATCCAGACTTGTATCTGGCACTATTTTCCTTCTGCCTGAAGTCTTCCTTTAACATTTTTTCTTATAAGAATCTGAAGACGAAAAAAAAAAAAAAAAAGGAATCTGAAGACAGTGAATTGTTGCAGCTTTTGTATGTCTGAGAACATCTTGCCTTCATTTGTTTTAATATAAATTTATTTTTTATTTTTATTTATTTTTGGCTGTGTTAGATCCTCGTTGCTGCGTGTGGGCTTTCTCTAGTTGTGGTGAGTGGGGGCTAGTCTTCATTGTGGTGCACGGACTTCTCATTGCAGTGGCTTCTCTTTGTTGCGGAGCACAGGCTCTAGGCACGTGGGCTCAGTAGTTGTGGCACGTGGCTCTAGAGCGCAGGCTCAGTAGTTGTGGCTCACAGGCTTAGTTGTTCCATGGCATGTGGGATCTTCCCGGACCAGGGCTCAAACCCGTGTCCCGCATATTGGCAGGCGGATTCTTAACTCCTGTGCCACTAGGAAAGCCCCTGCCTTCATTTTTGAAAGATACTTTTGCATGTTATAGAACTCTAGGTTGACACATTTCTTTCAGAATTTTAAAGATGGTACTTCACTACCCTGTATCATTTCCAACAAATCTGCCATCATCCTTATCTTTGCTCCATTATTCATAATGTGTCTTTTCCCCGTCTGCTTTTTAAAAAACATATTTAATGGTGATAAAATACACATAATGTAAATTTTACCATTGTAACCATTTTTAAGTGTACAATTCAGTGGCATTAAGAAATTCACATTGTGTAACTATCATCATTATTCATCTCCAGAACTATTTACATCTTGCAAAACAGCAACTCTGTACTCACTAAAACAATAACTCTCTATTTTCCCCTACAGCAATCCCTGGTAACGACCATTCTACTGTCTGTGTGTGAATTTGATTACTCTAGGTATCTCATATGAGTGGAAGCATACAATATTTTAAAAATACTTTTTAAAATTGAGGTATAGTTGATGTACAACATTATACAAGTTTCAAATGTACAACATAGTGATTCACAATTTTTAAAGGTTATACTCCTTTATAGTTATTATAAGATATTAGTTATATTCCCTGTGTCGCATAATATATCCTTATAGTTTATTTATTTTATACATAATAATTTGTACCACTTGTTCTCCTACCCATGTCTTGCCCCTTCCCTTTTCACTCTCCCCACTAGTAACCACTAGTTTGTTCTCTATATCTGTGAGTCTGTTTCCTTTTTGTTATATTTACTAGTTTGTTTTATTTTTCATATTCCATACGTAAGTGATATCATACAGTATTTGTCTTTGTCTGACTTATTTCACTTAGTCCCTCCAAGTCCATCCATGTTGTTGCAAATGGCAAAATAGCATTCTTTTTTATGGCTGAGTAGTATTCCATTGTATACATACACCACATTTGTTTTTAAAATTAATTAATTAATTTATTTATGGCTGCATTGGGTTTTCTTTGCTGTGTGTGGGCTTTCTCTAGTTGTGGCGAGTGGGGGCTCTCTTTGTTGCAGTGTGTGGGCTTCTCATTGTGGTAGCTTCTCATTGCAGAGCATGGGCTCTAGGAGTATGGGCTTCAGTAGTTGTGGCACTCGGGCTCAGTAGCTGTGGTTCACAGGCTCTAGAGCGTAGGCTCAGTAGTTGTGGCGCATGGGCTTAGTTGCTCTGCGGCATGTTTTTGGATATATACGCAGTAGTGGAATTGCTGGATCATGTGGTAGTTCTGTTTTTAGTTTTTTGAGAAACTGCTATACTGTTTTACACAGCGGCTGCACCAATTTACATTCCCACCAACAGTACACAAGGGTTCCCTTTTCTCCACGTCCTCGCCAACATTTATTATTTGTGGTCTTTTTAATGATAGCCTTTCTGACAGGTGTGAGGTGATATCTCACTTTGGTTTTAATTTGCATTTCTCTGATGATTAACGATGTTGAGCATCTTTTCCTATGCCTGGGCCATCTGTATATTTTCCTTGGAAAAATGTCTATTCAGGTCTTCTGCCCATTTTTTAATTGCATTGTTTGTTTTTTTGATATTGAGTTGTATGAGTTGTTTATATATTACAGATATTAACCCCAATAATATAATGTTATTGATCATAGCATTAGCAAATATTTTCTCCTTTTCAATAGGTTGTCTTTTTATTCTGTCAATGATTTCCTTTGCTGCAAAAAAGCTTTTAAGTCTCCTTAGGTCCCATTTGTTTATTTTTATTTCCTTTGCTTTAGGAGACAGATCCAAAAAAATACTGGTTTGATTTATGTTGACGAGTTTTCTGCCTATGTTTTCTTCTAGGATTTTTATGGTTTCTAATCTTACATTTAGGTCTTTAATACATTTCAAATTTATATGGTATGAGGAAATGTTCTAATTTCATTCTTTTATGTGTAGCTGTCCAGTTTTCCCAGCACCACTTATTGAAGGGAATGTCTTTTCTCCATTGTATATCCTTGTCTTCCTTGTCATAGATTAACTGACCATAAGCGTGTAGGTTTATTTCTGGGCTCTCTATTCTATTCCATTGATCTATGTGCCAGTACCATACTGTTTTGATTATTGTACCATACTGTTTTGATTATTGTAGTTTTGTAGTATAGACTGAAGTCAGGGAGCATGATTCCTCCAGCTCTGTTCTTCTTTCTCAAGATTGTTTTGGCTATTTGGGGACTTCTGTTTCCATAAAAATGCCCTTGGTATTTTGATAGGGAATGTGTCAATTGCCTTGGGTAGTATGGTCATTTTAACAATACTGATTCTTCCCATCCATGAACATAGTATGTCTTTTTTTAAAAATTACTTTTATTTTATTTTATTTTACTTATTTATTTGGTTGTGTTGGGTCTTAGTTGCAGCTCACGGGCTCCTTAGTTGTGGCTCGTGGGTTCCTTAGTTGTGGCTCATGGGCTCCTTAGTTGTGGCATGGGAACTCTTAGTTGTGGCATGCATGTGGGATCTAGTTCCTGGACCAGGGATTAAACTCGGGCCCCCCTGCATTGGGAGCACAGAGTCTTAACCACTGCACCACCATGGAAGTCCCCATGACATATCTTTTGGTCTGTTTGTCATCTTCATTTTCTTTCATCAGTGTCTTATAATTCTCTGAGTTCAGGTCTTTTACCTCCTTAGGTAGGTTTATTCCTAGGTATTTTATTCTTTTTGATGCAATGGTAAGTGGGATTGTTTTTCTTAATTTCTCTTTCTGATAGCTCATCATTAGTGTATAGAAATGCAACAGATTTCTGTATATTAATTTTGTATTCTGTGACTTCATCAAATTCATTGATGAGTTCTAGTAGTTTTCTGGTGGTGTCTTTAGGATTTTCTATGTATAGTATCATATCTTTTACAAACTTTGATAGTTTTACTTCTTTTCAATTTGGATTCGTTTTATTTCTTTTTCATCTGTGATTGCTGTGGTTAGGACTTCCAATACTATGTTGAATAAAAGTAGTGAGAGTGGGCATCCTTGTCTTGTTCCTGATCTTAGAGGAAATGCTTTCAGCTTTTCATCACTGAGCATGATGTTAGCTGTGGGCTCGTCATATATCACCTCTATTATGTTGAGGTATGCTTTCTGTATGTCCACTTTCTGGAGAGATTTTATCATAAATGGACATTGAATTTTTTCAGAAGCTTTTTCTACATCTATTGAGATGATCAGATGATTTTTATTCTTCAATTTGTTATTGTGGTGTATCATATTGATTGATTTGTGGATATTGAAAAATCCTTGCATCCCAGGGGTAAATCCCACTTGATCGTAGTATTTGATCCTTTTAACGTATTGCTGGATTTGGTTTGCTAACATTTTGTTGAGGATTTTGCATGTATGTTCATCAGTGATATTGGCCTCTAATTTTCTTTCTTTCTTTTTTTTAATATCTTTGTCTGGTTTGGGTGTCAGGTTGATGCTGGCCTCATAGAATGAGTTTGGAAGTGTTCCTTCCTCTGCAGTATTTGGAGTAGTTTGAGAAGGATAGGTGTTAACTCTTCTTTAAATGTTTGGTAACATTCACCTGTGAAGCCATCTGGTCCTGGAGTTTTATTTGTTGGGAGTTTTTAAATTACTGATTCAATTTCATTACTGGTAATTGGTTTGTTCATATTTTCTATTTCTTCCTCGTTCGGTGTTGAGAGATTGTACATTTCCAGGTATTTGTCCATTTCTTCTAGGCTGTCCATTTTATTGGCATATAGTTGTTCATAGTAGTCTCATAATCTTTTGTATTTCTGTGATGTTGGTTGTAACTTCTCGTTTTTCATTTCTGATTTTATTGATTTGGGCCCTCTCTTTTTCTTGATGAGTCTGGCTAAAGGTTTATCAATTTTGTTTATCTTTTCAAAGAATCAATTCTTAGTTTCATTGATCTTTTCTATTGTTTCTTTAGTCTCTATGTATTTCTGCTCTGATCTTTATGATTTCTTTCCTTCTACTAACTTTGGGTTTTGTTCTTCTTTGTCTAGTTCCTTTAGGTGTAAGGTTAGGCTGTGTATTTGATATTTTTCTTGTTTCCTGAGGTAAGCTTGTATCCCTTTGAACTTCCCTCTTAGAACTGCTTTTGCTGCATACCATAGATTTCGGATTGTTATGTTTTCATTTTCATTTGTCTCCAGGTATTTTTAAATTTCCTCTTTGATTTCTTCAGTGATCCATTGGTTGTTTAGTAGCATATTGTTTAGCCTCCACGTGTTAGGATTCTTTGCAGTTTTTTCTCGTAGTTGATTTCTAGTCTCATAGCATTGTGGTCGGAAAAGATGCTTAATATGATTTAAATTTTCTTAAATTTACCAAGGCTTGTTTTGTGTCCTAGCATGTGATCTATCCTGGAGAATGTTTCAAGTGCACTTGAAAAGAATGTGTTGGAATTATACAGTATGTACATTTTTGTGACTGACTAATTTCACTTAGCATAAGGTCCTCAATGTTCATCCATGTACAATGTGCTGGAATTTCCTTTTTAGTAGGGGCGAATAATATTCCATTGTATGTATATACCACATTTTGTTCATTCATCAGTGGACACTTGGGTTGCTGCCACCTTTTGGCTATTGTGAATAATTCTGCTATGCACAGGAGTATATAAATATCTCTTCAAGACACTGCTTTCAATCCTTTTGGGTATATACCTAGAGTGGAATTGATGGATCACATGGTAATTCTGTGTTTATTTTTTTTTGAGGAACTGCCATATTGTTTTCCATAGCAGCTGCACCATTTTATACTCCCACCAATGATTGCACAAGGATCCCAGTTTCTCCAAATCTTCACCAATACCTGTTATTTTGTTTTTTTTTGAAAGAGTATCCATCCTAATGGGTGTAAGATGATATCACATTTGACTTTGATTTGCATTTCCCTAATGATTAATGATGTTGAGCATCTTTTCATGTGCTTATTGACCATTAGTATACCTTCTTTGGAGAAATGTCTGTTTAAGTTGTTTGTCCATCTTTAAATTGGGTTGTTTTTGTCTTTTGTTGTTGTTGAGTTGCAGGAATTCTTGACATATTCTGTCAATGTTTGCTTTATATATTTAGGGTCTGATGTTTGCATATGTTTGTAATTATATTCTTGGTGAATTGACCCTTTCATCATTATATAATGTCCTTCTTTATCTCTTGTAATAGTTTTTTAAATTTAAAGTCTATTTTGTCTGATATTAGCATAGCTATTCCTGTTCTCCTGTGGTTACTATTTGCACAGAATAACTTTCTCCATCCTTTTGCTTTAAATCTATGCAGGTTCTTAGCTCTAAAGTGAGTCTCTCATAGACAGCATCTAGTTGGATTCTCTTTTTTAATTTGTTCTGCCAATCTGTGTCTTTTAATTGGGGGAATTTAATCCTTTTACATTTAGTTTCTGATAGGGAATTGCCATTTTATTTGCTTTCTGTATGTCTTATACCTTTTTTGTCCCTTCCTTCCATACTGCCTTCCTTTGTGTTTAGATGAATTTTTTTAGTAGTGACATGTTTTGATTCCCTTCTCATTTCCTTTTTCTTTTTTTTTAATAAATAAATTTATTTAAAAAAAGAAATTTGGGACAAGAAGGAAAGTAGATTACCAACTTAATCTAATTTTTCAGATTGCTTCTATTTTTCTTTTTTTGAATTTATTTTTTTATACAGCAGGTTATTAGTTATTTATTTTATACATATTAGTGTATATATGTCAACTCCAATCTCCCAATTCATCACACCACCACCACCACCCATGCCACTTCCCCCCTTGGTGTCCATACGTTTGTTCTCTGCATCTGTGTCTCAATTTCTGCCCTGCAAACAGGTTCATCTGTACCATTTTTCTAGGTTCCACATATATGCGTTAATATATGATATTTGTTTTTCTCTTTCTGACTTACTTCACTCTGTATGACAGCCTCTAGATCCATCCACGTCTCTACAAATGACGCAATTTCATTCCTTTTTATGGCTGAGTAATACTCCATTGTATATATGTACCACATCTTCTTCATCCATTTATCTGTTGATGGGCATTTAGGTTGATTCCATGTCCTGGCTATTGTACATAGTGCTGCATGAACATTGGGGTGCATGTGTCTTTTTGAATTATGGTTTTCTCAGGGTATATGCCCAGTAGTGGGATTGCTGGGTCATATGGTAATTCTATTTTTAGTTTTTTAGGGAACCTCCATAGTGGCTCTATCAATTTACATTCCCATCAACAGTGCAAGAGGGTTCCCTTTTCTCCACACCCTCTCCAGCATTTGTTGCTTGTAGATTTTCTGATGATGCCCCTTCTAACTGGGGCACTGTTATTCAACTATGTTGAATAATAGTGTTGAGAGTGGACATCCTTGTCTTGTTCCTGATCTTAGAGGAAATGCTTTTAATTTTTCACCATTGAGAATGACGTTTGCTGTGGGTTTGTCATATATGGTCTCTATTATGTTGAGGTAGGTTCCCTCTATGCACACTTTCTGGAGAGTTCTTTATCATAAATGGGTGTTGAACTTTGTCAAAAGCTTCTTCTGCCTCTATTGAGATAATCATATGGTTTTTATTTTTCAATTTGTTAATATGGTGAGGTGATACCTCATTGTAGTTTTGATTTGCATTCTCTAATAATTAGTGATGTTGAGCAGCTTTTCATGTGCTTCTTGGCCATCTGTATGTCTTCTTTGGAGAAACGTCTATTTATGTCTTCTGCCCATTTTTGGATTGGGTTGTTTGTTTTTTAATATTGAGCTGCATGAGCTGTTTATATATTTTGGACAATAATCCTTTGTTGATTCGTTTGCAAATATTTTCTCCCATTCTGAAGGCTGTCTTTTCGTTTTGTTTGTAGTTTCCTTTTCTATACAAAAACTTTTTAAGTTTCATTAGGTCCCATTTGTTTAATTTTGTTTTTATTTCCATTACTCTAGGAGGTAGATTAAAAAAGGTCTTGCTGTGATTTATGTCAAAGAATGTTCTCCCTGTGTTTTCCTCTAAGAGATTTATAGTGTCAGGTCTTACATTTAGGTTTCTAATCCATTTTGAGTTTATTTTTGTATATGGTGTCAGGGAGTGTTCTAATTTCATTCTTTTACATGTAGCTGTCCAGTTTTCCCAGCACCACTTATTGAAGAGACTATATTTTCTCCATTGTATATCCTTGCCTCCTTTGTCATAGATTAGTTGACCATAGTTGTGTGGCTTAATCTCTGGGCTTTCTATCCTGTTCCATTGATCTATATTTCTGTTTTTGTGCCAGTACCATATTTTCTTGATTACTGTAGCTTTGTAGGATAGTCTGAAGTCCAGGAGCCTGATTCCTTGAGCTCCGTTTTTTTCCCTTAAGATTGCTTTGGCTATTCGTGGTCTTTTGTGTCCATACAAATTTCAATATTTTTTGGTTCTAGCTCTGTATTGCACTGAATCTGTAGATTGCTTTGGGTAGTATATTTATTTTCACAGTATTGATTCTTCCAATTCAAGAACATGGTATATCTCCCCATCTGTTTGTATCATTTTTTAAAAAATTTATTTTATTTATTTATTTATTTTTGGCTGCATTGGGTCTTTGTTGCTGCGCGCAGGCTTTCTCTAGATGTGGCGAGTGGGGGCTACTCTTCGTTGCGGTGTACGGGCTTCTCATTGCGGTGGCTTCTCATTGCAGAGCATGGGCTCTAGGCATGTGGGCTTCAGTAGTTGTGGCACACGGGCTTAGTTGCTCCATGGCATGTGGGATCTTCCTGGGCCAGGGCTTCAACCCGTGTCCCCTGCACTGCCAGGCGGATTCTTAACCACTGTGCTATCAGGGAAGCCCCTTGTATCATCTTTAATTTCCTTCATCAGTGTCTTATAGTTTTCTGCATACAGTTTTTTTTCTCTCCAGATAGGTTTATTCCTAGGTATTTTATTCTTTCTGTTGCAATGGTAAATGGGAGTGTTTCCTTAATTTCTCTTTCAGATTTTTCATGATTAGTGTATAGAATGCAAGAGATTTCTGTGCATTAATTTTGTATCCTGCAGCTTTACCAAATTCATTGATTAGTTCTAGTAGTTTTCTGGTGGCATCTTTAGGATTCTCTACCTATAGTATCATGTCATCTGCAAACAGTGTCACCTTTACTTCTTTTCCGATTTGTATTCCTTTTATTTCTTTTTCTTCTCTGGTTGCTGTGGCTAGGACTTCCAAAACTATGTTGAATAATAGTGTTGAGACTGGACATCCTTGTCTTGTTCCTGATCTTAAAGGAAATGCTTTTAATTTTTCACCATTGAGAATGTTGTTTGCTGTGGGTTTGTCGTATATGGTCTCTATTATGTTGAGGTAGGTTCCCTCTGTGCCCACTTTCTGGAGAGTTTTTTTTTTTTATCATAAATGGGTGTTGAATTTTGTCAGAAGCTTTTTCTGCCTCTATTGAAATAATCATATGATTTTTATTCTTCGGTTTGTTAATATGGTGTATCACATTGATTGATTTGCATATATTGAAGAATCCTTGCATCCCTGGGATAAAACCCACTTGATCATGGTGTATGATCCTTTTAATGTGCTGTTGGATTCTGTTTGCTAGTATTTTTTTTTTTTTTTCGGTACGTGGGCCTCTCACTGTTGTGGCCTCTCCTGTTGTGGAGCACAGGCTCCGGACGTGCAGACTCAGCGGCCATGGCTCACGGGCCCAGCCATTCCGCGGCATGTGGGATCTTCCCGTACCGGGGCATGAACCCGTGTCTCTTGCATCGGCAGGCGGACTTTCAACCACTGCGCCACCAGGGAAGCCCCGCTAGTATTTTGTTGAGGGTTTTGCGTCTATATTCATCAGTGATATTGGTCTGCAATTTTCTTTATTTGTAGTATCTTTGTCTGGTTTTGGTATCAGGGTGATGGTGGCCTCATAGAATGAGTTTGGGAATGTTCTTCCTCTGAAATTTTTTGGAAGAGTTTGAGAAAGATGGGTGTTAGCTCTCCTCTAAATGTTTGATAGAATTCACCTGTGGAGCCATCTGGTCCTGGACTTTTGTTTGTTGGAATATTTAAAATCACAGTTTGAATTTCATTACTTGTGATTGGTCTGTTCATATTTTCTATTTCTTCCTGGTTCAGTCTTGGAAGGTTACACCTTTCTAAGATTTTGTCCATTTCTTCCAGGTTGTCCATTTTATTGCCATAGAGTTGCTTCTAGTAGTCTCTTAGGATGCTTTGTATTTCTGTGGTGTCTGTTTTAACTTCTCCTTTTTCATTTCTAGTTTTAATGATTTGAATCCTCTCCCTCTTTTTCTTGATGAGTCTGGCTAATGGTTTATCAATTTTGTTTATCTTCTTAAAGAATCAGCTTTTAGTTTTATTGATCTTTGCTATTGTTTTCTTTGTTTCTATTTCACTTATTTCTGCTCTGATCTTTATGATTTCTTTCCTTCTACTAACTTTGGGTTTTGTTTGTTCTTCTTTCTCTAGCTCTTTTAGGTGTAAGGTTAGATTGTTTATTTGAGATGTTTGTTGTTTCTTGAGGTAGGATTGTATTGCTATAAGTTTCCCTCTTAGAACTGCTTTTGCTGTATCCCATAGGTTTTGGATCGTCATGTTTTCATTGTCATTTGTTTCTAGGTATTTTTTGATTTCCTCTTTGATTTCTTCAGTGATCTCTTGGTTATTTAGTAACGTATTGTTTAGCCTCCATGTGTTTGTGTTTTTTACATTTTTTTCCACGTAACTTATTTCTACTCTCATAGTGTTGTGGTCAGAAAAGATGCTTGATATGATTTCAATTTTCTTAAATTTACTGAGGCTTGATTTGTGACCCAAGCCGTGATCTCTCCTGGAGAATGTTCTGTGCGCACTTGAGAAGAAAGTGTAATCTGCTGGTTTTGGATGGAATGTCCTATAAATATCAATTAAATCTATCTGGTCTATTGTGTCATTTAAAGCTTGTGTGTTTCCTTATTAACTTTCTGTTTGGATGATCTGTCCATTGGTGTAAGTGAGGTGTTAAAGTCCCCCACTATTATTGTGTTACTGTCAATTTCCTATTTTATAGCTGTTAGCAGTTGCCTTACGTATTGAGGTGCTCCTATGTTGGGTGCATATATATTTATAATTGTTATATCTTCTTCTTGGATTGATCACTTGATCATTATGTAGTGTCCTTGTCTCTTGTAACATTCTTTTTTTAAAAGTCTATTTTATCTGATATGAGTATTGCTACTCCAGCTTTCTTTTGATTTCCATTTGCATGGAATTCTTTTTCCATCCCCTCACTTTCAGTCTGTATGTGTCCCTAGGTCTGAAGTGAGTCTCTTGTAGGCAGCATATATATGGATTTTGTTTTTGTATCCATTCAGCGAGCCTGTGTCTTTTGGCTGGAGCATTTAATCCATTCACGTTTAAGGTAATTATCGATATGTATGTTCCTATTTCCAGTTTGTTAAGTGTTTTGGGTTTGTTTTTGTAGGTCCTTTTCTTGTCTTGTGTTTCTCACTTAGAGAAGTTCCTTTAGCATTTATTGTAGAGCTGGTTTGGTGGTGCTGAATTCTCTTAGCTTTTGCTTGTCTGTAAAGCTTTTGATTTCTCCATCGAATCTGAATGAGATCCTTGCCAGGTAGAGTAATCTTGGTTGTAGGTTGTTCCCTTTCATCACTTTAAAATGTCATGCCACTCGCTTCTGGCTTGTAGAGTTTCTGCTGAGAAATCAGCTGTTAACCTTATGGGAGTTCCCTTGTATGTTATTTGTCGTTTTTCCCTTGCTGCTTTCAATAATTTTTCTGTCTTTATTTTTTGCCAGTTTGATTGCTGTGTGTCTTGGTGTGTTTCTCCTTGGGTTTATCCTGTATGGGACTCGCTGTGCTTCCTGGAGTTGGGTGGCTATTTTCTTTCCCATGTTAGGGAAGTTTTTGAGTCTAACCTCTTCATATATTTTCTCAGGTCCTTTCTCTCTCTCTTCTCCTTCTGGGACCCCTATAATGCGAATGTTATTGTGGTTAATGTTGTCCCACAGGTCTCTTAGGCTGTCTTCATTTCTTTTCATTCTTTTTTCTTTATTCTGTTCCATGGCAGTAAATTCTACCATTCTGTCTTCCAGGTCACTTATCCGTTCTTCTGCCTCAGTTATTCTGCTATTGATTCCTTCTAGTGTATTTTTCATTTCACTTATTGTATTGTTCATCTCTGTTTGTTTGTTTTTTAATTCTTCTAGGTCTCTGTTAAACATTTCTTGCATCTTCTCAATCTTTGTCTCCATTCTTTTTCCGAGGTCCTGGATCATCTTCACTATCATTATTCTGAATTCTTTTTCTGGAAGGTTGCCTATCTCCACTTCATTTAGTTGTTTTTCTGGGATTTTATCTTGTTCCTTCATGTGGTACGTAGCACTCTGCCTTTTCATCTTGTCTGTCTTTCTGTGAACGTGGTTTTTGTTCCACAGGCTGCAGGATTGTAGTTCTTCTTGCTTCTGCTGTCTGCCCTCTGGTGGATGAGGCTAGCTAAGAGGCTTGTGCAGGTTTCCTGATGGGAGGGACTGATGGTGGGTAGAGCTGACTGTTGCTCTGGTGGGCAGAGCTCAGTAAAACTTTAATCCGCTTGTCTGCTGATGGGTGGGGCTGGGTTCCCTCCCCTGTTGGTTGTTTGGCCTGAGGCGACCCAACACTGGAGCCTACCCGGGCTCTTTGGTGGGGCTAATGGCGGACTCTGGGAGGGCTGATGCCAAGGAGTACTTCCCAGAACTTCTGCTGCCAGTGTCCTTGTCCTCACAGGGAGACACAGCCACCCCCCGCCTCTGCAGGAGACCCTCCAACACTAGCAGGTAGGTCTGATTCAGTCTCCTGTGGGGTCACTGCTCCTTCCCCTGGGTCCCAATGCGCACACTACTTTGTGTGTGCCCTCCAAGAGTGGAGTCTCTGTTTTCCCCAGTCCTGTCGAAGTCCTGTAGTCAAATCCCGCTAGTGTTCAAAGTCTGATTGTCTAGGAGTTCCTCCTTCTGTTGCCGGACCCCCAGGTTGGGAAGCCTGACATGGGGCTCAGAACCTTCACTCCAGTGGGTGGACTTCCGAGGTATAAGTGTTCTCCAGTTTGTGAGTCGCCCACCCAGCAGTTATGGGATTTGATTTTATTGTGATTGCGTCCCTCCTACCATCTCATTGTGGCTTCTCCTTTGTCTTTGGATGTGGGGTATCTTTTTTGGTGAGTTCCAGTGTCTTCCTGTCGATGATTGTTCAGCAGTTAGTTGTGATTCTGGTGATCTCGCAAGAGGGAGTGAGAGCACGTCCCTCTATTCCTCCATCTTGAACCTATCTCCTCCCTTCTCATTTTCTTTTGTGTATATTCTCCATGTATTTTGTTTGTAGTGGTTACATTTAACATCCTAAACTTATAACAATCTATTTAAACTGATAACCATTTAACTTTGCTCACATACAAAAATTCTACTTCTTTACAGCTCCTCTACACCCACCTTTGTTATTGATGTCACAAATTACATCATTACATGTTATGTAATGATCCTTTGTAGATTTAGAATTATTTTTATGCTTTTCTCTTTTAAATCCTATGAAAGAATAAAAAGTGGAGCTAAGATCCAAAGTGACAATAATAGAGGTTTTTACTTGTCCATATATTTATCTTTACCAGAGAACCTTATTTTTTCATAGGACTTTGAGTTACTGTCTAGCATTCTTTCATTTCAACTTGAAGGAGTCCCTTTACCATTTCTTGCAGGGCAGGTCTAGTGGTGATAACTCCTTTAGCTTTTATCTGGGAATGTATTAATTTCTTCCTCACTTTTGAAGGACACTTTGTTGTATATAGAATTTTTTGTTGACAGTTTTCTTCATTCAGCACTTTTTCATTCCCCCCCCCCAGTTTTATTGAGGTATAATCAACTGTATATATGTAAGGTATATTTTGATATACCTACACACTGTGAAAGGATAACCATAGACAAGCTAATTATCACATCTATTACCCACATAGTTACCAATTTTTTTTTTGGTGTGTGATGAAAATACTTAAGATCTACTCTCTTAGCAAATTTCAGTACAATACAGTACAGTATTGTTAGCTGTTTTCACCATACTGTATGTTAGGTCCCCGGAGGTTATTCATGTTATAAGTGGAAGTTTGTTCCCTTTGACCAATAGGGCGCCATTCCTTCCCCTGCCCCTGATAGTCACCACTCTACTCTGTTTCTGCGAGTTTGGCCTTTTTAGAGTCCACATATAAGTGAGATCATGTACAGTATATGTCTTTTTCTGTTTGACTTATTTCACTTAGTAAAATGCTCTTGGGTTTTATCCATGTTGTCACAGATGGCAGGATTTCCTTCTTTTATAAGAGTGAATAATATTCTTGCATGTGTGTGTATCACATTTTCTTTATCCATTCATCTGTTGATGGACACTTAGGTTGTTTCTGTATCTTGGCTATTGCAAATAATGCTGCAATGAACATGGAAGTGAAGATATCTCTTGGAGATACTGATTTCATTTCCTCTGGCTATATACCCAGAAGTGGGCTGGCCAGACCATATGGTAGTCCTATTTTTAATTTTTTGAGGAACCTCCATACTATTTTCCATAAAGGCTGTACTAATTTACATTTCCACCAACAGTACACAGTGGTTCCCTTTTCTCCTTATCAGATACATGGTTTGTAAATATTTTCTATTCTGTAGGTTGCCTTTTCATTTTTTTGATTGTTTGCTGTGCAGAAGGTTTTTAGTTTGATGGAGTTCCACTTGTTTATTTTTGCTTTTGTTTCCTGTGCTTTTGGTATATCTAAAAAGTCATTGCCAAGGCCCATGTCAAGGAGCTTTTCCTCTGTTTTCTTCTTGGAGTTTTATGGTTTCAGGACTTACATTTAAGGCTTTAATCCATTTTGAGTTAATTTTGTGTGTGGTGCCAGATGAGGTGAGGGTCCAATTTCATTCTTGTGCATGTGGATATTGAGTTTTTCCAGTAACATTTATTGAAGACACTGTCTTTCCCCCCACTGTATATTCTTGGCTCTTTTGTCATAGATTAGTTGACCATATATGTGTGGGTTTATTTCTGGGCTTTCTATTCTGTTCCATTGATCTGTGTCTGTGTTTTGTTGTTGTTGTTGTTGTTTGGCTATGTTGCACAGCTTGTGGGATCTCAGTTCCCTGACCAGGGATTGAACCATGGCTGTGGCAGTGAAAGCCCATAATTCTAACCACTAGGCCACCAGAAACTCCCCTATTTATCTGTTTCTATGCCAATACCGTACTGTTTGGATTACTATAGCTTTGGAGTATAGTTTGAAAACAGGAAATGTGATGTGCTTCCAGATTTGTTGTTCTCTCTCAAAACTGCTTTGGCTATTTGGAGATCTTTTGTGGTTCCATACAAATTTGAGGATTGTTTGTCCTATTTCCATGAAAAATGCCATTGGAATTTTGATCGGAATTGTACCTGTAGATTGCTTTGGGTAGTATGGACATCTTAACAATATTAATTCTTCAAGTCCACGAGCATGGAATATCTTTCCATTTATTTGTGTCTTCAGTTTCTTTCATCAGTGTCTTATAGTTTTCAGTATACAGGTCTCTCACCTCCTTGGTTAAATTTGTTTATTTTTAAAATTTTATTTATTTTTGGCTGCGTTGGGTCTGTTGCTGCTCATGGGCTTTCTCTAGTTGTGGCGAGCGGGGGCTACTTTTGTTGCTGTGTGCGGGCTTCTCATTGTGGTGGCTTCTCTTGTTGCGGAGCATGGGCTTTAGGCACACGGGCTTCAGTAGTTGCAGCACGCAGGCTCAGTAGTTGTGGCGCATGGGCTTAGTTAAATTTATTAAATTTATTCTGAAGTATTAGGCTGGCCAAAAAGTTCGTTCGGGTTTTTCCATAACACCTTACGGAACGAACTTTTTGGCCAACCCATTATTTTATTCTTTTTCATGAAATTCTAAAAAGAATTATTTTCTTAATTTTCTTTCTCATAGTTCATTATTGGTGTAGAGAAATGCAACATATTTTTGTATATTAATTTTATATCCTGCAACTTTACTGAATTTATTAGTTCTAACACTTTTTGGTGGACTCTTTAGGGTATTCTCTATAATGACATGTCATCTGCAAATAGTGACAGTTGTACTTCTTCCTTTCCAATTTAGATGACTTTTTTTTTTTTTTTTTTTTTTTTTTTTTTGCGCGCAGTATGCAGGCCTCTCACTGTTGTGGCCTCTCCCGTTGCAGAGCATGGGCTCGGGATGCGCAGGCTCAGTGGCCATGGCTCATGGGCCCAGCCACTCCGTGGCACGTGGGATCCTCCCGGACAGGGGCACGAACCTGTGTCCCCTGCACCGGCAGGTGGACTCTCAACCACTGCGCCACCAGGGAAGCCCCTAGATGACTTTTATTTCTTTTTCTTGCCTAATTTCTCTGGCTAGGACTTCCAGTGCTATGTTGAATAAGTGGTAAGAGTGGGCATCCTTGTTTTGTTCCTCATCTTAAAGGAAAAGCTTTCAGCTTTTCTTTCTTCTTGAGTTAACTTTTGGTAGTTTGTGTCTGTGTAGGAATTTGTGTATTTTATCTAAGTTAACTAATTTGTTGGCATGCAGTTGTTCAATGTATTCCTGTGTAATTCTTTTTCTTTTTAAGGTTTTTTTTTTTTTGGCCGCGCCATATGGCATGCAGGATCCTTGTTCCCTGACCAGGGTTTGAACCTGCACCCCCTAGAGTGGAAGTGCAGAGTCTTAACCACTGGACTGCCAGGGAAGTCCTTTATTTATTATTTTTTTTAAAATAGGAACTATTTCCAACTCACAGAAAAGAATAGGGAGAGGGCTTCACTGGTGGCACACTGGTTGAGAGTCCGCCTGCCGATGCAGGGGACACGGGTTCGTGCCGCGGTCTGGGAAGATCCCACATGCCGCAGAGCGGCTGGGCTCGTGCGCCATGGCCGCTGAGCCTGCGCGTCCGGAGCCTGTGCTCCGCAACGGGAGAGGCCACAACAGTGAGAGGCCCGCCTACCGCAAGAATAGGGAGAATAAAGAAATCAACTGCCAGTAAACAAGTGTTAATATTTTGCTAGATGGCTATAGAATTACTAAAGAAATAAATAGAAAAAATAAATAAAACATTCAATATTAATTGAAGCCTACTTTAATTCCTGCAATCTAATTCCTTTTATTTCCACAAGTATCTTGAATCTTGATATTGACACGAGTCCTTACCACCCATATTTTTATATTTTATATAAAAACGTGAACAGCATTGTTGATTTAAAATGTTACTTGAATTATGTAGGCTTCATTCTGCACTTTTCTTTCCCTCAGCATTTTATTTTGAGATTGAGTTACATTGGCACATTAGATTTAGTTCATTTGTGTAAATTGCTATGTTTAAATGTTCGCAAAATGAAAGGCATACAGGTCGTTTTCAGTGTTTGCTTTGTAAACTATGCTTCGTGTTAATTCTTGCACGTGATTGCCTGTGGGCATGTGTTTCTCAAGGATGAGTATCAAAAACGTTGAGTTGCAGAGTTTGTATCTTCAACTTTACTAGATATTGTAAAATTGCTCCATGAATGCTGGGTTTTGGGGTGTGCTCAAGTGGCTCCAGGTACCCAGCCCAAGGAGGCAGTTTTGTGAGTCACTGTGTGTGGCCCCACCTGTGGGCTTCACTTAAGATGCCCCAGTCTTGTAACCCAGGTTCTGGTTGGATGCTGTTAACCATCCATCTGAGTAGCTACTTTGTAAAATGTGTGAGATTGAGGAGACTTGAGAGATGCCCAGTTGGGGTGAACCTCATGATTGACAGGAACTAAGTCTGCTATAATCAATTGGTTTTGTCATGTATCTGAACAAAGACGTTGGAGTGAATGTACCGAGTCTACAGAAATGATCTGGGCTCTGGGATGTCAGAAGCTTGGTCTCAAATCCACACTGCTTTCTTTGTAATTTCGGGCAAGACATTTTCCTTCTCTGTCCTTAGTTGCCACATCTATTAAATGGGGATAGGAAGAGTTCCTTGCTCGTAGACTTATTAAACGAGGGTTTTATACATAAAGTGTTTGGCGCAGGGCCTGGCATTTAGCAGCATCTACTGTATTTGCTGCTGTTTCTATTAACCTGTCTCCACTTGAATTCCTGTGCCTTGGCGCTATGTACCAGGGACGTGGGGAGAAGGGTGAGTACGCACTGTGGTTACCGCCCATAGGGCCATGTCAGCAGCTTCCTCCTGGAATGATCTGTCACACGGTTATATCCACCAGGGGCAGTCAGTTGATTAGTGGCCTCGTTTTTTGTCTCAGTATACATTGTGGGTTTAGTTTTAATAACTTGTCATAAAAATTAGCAGAAGAGATAGCCAGGATGTCCAAATGGGGTTTCTTTCTGAAAGTTAATATCCATCAGAAAGGGAAGCTAAGCTATTTGTGGAAGGAGGGGCAAAGGAATGGTCGTGAGGTGACTTGGGAAATCTTCCAGAGGATTATGCGGCACATAAAATTGTTGGTGACATGTGGTTTACATCTGTCCTGAAGCGGGTCTTTCCTAGGTGTCATTCATTTCCAGCCATCACGAAGTGTGTGGGTGTGTCTGTGTTTACAAGTGCTTTTGTAGTCCTGTTGACTCTAGAGCAAGTGTGCTGCAGAGGATTACAAAGGCGCTAAATGATGACTGTGTCCACTATCTAAAAGGCTTTCGAAGGCCTGTATTACCCAAAGAAAACAGAACTATCTCCAGAAGAGTCTTAAGTCCCTTGAGGTCTGGGATTCTTAAATGCTCTGCTGTCGACCCTTCCAGACTGTTTCCCAGCACTTCTTGGCCAGATTCTGTCCTTCAGCCCAACTCCGGCATCTAGCCCTCGGCCTGGCACAGAGCAGGGCCTCAGCCAAAATCTCTTTCTTTACTCTGACCTCACCCAAGTGGTTTTTCTGTTTGGAATGTCCTTTACACGTCCTAACACATCTCTTCCAGCACCTTCCCTAAAGCTCCCAGCTCTGTCCCTTGCTCATTCCTGGGACTGCCGGGGGCAGTCTTTGTTCCCTCGGACATGATTTTCTCTCCCCGAGGGGAGGATCTTGGCTGGTAACATGTGATGTTACAAATGTCTTAGTCCGTTGGAAGCATCATCTACTTACTGGTCTGTTGAGGCTGCTCCCTTGGTCCCTAAAGGTAGCGGATAATGAACATTTTGTTGTATTTAGGCAACCAGTGATCTTTCTTTTCTCCCTCTCTGAGGGTGATATGACACCACTTTCATAGTCAGATATTGATATGAAAGTTTGGGCTGTTAGTCAGGTTTACCCATTACTGTTTTACGTCATCAAAACTCTATTTTAACCATGGGCTTCTGGGTTGAAAATCAAATGCCATCTTACTAAAATAAACTGAATTCTAAAGACCATTTCTTTAGGTCTATAAAAGCACCTGATATAAATAGCTGCTTCTGAAATGTGGCTGCACTGAAGGATTACCCGGGTCTTTTGGGAATCTTGTTGGTGGCTCATTTATTACTGTCAAAGCGAGAGCCAGTTTTCCCCAGGCACGTGTGTACACACCGACCCCCGGGGTCCACAGCCTTCGCCACGTCTCTCATTGGGGGTTTCCTTATGATTGTGGGAGAATGCACACGGTTTTGGTGTCAAATCTTGTCATGGTCAAGTTCAGCTAGGTACCTGTTTCTATTTTGTATCTCACGATCCTGGACCTGGGGGAGGGGATGTGTGCCCTGGATGTGTGATTCACAAAACCTGCCTCAGCACGCCCGCTTGTTGTGTCTGGTGACTGACTGCTGTAAGGCTTGCTCTGAAGGCAGTGTCTCCTCCCCACCTGCCCCCCTCAGCTCTCCTGACCCATAGCATGTGGTCTTTCCTCTGCGTAGTAAGAATCATAGTACATCAAAATGTTTTTATTTGAGACACAAAAATGCAAAATTGCTGAGATATCAAACATTTCCCGATCAGCTACAATACGGCCACTATGTACAAAAGATCTGATGATAAATGTGCACACATATAAAAATACCGTATGCATTACCTATGTACAGTACATGTGCAAAATGTATGGCATTCAAACATGACATGGAATTGATTTCAGGGGTGCAAACAGCAAATACAAAGGCATCATGGTTTTTCTTTTAAAAAAACAACATAAAGGCAATAGATGAATGGACCCCCGATTGCCATAGTTTTTTATTAAACTAGTGCTTTGATAAGCAGGGCTCTGCAGATTGGTATCTTTCTCCTTTTTTTCATAGAGTGAGATGCTAAGACATAATGTGACAATGAAAATAAGAAGAGAAACACCTATCACATCGTATTTCTATTGCAAGCAAGAGAAGAAAACTAATTTGTAGGTAGAAAGGAAAAAACTCTGTATTACTGCTAAATACGTATTATTCTTAACCCAACAAAACAAATCTATACTATTTTACATGAAAACAATAGAGAAATATCTACATCTTTGTGAAAATTATAACCTTAAATGGATAATACCTTTTTGGGACTGATTTTTGAGATCTCATTAGTCTCAAATTTTAAATAAAAAGTGCCTCCTTTTGGCAAATACTTGGCAATGCCTTTGGTTCCATTGAAGCGAGTTTGCATTACTATTAGTTATTCGAGGTTAAGTGCTTTTGGTAGCAACTAAACCCTTTCCTAAATGCTTCCTCCTCCTCCTAAATCAGCAAGTTTCCTTACAGCATAATGTGGAGAGGTAATCGTTATGAGTCTCGGTGATTCTATGAACTTGGTTAAAGCTTTGTCTTAGTAGTTGGCACAAAGCTCTGTTGAACACGACAGCTATGTTGAGATCGCCAATGACATGTTTTATTTGATTCCAGACAGCACCTTGCAGATCCGAGATTGCCATCCTCTTGTCACAGAATCGTGACATTTTCCAATGATTCACAGAGCAACGTGTTTGCATGGAGGGGAAGAGCTCTTTTGTAAACATGTGCAGCTTTTTGAATTACAGGCCTCAAATCAGAGATTTCAGGCAGAAACCCTTTGCAATGATGCATTTCCTCAAATACTGCAAGAAAGGGTGAATGGGGACAAACATAGACCTGCTTATTGCCATGCAGTCACTTCACAAGTAAAACCGTAGCTCAGAAACATGGCTGAATGAGCAAGTTATCAAAGGTTTGAACCAGGAAGAAGAATGACTACATATTAATTGTTATTTTCCAGTTTTGACTGAAACCACTTAAAAGATGCGCTGAAATGCAGTTAGGATGCTCTCCAGATACACATTTCTGCACTTGTGAGCTGTGTTCCTTTGATAACCCTGACCTTCCAGTTAGTGTTCTTTGAGAGAGTGGGCTAATTTTGTGGCCTCCAGGCAGGGGACACTTTGCCTGGTGTCCTGCTCTGGTGCCAGTGGTCGGGACTGATGTGGTGGTGACGGATGGCGACACGCAGAGGGCTATCTGCGAACCTGCTGTGGAGCCCCAGGTGGCTCTGCTGGTGGACACTGACAGCTAGTCTCTTGGAAGTTCTTGAAACAGCCCCTGGCTGCCACCCTCCACCTGGCTCATGGCAGGAGCCACCAGATGGGCCCCAGAAACAGCACGAGGGTGTGGCGCAAACCCGGCCAAAGGCTGTTTGTGGACAGTAAAGGGACGGTCCCGGCACTGTTGTGGCTGGTTTCAGCTTGGGAACTGCGAAAGGGCTCTGGAGAAAGCTGTGTGGCCTGGAATGATCTGGGGTTGATCTGGGGTAGAGGAAGCCTGAGTCAGCTTTGGTGACAAAATGGGTAACACTCCTGATCCATCATCACTCGGGGTCCGCCGGCTGCACAGCTTGTGGCGGTGCCCTCTACAGGTGGCAGCTTGGGGGGTGACACCACACCGCCTTTGCCACGATTCTGAAACGGCACTTCCGTGGCTCACACAACCGTGCAGTTTGTAAAAAGGAAATTTTGAGTAAGCTCTCTGTTTGTGCCATAAAGATACTCATATAAAACAACCAAGTAGCATCTGAGCAAGAAGTTCCGTGAATTCAGACTACATGTATGTACAGATATGTGGCAGATACTATACAGCAGATTGCACATTGCAGGAAAAACACTAGAACGTGAACCACTCACACTGTCCTAAGAGCTTTCCTAGTACATGCTTTGCTGAAACGTACAAGATGACCACATATGCCTGAAGCTTCGGTGTAACTTTCTATTCCTCGCGTCCTTAATGACAAGACCTGATACCTATATACACTAGCAGGGTAAGCTTGATATTACTGTGTTTCAGGAATATTTAGGAAATAAGACTGGATAGGAGATCGTGTTTCTAGGAGTTGGTTTTCTGCTCGGCAGTATGCTATTCTGCAGAATGGTACACGACAGCACCACTTCTAAACCACACACATGAACACCTGAAAATCCAACCAGCGCTTCTGCCCTCTGTTTAAAGGGCTGTGAAGCTCACCTCAAACCCAAGACCGTCCTCTTTGGTAAACACACGCCTTTCCCATTGCGCTTACCGTCACGTTCACTGAGTTAGGGCAGAGGGGCTGTGATCACAGAATGTCACCTTTGGTCACGTCACACGCTGCGCACGGTCTGTGTCCTTGCTCTAACCTGGAACATTAGCTGAGACCCTGGTGAGCAGCACTGGTGTCACAGAGGCCCAGCTGGCTGCTCAAGCCAGGACGGAGGGCCGGGTGGAATGCCGCGAGTAGGTGGCCGGTAGAGTCAGTACTAGAGGCCCCTTGCCTGCCTTTAAAGGAAATGCTGGTACGTGAAGGTCTGAACACACATGTGAAGTGGGCACTTCAGCAAGTTGTAGTCAAGAGACCAGGCTCATGAGATGGCATTCTTTGTAATGCAGTGTGTATTTTTGGAGAGCAACCTTCCTGTGGCATGTTTCAAATCTATTTTAAAAAAGCAATAAGGGGAGCTGAGGGCTAGAGAACAATCTATGTACACAACTCGGGATGATGGAAACAGAAAGTTACTCAACAAGAGCCAGCACCACTAGCTGTTCAGTTGCCTCCTGCTGACTCACTGATATTTGGTGCTAATTTAATAAGCCATTTAAATCTGAATGAAGATGATGCTTAGAGTCTAAGTGTGGACCACATAAGCCCCAGAC
Organism: Delphinus delphis; assembly: GCF_949987515.2. Taxonomy (NCBI): domain Eukaryota; kingdom Metazoa; phylum Chordata; class Mammalia; order Artiodactyla; family Delphinidae; genus Delphinus; species Delphinus delphis. The sequence goes on along the minus strand of NC_082697.1, from coordinate 60,854,801 downwards.
AAAAACCCAGGGCCCAGACTTCCCCTAAGAAAAGTACCTTTCCGGGTCAGTAGCCCTGCCCCTGGCCACAGGGCCTCCGGAAGGAACTGACTCGAGATGCACGTCATGCCCAGGACGTTAACTGTCCCATTGGGCTTGGTCAGATGGCGGCACTGTGGTTAACGGTTACTGGCTCCCACATGTTGGATTACCAATTGCTAAACACTCAAAGTACCTACTGCAGACCACACTGTGCATGACTGCCTCTGCTTGAATCATCCAGAAGCACTTTCCAGTTGGGAGGGCTTTCAACTGAGGGCTCGAGGGCTGTGGGCAACTGAATACTGGGAAAATGGACTTTTCTTACATGTAGTAAAATTTACAAACTGAAATAAAAATATACAGTAAGATCAGTTCTTAGGCAAAACACAAACCCAGAAATGATTCACAGACTGTTTCCAAGTAGTGGGTCAGGTTCCCACAGTGACTTGCAAGAGGCAACTTTCACCATTTAACAACCCAGAGAAAAAACCTGACCATACGTAGGGTTTATACAAGGTGAGGTGGAGAGCACAATGATGTTATGTAATGAAAACCTCCACACTTTGGGGTAGATTTCAGGTGGGTTTTTTTTCAGTTATTTATATTTTATCATATACTTACTTAAATGACTAGCTTGATTGAAATAATCTTGGAAATCCTGTGATAGTTGGCATTTTAGAAAATTAAGAAACTACTCAACAAATCTTTTTTCTATATAAAAAACTAATAAAACCTCCAGTTTTTCAATCTTCAGCTTGATGATATAGTGAGAGCTCAGGTATGACATCCAGTTACAAGCCTGTAAAACAGTAACCAGGGATAAGCGACAGAGAAGAGGACGGCCAGGGCTGGGTCCACTGGCCAACCTGGCGACACTGTCTCACCTGTAACCGTTGTAGGAATGTCCTAGGTTGATGACAGACTTCTCCCTTGCCTTCTGTGCAACTCACCAGCTCAGAAATATATTTTATGCTAAAGCCTTTTCTTGGTTCTTTGAGATGGGTCTGGTTACCTGAAAGTTAGTCAGCAATTCTTTAAATACGGAAATACATGTGGCTCAAGTACTCCAGAAATATTTGAGTTATTACAAGAAGTAGGACCACTGGGTACCTAATGCCTTACTCCAGTGTAGGCTGTACACATCACAATGTCAGAGCACACGTACAGATGTCTAAGATACACATTAAAATCAACCTAATCAACCCAGAGGGCTGCAAATAGAAGTTTCAGTGTTATCAGTACACCTGACTTCTTACAGTGGCTTGTTTATGACAGTCTTTTGTAGACACTGTCTGGTTATGGTGGAAGATCTTCCATTTCAATTTAAATTTGGAGATCTAAAGTAAGATTCCCAAAAATCACAAAATAAACTATAACACACACAAAAATTACATTGGTTTCTGAATGGAACCAAAAAGTCTTCAGGGGGAAGCTGTCACTGAACTGGCTGGTGCTGACCACTGCCCTTGACCCCTGCTGCATCTGGGGCTGGGCTCAGGCCATTTCTAGGAAATACCCCGTGCAGTGGTCTCTCACCTCCCTTCTTTTTTGAGTGGAGCCGTTTGCCTTTTATTTAGGGTCTCAAAGTGACCACAGAGGTTTAAATGTAGCTGATGACCAGAGGCCCTGGTGTCACCGCCCTGCACACATTACTCTGCTTCATGTTTTTATCTAAAGGTACCTTTTATTCTTTACTGAAGTCTGGAGAAACAGATAAGTCTTCTTGGAGTAGTGTTTTTTCAGAAGGCTCTGTGCTATATTAAATCGTAGACATTCACTGCTGGATGCAATGAAATGTTTTAAAACTTGGTTTCCAGCCTCTGACCATCCCTCCGTTCTTTCTGTGACAACATATTATAATTGCAATGATGCAACTATGGATCTGTCTCTAAAAACTGACCTTCTCCAATCATCTTCATCTTCTTGACTCTCATGGAATCTGGGATGAGAAATCTGTGCTGTTAGTCCCATGGCAGTGGTAGGTCCTGTGGGTCTAGGAAGTCGGCAGAGAACATGCTCGGAGCAGTGGCGCTGAGAGGAGTGAGTCCCGATGACGTGCCGGGCATGGTAATGTCTAACCACTCCATGTTGTCCAGGTTCGAGTCAGAAAGGTCAAGGGACAGGCAGGGAGTACTCGCAGCAAACTGGGCCTCGGAAGTTTCCATGGGTGAGTGTGAGTGGTCCAGCACGCCTGAGTGACTCAGCAGGTCGTTCTGGAGATCCTCTATCAGGGAGAAGGGTTCCCTGTCCTCGCTGCTGCTTTGCAGTGGAGCAATTTCACTGGCTGAAGGCAAAGTGCCATCCAAGAAAGCTTCTAGTTGGTTCTCTAAGCTGGCAGATAAACTGCTCATAGGTTCTAAGGATATGGGCGGTGCCATCTGGACTTGGGGTGGTGGCCGGGACACCACTGTGCTGACTGGCATTGTGGTGATGCTGGCTGTCACTGGTCTCATTTTGGAAATAGGAGAAGGTTCTTCTTTTATAGGAAGGGAAATCTCTGCAAAATAATTGAAATAATTAATAATGATTTAGTACCATTTAAACGTTTTTTATTAATTACCAGGGCAATTATTTTGTATTTTTGTGATGACTTATACACAGTCCATCTCAGAGTTAGGAAGAGGATGCTGTTGGTCAGGTACAGTCCTAGATAATAACCTTTAGGATGATGGATATTTTAGTTAAATAGATAAAACATTTAAGCTGATAACATTCTGATATGCTTTCCATTCTTTTTAGTAAGAGTAAGCGTTAAAAGCAGTCTCTACCACCAGGTGGGAACCGATGGTTTTAGATTATTTGATCCTTTTCTTATTCTCAGTCATTCCAGGCTGAAGACAGGCTCCTGTCTTACCCTCTACCTTGAATCTGCTATTACAGCGGCACACCACCCTTACAGTGAATGTCAAAGTGGATACCCTGAGTTTGTACAGGCATAAAGTACACCCTTAATATTATGAAAGCTCTAATTATATTCTTTTTTTATCATTATAGTTGAACTGTGTGCTGAATTTAGCCATTTACATTCTATATAAAGTCCTTAAAAGATACAATGTTCTCATGTCATTTCTGAGTTAAAGCTAACACATCTTTTCCAAGATGAGGTGGATTACCTTATTTTTCTTTTGTCTCATTTTCTGAGTTCATATAAAATCTTGAGGATTTGGTAAATGTCTTAATAAGCATTAATTACGTGTTATTCCTTGCCAGATCAAGTAGCAAATTAACGGACCATCTGCTATAGATACCAGTGTTCACTTAGCTACATATATTTGAATAAAATATCCTTTCCACTTTCTTGTGAGTATTTGGTTTCATTTATATGCAGATACACTAGGAAACGTATTTAATAATCGCTCTTACAATTCAGTGATTGGGATGCATAAATAAGTGAGAGAAAGAACTTACAACCTGATTGCTATATGTGAACTGTACACTGTGGGCACTGCCTGTGTTTAGGACAGTTATGCTGCTCTTCATTACCTGTTGTCACCTCTAGAATTGTTCTGAAAGCTGAAAGTGCAATCTAAATAATTAGTTTTACAATCAACTATTTAAATTTCTGTTCTCATTATTACTGGTATTAGTTAGTATACAATAAGATAAAATAATATACTCATTGGATACTTTGCCATAAAAAATCATCCCTTTTAGAAAATAACTCAATTGTTATTTTGTTACTGTGACTTTGTCATATTTTAATTTCCAAGTTTAGGCTGTAAACATTATTCTTTTTAATCATTTCCAAAAGTATTTTCGCCAGATTTGGCAAAAAGCATTTTATTATTGTTTTTAACCTTAAATTCAGGCCATGGTATATCTATTTCTTTAATTTCCATAGTTTAGATATACATCATGAGTTTAAAAAGAAAATGCTATTTGCACATGTAGATCTATAGTCAAATATGAAGAATTTTCTGTGTTTGTCAAACATTACGACAAAATCATTAACCTCAAAATCAAATAGAACCTGCTATGAATGGAGAAATTTTGATCACTTATTTTGATCAGTTATTCAGGTTTAAAAACCTGAATAAAACTCTTTCACCAAGGTAATTTGAGAATACTTTAAAAATATTCCAAAATAGCATCTGAAGCTTTGAAATACTGATTTTATACTTATTTTTAAAGATAATAAGCTGAGGCAGAGAGATCCTTGATTTTTTTTGTGTGGTTAATGTCCCTTATCCCTTTTTAAGATGACAAATTGTAAAAATCTAAGATTTTCAATCATATGTAGAAAGTGCTTGCCTTTGAATTTTAAGAAAGTTACTAGAGCCCAAGCTAGGTAACTAGGTTTTATGAAACTAATGCACAATGAATTTTTATCCCATCACAACAACATTTACGTGGAGTAATTTTGAAGTTTTTCAATGTGGTCTTTAAATCTGGTTCTCCTGAGCTATTTTGAGGTAGTCTATCAACAGGCATACATCTATTGCTAAGTCTATTAAATTACTGTGTTATAGTGAAACAATGGCTTTTCCTTCATTTTAATCACCTAAATTTAACAGATTTAAAAGAGTAAACTGAGGTAGAATTAGAAGAATATGTTTCTCACTACTCAGATACGCTGTGAGCGCTAGAGGAAAACTTTCATAAACCTGTGATAAGACCCCTATGGGGTCTGATGTGACTTTGACCCACCTCCGCTTTTAATGAGAATGTCAAAGAGGTCGTCCATCTGCTGACTGTGTGCATTGGAAATCTACAACAAAGGAGAATATACGTTAGCTTTCTTTCGTACAAACCTGGAAGCATTAGACAACTGGGAGCACTTACGGACCTTACAGAACATCTAGCCTAATCTATCATTTGATAATTTTGAAAACGCTGAGGTCACCTGAGACATTACACCATTTTCTCAATGTGTCGCAGCTGGTAAGTTGACAGAGTGAGAATGGGGTGAAAAAATTGTAAAAGTCTAAGATTTTTTTTTACCCAGCTCAGCCGACTTATACACTTATTTTCTGTCACTGGCTGCATTTTGAGAGGCCTCTGACACTTTCTTTTAAAAATGTCTTATTCATTTGCATTTATGTAAAAATATAAGGTATGTATAAAGGTGCTCATACTATATTTTTTCAGCTTTATTGAGTTACCTGACCTACAAAAAACTACAAAAGTATACAATTTGATAAGTTTTGACACATGTATACATCGACAAAACTATCAACACAATCAAGATAATGAACACATCCGTTTCCCCAAAAGTTTCCTCATGCTCTTTTGCAATGCTCCTTTCATCCCCAGGCAACCCAGTGATCTGCTTTCCTTGATTACAGATGAATTTACGTCTTCTAGAGTTTTATATAAATGGAGTCATACAGTATGTACTTTCTTTAGCAGGGGGAGGGTAGAGGAGGCTTCTTGCATTCAACATAATAAATTTGAGATTTAACCATGCTGTAGAGTACAGCTGAGGAACAGTTCACTCCTTTTTCTTGCTGAGAAGTATTCCATTGTATGGAAATATCACAGTTTGTTTGGATTGTTGGTATTTTTTGGCTATTACAAATAAAGTTGCTGTGAACATTTGTGTACAAGTCTTTGTATAGACACACGCTTTCTTTTCTCTTGGGTAAATATTCAGGAATGGGATGCCACAATCATAGGGCAGGTGTATGTTCAACTTTCTTAAGAGATGGCTGTTTTCCAAAGTGATCATATTGTTTTATATTTCCACAGCAATGGATATTTCCAGTTGTTCTGCATTCTCGTCAACACTTGGTATGGTCAGTCATTTTAATTTTAGACATCTAACAGGTGAGTAGTGGTATTGCATTGTGGTTTTAATATGCATTTCCCTAATGAGTAATGATGTTGAGCATCTTTTCATGTGCTTACTTGTCATCTGTGTATCTTCTTTGATGAAATGTCTGTTCCCATCTTCTGCTTACTCCAGAAATTCTCATGCATACTGTTTGCATGGTATATCTTTTTCCAATCACTTACTTTCAACCTGTGTCTTTGTATTTAAAGTATGCCTCTTGCAGATGCATATATTAGTTATCTATTGCTGTATTACAAATTAGTCCAAAAAAACTTAGTGGCTTAAAACACTAAACAGTGATTTTCTCTCACAGTTTCTGAGGGTCAGGAATTTAGGAATGGTTTAGATGGACAGTTCTGGCGTGGGGTCTTATAGGATGTGGTAGTCAAGATGCTGGCTGGGCTACAGCCATCTCAAGGCTGGAGAATGTCCTTGTAAAGGTGACTCACTTCATGACTGACAAGGTGGTGGTGGTTGATGGGAGGCCTCAGTTCCTCTTCACATGGGCCTCTGCAGAGCACTGCTGAACGGTCCACACGGCATGCTCCCCACAGCCAGCAGTCCAAGAGAGCGCAAGCGGGGTCGCTTTTATGACCTAGTTTCAGAAGCCACACACCATCTCTTCTGCCAATTCTATATGTTAGAAGCAAGTCACTAAGTTCAGCCCAGGGAGGGATGTCAAAGAATTTGCAGATGTATCTTTTTTTTTCTTTTTTTTTTTTGCGGTACGCGGGCCTCTCACTGTTGTGGCCTCTCCCGTTGCGGAGCACAGGCTCCGGACGTGCAGGCCCAGTGGCCATGGCTCACGGGCCCAGCTGCTCCACGGCTTGTGGGATCCTCCCGGACTGGGGCACGAACCTGTGTCCCCTGCATCGGCAGGCGGACTCTCAACCACTGCGCCACCAGGGAAGCCCCTTTATTAGTTATTTTAAGTATTATAGCTATATATTTTATAAGCCCCTCAAGACAGTGTCATTTCTTATAATGCAGGTTTTCTAGTAATGAATTCTTAATTTCTCCTTACCTGAAATTCTCTCTAGTTCACTTTCATTCTTAAAGGATATTTTTACTTGATATAGAATTGTGGGTTGACAGTGGCCCCACCCCCAGCCCCCCACAAGAACTTTAAAGATGTTGTTCCATTCTTTTCATGCTTCCATAGTTTCTGATGGAAAGTCAGCCATAAATCAAATACAGTTGACCCTTGAACAACATGAGGGTTAGGGGCACTGCCCACCACCCTCAAGCAGTTGAAAATCTGTGTATAACTTAATTTTTTAAAATTTATTTCTTTTATTGTTTAAAATTTATTTTTGGCTGTGTTGGGTCTTCGTTGCTGCACGTGGGCTTTCTCTAGTCGTGGCGAGTGGGGGCTACTCTTCGTTGTGGTGCGTGGGCTTCTCACTGCGGTGGCTTCTCTTGTTGCAGAGCACGGGTTCTAGGTGCGCGGGCTCAGTAGTTGCAGTGCGTGGGCCCTAGAGCGCAGGCTCAGTAGTTGTGGCGCACAGGCTTAGTTGCTCCGTGGCATATGGGATCTTCCTGGACCAGGGCTCGAACCTGTGTCCCCTGCATTGGCAGGAGGATTCTTAACCACTGTGCCACCAGGGAAGCGCCATGTGTAACTTTATAGTTGGCCCTCCATATCCATGGTTCCAGCCAACCACAGATTGTATAGTACTGTACTATGTATTTATTGAAACAAATCTGTGTATAATGGACCTGTGCAGTTTAAACCGTGTTGTTCAAGGGTCAAAGGTGGTTGTTAAAGGGTCAACGGTAGTTGTTACCCTGTGTGTATTGTACTGCTTTGCTCTTGATGCTTTCAAGATTTGGTCTTTAAATTTGGCTTCCAGCAATTTGACTGGGATATGATGAGGCCTTCTGTTTATCCCATTTGGTGTTCATTGAGCATCTCAAAGCTGTAAACTTGTCTTTCATCATATTTGTAAAAAATTTGACCAGTATTTCTTAAAATATTTTACCTGCCTCATTCCTTTCTCTTGTCTCCTGGGACTCCTATCATACCCATGTTAGACTGTTCGATGTTAAATAACAGGTCTCTGAGGCTCTGTTCACCTTTTTTAACACATTATTGACCGGAGATGTATTAATACGTCTTTTGTTACCCGAACATTATTGACTGGAGACGTATTAATACATTTTTAGAGAGTGATACAATTAATATCACTGTGCGAAGTTGTTAGAGCTTAAAATTGATCAAGGGTTCATTATACAACTTACGATTGTCCTTATCATTCACATTTCTTCCTCTGTTAGGTTTTGTTCCAACCTTGTGTCTATTATAAACGTAAAATTTTCAAAAGTGACGCATCGCGAAATTTTGAGTGAAGAGTCTTTCAGTGAATTTTATGCATATACTTTCTCTGATTGTCTGAGCGACATATATACTAGTGTCTCAGAAGTTCTGATAGTACTTCAGAATATAGTTCTGATTCAGATGCTGTGACTGTTAGACCAACAAAAAGACAAAAACCCTTAGTGATGGATACTGATATGGAAAGTGAAAATGAAACTCATGGTGCTGGAGAATGCTCCTTTGCTTCTACAGAAGAGTGGATTGAAGACAACATTTCATGAAAATTAGAAGCCTTTACAGTGTGTCAGGTGTAAATACTGAATGTAATACCCCACGAAGTGGTAGTGAAATAACAGAATTAATTTTTGGCCGGCCAAAATAAAAACTGCCAGCCACAGGCATTAATTTCTGCAAAAATCCCACGGTCAGTAATGAGTTAAAATCTTTTTTTTTTTCCTCTGTTATTCAGATTGGATAAATTCTATTGATCTTTCTTCAAGTTCACTTTTTTACCTCTGCCATCTCCATTCTGCTAAGATCTATAATTTTTTTCATTTCAGACACTGTAATTTTCAGTTTTAGAATTTCCATTCATTAAAAAAAAGCATTTCTATATCTGCTTACGTTCTTTATATCTTTTCCTTCATTACAGGTATATTTTCTTTTACATTATTGATAGTTATAATAGTTGTTTTAAAATTTTGTGTGCAAATTCTAACATTCAAATCAGCTGGGGGTTGGTCTTAGCTGATTGCCTTTTTCCCTTGAGAAAGGGTCCCATTTTCCTGATTCTTTGTACATTGCCGACTTATGAACGGCTGTCGTGGATATCAAATCGTGGAGACTGTATTCTGTCATTTTTCTCAGATGAATGGTTTCTTTTGTTTTAGTAGGCAGTTAACTTGGGTTGGACTTGAACCTCAAAATGTTTCTTGGGCAGAAGTTCCAATCTCAGGTCAGATCTTTTGTCTTTAGCTGATCTGCTACGACTCTACTCCCTACCTATGTGGCTTAGGGGTCAGCCAGAGATGTGGGCAGACAGAATCTGGGCATCTCCTCTCTCAGTTGAGAGCAACCCAGAAGGCAAGGAACCGGTCCTCTGGTTTCCCAAGGCATAAAGGCTGTGGTTTTTCTACCAGTAACCTCACCACTTAGCTTGACCCCAGAGTAAAAGCAGCAGGAAGAGGGAACTCATGCCCTCTAACTCCCTCCCCTCAGTGCAGACTCCTCATCAGAATATGACTCTTTCTAGTCACTCTTCAATGACTTCACAGGACTGCTTTTTGTGTTATAACCAGACTTTAGAGCTGTTATCTGTGCGAAGACTGAACTGGTAGGGCCTTACTTATTAGCCAGTAGTGGAATTGGAAGTCCGAGTAAATGTATTTTAAAAACCTCAGAATCCCTGGACTTTGATGCTCAGTGGTATATGAAGAGGAACCACAGCTAGCTCCCCATCCGAACAGAACTTGACTCCCTCAGTCTAGATGCATGAACCAGAGACAGACAAAGGGCAGGGATTCCAATCAGCTCTCTCAGGTTATGGTGAGAGGATGATTCTCTGTTGTTGTCACACTGGTGAAGGAAATGGTACAGAGTAACCTATACGTTGAGAGTCAGATTTGGAAGGATTTTCTTGAAGATATGTTCCTTCTGGATGGACCAAGGGGAGCACAGCCTAGGCCAGCACCATTTGTTTCACTTCTTTTTGCAAATATCTAAACCTAGTTTCTGAAATGTGGCTTTTCCTCACATATAGGGGCCCTGGCTGAGTCTGGAACTGAAGGAACATTTTACAGTTAGTCACCTTCCTTCGGCAGTAAGTGGATGCGAAGAAGCACGTGGAAACTGTCTGCTTCCTCGAGGAGGCAGTCTGCCGGGCACCCTGCGTGCCCTGTGTGAGTGTGCCACACCAGGCACTCTGGCCGCCATGGAGCAGTGTCTGCAGCTGCTCACTGGGGCGACCACATAGGTCAAGGTGGCCACGGCTGCCGCTTGCGCAGGAAGTGCTGAGTCCTTGGCTCCGCACACCCCCCTGCAGGAGGAGGCCCCAGGGAGTTGCATGGAGACTGTGGGAGCGAGGGAAGCAGCACAACTCTACCGGTGCATCTGCTGTGGCTGTGAGAGCAGAAGGTCTACCTCTGATCAGCACACCTCTCCCTCCACTGTCAGCACCTGTGCAGTGGCATCAGGTTCACTCCCTGCATCCTCAGGTTCTTTCTTGAAAGTGAGGTGAGTTTTAAGCTTTAAATAGGCAGCGAGCCCAGGAGGAGCGTTCAGGGTAAGGTCTGATGAGACTGTCCTTCTCGGCGCCCACCGGAGGCCAGGTGCTTTTATAAGCAGGAGCTCTATCTATCTTTTTCCATCTCTGGAATAGGTGCGGCTCCTATTTTATCAAAGCAACAAGGCAGGCTCAGAGGAGAGAGACGCACGGTTACGAGGCGGGAATCAGTACATGGCGGGGCCGGGAGGGCCTCAGTCTGTCCCTTCCAAAGTGCATCTGCTCAAGATATGAGCAGAGTTGCTTGCGTGAGCCTGCCTGCTGGAGCAGAGGGTGATGGGCAGTCTGGAAGGCCATCTGGCCAGGAGAGGGTCAGTTTGATGCTGGCCTGACAAATGGTGGCTTCAGAAAAGGGTCCTGTATAAAATACGTGCCCTGGTCACACATACACGCATCTATCCCTAACACAACCCGCCTCTGGCCCCCAGGAGAAGTTAGCTAAAGACAAACACGGAAATTCTGAGTAAACAGGAACTGCAGGTTATATGGCTGCTGAAAACCGCTGGGAGTCTCCAAAGTGAATGATGTTTTGATTTTAAATAGCACTTAAAAGGCAAGCAAGGCTACTAGTCATGAAACTTGTCTCTCTTGAGGCAAGTCCATCTTAGACCGGGGCTTCAAGCTGAAGAGGACCCACCCCATCAGAGCTGCGGCCTCCTTACCTCTGGAAGGGAAGACTGGGCACTGCGCGTCTGCTTGATGGCTTCCTCGTAGCGGGGAGGGTCTTTCGTCTTGGGGACCGGGCTCCCAAACAGAGAGTGCTGGACCGCAAACTGCTGGGGCGGAGGGGGCGAGCCGGGCTGCGGCAGACAAAGGAGGAGAGTCAGCCCGGCGGCAGGCTGGCCCCCCGGGGATCCTGGGGGGTGAGGCTGAGGCGCCCCCACTGTGCTGACGGCTAAGCTGCCCCGGAACAAGTCCTATCCCGGGCCTTTCGGCTGCTTCCCCCCGTTAATGCCGACACTCGGCCGTCCAGGCCTGAAGCCTGGGACTCTGGGCTGAACCCGCGCCCTGTACGTGCTGGCACCGCTGCCCCGTGGGCTGGGTTACCTTGTTGGGAGGGTTGGGGCCGTTCTGCAGGGATGGAAGTGGCGTGCTTCTGGGTTGAAGAATGCTGCTGTTTGTCTTGTTGATAAAGGGCTGCTGCACCGCTGGAGCGGGTGGTCTCTGATACGGAAGAACTGTATTGGATGCTGAGTTTGTGAAAACCTGTAATGAATAAATATTTGCCCATCAATTTGTTCTTCTGCTCTTCCTAATAAAGAAAACCACATTTTAGAACAGGGGTTCGGGACTTCCCTGGTGGTGCAGAGGTTAAGAATCTGCCTGCCAATACAGGGGACATGGGTTCAAGCCCTGGTCTGGGAAGATCCCACATGCCGCGGAGCCACTAAGCCCGTGCGCCACAACTACTGAAGCCTGCGCTCTAGAGCCCAAGTGCAGCCAAAAAAAAAAATAGAACAGGGGTTGGCAAATGTTTTCTGTGAAAGCCACGGAGCATATAGTTTAGGGCCGGGCGCTGTGCAGCAGCTGCTGTAACTGCTTGCCCTGCCCTGCGGCCCCGACACAGCCCGGATGAGAGTGAGCATGGGTGGCTCAGGACAGCTCCACCTACAGACACGGGCGGGGCTGGGTGTGGCCCACAGGCCGCGATTCCCTAGCGTCAGTGGTCTCTGTCGTGGACAGCAGCGGGGACAGTGCGCTGTGGGCAAGCTCAGTATGATTCTCCTCATTTGCTCTCAGGGCTCTTTGGCTCATAGCTGCCAAGCCCCCCTCTCTCTTCCAGCTTTGCTCCCAGGCGCCAAAGCCACACTTGTAACATTTACAAACACACATTTGGGACGTCTCAAAGCTAATATGTTCCATATTAAACTTTCCCCTTTCTTCCCACTGCCCCCCAGCCTCTGCGCAAAAATAATTCTTGGTTTTGCCTTTATTTATTTTTGAAACTTAGGTAAAGGGAGCCCTCAGCGCTCACACGTCTCAGACACACCTCCTGGGTCGGGACCTGTGGTCTGCTGTCCTGATCCAGGTCCTCACTAGCCATCACTGGAAAAGTGCCACTGCTGTCTACCTGCGCCCACCTGCCTGTCAGCCCTCTGCCATGACGACAGTCTCAACACACACACACACACACACGCAATCGAGTCCCTCCTACACTCACTGGCTCTTCTTTTTTGGGGTAAAATCCTCCTCTTTGGCTGGCATGTCAACCTTCTCACTACCTGGCCCCTTTTCCATCCTAACTGAAAGGCCACACGTGCTGTGGCCACACTCAATTTTCCACTTTTCTGAAAATTTCTCCTAATCCTTGCAAGGCCTCATTTAAAATCTGCCCCCTTCTGAGAAGCGGTTTTCCGCTTTGTCAGGCAGAGGTGAGAACTTCTTCCTGTGGAATTACAAAGTGTGTTGTTTAGCTCCCATCAAGAGCCAAAGGTTTTAGGGCCTGTTGCAAATGTATGGCCATAATGTTGATTCTGTAACTGTGTTTCCCAGAACTGGTTTGCTCATAAAAATTTTAATATACTTTATACTACTAGTATTCTGAAAGAGAAAAACTTAACCTATATATTTTTACTGTAAATGTGTGTAAGTATTCCTTAAGCATGAAAGTGTGTGTGTGTGTGTGTGTGTGTGTGTGTGTGTGTGTGTATCCCTCCAAACAGTACAACTTCTCTGGGTGATAAGCTCTATAACTATATTCTTCTTATTTATCCATCTATATGTTGTTTTTCTCTCTCCTCCCTCAAAGAAAACTGTCTTACCATTTGAATATTCACTAAGTTTCTTACTAAACTGTTATTTTTGGGCCCACCTCTAACTCCTTGCTCACTGCACTCCTCAGAGGAGATTCCAAGAGAGCATGTGTGTTAACATGACTGTCGCTGTCCCAAGAGGCCATTTCTGTCTGTTCCTCAAGTTGTTTCTGCCTTAGCCCAGAGAGTTCACGCCAGCCTGGGGCATATCTACAGGTGTACCTCATTATCGGGGTTCTTTTACACTGAAGATTAAAACTCTGGGATTAATCATTCTCAAGGATTAAAACAGTAAGATCTACTTTTGAGGCCTTAAGATTTTTCTGGCGAGGAGATGGGCACATAGCTCCACCTACTGGATAAGAGGGAGTCTGGGTGGCTTTTGGGGCTCTTCAGCAGAACTCTTAGTAGAAGTCCTGTAGAGGACAGTGAGCCCTAGATCAGCACCACCATTTTAAAGATGGGGACAATGACACTCAGACGGTACATGAATCCTGCATAAGGCACAACACAGAGGAAGTGGCGAGCCAGAATGCCAGCCAGACCTAGGCCACCTGGCTCTTAATCCCTGAGAGGGCAAACTCTTAAAAATATGTAAAGATCTCACTCAAGATAAACATTTCAACAAGTGTCTTTTTCACCTTCAAATACCTTTTCCCAGGGCACTTTTCTTCCCCCCACAAAATGATTACTTTGAAAAGAAAATTTAAAACCTAGAAAATTCTATATATGAGGATTGAAAAAATAGTTTTGAAACTTTTCTTGGAAAAGGGGCTTAACTGTTAAGATGAGCTATCTTTTAGTAATAAAGAACTCTTTCTGCAGCCAAATGGCATCTGACCCAAAGCTAACCCGGTGGGAGACGGATCACAGAAAAGAACAAACAGGAGCTTCCCACGGAGGAGGCTCCGATAAAGATGCTTGTTGAACGTTCGGCGGATGATAGTACAAAAATCAGCAACAGTCTGTCACTTATTAGCATTCACCAACCTTTCTGACTTGCTGAGGTTGACTGAGCACATGTGGCGTGAAAGTGTCTTGTTTCTGAGGTGCAGCCTGGGCCAGGCCTGAGGACAAGGTGGCAGTTGCTATCTGAGTCTGAGCCTGGATGCCTGTTTGTGGTGGAGTCTAGGAGGGAAAAAAAAAAAAAAATCAAATGAATTGTCAAAATCAAGGTTAGAATGAAGAGTTTAGATGTGGAGTAACTGGTCACTTGGGGATCACATCTAAAAAAAAAATAAGATAAAATGTTTATAGATACACACTCCAATTCACTGGCACATAAATTTGAACCTTCGTTTGAAACCAGAGAGTTAAACACCAGACCAGTTATTTCCATGCTCTTACTGTTTCCTAAGTGGCTAAGATTTTCATTTGAAAATTTGGGGAAAATAGATGACTGAAGTCAAAAGAACCTATAGCAGCTCTACACATAATAAATAGGTCAGGTGTTATAATAATAATTTTAATAGCAGCAAGGAAATTTGTGAGGCCTGACTGTGCAAATTCCTGCTTTTAAGCTGCAATATGTGCTCCCTATGGGAGAGCCAGCCACGGGCTGGGCGCTCACAGGCCCAGAATAAAACGTAATTCCTGTTCCTCGAACATCAACTCTAATGGAAGAGCTGGACAGGAAAACAAATGTTTAGGAAAGCTGTATCACAGAGCAGACTTTCAGTTTCAGACACTCTAAAGATGAAACAGGGGAGTTAGGACTTCAGAACGTGCCGAGGGCCCTTGGGTCAGGCCTCCTAACCCCGGGGAGGCGGGGGTACAAGACTGCTCCTCTCTGGGTGGTCAGGGTAGAGAAGCAGGACTCCAAATGGTTTCTGTGTACCGTGGCCCACATTTTGTTTAAGAAAACCTTCCATAATCGAGTTGCACAGAAACGGCTGCAGGCAACGCTGGCATAAAAGTCAACTTCATGCTCACCAGTGCTTCATCGTTTCTCAACACCAGCCTCACTCCTGAATCTGTGGTCGCATTCTCCTTAGTTTAGGCATCTTCACCTCAGCGGTGGCTTTTAAGAACTCCATTTAGGAGGCAGAGCACGGGAGTGGGCATGAGAGCAAGAGCTCTGCAGTCCGAGGCCTCGGCTGGAGTGCCAGCTCTGACCTTGGACAACTTATTAAACCTCTGAGGCCCTCGGTTTCCTTTCTAGAAGGGGGCTTTCTCACTTGGGTCTCCTGGGAGAAGGGAGGATTAAAGGAAGCATGCCATCTGAAGTATCTGGTGCTGTGCCTAGAACACAGAAAGCACTCAGGACGGTAGCTGTCATCGTTATGAGAATGCCACCGGTATTTTAAAACGTCTACACAGAATAATACTGTGCTAGGGGCGAAAGGCAGCAGAAAGGGAAAAGCACCCCTTGTGTGTTTTCACTATATAAAAACAGCGCTAGCTGTTTGCGTTTGTGAATAACCCCCAACACGTGCACACGTTTCCTGCAACCGTGAAGCCTGACTTGGCTGCACTTAGGAAGCAGCTCAGCTCTGGAATCTCCATAAGCAATTCCTGGTCCATGCAAACTGTAAGGCAAAGGAGTTAGAAGACACACTTCACACCTGGAGTTTGAGGCTGCCTACTGGGAGCTGCACTGAGGTGACACCGGAGCCCTGGATGGACACAGGGAGCAGCAGCTGCGTGGTGTGCGTGGTCAGTAAAGCCTGTGGCTGAGCCACCCCGGCGGGCGGCTGGCCCTGGGAACTCACGTAAAACTGCGGGACGAGGCTTGGTGGCTCGGCCGGGGCCACGGGGACCTCTTGCTTGATCACTATGGCCTTTTTGGCAACGAGGGTCTGGCCGGCCACTAGGCTGGGGCCGTCGGGGACCAGGGCCTCGTCCTTGGCGGCGGGAGCGGTGCCGCCCCGAGCCTGGTCTGACTTGGGGACTGGAGGGGCCGGGGTGCTGGGCGGGGGCTCCAGTGGCCGCTGCTGCTGCCCTCGTTTCTCCACCTCCAGCTGCATCTTCAGAACTTCCACGAGCTTCTGCTCTTGTTCCAGTTTCCGCTTCAGCTCTTCGATCTGCTTCTCCTTCTCCTGGAGCTTGCGGTCCTTCTCGGCCGCGTCGAGCTCCAGGGTGGACAGCGTGCTGCTGGTGGGGCTGAGGCTGTCCTCTGTACTCGTGGCTCGCAGAGGCGACGAGCACAGGAACTGCGACGGGGACATCATGGTCATGATCTCGGTGAACGTGTCCGCCACGCTTGCGTCCTCGGCGCTGAGACTGGACTGTTCAGAGGGTGCGGGTG
Source organism: Delphinus delphis (assembly GCF_949987515.2). Lineage (NCBI taxonomy): Eukaryota > Metazoa > Chordata > Mammalia > Artiodactyla > Delphinidae > Delphinus > Delphinus delphis. The sequence continues at coordinate 60,838,409 of NC_082697.1, read as the reverse complement.
AGATGGGCAGCGGGGAGCTAACACTGTCCACGTGGGCTGTGCTGCTGGATCCAGCGGATGGCAGCTCTCCCTTGAAAGTGGAGCCTGAGCTGGTCACCGAGTTCTGCAGTGTTGTCACTGGCAGGGCCATGGTAACTTCTGGGTTACTGGGGACGATGGCAGATGTTGACAGGGCCACGATGCCACCGGTAGCAGCACCACCGCTGTTCATTTCCTGGTAGGGTTTCAGGCGTTCAATGAGGTCCAGTTTGGTGCCTGACACCGGAAGACCCCTTAACTTCAGTTCTGTCTTCAGCTCCGACACCTGAAGTACAAACAAATAAGATCTCTTTTTTCGTATTATGACCTTCTCACAAAACTTCAGTGCACTTTTGAGATGGAAAAGGTGCCTACATCTGTCAGACATCTCCGTATTACTACATATATGAAAGTGGGACAGTTCCTTTTACTTTTTTTTAACACACAAAAACACACAGAGCTGTAGACCTAAAGGACTCGAAAGGCCAGTGATAAAGCAAGGGTTATTAGAGGGTAATTCCTTTACTATATCAAAAGATTTATTACCAGAAATGATGATGCTAACAGTTACATTTATTGAGTAATTACACTGCCAGAAGTGCTTTACTCTTTCAGTTAATCTTCACATGAGGTCCAGGTATTATGATTCCCATTTTACAGATGGGGAGAGGGTGCATCGCTAGTGCAAGCTACCGCAGATAACAGAAGGCTGAGTGGGGGCAGAGCCCAGGAAGGATGGCCCTGGAGATCATGTTCTTAACTGTTACATTTTCCTGCTTCTCCCAAACTTGGCAATGAATAGGGAAGAAAAAAATCTGCTTCTGGAGTTAGGAGTGGTGTGGTGCTTGCACATGGCGTTTGCTCAATAAGTGGAGATTTATTCCTGGTCATTTTAAAGGAAACTTAATGGACGTAGAAAGAAAGTACCTCTATAAAGGTTATCCTATTGGTGGTAAAGGTGAATATCTATTAGGAACTACCTACACCTGCTAGGCAAATCTGGCAAATCATTTACATTTTTGTGGTACTTATGGGTGAAGAAACCCCACTTGCAATGATCACCTTTAAGTCATCCAAGCTAGAAGGCAGAGGCCCTGGCTTTCTCATAGGAGCAGATGTATTCTGTCTTGGTGTGTTAGATGTGGTGTTGTTCAAAGCTGGATTCCCACTGTTGTTATTCTTGTCATTGAGTGGCCTTCAAAAGAAAAAGAAAGTTAGAGTTTCTAATAACATAATTTCTGGGATTGACATTGCTCCTGCTAACAATCTGTTAACTTACGAAGAGAAAAATACCCGGTCATGGATTGGCAGACTCAATATGGTAGAGAAGTCAGTCAAATTAGACCCCAGTCAAAATCCCTGCAGGTTTTGTGTGTTGTTTGCTTGCTTGGTAGAAATTTAGAAGGTGATTCAAAGCTTTATATGGAAATGCAAAGGACCAAGAATGGCCATGACAGCTTTGAAGTAAAAAAGCAAAGCTGGAAGCATCATACCACCAGATATCAAAATTTATGGTGATGCTGATGCAAGGACAGAACAATAGACAAATGGGAGAGATTAGAGAATCCAGGAACAGACCCCCAAGTACAAGGACCCTCAAGTCATCACAAAGGCGACACTGCAGTGTGGTGGTTCTTCTCATAAATGCTAATTAGGCTAAACTGGATATTCACACAGAGCAGAACAGGGCTCAACCCCTACCCTCACACCATCCCCAAACCTAAATGTGAATTGGAAAACAAACTTTGAGAAGAAAACTTAGGATAATATCTTCGTAGCCTTTGATAAGCAAAGATTTCTTAGACAGGACACAAAAAGTACTCACTAAAAAGGATATCTTTCAGAGGGTGAAAAGTCAAGCCCCGGGAGAAGATCTTGTAATATGTATTTCTGACAAAAGCCTCATCTAGAATACACACAGAAGTCTTGCAAATTAGTAAGAAAAAGAAAAGCCCAATGGGAAACTGGGAAAATCGTGAACAAGCATATCACAAGAAAGTAGATCCAAATGGTCGATAAATATGTGAACAAGTGCTTAACCTCATTAGGTATGAATTACAGAATAGCCAATAAAAATTAACTGCTGCTGTCTGCATCAGGAAAGATGCATCTCACAAACATAATGTTGAGTGGAACTGACCTATGGGATAGGAGTCAGGACCGTCGCTGCCGGGGGATGCGAGGTAGTGGTCATGGAACGGACAGGGGCTCCGTTTCTTGATTTAGGTGGTTACAGGCGGGATGCGAGGTAGTGGTCATGGAACGGACAGGGCTCCGTCTCTTGATTTAGGTGGTTACAGGGGGGATGCGAGGTAGTGGTCATGGAACGGACAGGGCTCCGTTTCTTGATTTAGGTGGTTACAGGGGGGATGCGAGGTAGTGGTCATGGAACGGACGGGGCTCCGTCTCTCGATTTAGGTGGTTACAGGAGTGTGCTTGCCCTGGCATCCATTTTCACTTATGATTTATGGACTTCTCTACCATACACTACATTTTTAAAAGCTTATTTAAAAAATATTGGTGAATCTGTTGCACTCATTTCCCGAAACTCCTTTCCATGTCAAAGCCAGGTCCTCCCGACCCCTTCCGACTGTAATACTCCTGGCAACAATGGCATTTCCTTTTCTGGCTGGTTGATATTCATTAAAGAAAGGTGCACGTGGTGGTTGATACTGTACAGCCAATTCCAGTGCCGCCTCGGGCTTTACTGTCAGTGTGAGCTTTGGTACTGCAGCCAAAGAGACCCTGAATTCCATGTTTTGAAATAGGGATGTAGGTCATGGTGCCTGTGGGGCGAGGCCCATGGCTGGGTGAGCTTTCTCAGATGGGTTTTAGGAAGCCTGTGTTTGAAGCCAGTTCTGGCCTTGTCAGCAGCTAATTCTTGACATACATTTGAGTCTTTTTAAACCTGACTGCATTTTGCTGAAATTAAATACTTGAAGTATTCGAAATGAAGTTTCTTGAAGTTTGGAGGAAATGACAAATATCTGAAAATGTATCACTATTCTTTCTAAAAATTCAACGTTTAAGTCTTATTTTAGAATTACAAAAACATTTTATTTTAATCATTGTTTCTCAGCCTTATATTCATTACTGTCCCCCCGAGAAGCCTTTTTAGACGTTTTTTCCCTAATCGCTCTCCCTATGAAATTTTAATACCGTAGATGTACTGCACTTTTGTCCACATACTATGTACGTAGGTCTATTCTTTATTAAATAAAAAGTGTAAAATTCCCTCCAAGGAACTTTTGCTCCTTTGCGAATGATAGGCTCTCCTTGAGAATGCGTGATTTAAATCAATTATTCTGTTCATGCTGTCTTTTTGGTTGAGATTCTACAATACTCTACTTGTTACTATGGTTAACAGTACAGTGCTGAATTCAACTTTTAAAATAACTGAAATAAGTTGGTCTATTTTTTTCCCAAATCAACCAGAGGGAAAAAAGGGGGATGGATGCCTGATGAATGTGATCACTGTGCAGCTGAGGATCCCGAGGTCCAGAGACCCTCCAGGACCCTTCCTTTCCGTCAGCGTGTGGCCACGCTGGGACTAAGGCCCCATGTCTTCAGGCTCTTGCTTCTTCCAAGATACCAAAGGGCTGTGTTATCAGTAAAATTCCACCGCTGCCGGCACTAGAGAACTGCCACATTCAGTTTCTTGTATGGAATTTCGGTAAAAAGAAACAATGTGTTAGAAAATAACATCTCCATTTTTAGGACCTGGAAATTAAACAAAACTGGCATTCCCTCTTTGGCTGGTGCAATAAGACACAAAAATGAGGCCTCCTTCTTCCTCCTAGTTCTTGGAGCTTTTTGGATGATGCCTTCCTGGGGCAGGAGGCTTGGTTACTTCAGTGGCAGGAATGTCTGAGGAGGAGAGGGGGACTGAAGCCTTCACGGAAACACAAAGAACTTCAGAGTTCAGGTACCTCACACCTCAGATGTTTTCTTCCCATCTACAAAGTTGGCCCCATACAGACAATTTCTTGCATTACAGAAAAGACTATTTCATGGACAGACACCACCTTTTATGGGATTTGCAGTTAATTTTCCTCATCTGGGAACGGGGTCAGGAATAACATCAACTCCTCTGAGGGTCACTGTGAGGAGGATGCTGAGCACACGCTCAGGCACCCAGAGTGGCACCTACACGGGAGCCACCGTTGCCGTTATCCTCACTGGTGCCCAGTGGTGGTGACGGTGGGGGCCGCCTCCCCGGGTCCTGGATGAAGCTGAGAGCAGCGGTGGTTTGTCTCTGATACTCGTCCAGTTCTCTGGCCTTCCCTGGGTCCCTTCCAATGTCAACAGCTCTCTCAGGCCTGCTTGCTCTTAAAATAATAACATGCTACAAAAATTCTTTCTTCCTTCATCTCTGTGCCCTGGTGTTTTCGATTTAAGTACTTCACAGGAAGGCCTGAATGACTAATAGGTCTAATCTTCCTCAAGATATTTGTATCTTACAAGGAAAAAGGGAATTGATAATTATTAGCGTATGAGGAGATATTTCTTAAAGAGAAGCTTTTTAGTAAGTCTTAATCCTTTTCTACTCCTAGAAAATAGGGGCTCTCCATGGAGCAGTGCTCAGCCTACGTGTGGAAAACAGAAGTAAAGCTTCTATAGATCATGTAATCATAAGCTGAGTGCACGGATCACAGAGTATCATTTTTCCCTGTCATGAGATTTTGGATCTTTTTCTAAAGTTCCTTTTCTCGAGTTGACTGTAAATATTCCTTTTTCCTGAAAAGTGAATGAAATGAAGGACAGAGTCCTTGCATTTTTATCTGTTTCCCAGAAAAGTGTACTGAGGATTTGTTACCTAGAGATTTCCTCTAGTACATAATTAAAATTAGCTGTGCATGTCCTGCTATGAATTCAGTCTCAGAAATCGTCAGAACTTACTCCCTTCTGTCCCTCCTGATTGGGCTCAAACTTTGGAAACGTGTTCCTTCTTCACAGTTATCGCTCACCAAGACCTTTTACTGTCTTTTGAAACATCTGTCACCTGTTCCTGCCTTCCCATTATCAGTGCCCTTTCAACTCCTTGCATCCACTTTATCGCAGAGTTTCTAACTGGTTTTCCTATGTCCGGACTCCCCTCCAGTACTGGTGTCAAACTGTTCTTTCATGCATTTTGATTTTACCATGCCACTGTGGCCCTCTGAAACATCCACTGTATCAAGATTAAAGTCGTCCCAACTTCATGTTCCTCTAGACATTGGCTCTACTCAAATCTGTCTTCCTCTTTTCTTAAAAACTAACCACATTCTTTATTCAGGCCTTTTTTCCTCACCATGTAATAAATAGGCATTGTTTGCTCTATACTTGCACTCAGATCATTCCTCTTTGCTTGGAAGGCTCCTTCCCAAGGTTCAGGCCCTTTCCCATGTAAATATCCCGCCTTTTTCATAAAGCTTTCCCTGACCACTGCAGCCTCCAGCTTTTATGCTCCTCCGTCCTTTTTTTCTTTTTTTTTTTTTAAACTGTTTATACCAGGATTACACTTTTTTTTTTTTTTTTTTTGCGGTACGCGGGCCTCTCACCGTTGTGGCCTCTCCCATTGCGGAGCACAGGCTCTGGACACGCAGGCTCAGCAGCCATGGCTCACGGGCCCTGCTACTCCGCGGCATGTAGGATCCTCCTGGACCGGGACACGAACCCGTGTCCACTGCATCGGCAGACGGACTCTCAACCACTGTGCCACCAGGGAAGCCCACCAGGTTTACACTTTTTATGCTTTTCTCATAGCATCTAATACTATTCAGGTAAAGAACAGGCAGATCTTTCCTGGATGAATAATTGTGAAAAGTCATTTCTAACTTGAAAGGTTCAGAACCTATTCTGGAGGACAAAAAATGGACTGGAAGGGAGGCTATTCTCACTGTGCTGACTTCAGACACTGTGTGAGCTTTGATGGTAATAAAATGAAAAGAATCACTGAGCACAAGTAAATCACAACATCCAACCTTTAGCAACTAATGGTCCCTCATCAACAACCACAGTCCACCCCGCTTTAAGGAGCCGGCCTCGACCCCAGCCCGTACTTGAGTGGCGCAGGCAGGATGGTCTGGTAGTTGTAGTGCTGCTGCTGCTGCTGGCTGAGGATCTGCAGCTGCAGGAAGAGCTGCTGCTGCTGGAGCAGCCGGGCGTAGTTGGAGTCCATGGGCGGCTCGCTCTTCTCCCCCTTCTGATCGGGCGGGATGTACTGGTGGTACTTCAGCTTCTTCACCCGGGGCTTCGGGTCCTTGCACTTTTTGCTACGGTGCTTGTCATTTGGATTCTTGGGATGGCTTTGCTATTTTCGAGAAAAAGACAGTAAGAAAATTCTAAGAGAATGCAATCCATTGTACTGTGTGCCTAACTGATTTGAAAAGAAAACGCAACGCACCTTGGAAATCGGTGTCGCTGCTCTGGAGAGCAATATACTAAATACATTTTAAGAGCTGTGAGAACATCCGAGTACTCCCTGTGACCAAAAATCTTGCTCCTAAGGACTTACTTCTCCTGATGCACTGGTCCCTTAGACTAAGGGCAAGATGCTCAGCTCAGCATTATCTATTCAAGTTCAACAAACATTTACTTTGGGTCTCCTGTGTAGATATTGCCTAGTACTTACATATACTATCTCCTAGTGAAAAACAGGTCTCACACTAAATATACAATAGGGAAAAGATTAAGTATACTTCACCATAACTATGTCATATTTTATGGTCATTAAAAAAAAAAAACTATGGTGAATATGTAAAAGCAGAAAAATGCTTCTAATGGGAATAAAGCAGAATATAAAGCCATGAATTTCTATGGCAAATATGCAGAAAAAAGAATACTGAGTAATGTGAATATGAATTTTTAAAAAATTTTCAAAAATACTACATTTTTATTTTGAAAATGGCGTGTGAGACCCTGTCTTATGATTAAGAATCAGATGACTTTTCTGAGTTCTTTTCACCTCCTCCATTTATAAGTTATCAGATCACTTTCTACTTTTTAGTATTCAAATTGTAAGATAATTTCATCTGAAAAAAAAAGTCCACCAACAAAACAAAGCAGCACAAAACCACAAGGTATAGAAAATTATTTCTAAGATGCTTTAGGTAAAATACCCAACTTAGTAAGAAAACTTTGAGAAGTACTAAATTAAATATAGCTATCAGTGTGATCATGTTATATAAGTTCACATTCAAAGAATTAGGACATTGCAAAAAAACCCAGAAAATAGAAATAAAGAAGAAAAGAAAAATCACCATATTCTGTATATCAGAAATCGTCACTATTAATATTTACTTTTTACTGCTTGGCCATCTCTCTTCAGCTGAACTGGCTTCCTTGTTCAGTGACGTTCAATTTTCTGCTCACAGATGTCCTCACAGCTACTCCCTCACCCCCTTTAGATCTCTGCCCAAATGTCATCTGCTTATTTGACCAGAGCACTCTACTTAAAACAGAAACGTCTCCCCTTGCCTCCATCCCCGATCTTCACCACCCGGCACACTCTGTGTTTTATGTCTGTTCACCTCCAGCTCCTGTCCAAGGCGGAGGTACTGTGATGTTTTCTTCACTGCTTTATCTACTCCTCGTACCCAGAACAGCACCTGGCTGGCACCTTCTGGTGCACACAGAAGGTGCTCTATAAATATCTGCTGAATTAATGAGTGATAAATGTGTATGCTAATTAGAAATCACTTGAATTATCAGGCACTTAAAATACATCACAATGTTAGACAATATTCTTGTCACTAAAACAGCTTCCTCCTGCAATCTCACAATATTAATCAATTCACAGTCATCTGCTTATTTTATCAATAATAAATTTTATTTCTAATCTTTTCAGACTGATCATAAAATGAATGGGGTCTGGGTTAAGAAGGGTTGACTATAATTGTTATGTAATAAAACAAGACCCAGACACAGTCAAGCAGGGGACAGAAATATAATAACCAGCATTCCTCAGACTAAACTGGCTGTTAGCTGTTAGCCTGCACATGTCTATTCTCTTAGGACTGAGGATGGGAAATAGCTTTCCTCATAGAAAAACCCCAAAGAATTGTGGTCTGTTTCCTAATGTGTACCTATCCTTTCCTCTACTGGCAGAGTTCCCAGGATAGTCTACTCGACCCCTCGGTCTCACATTCTTAAACAATGCCTTTTGCTTTAGAACTAAAGCCCTCCTTAAAGACAGACACTAGTGAGGAGCAGAAATTCAGAGAGCAGGAGAGGCAGCGAACAAATTCTCAGTATCTGCAGGGAAAGACGGGTTGGCATTCGAACCCCCTTTGTGCTATTGGTGGGACATGCTGGGGGTTGTGGGAAGAGGAGGTAAGAGCTGATTTTACTGGCATGGTTACACTTGCCACCCTTTGGGATTTCTGGTGAAGACGGTGAAATACACTGGTACGTGCCCTGAAGGCATGGACACCTGGGCACACGGATGAACAAAAGCGCCTTCTCTCCAGGGAGGTCAGGACAAGCACAGGTCCTGGGGACGAGGGGAGTGAGGAACACGCCCCAGGCTAGCTGCCTTCCAGGAGTGCTGCAACGGCTAACTGGGAAGGAAGGATGAAGGCCAGACTGGGATTCGGAGACGGGGTCCTTCTGGCCTTGTCACTTCCTCACTTCTCTGGGCCTCAGTCTCCTCATCTGAAAGGTGCTGAGAGGCTTAGCTAGCTCTCTGAGGTCCTTTTTCAGTTCTAAAAGTTTGAGATCTGTGTTCTGCTAGTTTTGGCAAAAGTCACATCTGAAATGATTAAACTATTCCTCAGTTTGTAACCCCCCCCTTTATTTACCAGTTCTAAATACACGTTAAAAAACTTAAAAAATGTATTATATATTGAAAATTAGAATCTTCCTCGGAACTTCTAACTGAATTATTTTGACCAAGTGAAATGCATGGAACAGTGCCACGAATCTGCAGCTTATCTGAAGAACAAATCAAGCTGTATCAGGCCAAATCTGCTAAATCAAAAAAATGTGTTTGCTTCTCAAAAACCTTTAACCTGTCACATATCTGCAGCACCACTGAGTCTGACCTTGTGTATAAAGCCCCAAATCACGTTACCATTACAGGCATCTGCTTGTGAGATTCATGAATCCCAAGTACTATAGATTGTCTCTCTCTCCCTTGTTTGTTTCATCTTAGTGGCCTGGGTGGAAGCAGAATTGGGAACTGCTGATAAAATGATTCCTAAAGTCTTTCTGCACTGCTGCAGTCATTTTATACAGACTGAATTTTGTGCTGTTCTTCTGTGACCATCGAATGAGAGGTCATTTGTTGAAGGTGGTGGTGGTTTCAGTTATGAAGGCCTGGGTGAGCAAGTCCTTCTGTGGTTTTGTTTGCAAGGCTTCAGGCTAAAAGGCAGGCCGGGCAACGTGGACACAGCCTTTGTCCTCTGTGCTCAGGGCTACACACCACAGTTGAAGGTAAAGACGCTCAAAGCAGCGTGCATGCAGGGTACCCACCTTCACCAGTGCTGGCCCAGGCTTTGCTGAGGACACGGTGTTGGTGGGGAGGACAGGCGCTGTGGACCGTGTGGGGGGCTGGTCTGCAGTAGGCGTTTTCAAGAATTCAGGAACTGCTGGGGACACTGAAGTAAACTGGTGGAAAAGGCAGAAAGGGGACAAGTCTGTGAAATCAATGACAGTGAAAAGAGAAAAACCAAAATTATAAGGGGATGACCTCATTTTTTAAAAAGTCCACTAGAAAAGAAACAAAAGAAAAATATAGTGTCATGTCTGAGACCCAGATGGTGGAATAACATGCTTTACGTCCGTCGAGCCAATGATTTAGTCTTTGCCCCGATAGCAATGAAAAGCTAAAGCTAAATAAGGCTAGATTGACAAAACTCTAGTGTTTTCTCAGAAATATGGCCAGAACTGTCCTTTTTTGGCAGAAAAAAGTCCAAGACTCCTGTAAAAATGATCAAAACAGTACATGGTACTTGAAAGGTTTTCTTGCCCTATAGGTCACACTAATCCGGGCTAATTCAGATATGATATTTAGTCTATGAATCCCTTCGACCACACCCCAGATCCACCGTCAGGAAGCCTCTGGTAAGAAAGCTTCCACTTCCTGGAGGCCCACTCCACGCATGTGTCCTTCAATGTGCTTTACAGCTTCTGCTCCCATCTCCAAACCTGACCAGCACTCTTGTCAACCATCCCATCGCCCTCCGCCCCTCCCATTTCTTGCAGCAGGAGAAAACCTGAAGAACATATTGATAGGATTGACCTATGCATTGACAGTCACCTCACACTTAAAGCAAGAAGTGAATTCGTTGCCTAGGCCAAAATAAGCAGTTACTGAATCTCAACGTGGGGTCATATATTAGTAAAGGAAGCAGCAACAACCCAACGGACTATTCCCACTAGCAATCTTCTTTAAGTAGATTTTAAGAATTCACTCACTGGAAAGAGATAGTACTATTGTAATAAATCAGTTAAACGTTGCACTGATTGCTACTTGGACCCAACAGCCTTATCTTAAAGGAAAATGGCTTTATCATTTCCACTTCCCCGAACAACTGTCCAATTCATTATAATAATCAAAATCGCTTCTCTTGTTGAAGCATTTGGGTTTAAAAAATAGCAAACTGTATTTTCCCTCCTTAAAATAAATGACCTGAAAACTCAGAGGGCTATTAGCAGCAAGAAATATGATGCTTGGCACGTACTAGTTACTTAATAAATATTTGTTTAATGGGTGAATGGAAATTCCTGGTGGCGTTACTCACGCTGGGTCACGCCCTCTGGCCCCGCTGAGCCTGGGAGATGTGTGTGGGTGCAGTTGACTGTCCATGCCCATGTCGCCTCTCTCCCTGAGCTTTGTTTTCATTTTGCCACTGATTTCAATTTTAAGTAACTGTTAGTAAGTGCTGATGGTACAAAAGACTTGACTTTTTAGAGATGGCAATTTCATTTTCAAACAGAAATGAAGGAACTCCTCCACGAGTCTTGACACCTATGTTCCAAGGTGACTTCTGTCCCCAAACAGCCCCGAGACAGCCAGCTCCTCAGTGAACCTCCGAGATGTGCAGTGAACGATGACGGCCAGCTGATCCCTGCTTTAAGGGATATGGTTTTATGTTATTTGTTTTCCTTTCACTTTGTACTTTTTTTGGAAACGAGGATACTTATCTCTGGGTCAGTTTTCACGCAGGGGAAGAACATTCTTTGGCTATTAAATAGTTGGCATGTGAAGTAGAACCAGATATTTGACTTCTGAAATATAGATATGTATATATTTCCTTGCAAATAAATTCTACTAACCTGGCAAGCTATTTTTACCAGCCCAGCCCCTGCTGACTGATAATGATAGTAATGATTTATTGGAGAGCAGTCTTAATAATCTGAAAAATAACCCAGGTACGTGAATGTGGTATCAGTTGTAATATCTATGAAAGCGTTTGGCCTGTATTTCTAGACTTTGCCTAACTGACTTCAACCTTGATTACTAATACTCCCATCTTATTAGCTTCTTTGGTATTTTAGTGTGACTCTGCTACCCAGAAAACCACAGACTTCAGCATAATACAAGAATAGCTCAACTGAGATACACTGATTGTTAACTTTACCTAATCTGAAGATAAATTCTGGTTAAAAAGGGAGAAATATCTAAACGCTTCTTTACATTTTGCTGGTCTTTTTTATGTGCCTTAGAAAGGACCGCCCCCTGCCCCCGCCCCAATCTTAGATCATATCTAAATGTTAGAATTCTAGTGGCTAGAATTACCCCCAAAGTCTAAATAGTAATGTTGTTGAAATGATAGTATTCCAAAAAGGACCACAAGAATATCCAAGGCATAGAGGATACTACACTTATTTTGTTCCACAGTAAGTTGAGCAATATGTTAAAATCTTAAAAGAGTCCTTTAAATATGTTTAAATTGACACCAAGATCTAAATTCACCTTATGGACTATCAAAATTTAATCTCAAAATGATCTTTTCTCCAAAGAAACAAAAAAGCTTAAAACTGTGCTTTGTTTTACTGGATCTGATACGCTGTTCTCATCATAACTTCGTCTCATGACGACGGTTCTTTGTCATCATAACACCATGAAAGGAAATGTCAGGAAAACTTTGTTGTTTACCAGTGGATATTTATGCTTTAAATAAAACTCAAAAGAAAGCACTTCAAATTTTAAAGACTGATCTTTCTCTTATTAGAAATTACTATGGAAAAGTTCTGCTACAAAAGAAAAAAGAGCAAATGTTTAAGCTGATTAGAGTTTTATAATATTTCAGGTATCTGCACTGGCTCCTTCTGAAAAGATGATACATTTGCCAAAGACCAATCATTCTTCTCTGGTAAGTTCCTTTTTTATTAGAATTCCTTTATGCAGTCTAGAGGGATAGAAACTAGCTATTTAAAAACAAAACTTTTTTGTACTATAGATTTCAAATCTACAATAAATGTGTTTTTAATTTAGGATGTAGCAGAGATCTTAATTAAGATGGCAGAATGCAAATTAGAAATTCAAGATGCAGTTATTCTTTAAATATTTCCATATTCCAATCCTCAAATAAAATGAATGAGTTGAATACAAATCAGAAACATATGCTTTGTATATTTAGTGGATGGATATTTTACGTAAAATTCTAGCTTTGTTAAAACATATCACCTAGCATTACCCCTTGTTTCTGTAATATATAGTTATAAGTTTAAGTGTTTCATTTATAGAACAAGTAGCTGAACATTAAAATCTACTGGCACGGACTTCCCTGTGGTTCAATGGTTAAGACTCTGCACTTCCCATCAACAGAGGAATGGATAAAAAAGATGTAGTATACATATACAATGCAATATTACTCAGTCATAAAAAAGGAATGAAATAATGCCATTTGCAGCAACATGGATGGACCTAGAGATTGTCATACTGGGTGAAGTAAGACAGAGAAAGACAAATACCATATGATATCACTTAAATGGGGAATCTAAAAAGAAATGATACAAATGAACGTATTTACAAAAGAGAAATGGACTCACAAACTTAGAGAATGAACTTAAGGTTACTGGGGGGGAAGGGTGAAGGGAAGGGATAGTTAGGGAGTTTGGGATCGACATGTACACACTGCTATATTTAAAAAGGATAACCAACAAGGACCTACTGTATAGCACAGGGAACTCTGCTCAATGTTACGTGGCAGCCTGGATAGGAGGGGAGTCTGGGGGAGAATGTATACATGTATACGTATGGCTGAGTCGCTTTGCTATGCACCTGAAACTATCACAGCATTGTTTATCGGCTATACTCCAATATAAATTTAAAAGTTAAGAAAAAAAAAAAGACTGTGCTTCCAATGCAGGGGGTACAGGTTTGATCCCTGGTCAGGGAAGTTCCACATGCCGCGCAGCACCACTGGCACAATAGCTAGTGGACTTTTAGTTGGTACTTGAATACCTGATTAGTACTGAGCCTTCATGTATCCCTCATTTTAAAAAATCGATTATTTTTAAAAATTGTGGTAAAATGTACATAAAATTTACCAGACCATTTTAAAGTGTATAACTGTATGTTATTACGTACATCCACGTTGTTCTGCAACCATTACCACTATCCGTTTCCAGAACTTCTTCATCACCCCAAACTGAAACTCTGTGCTCACTAGACAACAATATTCCATTCTCCCCTCCCCGCAGCCCCTGACAACCACCATCTACTCCCTGTATCTATTAATTTAACTACTCTCGGTATCTAATGTAAGTGGAATCATACATTTTTCTTTCTGTGACTGGCTTATTTCACTTAGCATAACGTCCTCAAGGTTCATCCATGTTGTAGCTTGTGTCAGAATTCCCTTCTTTTTAAGGCTGAATAATACTCTGCTGCATGTGAACCACATTTTGTTTATCCATTCATTTGTCAATGGACACATGGGTTACTTCTACCTTTTAGCTATTAAATAATAGCCAAATAGTAAATAATGCTGCTATGAGCATGGGTGTACAAATTGCTGTTCAAGTCCCTGCTTTCAGTTCTTCTGGCCATAAACCCAGAAGTGGAATTGTTGGATCTTATGGTAATTCTATTTTTAACTTTTTGAGGAACTGCGATACCATTTTCCATAGCCGTTTGCACCATTTATTTCACAATTCCACCAACGGTACACAGGGGTTCCAATTTTTCCAGATCCTTGCTGAGAACTTAATTTCTGTTCTTTTTGATATTCTAACGGTATGAGGTGATATCTCATTGTGGTTTTGATTTGCATTTCTCTAGTGATTAGTGATGTTGAGCATCATTTCATATGCTTGTTGGTCTTTATATATCCTCTTTGAAGAAATGTCTGTTAAAAGTCCTTAGCCCATTTTAAAATCAGGTTATTTATAGTTTTTGTTGTTGATTTGTGGGAGTTCTTTATATATTCTGGATATTAGCCCCTTATCAGATACATGATTTGCCAATATTTTCTCCCATTCTGTGGGTTGCTTTTCACTCAGTTGATAGTGTGCTTTGATGCAGTTTTTAATTAATTAATTAATTATTTTTGGCTGCATTGGGTCTTCGTTGCTGGGCGCAGGCTTCCTCTAGCTGCGACAAGTGGGGGCTGCTCTTTGTTATGGTGCACAGGCTTCTTATTGCAGTGGCTTCTCTTGTTGCGGAGCACGGGCTCTAGGCACGCGGGCTTCAGTAGCTGCAGCACACGGGCTCAGTTGTTGTGGCTCACGGGCTCTAGAGCACAGGCTCAATAGTTGTGGCACATGGGCTTAGATGCTCCGCAGCATGTGGGATCTTCCCGGACCAGGGCTCGAACCCATGTCCCCTGCGTTGGCAGATGGATTCTTAACCACTATGCCACCAGGGAAGTCCTGCACAGTTTTTGATTTTGATGAAGCCTAATTATCTATTTTTCTTTTGTTTCCTGGTGTCATATCTAAGAGAGCATTGCCAAATCCAATGTCATGAGGATTTCCCCTATGTTTTTTCCCTAAGAGTTTTATAATTCTAACTCTTATGTTTAGGTCTCTGTCCATTTTGAGTTAATCTTCATATATGGTGTTAGGTAAGGATCCAACTTCATTCTTTTGCCTGTGGACATCCAATTTTCTTAACACCATTTGTTGAAAAGACTGTCCTGTTTCTATTGAGTAACCTTGACACTGTGTCTAAAATCATTTGACCATATATGTGAAGATTTATTTCTGGGTTCTTTATTCTATTCCATTGGTCTATATGTCTGTCTTCATGCCAGAACCACACTGTTTTGATTGCTGTAGCTTTGTAGTAAGTTTGAAATCAGGAAGTATGAGACCTCCAACTTTATTCTTTTTCAAGACTGTTTTGACTTATTTGGGGTCTCTTGAGATTCCATATGAATTTTAGAATAAATTTTTCCACTTCTGCAAAAAATTGTCCTTGGGATTTTGATAGGAATTTGTACTGAATCTGTATATTGCTTTTGGGTAGTACTGACATCACCACAATATTAAGTCTTCTAATCCGTGAGTGTGAGATGTCTTTCCATTTATGTGTTTGGTTGATTTTTTGTAGTGATTCCTTTCTCATTTCCTTTGTGTACATTCTATAGATATTTTCTTTGTTGTTACCATGGAGATTACACATAACATCCTAAAGCTATGACATCTAACTTATATTGACACCAGCTTCAGTTATTTACAAGAACTACTTTACAGTTATGTCTCCCCACTTTATATTATGTCACTAATTACATTATTATATATCATGTAGCCATTAACATAGATTTATAATTTTTGTGCATTTGTTACTTAAATCCTGTAGAAAATAAAAAGTGGAGTTATACACCAAAATTACAATAATACCATTCCTTATATTTGTCGATGTATTTATCTTTACCAGAGAACTTTATATTTCTGAATGGCTTTGAGTTATTGTCTAGCATCCTTTCATTTCAACTTAAGGGCTCTCTAGCATTTCTTACAGGGCAGGTCTAATGATAATGAACTCCTTTGATTTTTGTCTGGCTTTGTTGTTTTAATTTCTCCCTCATTTTTGAAGGACAGTTCTGCTGGATATAGAATTCTTGGTTGACAGTTTTTTCTTTCAGCACTTAGATATATCATCACAATATGTCTTCTGGCCTGCAGTGTTTCTGCTGAGAAATCCACTGATATTCTTACTGGGAGATTTCCTCTTATATGTGATAAGTGACTTTCCTTGCTGCTTTCAAGATTCTCTCTGTCTTTGACTTTTGACAATTTGATTTTTATGTGTCTCAGTGTGGATCTCTTTGAGTTTATTCTCTTTGGCATTCATTGAGCTTCTTGGATTTGTATATCCATGTCTTGCCCCAAATTTGCAAAACTTTGGGTCATTATTTCTTCAATTCATTTCTCTGCCCCTTTCTCTCTCTTCTCCTCTCGGACTCCCATAATGCCCATATTGATCTGCTTGATGGCATCCCATAAGTCTCTTAGGCTCTGTTCACTTTTCTTCATTCTTTTTGTCCTCAGACTCAATAATTTCAAATGACCTGTCTTCAAGTTTGCTGATATTTTTTGCTGTCTGAGTCTGCTGTTGAAACCCTCTAATGGATTTTTCAATTCAGTTAGTGTATTTTTCAGCTCCATAATAAAAAAAAACAATAATTTCTGTTGATATCCTCGTTTTGTTCATATATTGTTTCCCTGATTTCCTTTAGTTCATTGCTTGTGTTTTCCTTTAGCTTTTTGAGCATATTTAAGACAGTTAAAGTCTTTGTTTAGGAAGTCTGATGTGTGTGTTTCTTCAGGGATAGTTTCTGGAGATTATTTTGTTGCTTCGAATGGGCCGTATTTTCCTGTTTTTTGTATGCCTTTTTGTTTATTGGTGGTGGTGGGGTGTTGTATCTTTGGTTTAAAATTGGGCATGTGAAGAAACATCCACCTCTCACAATCTTTGCAGACTGTTGTTGAAGACCTTCACTAATTTTATGGGCCTCTGGGCCTTGGGATTAACTCCGGGTGGAGGCTTAAGGTTTTGTCAAGTCTTTTCTGAGCATGTGTCCTGTCTGGGCCTAAGTGCATGGTTTTTTTGCTTGGTTCTGTTTATTAAATTTAAAAATTTCCCCTCATGCATGCCTGCTTTTAAATGTCTTAATTTCCCAGAGTCTCACCCTAGCTTCTTCTCAGGGCCTTAAAGAGTTCTGCTGCATTCTTTGGCCTGCAATCTACTGCCCTCAGGTGTCTGGGTCTGCAGTTCCTCTACAATTTTCACATGATGTGGCTCCTGCCACTACCTTCTACAGCTTCTGCTAGCCTGAGATCCAAACTATGCAATTTCCCCCGTCTGAGTTCTGAGTCAAACAAGTCAGACACTAGTCCCTTGGCCAGCCCACAACAGGCCAGAATATTGCAAACAAATTCTGCTCTACTCCTTCCATCCTGAGGGAGGGAACTGGGTATTGGGCCACTTCCTCTGACTATGCCATGCTGGGAAGGGTGTGGGCAAGGGTGAGTGAAAACACCATGACATTTTCTACATTTTTGAATGTGGCTTTTTCTTGATTGGGTGTTTGGTTGGTGTGGATATCTGACTGGTTTTCAGAGCTCTTATAAATTTATTTTAGTCAGTCTGTAGTTTATTTAATGCTTCTGTGAGAGAATGAGGGCCTGGACCTTCCTATTCTGCTGTATTGTTGATGTGCAGTATCTTATATAGTGAGACACTGTTAAATATGCAAATACATGCACAAAAATCTCAATGTGAGCCTATTTATTTAGTACTTCTAATTTTTAATAGTTCAATTATAACCAATACTACAACTATTAAAATAATTCCACACGGCAGAAGGGCGATTAGTCAGAGTATCACCAACTACTCTAATCATTAATGAATTTGTTACTTTTGGTGGTAACTTCATAACATAAAAATTTCATTAATACTTTAGGATCAACTTTGGAAAACCTAGAGCCAAAGTCCACCTTATTTAATTAAATACAGTCCTCTTTATAAAGTTGTCACATATTATTTATTACATTCTCCAGAATCATGTAGAATGTCTATTACAACCTTTGTGTGACCATGCTGGTGATTCACAGTTAGTTAAAGTGACCATTAGGGGCCAGAATGTGGAAGCATAATGAATATTAAAATTACTGTTATTCATTTTTGGTAAGTGAATGATGTTACTTGAGTAGACTATATAGTAGAGAAAAAAATGTTATGTATGTTATTTCTTGGGTAATACAAATACCAGTTGTCACTATGAGTCATAACAGGATGAAACAGGATGATGTTCTGGAAAATAGTCTTAAGAAGAATCTCACACTGTTGGCCTAATAAGAACAAAGTCATTAGTTCAAATCCCCTGCAGGCCAGACAGATGCTTTTTCATGATATCTGCCCCCAGATAATATATATAAAGTAAGTCGTTCAGTGCCTGAACAACACTGAAGTAAGTGTAATGGCCAGCAGATGTTGGCCATTATTTATCATCATCTCAGTTATATTCAATAAAGATTTATTTATTAATAAATAAATAGGAAAGGGCTATTCTGCATAATGCACCATTTTAGGCACTTTTCTGTTGGTCACAGGAGAACTGAGTTAAGAATTGGGATGGAACACAGTTTCACAGTTAATGTTGAAAACCAGCTCAAAAATCTATTAATAGTGGCAGACTCCTCTTGATATGTAAGTTATAAAAAGCATAACTGAAGGGGTAATCATAGGAAGTACAGTCAATATCTTTGATATCCTATTCAGGCCTTTACTGATAAGTGTTTGTAATAAAAGTCTAATTTTGATTATTTAGTATATATGTACACGGCTTACATATTAGACCTTGCTTATTCTGTTAGCTTAAACCTAAAATTTCTCTATTATTTGGCAAAAGGTCATCTACCTGAAAGTTACTTGAAACGATGGTAAAAAATAGTTTGCCAAATTCTCCTAAGCTTGTCTTCCTGAAAATACACAGAATAAGTGTCCAAGAAGTTGCTTTCAGTACTACTTTGAATTTGAACACAGATCCTGTCAGATGATACTTACAGTTAAACATTTGGGTGTTTATAATAAATTATTAATTAAATGACTTAAGAAATCATTGAGAGAAAAAAATCCTCAGATTAAAAGGACCAGTGTCACAGCTTGTGGTACCCATGTGTGGCTTGCTGGTTTTAATTTTCTACAGCTTTCCATTGTTCAAGAGTTGCTTCAGCATAAAAATAAATTGAGCTCCAATATGTGATGTGTGTTTCATTAATATTTTGGCAAACTCCTTTCCAGCTGTACTTTGATCAGAATTAAAAAGATGAGAGGAAAGTCCAAGGAAAAGCAGTTTTAGTCTCTTACAGACCACAAAGGAATAATAGATATTTCAAAGAATTTACATTTTGAAGGAAGGTCGTGGTTGTGTACACTGTTCACATTGTGAGGTCATTAGCTTTTTAGCACTGCGATTGTAAAACAAGTGCCTGAAAAATCTGTTTCTTGCCTAGATATTATGTTAAAATTTTTTTTTTGGTAGGGAATGTTTCCTTTATTTGAACACTTTCCTGTAGGACTTAAACTTCTGGTATCTATCCGTGTGTTCTGAAACAGAATTAAGGAGACTATATGTCATAAGACATTTTGGAATACAGCAAGGCATATGGAAATCTTGAGCCTAATTTTCTCCCAACTAATTATCTTTAAGTATAACTTTTAAAGAACCTAGAAGAAATTCCCTGAATTGGTCTTGAACATTACAGTAAGCCAAGTAGGAAAATAATTGAACAGGAAAATTAGAAAAATGTGTTTAAGCCATAGGATTAAATGCACAGCATAAAATGATGATGAATAACCATATGAAAAAACTTGGTTCAGGTAAACAAGAAGCAAAGTGAAATTTATGTCAGAGCCACTCAAAAGTGTGGTCTGTGGACCTTTGTTACCTGCCAGTGACAAGGACAGGAAGTCTTAGGAAATTTGATGTCATCCCACTACTTTTATTTTATTTTAAAGAGGATTAGTCCACAATGCATTGGAAATTAAACTATATAAAAAAACAAACATATTGGGACTTCCCTGGTAGCACAGTGGTTATGAATCTGCCTGCCAGTGCAGGGGACATGAGTTCGATCCCTGGTCCGGGAATATCCCACAGGCCGCAGAGCAACTCAGCCCGTGCGCCACAACTACTGAGCCTGTGCTCTACAGCCCGCGAGCCACCAACTACTGAGCCTGTGCCCCACAACTACTGAAGCCCTTGTGCCTAGAGCCCATGCTCCGCAACAAGAGAAGCCACCGCAATGAGAAGCCCGTGCACCGCAATGAAGAGTAGACCCTGCTCAATGCAACTAGAGAAAGCCTGCATGCAGCCACAAAGACCCAACGCAGCCAAATATAAATAAAATAAATTAAAAAAAAAAAGAAAATGATTTAAGAATATGATTAACATACAGCCAAGTGCACGATATGTTGAGAATACAGTTTAGTAGTGTTTACAGCAGAATTTCAAATTGTAAAAATAAAAAATAAAAGGAATATACGTATACTTAGGAAAGTTTGTAAGAGGAGTTACGGGTGATTTAAACAAAACAAAACAAAACATATTATTCCTTCACTACAGGCAGTTTGAGGAACACTGGTCTACAGTAACTAAATTAACCATCAAACTCGTATACTGAGTTTCCATTTTAAAGATTAAAAACTAAGAATATCAAAGAACACCCAAAACACAAGATGTTTATGTTGCTCTTTTAAAATGAGGGGCTGTCCCTTCCCTCTGTAAACTTGATGTCCAATGAGAAGGAATCTTTTCAGGTACTTTCCCTTAAACTAGAAAATGTGAAAGTAATTATATTTAGGGAGATAAATATATTTTACATATATATCAAATGAGGTGCCTGGACAAACACTAGATAACGGTGAATATAATTAAAGTATAAAATTTGCCAAAACAGGGCTTCCCTGGTGGCGCAGTGGTTGAGAGTCTGCCTGCTGATGCAGGGGACGCAGGTTTGTGCCCCGGTCCAGGAAGATCCCACATGCCGCAGAGCGGCTGGGCCCATGAGCCGTGGCCGCTGAGCCTGCGCGTCCGGAGCCTGTGCTCCGCAACGGGAGACCACAACAGTGAGAGGCCCGCGTACCACACACACACACACACACACACACACACACAAAATTTGCCAAAACAAAACCTAATTATCACTTCTAGACACAAAAATCCCAAAGACTTTATAGGCATCATAAAGTTGGCCTCTGCAGTTGATTAAGAAAATAGAAACAGGGCTTCCCTGGTGGCGCAGTGGTTGAGAGTCCGCCTGCCAATGCAGAGGACACAGGTTCGTGCCCTGGTCCGGGAAGATCCCACATGCCGCGGAGCGGCTAGGCCCGTGAGCCATGGCCACTGAGCCTGCGCGTCCAGAGCCTGTGCTCCGCAACGGGAGAGGCCACAACAGTGAGAGGCCCGCGTACCGCAAAAAAAAAAAAAAAAAAGAAAAGAAAACAGAAACAAAACAAATAACATACTTGTGATCTGACATCAATATAGCACAGTTAACATGGAGATGCTTTTTTAATTGCACAAATATAATATTAAGAATCTTTGTCAGAGTCCTTACTTATAAATACTAAAACACAATCAAAAGGAATTTTATAAAGGACACAATTTAAGAAGGTTTCAAGATATACGGTGCAGGAAATGTGTAATGGGTAAAGGTGCAGTAAGCCAGCCCTGATTCTAGGTTCTTTTACTTGAACGTGTAAGTAGGGAGTGCACCATTCTCTAAAGTGGGTCTTTTCCCAAAGGCACTATTGACAGATAAAAAGCAGACTATTAATGGTCTGCGTGTAACAGGCAGAACTGGCATTGCAGCAACACTAAAGAGTGTTATAAAAAATTATGTTTCAGTTCATGAATGACCTGAGGCTTAGTGTGTGCTGCACTGGCAATAAATAGGCTGTATTTATTCTTCAAGAAACACTGCTATTCCTTTTTTCCTTCAAGGAATTCTGGAATGTCAGCCCACTGGGTGGGACAGCCTCCGGTTAAAGTTTCTCACTTATAAACTTAGCTGGAGACCAAGTTTCAAGACCAAAGCTAAGAACGTAATAGTACAAGCAATGCAGGGAAAAGGAGAATGATAGTCTCTTACACAGGTGGAACTGTCATGAAGCCATTACCAGGTAGATGGCTGAGGTGACAAAAATTCTCTATTACTAAAAAGCTAAGGCCATGCTAAGATGTCCTGACCTACTCAGACAGAAACAGAACAAACAACCCAAATGGATAAGTAGAACTGTTTTCTAATGGTATGTACTTACATATTTGACATTCTTTTCACCCCCCCCCTTTTTTTTTTGCGGTATGCGGGCCTCTCACTGCTGTGGCCTCTCCCGTTGCGGAGCACAGGCTCCGGACGCGCAGGCTCAGCGACCATGGCTCACGGGCCTAGCCGCTCCGCGGCATGTGGGATCTCCCCAGACCAGGGCACGAACCCGTGTCCCCTGCATCGGCAGGCGGACTCTCAACGACTGCGCCACCAGGGAAGCCCTAGCCCTATTTTTAAAGCTCAAAACCAGGGTGCAGCAAATATGGTGAGAACAGTAGGGGCTGGTCTCCCTTCTCTGCTCCTGCCTGCTTAGACCTCAGACCATGGGCTGGTCGCTGACCCTCATCCTTCCTCCAGGCCAGGTTCCAGCGAAGCTGAGGGGCCAGTCACACTTGCCCTGTAAACTCTGACACCAGAATATGAAGTGTAGCTACCCACACTACCTCTTGTGACTCTAAGAGGGAGAGGCTCTACTCGCAAATCAGAGAACAAAAACACTGCTTCTACAAGCTGGCGTCAGCACTCATGGTGCTGAATGCAATTCAACATTTATTGAGCACTCTTTCTGTACCAGGCCCTGTGCTAGGTTAAAGATAACTCCCCCTCCCCCGCCCCCCTATTTCAGATCATGGTGATAAGTGCAATGAAGAGGATAATGCTGAAAGACACAGTCCCCAACAAATAGATATTCATGAATGAGAAGAAATGCCATAAGAAAATGTGCAAACATTTTTAATCCCCAAACTTCCATATTTCTCTGAACCCAGGCCTCCCCCTGTGAAAGGGTTAATAAGGCAGATAATTGCTAAATTCCTTTCCAATTCAAAAATTCTATGATGCTGGGCTTTAACAAGAACATTTTCTACTGAACTTGACCAATCCCGTTAAGTAGTTCAATAGTTTGGGCTTTAATATAACTAAATACTATTAAAATTTCAGTAAGGTAGAAACACCATAAAGAGAGAGAAAAAACAACAGATTATGTGCAGCACAGAGTTCTTATAAACCAAAAGAAACACTAACACTCACTGAAAAATAAGAAATGTAAATTTCCAATGCAATTATCAAAAAATATTAGATCTTTTGCATGCACTAGATTCTAAGTTTCTGACACATAATAGGTGCTTGATAAATATTTGTTGAACAAATGAATTCAATCTAACCAAAATCAAGGGGCCAATTAAAACATTCAAATCTCCAGGGTGCAAGGTTTAAAGTAATGATATTACCTACTTGTGATAAAGACATAGTGATAGTGGAATAAAGACTGTATTACTTTCCTGGAAGGCAGTTGAGTGCCTACCTTTTGCTTAACAAAAGATTGAAATCCATTTCATTATCTAGTAATTATTCAAAGAAGTATTAGACAAATGCCCAACAATGTATGTATTAAAAAACCAGCATGTAGCAAGAATGTGAGAATACAACAGGGGCACTTGTGTGTTTAAGAATGAAGAACAGGAAACAACTCTAGGTAACCAATAACAGGTAACTGGTTAAAAGAGATACAGTGTATCGGTTCAATTAAATACTGAGGTATAAAAGCAAGGAACACATACAGTTACCATATGACACGGCAATTCCACTCCAAGGTATATACCCAAGAGAAGTGAAAACATATGTCCACATAAAAACATGTACACAAGTGTTCATAGCACCATTATTCATAATAGCAAATGTTCACTAGCTGATGAATAAACAAAATGTGGTATATCAACACAATAGAATATTACTCAGCCATAACAAGGGATGATGTACTGATACATGCTACAACATGGATGAACCTTAAAAGCATTACACTAAGTGAAAGAAGCCAGTCACAAAAGGCCAGATATTGTATGATTCCATTTATATAAAATATCCAGAATAGGTAAATCCAGAGACAGAAAGTGGACTCCTGGTTGCTTAGGGCTGAGTGGAGGAGCTAACAGGGAGTGACTGCTGAGGGGTATGGGCTTCTTTTGGGGAAGATGAAAGTGTTCTGGAATCAGATAATGGTGAGAGTTGAACAAGTCTGTGAATATACTAGTAAGCAATGAATTATACACTTTAAAAGGGTGAATTTTCCCAGTGCCATTTTTTTTTTTTTACAGAAATAGAAAAATCCATCTTAACATTAACACGGAATCTCAAGGGACCCCAAGTAGCCAAAACAGTCTTGAAAAAGAAGAACAAAAGTTGGAGATCTCACACTTCCTGATTTCAAAATTTACTATGAAGCTACAGTAATCAAAACAGTGTGGTACTGACATAAAGACAGAGATATAGGCCAATGCAATAGAATAGAAAGCCCATAAATAAATTCCTTTGTACATGATCAGATGATCTTTGATAAGAGTGCCAAGACCATTCAGTGGGGGAAAGGACAGTCTTTTCAACAAATGGTGTTGGGAAAACTGGATATACACACGCAAAAGAATGAAGTTGGATCTTTAGCTTATACCATATTACAAAAATTAAAACCAATTAAAGACCTAAATATAAAACCCCAATCCATGAAAATCCTAGAAGAAAACAGGATCCAATCAATCCAAAACAATCCAATTCATGACATCAGATTTGGCAATGATTTCTTAGTGTGACACCAAAAGCACAGGCAACAAAACCAAAAATACACAAGTGGGAGCAGATCAAACTTAAAAACTTCTGTTCATTAAAGGTTACTATCAACAGAGTGAAAAGGTGACACATGGAATGGGAGAAAGTATTTGAAAATTATATGTCTGATAAGGGGTTAGTTAATATCTAGAACATATAAAGAACTCCTACAACTCAACAGAAAAACAAATGACCTGATTTTAAAGAGGGCAAAAGATCTGAATAGACATTTCTCCAAAGATGATATACAAATGGCCAACAAGCACATGAAAAGATGCTCAACATCACTAATGATTACAGAAATGCAAATCAAAACCACAGGTGAACATACTCAATGTCTTGTAATACTACAATGGAAAAGAATCTGAAAAAAAATATTTAAGTATATATACATACATATATATTTATATGTATAACTGAATCATTTTGCTGTGCACTTGAAACTAACATAACATTGTAAATTAACTATACTTCAATTAAAAAAAAACATAGTGAGATCACTTTGCACCACTAGAATAGCTACTATCAAAAGAATAGAAATTAACAAGTTTTGGTGAAGATGTGGAGAAATAGGAACACTTGTGCGCTGTTGGTGGGAATGTGAAATGTTGCAGTCAGTACGGAGGTTCCTTAAAAATTAAAAATAGGACTACCATATGATCCAACAATCCTATTTCTGGATATATGCCCCAAAGCACTAAAATCAAGGTCTTGAAGAGATATTTCCACATTCAGGTACTCATCATTATTCACAATAGCCAAGAGATGGAAGCAACCCAATGTCCACTGATGAATGGATAAATAAAATGTGGAATATCCATAAAATGGAATATTATTCAGTCTTAAAACTGAAAGAAACCCTGTCACATGCTACAACATGAATGAACCTTGAGGACACTGTTAAATGATATAAGCCAGTCACAAAGACAAGTACTGTATGATTCCATTTATATGAGATATTCAAAGTAGTCAAATTCATCGAGACAGAAATAGAATGGTGGTTAGCAGGCCTGGGGGAATGGGGAGTTGTTGTTTAATGGGTTTAAGTTTCAGTTTTGTAAGACAAAAAAGTTCCGGAGATCTGTTGCACAACAATGTGAATATGTGTACCACTACAGAACTGTACACTTAAAGTAGTTAAGATGGTTAGAAAAAGGATGGATTTTATGATATGTGAGTTACATCTCAAAAAAAAGTTATATGAAAAAATTTTAAAGTGAGTTATAAATATGAAAAAATTTTAAAGTGAGTTATAAAACTGTAAAATAAAAATATGTATATAGAACAGAAATAATGTAAGAATCTACTGAAAATGTTAGTGGTTGGATTACACATGACAAACCTATATTCTTCTTCACTCTCAGACTTCTCCTCTGGTGAAAACATATTACGTTGATATGTAAAAAACAAGGCACTTTCTCTGTTGAGGGGTAAAAACAAGAAAGGTGATACCTGGGCTGGAGTGTTGGTAGTCACAGGAGATGGCGATTCACTAACTTTTGGCTCACTTGGGGACGCGGCTGACCCCTGCGACTCCTGGCTGGCTGGCTGGTCTGGAGACAAAGCATCACTGCTGTCTTCGTCAAATGAGAAATCGCCCTGAGTTTGGGGATAGTCCTCCTTCCCAACACCTAAAGAAAGAAATGATTTTTAATTTATCTTGGCCTTGGAATAACAAGGTTAAAATGAAAAAGGAGAAATATTATTCATTATAAGGACTTAAGAAACTGGTTAAAAACAAAATTGAACATAATGTACTTCCCCATGGAAGAACACACCACAATCTAAGATGAATACTTGGGGAAAAATACCCAACCTGAATCAGATCAAGTCTTTGGATCCAAATACTAGTTATAAGAAGTACAGGAGACAAGAAAGTTTTTAATGACACCTAGGGATGCAAGTGCATTCAGAAAAATCTAGTAATGTGGAAATGCTAGAGGATAAAAGCCTGTTCATCAACAAATAAAAAGTAAGGAAAGAAAGGAGGAGGAAGACCCACCCAGGAGATTGACTTAAGAGATACATCAGCTAAAGGCAATGTGTGGACCTTGTCTGGATCCAACTTGGATCCAACATTTGGAATCCAACTGTTAAAAAACATTATTATAAGGCAAAATGGGGCTCTGACTGGGTATCTGTTGATAAGTCCCACTTCACAGAGCAGCCCTGCTGTACTGACATCTTACCTTTTGGGGCCCATTTCTTCGGAATTGAATGGAATCATAGTGAATTGTACTACTTAGAATTACTGACTACAGACTACCTAAGATTTAAATTCATACTAATGCAAAATATGAAGTCCCCATGATTAATGGAAACTATAATAGTTTTTTAAGCAGGATATTAACTTTTCAAAATTGCTTGCTGAAAAAGTGGCATTATTCTGGAAAATAATTTTTTTCTGCTGAAGTTTATGCCAGAAAAAAATGGTAAACATTAGTAACTAAGTATGGTAAGACTGGGATAAAACGGGCAGATTCTACCATTCTTAATGAATACTTCTATACGCATCTGCTATTCACCTTGCTGAACTAAGACCAAACAAACTATTTTTACCTTTCCTAGAAGTAAACTGAACTAAAATAATGAAAAATCTGTAAAAATCTTAAAACAACAGAAACTAAACATAATACAATAAGTTTAACTTAGAAAACATGGTAACAAAATCAGAACTTGAAGACTTAAACATTGTAAAGCAACTATACCCTAATTTAAAAAAAAAAAGACAGACTTAAACCTCAGATGTAACAAGAGGAATCTCTGTGGTAAGAGATGCTTGTCTTGTAATACATAATATAATAACACTAACAGTAATAATGGGAATCAGTGCAAATGTTAATCAATTTCTAATTTACCCAGAAAACAATAGTCATGATTAGTGCTGGCTTTTTAAATTAAATTTTTCTTATTTAAAACTGATTTTTCTTATTTAAAACTTCCAAGTTTCTTTTTTTTCCCAGAAAACAGTAAAATTTTAGAGTCTTGCCTATAATTGCTTCCTTAACACTGGAGTCTACAGGAAGGATGTTTTTCTCTACCAGCTCCATAGGACCAGGTCTTTGAGCAATCTTTTCATTCAGATCATCAGCTAGTCGAGCTCTTTTCAACTTCATCTGAGTAGCCTGCAGGGATGGCTCTGCAAATGTTTCTAAAACAGGAAACACAGTTTTAACCATTACTTGAATTACTATTTCTATTCCATAATGTTATTTCAGGCCAACTAATTTAAACTGGTATAAACAGACTTACGTGTTCCTAACATATTTATGGAGAGACAATGACTGTTTAAGAATGCTCCTGTATACAATTTACATTTTTAGTCCTAGATAGCTTTATACCGTCTATACAGTATGGATGTCCTCAGACTCAAATTAATATGAACTCAAGCCAAAAATGGGGTCCTGCTATTGCTCATTTACGGTAGGAGAGTCGAATTCATATTTATTAGGCATTGGGGATACAGAGGATGAACAAGAGAGATGTGGTTCATGGCTCAAGAAGTTCGCAGTTTTAGATTTGGCTTCATTGGAAAGTCAGTTCGTAGAAGGGGAGAAACTGTTATCTCAGGATATAAGCTTCTCTGCAGGAGTCAGTGGGAAGAGCTACAAATCACATCCTTCGATCAATCCATGTGCATCTCAGAGTCCTTCATCATAATTAAGAATTTGGGTTTATTCTGAATACATAACCTTGCGACATTCAATTACATAGTAATTAATAGTCATACAGAAGCATCAACTCATCTACCCACATATGCATAAAGTTGTATAACAGGTGTGATACTATATCGTAACTCATTCATTTGCATAATTCTGTCAATTACTTGTGTTTCTGGTAACTCTCATTATTTTATTACATTGTTCTAAATGATGTTTATGAATGATTAAACATAATGATGAGGGGTTAACCCAATACCGAGTTGAAAGTCGCTTGCCCCTTAAATTATTCAGTATAAGGTCTTTTAATGAAATTCCCTGTAAGTAACGTCAGGATTATCTGATGTTCTTCATTCTGTAGGTTAGATGGCCTGGCTGAGGCCCAAAGAGCACTGAGACCCCAAGGGCCAATAAACTACCATCCAGCACAGCTGATCACTTGTCTTTCTACTGGTTAAGTTATGTGCTTACCAAGTATCAATCTTGTTTGTCTACAAAATAGCTCATCACTAGTGTGACTGCTATTGTCAATACATAATTTAACCAGATGTTATGGGGAAATCATAAACTTCAAAAATAAAATGACTATTTCTTGGAAACCTGAGTTAAATGCTTTGGAATGACTTGATAAAGGTAAGCCATTAAAAAAAAAATCACTGTCGCGTTACTTAGGGCAACTAACAACGGTAAAAGATTTGGGGAAAAATGATAAAATCTAGGATTTTTAAACTCAGATTGCTTTTCAAGTGCCTCTGAGTTTTGTTCCACCATGAATGGAAATTGTAGATGATGTACAATGGCTATGCTTTATACAAGAAAGATGTGAGCTCCATTCGTTAAAGCCTTCCCTGCACGTGAAGGTCCTACCCCTAAGTTGGAATACTGGCAAATAAATTCATGTTTCTATAAGTTAAAGTAACACGTATGCCCATCTCATTTTTATAATTTTCCTGTATAAACAACTCTGGCCCCAATCTTATTAGACAGAACCCTTCTAGCCACACAGGAAGATGATAGGTGGGGGAAAGTAGATCGTGCAAACCACTTTTAGGTTGATGTTTAAAAGCCTTTGTTAAGATCTAGGCAGGAGAGTCTTCTGCCTTTTCCTCTCTTCCACTGACATTATCCAAGTGATATCAGGAATGTTTGGGAAGAAAATATCCCAAAAGTAAATAATTAGAGGCTGGCATTTTGGTATGCTTCTGTTCCTGGTCTGATTGCTTCATCATCTCCATGAGGCCGAGGCTGGCTTTCGGCTGCTGAACTTCAGGAAATAATTTAGACTTTTGCCTGCCAAACATCCAATTCAATCAAAACTGGGATAATGTTATAATAAGTTGGGGGTGGTTTTAAGGTATTTTTGAAATTATAGATGTGACATTCTTTCTTACTTCAAAAGTCTCTACTTTAGAAGAGATGGCCTAAAAACATCACTTATGGTTCATTCATATACATAGTTAGGTTTTTAAATGCTGAGTAGTCTCTTTTTGGAAAAAGCAGATATGATTCCTTTTGATAGTTAAATGTATTTGCCTTAGTTTTAATTATATTAATAAAGCCTGTTACAGTTAGAAGGCAAGTTGAAACAGACAGCATCATTCCTACAAAAATGTTCCTTATAGGTCAAGATATTTTGAGGCACAGAAGGAGCCATTTACCAAGTTACTTACCAGCAAATTTGCTTCTCTGAAGATTCACTTATCCCTGACAGCTGGTAGCTGCTCCTACCCTACCACTGGAGTTCTGGAAAAGCTTTTTTAGTCCAGCAGACTTCTGAGACGTTCACAACCCAAAGTAGAGACAGGAACAGACCTCTCACCTCCCATCCCAGACATGAAGATGGTTACATAATCATAGATTATTTGGATTAGAAGAGACACTACTTGGGGTTATAGAGGCCAACTTGATAGCTGGAACTTCTTTACAACATCCTTAATGTGGTTTCAGCCTGTGTTTATTCCCTATCACAGCAGCCTGTTTATTCCCTATAGAGCACTTTTCACAATCTGTAATTTATTTGTTTTGCCTATGTATTATCTGTCTGTGCCACTAGAATGCAAGCTCCATGAAGGTGGGCATCCGTCTGGCTCACTTGGGTCTCTGGTGTCTAGCTTGCAGGCCAGTGTACTAACAGCTCTAATAATGGCAACCGTACCACTTCTTGAAGATTTTATTTTGGACATATCTGACTGACCTTTATGCTGAGCTATAATCTAATACTCTGTCATATCAACCTAATTCTAATACTAACTCTATCATTAGGCCAGAGAACACAAATCTAATCTTCCTCCTACCTAATAACGGTCTCTAAATGTTTGAGAAGTTTCTGTTTCTGCTCAGGGTTTAACACTCTCAAGACTATCACAGGGTCAAAGCTCCTTAGTCCACAAATTAGTCAGTAAAGCAAAACAATGAAAGAAAATGTAACTCAGGAATTTAATGGTGGAGATACCAGATTTCGAGAATGTTCTGTTTTTAGAGAGAAAAACATCACGGCCTGAGCCACATGTCTCACCAAAGATGGAGTGGAACTGTCCTTACTAGCTTCCTAAGAGATGAGACTCAGTCATCGAGAAAATCTGGTGGGTCAGGTGGAGCTAGTTTGTGATAATGGTCAGATCGAGCTGGATTGTTGTGGGTTAAGTAGCAACGAAGAGAAAATGTCAGGTATGGGCCTTGACCCAGGTAGACCTAACAGGGTCCAAGTCGTTGAAAATCGAGCGTTAGACTTGTGGCTGTCATACCCTTTATGACTTAATGAGCAGGCGCACATCCCTCACTGATGAAGAAATCCTCTGGACCGAAAATGTTTTTCCAGAACAGTATGGTAGAGATACCTATAGCACCCCCAGCTGGCGGGCAAGAGTCAGTCCATCAATTGGCTATTTGGAGAATCAAACCTTCCCCATGTATCTAACATAACATTTTTAGCTTTGGGTCTTCATGTTGCTATCCAGTTTGGAGGATGTCAGCCTGTGGGGTAAAAAGTTATTAAAATGGGAATAAACAGAAATGGTGGAATTCTCACTTCTTTTCTTGAGAAAATGTAGCAAAAGCAGCAGAAATAGAATTTTTACCTTCTAAAATGTGCATCCTGACAAGTTCAGAACGATCTGGTCGGCTCCGAATCTTGTGCTTCAAAAAGTTTTCGGTCTTTAAAAAAGAGAGAGAGAGAAAAATTCTTATCATAAATTGTTTATGATTTATTGTAGTTTTACATTTTTTTCTCAAGGTACTCTATTTAAATAAATTGTATACTCTTTTGATCATGATTTTGAGAGGAAGAGTAGAAATTAGTACTTTGAAAAACTATTATCCAATACATGATTTAAATTGCAGCCTTCAAAGTTGTACAGGGATTTGAAGTGTATGCTGGTATAAAGTAAGCACTTTATAAACTTTTATTTTAAAACTTGGAAAAGGCAAAGGCTCATAATTTTGAAGATGACTTTTGAACAGAGGATTTGAACATTTAAATATCTAAAGTCAATAAAATCTACACTTCAGGTCAAGTAAAAATCCATCTAAGATAACACATTTCCTAAAAATCCTAATGTATTTTCTGTGATGAATTCCTATCTTTAATCATACTTTCTTATTCAGAACTGTACTCAAGTCTAAACAATAAGGCTTTAAAATGGGTTTTGTATTTTCTAAGACTCTAAGAGATCATTATTGCATCCTGGGAAAATTCTTAAGGAATTTTTGGAACATGATTATTTTCATATTGCATGATAGAAGTTTCCTCTAAAACAAAAAGAATAATGGCACTTTTAAAGAAAAATAATAAACACCAATTTAGTGTGCAACTATGATGGAGTCATTTCAAAGAATAAAACAGAGCTGAATATGGCAATATTCCTCATTCAGCCAAATTCTCCCACCCTTGGTCAAATGTACTGCTAACATAGACCCAGGAGGGAAACGAAGGAAGGATCCGGTGTCAGTACATCACTTGGGCTATCTGTCTGCAGAGGTAACAAATGGCAGAATTACTCCATCATTATTCTAAAAACTGTTGTTATGCTCCAAAAGTAAGAAAAAAGTGTGATTTGTCCTATGTACAACACTAGTTTACTAGTTTTAAAAGAACAAAATTTGAATGTCCTGTATTTTCTATAAACCTCCAAGATAAAACTACCCCAGGATATATTACTCTATATGCCATGTTATCCTGAAAATACACTATATTTTCTCTATTGATATACGTAGGAGTAAGACTGTTACTTGTCCACAGGTACTTTAATACAAAAGAGAGAAGCAGAATATTTTAAACTGAAATTCCTTACTCTGGCTCGTTCCAAGCTTTTTATCTGCTCGTGGAATGCCGCTGGGCTCTTCAGGGCTGTGAGAAAAAGAAATCATTTCCATGGTATAAATAGAGGAGTTAATACTTCAGTCAAATGTTACAGCGTATCATGGTGATGTTTTCTCTTAATCTGATTAGTGTGCCTCTACAGTCCCATTTATTTCCTAGCTCCTTTAGGAGATCTGCAAAATTGAAACCTTAAATGTTTCAGAATTAAAATTATGTGTTTTACAAATAAAACAAGTTAACATTCACAACAGAGTTGTATACATAATGGCAATGCATATATCAGGTCAGACTAGTTCCAGCCCATAGCTGGGGCAAATTACCATTACCAAGGGAACTGTTTGATGGTTCCTTAACAGGTCTTTGCTCTTATGGCCCTACAAGTTACTGGGAAAAGCCCACAAGTCCTTAGGGCATTTAACGTTGGAGTGATCTAGCCTTGAACTTGAGGACACTCTGCAGTTCATGTCTAAGAGAGCAGAGTTACCACCTACTGAGAACCCACAACACACTTAGCGCCTTGCTCTGTGGCCCATCACAATTATATTGCTGCTCATCATCACAACAGCCTTGTGACATAGGTATTAGCCCCAGCACAGATGAAAGGCTCAAAGAGGTTAAATGAATTCTTGAAGTTATACAGCTAGATGGTGGTCAAAGCGGGATTTACATCTAGAATTCTGAATTTGGCAGGTTCATGCTCTTTCTATCATACCACAATGCAACTCACTCTAAAGACACAGTGATTCCTTAATATGTTAACTTCTAGTACATTATTCCAAAGTCCCAGAGAGAGAGAGAGGCAGTGTTTATTAAAACATCACATACTACAGAATTTCTATCAATTATCTTTGCAAAATCTTCTGTGTGTATGTCCACTGCTGTCTGATTACACCCTGCACTTATCACTATGGGCAGTCAGAGAATGTGGATGGAATGCAGGACTAGGCTTAACCTGGGCTATCACCTCCCAGTATTGGCCCATCAGCTCTTGGTAACATTTTTTTCAATTCTGGTACTTAAAGCATTGCAAAGACTCACAGAAGCCCAGCCAAACAGGTTTGGCCAGGGACCAGCTCCTAAAAGCAGACTACAGCTGGCTTCACAGTGGTATTTAAAGCACCGCACTTTGATCCTGTTTGATTGACTCATATCAGGAATGCAGTGGTGGAGAAATCTGGCAGATTATCAAACCAGCTTCTGATAACTGGTTTTATCACAATGCTAGATTTAAAATATGTAGATACTCAATTATTAGTAGTTCAGAAAAAAAAGTGTTCACAGGGAAAAACATCTCCTCATCACAGAGAAAAATCGTTCCTTATCACAAACCAAAAAAAGGCAATAGCAGTGACTGTGAAGACTGGGAAGCATAAGTACATGTTGTAATTTCTTTCTAGTTTTTTAAGCCAAATAAGTTACTTCTTAGAAAAATCAATTTTTAGACAAAAATCCCCAAATAATGCTAACAGCCTATACAAAACCACCACTCTTCTCCTCTAAAATATAAAATCACCTCCAAATTTGGTGATTAAAGGTAAAGAAGACAACTTGGACAAATATTCTAAAATTAATAGACTCTCAAAAATGAAGGAATGAAGCCTAGAGCTACTTGGGAAAATATCTGTACTTGGGCAAGAAAGATTTTATTAATTATAAATAGAATGCTTATTAGTCCTGTAATTGAGATACATAATTATATAGACTATACTATAGCATCAAAGATAATTAATTTGAATTAAAGTAGAACCAGGTTTTGAATTAACTTATCATGTTACTTTTGCCAGTATCATTGGATTCATTATCTAGTGATTATTTCAGTTATTTTAAAGCTAAAAGTAATGCTGAAGTTTGAAGTAAGAACTGATGTTAGCCTAATTACAGAGCTTTAAAGGTATTCTTTGATAATATAAAATTTGTGTCTATCTTTTAAGTTGCATCTGGTTTCCAAAATGTATTTTAAATGATTGTTAGGTTAGCAATGCTGATGCCTGGTTTTTCCTTATAAATTGTATGTGGATTAAATGGATACCACTGAAAGTAGAGTGTGGAACAGCTTCTTCTTAGACATGCCCATTTTGTTACATCACATTAGAAATGACAGTGACACTTCAGTCTTACGTGGCATGATGCCCTGGTCCACTAGTTGTTCTCTCGTCCTCCTTTGTTGCAGCCTCAGCTGGAGCACTGTGCAAAGGAAATAATCACCATTGGAGTTAACAGGCAAACTGTAGGGTCCAACTTACAAAGTTCCAGAGGAGATACAATTAAGCTTACTTAAAAAGCTTATATTTCATAATTGAATAAGGATACTACCTGGTACCATTCAACCTGTCCAAAAAAAAAAAAAATCAGTTTGTGATTTCTGCTTTTTGGGTGAACTCTGAAGTTCTCTCAGCTTATCTTTTGTTTAGTCAGTTAATAATCTTAAGTTGATGATTAAAGCTAAGTCTTTGTTGTTTAAATACAATCACATCGTACTCAGCAAATAAACAAAAATAGTCGGCTTATATATTCTTATTAATAAAAAACAGAAATGTGAGATACCTTGACATTCCTTAGTTTTTTTAAAAAAACAAGTTAATAGCAAAAATGTATTTTAAGGAAAGATTAATGTATTTGGAGGAACTCACTCCATCTGGAAAATTTTGTTTGTTTGTTTTTTGCGGCACGCAGGCCTGCCACTGCTGTGGCCTCTCGCGTTGCGGAGCAGAGGCTCCGGACGCGCAGGCTCAGCGGCCATGGCTCACGGGCCCAGCCGCTCCGCGGCATGTGGGATCTTCCCGGACCGGGGCACGAACCCGCGTCCCCTGCATCGGCAGGCGGACTCTCAACCACTGCGCCACCAGGGAAGCCCCTGGAACAAATTTTAAATAGCTTTAATGAAGGCCAACTTCATAATAAAAATTAGACCTATGAGATATTACTAATTACGCAAAGGAAAATTTCTGAATTAAGACTTTGAAGTTTAATAATCTTTGCAAAACATAACACTGCATCTCACTCCAGAAGTTCTAAGAAAGCCACAAATCAATTGGTACCTAATTATTTTAATTAAAAGAGTAAATAAATCATTAAACTTGTAGAAAACAAGGTATACATCACAAAATGTGGAAATCCTGCTTGCCAAATTTAATAAAATATATTTTTTCCTCTAGATTTCTCAAGCAGATTCCTTTCATAGCATCTCTATGTTTTTGTCTGGAAAGTGAGCTGATTTCAAAAAAGAGTAATATATGAAGTAACTTCGAAAAATATTTTCCTTGGTTTGCCTTACGTTCAATTTTAAGTTTCCATTTTTAATTTTTCTTTCAAACCATGGATGAAAACCAAGGTTAGGATTATTAAGGGTCCGCCTAAGGGTTGTCAATATGAAAAAAAAAAATTAGCTATGTGTATTTCTTAAATGGTAGGGAAGGAAGACAATTTTTTAGCAAGGGCGTGATGAGGCTGGCTTGGACCAGGCTCAAATGCAAGGCACATAACGGCTCCTACTTGCAATTAACCCCAAGACCTGAAGATGCAGGGCCTGTGGCCCTCATATCCTTTGCTTTTTGCTTGCCCTTGTGCTGACTGCAGAGCAGAGCCCAATCTTAGATATATTTTAAATATATTTTCATATTCATTGCTAGATATGAATGTTATCCTTTACTTAATACTGAAAAAAAATTTTTATATGCTTCTTTTGGGGGCCACAAAGCTTCACTGACATCCCATTTAGAACTGAAGCAATTGACATAAGATCTATTACACACAGCAAAAGAAAAACTTAGAGTCAAAAAAATATATGCACGTTTCTCACATTAAAATGTTTTGTGGTTCTCTGAATCAATTATGCTCTAACACAAAGATCTTTTCCCTGATAACTTATAGTTTATTGAGAATAGTATGTTCCCACTGTACTTTACTAGGAACAAAAATAACCAAGGAGATGACCCGTGGATCTGATAGCACCCAAATGCCTGCATACTCCGACATTCTTCTATGAATGCCGAAGTTAATTCTTGTCTGAAATCAAGGTGGTCATATTCGAGAGGCAGAATACCAAGAAAAGGAATACTGAGAGGAGAAAAGGGTCAGAACAATCTCTAGTTCAAAGGCTGACACTTCTGGAACACGGTGGTCCACGTCTGTTGCAGAATCTCTAGCAGTAGTATTTTTCCTTTCTCCCACAGGAGTCTTCAAAGAAAGGAGTAAAATAGAAAGGGTAATGAAAATATCATCAGCCTCTTCTTTGGTTTAAGACAAACAAAGCACCATACTAGTGAGACAAATGTGTCAAACACAATACATATTTCTAGGCGAATGGCATCTTGGAATGAGAGATACATTCGCAACAACATGGTGACAACAGCTCGTTCGTCTTGAAGCATCTCCTGACTGTACGCTGGTCAGCTGCCCTCATGCGCCTTCGCAGCAGTCCTGTCAGCTGTATTATCTTTCACCAGAAATTGCATTTTCATGCTGTTGTGCGAAGGTATCTGTTGCCATGAGGGTAATATGCCAAATGAATGCATGTCACCAACTACCAGTTGTTAAAATAAAACAAAACTATTGTGTTTTCCATCCATTTTTCTTCACGACAAAACAATCAATCCTATTTATTTCATACTGCTCGAAGGTAGGAGAATAATCTTCCCGGTCAATGCTCTCATTACCTATTAATTTTCCCAAGTAGCAATACCCTCACACTACAAATATTACTCAAAGCAGGTGTGGCAGGCAGCCTTCCCCAGGCATGTTCATTCATTAAGAGCCTATTTATTAGGCGTCTGTTAGTGACTGCAGGGTGCATGCATGGGAAAGAACAGCAGCAGCTGTGAACAGAAGGTCTGTTTTTAGGCAAAGACATTAGGAAGAACATGGATGGAAGAGGAGGCAAATAACCAGCCATGTTGTTAAGACTGCAGATTACCCAGCTTGATTTAGTTTTCATCTATACCAAAAGGTGGGCAGCACGGGACACATTATGTTGAATATAAGGCACTATGCCCTATCGAGAGACTTGGGTACACTGCCACTTTTGGTCAATGTTAAAACACAATTACAGTATTCGTCCATATCAAATACAACCAATCACTCGCAACCTGATGGAGGCTCTTCTGAGTACTAATGATTATAAAAAGTACCTATCAGATAGGTACAGGCTCATAATTTTGGACAATAGCAAACTTCCTTTTACTCTTTTCCACTCATCAAATGAGTGGAAAAAAAGAAAGTTAGCACAATAAATGACAAGCAATACCTGTCCCTTAAAGGCAGACCACCCAGGCCAGGAAGAACAAGGCTTGAATGATGTAGACAGCTGAACTGTCCTGCAACACTAGAAAGCTAGAGCTGCCCAGACGTGGGCAGAGCTTATCCAGACCGTGAAGGGGGAAGAGACCCTGAATAGAGAGGGCCTGACTCTTAACGATCATAGAGGCGTTCACCATTGTGGGCATGTGAGCATCTAAAGATGCTTTATCAAGTTAACCTTGGAGACCATCTTCCTCCCTCTGCAGCCTCCAAACTCACGTCTGTGTGGAGGGCAGGACGGCCCAGATCACTGAATGCTACTGGGCCTGTTGCACAGTTGCAGTTCTTAAGACCAATGGATAACCCGGTAGGCTGGCTGATCCCTGGAAACCTGACATACTCTGCACACGTTCACGAGATTGCACTCCTGTAGCCACAAACAGAAGACCAGACGCTGGTCCAGCACTGCTTTCCTGTGGCAGCAGCGGGGGGTGGTGGTGTATGGCTGCCTAAGAAGCCAACCTCGGGGCAATGGCCTTGTGTCTGAAAACAGACCTGAGAGCATTCGCCCCCGGTGCCTTGCTGAATTGATAAATTGTGCTACTGGGCTGACATCATAGCTTCCAACACATTAGGAAACTGACTAAAATTCAGCAACTCCATGGCCATCTTACAAATAATTACATGCCAGAAAAGAAAACATGTAAATCTACAGAATTCTGGAAGGAAAAACAAAAGAGTTCAAAACACTCAGTGAGTGAGCAGCTACATCCTTTCAGAAAACAAAGGACACAGTACTAATGGCGCTGAAATAGAATCCATGTTACGACTGCTCACATTTGAACATTTTCAAGGAATGTCTTTATCTTTGAAACATGTAGAAATGAAAATAATCTGATACATGGACCTAAGAAGTTCTTACGTTTAAAATGGGTGGGGTTAAACCTGTTTCATTTTCTCAAAGAGGTGTGTGTGTGTGGGGGGTGGTGGCACACAGGTGTTAACAGCGTATCTCATTATACAGCTAGCACTGTATTCTCTGTGCAAAAACCGTTACCATAGGCTGAGAAGTCTATAACAGCTCTGTGTTTCCCGATGACAAAACTCACAAGAGGTACACCAAGGACCTCCATTAACAGAAGGAGATGAGGTTACAGAGCCATTTGTTTACCCTTTGTGTCACATCTTTCTTAACTATCCTGAGTCCAAGGTTTTTATTTTTTATTAAAAAGAAAATAAATCTCTTTACCTATTAAAAGAGTGATATATGTTCATTACAGAAAATAAGGAAATTTTAAAAAGGAGGAGGAAGAAACCAAAAAAGAAAATCACCAATAATATCATCAACCAGAGAGATATACAACTACTGTTACCATACTGGTGTATTCCTCTGTCTCTTAGCTAAGCATAATTTTTTTTTTTTTAAAGAAGATGTTGGGGGTAGGAGTTTATTAATTAATTAATTTATTTTTGCTGTGTTGGGTCTTTGTTCATCGCGGTGCGCGGGCCTCTCACTATCGCGGCCTCTCTTGTTGTGGAGCACAGGCTCCAGACGCGCAGGCTCAGTAGTTGTGGCTCACGGGCCTAGCTGCTCCGCGGCACGTGGGATCCTCCCAGACCCGGGCTCGAACCCGTGTCCCCTGCATTAGCAGGCAGATTCTCAACAAGTGCACCACCAGGGAAGCCCAGCTAAGCATAATTTTTGATTCTCTGCTTCTACATACTATGATCACACTGTACAATGATAAATGTTCTTGTTATTTCAATGGCTACATAAAATACTCTGTTGGGTGGACATGCATAGTTTACTAAATATACCCCTATTATTTATCACTTAGGTTGTTTCCAATTTTTACAACTACTATAACTAATGCTACGGTGGGTTTTTTGTGTATAAAGTTTATTCCTTATTTTTAGTTATTTCCTTAATTCCTAAAAGGAGGATTCCCTATGTGGTCCATATAAGGCATGGCCATAAAGTAAGGAGACAAATTTGTATGCAAACCATCATCTTTGAAATTATAGTAGACGTGTGAAAACATGGATACAGACTACTTTACATCTGTTGCATTTAGAGAAAAAATTTTCATTAATTTTTGAATTTTTCCAACATGATGTGTGTTATTATTTCTTAGGGCTAACATTCATGGTTTCTGATTACATTTCAACAACAAAAAAATGCATATAATTTGGAAAATTCTACTTAAGTGTTATGTCTTGTTACAAAAGACAAAAACAATATTCTGTCAACATAAATGTTTTCAACTTGCTCTTTTTTTAATACAAGAAAAGTAAAAACGTAATTTTAACCACCATTCTGAAAAATGAAAGGTAGCTCATCTAATGGCAAAGAGGAAATGTCATTCTTATTCATCATCAGAAATAGTTTAGAATTAAAAAGTATCATCTCTGGGCTTCCCTGGTGGTGCAGTGGTTGAGAGTCTGCCTGCCGATGCAGGGGACACGGATTCGTGCCCCAGTCCGGGAAGATCCCGCATGCTGTGGAGTGGCTGGGCCTGTGAGCCGTGGCCGCTGAGCCTGCGCGTTCGGAGCCTGTGCTCCACAATGGGAGAGGCCACAACAGTGAGAGGCCCGCGTACCCGCCCCCCCCCCCCCACACACAGTATCATCTCTTAGTTCCTTTCCCCTGATTCTTAAGTGGATTAAAGTGCTTTTAGAGCAAAATTTTAGGATTAGTTTCCAATATTAAAAAAAAAACAACCTCAAAATAGAATAATGTCTTTCACATAATATTTACACCCCTTCAAAATTTTTAGCTGCTTTTTGAACCAAGATATGTCTTTTCTCTTTTGTTTCTATAAGTAGAATGTTTGAAATGTTTCCATAATATGACATAAAGTGCCTTTTTACTCTAAAGGAAAAAACCCACATTATGCAGCATTTTAATAACATATAGCAATTTGGCATGAGTTGAACAAGCCAAAACAAAGCACAGTGTTGGGCCAGGGGATTTGCAAGGGGACATCTGAGGAACGTATATAACAAAAACAAGGCAGAAATGACACTTTCTGGGAAGCAGTATGGCAGGCAGCCATGGTCTTAAGAAATTCTTTATAAATAGCTAGTTTCAGTTATGGGGTATGAAGGAGGGTGGGATGAGTGAGGATGGAGCGTGGGGGTGGGGATTAGCAGCTGCCTGCAAGTCAAAGAGAAGATCCAATGTATATTATTTAATTACAGGACACTGGACAGAATAAACTGCAGAATCATGAGGGGAGGAAAAAACACCCCAAAACCCTGAGCCAGTCAAGTAAAGGCTGGGTAAACCAGTGGCAAAAGCAAAGATGGGAAACTGAAAAATACTCTAGAATTGTATGTATTGACTCTGAAGATAATATTAGGCAAAAAACAGACCCTGGTTTCAGTTTTTTAAAATTTGTTTAAAGATGTTTGAGTAGTTAAGAGAATGAAGTAGTTGTACTTTGGCAAAAATTTATTATGCATTGTTTAAAGAGTGCTAATTTAAGGGCCTGGTCCTATAAAAACAAGACAATTTAGAAAAGCCAACATCTTCATATTATCTTTTGAACTTACATACAGGAGGGATTAACTGGCCCCTAAGTAATACCTTAGAACAGTTACATTTGGGGGCCCCATTCAACCCTGATTTCAGTGTTCTATCAAGCAGCTGGTTCAGCAGTAAAGTTTACAACTGCATTTGTTCAATCAGCTAGGGGCAAATGACATCTTGAAAAAATCTGTATCAAAAGAGCAAAAGACTGATGGACTGCTTTTTCTGTTCCTCAGAAGTAAATGTTTAAAAAGCTGGGCTTCCCTGATGGCACAGTGGTTGAGAGTCCTCCTGCCGATACAGGGGACACGGGTTCGTGCCCCGGTCCGGGAAGATTCCACATGCCGCGGAGCGGCTGGGCCCGTGAGCCATGGCCGCTGAGCCTGCGCGTCCGAAGCCTGTGCTCCGCAACGGGAGAGGCCGCGACAGTGAGAGGCCCGCGTACCGCAAAAAAATAAAAAAATTAAAAAAAAAAAAACGATTCCCATATTTTTAGTTCTTTGCTGTGAATGGGTATTTTGTAGTCACAGGGTAAGCAGTCACATCCTGAAGGCTTTCCTTCTAAGCCTGGGATTCAGAAATACACAGTGTATGTACCACTAACACCTATATTTAAAAATCCATGTTTTGGGCTTCCTTGGTGGCATAGCAGTTAAGAATCCGCCTGCCAAGGCAGGGGACACGGGTTCGAGCCCTGGTGCGGGAAGATCCCACATGCCATGGAGCAACTAAGCCCGTGTACCACAACTACTGAGCCCACGTGCCACAACTACTGAAGCCCGCACGTCTAGAGCCCGTGCTCCGTAACAAGAGAAGCCACCACAGTGAGAAGCCCGCGCACCACAATGAAGAGTAGTCCCGGCTTGGTGCAACTAAAGAAAGCCTGCTTGCAGCAACAAAGACCCAACACAGACAAAAAAAAACAAAAAAGTTTTTTTTAAAAAAATCCACATTTTATAAAATTTTTCTATTTATTTGTTAAAATGAAAGTGACACATGCACATAAAAAAGGACATTAAAAAAAAGATGAGGGCTTCCCTGGTGGCACAGTGGTTGAGAGTCCGCCTGCCGATGCAGGGGACACGGGTTCGTGCCCCAGTCCGGGAAGATCCCACATGCCGCGGAGCGGCTGGGCCCGTGAGCCAAGGCCACTGAGCCTGCGCGTCCGGAGCCTGTGCTCCGCAACGGGAGGGACCACAGCAGTGAGGGGCCCGCGCAATGCCAAAAACAACAACAACAACAACAACAAAAAAGGTGAAAGATATTTTCTTAGATCAGTGTCCCTAGGCAAAAGAAACAAAAGTAAAAATAAACACATGGGACCTAATCAAACTTAAAAGCTTGTGCACAGCAAAGGAACGATCAACACAATGAAAACACAACCTATGGACTGGGAGAAAATATTTGCAAATGATGCGACCAACTATATCCATAATATACAAACAGCTCATAAAACTCAGTATCAAAAAAAAATCAAACAACCCAATCAGAAAATCGGCAGAAGACCTAAATAGACATTTCTCCAAAGAAGACATACAGATAGACAACAGGCACATGAAAAGATGTTCAACATCGCTAATTATTAGAGGAATGCAAATTAAAACCACAATGACCTCACACTGGTCAGAATGGCTATCATCAAAAAGTCTACAGGGGGCTTCTCTGGTGGCGCAGTGGTTGAGAGTCCGCCTGCCGATGCAGGCGACGCGGGTTCGTGCCCCGGTCCGGGAAGATCCCACATGCCGCGGAGCGGCTGGGCCCGTGAGCCATGGCCGCTGAGCCTGCGCGTCCGGAGCCTCTGCTCCGCAACGGGAGAGGCCACAACAGTGAGAGGCCCGCGTACCGCAAAAAAAAAAAAACAAAAAAAACCAAAAAAAAAAAACCAAAAAAAAAAGTCTACAGGGAATTCCCTGGTGGTCCAGTAGTGAGGACTCTGCTTTCACTGCCGAGGGTTCAATCTTAGGGAACTAAGATTCCATAAGCTGCACGTCGTGGCCAATAACAACAACAACAAGTCTACAAATAATAAATGTTGGAGAGGGTATGGAGAGAAGAGAACCCTTGTACAATGTTGGTAGGAATGTAAATTGGTACAGTTGCTATGGAAAACATTATGGAGGTTCCTTAAAAAAACTAAAAACAGAGTAACCATGTGATTCAGCAATTCCACTCCTGCATATGTATCTGGAAAAAATGAAAACACTATTCCAAAAAGATACACGTACCCCAAAGCCAAGATATGGAAACAACCCAAGTGACAATCAAGACGACTGATTTAAGAAGATGTGGTACATACAGGATTAACAGATACAAACTACTATAAAAAACAGATAAGCAACAGGATTTACTGTATAGCACAGGGAACTATATTTAGTAGCTTATAATAACCTATAATGGAAAATAATCTGAAAAAATATATGACTGAATCACTTTGCTATACATCTGAAACTAACACAACATTGCAAATCAACTATATTTCAATTAAAAAAAAGTGAAAGTCAGTCCATCCCACCAGAGACCTCCAGTCCTCCTCCATAAAGGTAACCACTATTAAACTTCTATGGCTCTAGAGAATGTTTCGTGAATATTCTGGCAATGTTAAGTATAAAATATGCAAAGGAAATACACGCGGAGGCATCATACCATTCACACAGTTCAATAATCTGCTTAAAAAAAAAACCACC
Organism: Delphinus delphis; assembly: GCF_949987515.2. NCBI lineage: Eukaryota > Metazoa > Chordata > Mammalia > Artiodactyla > Delphinidae > Delphinus > Delphinus delphis. Next base: position 60,794,156 of record NC_082697.1, on the reverse strand, counting down.
CATGAAATCCAGCTCATTCTTCTTTCTGGTTATCTTAGTGGCTGTATCTAACATATGGATGTGTCAATCATATACATTTAAGTGTCTAGATTTCCTGCTATTATTGTTATTATTAACAATGCTGCAGTGATTATCTTCATTTTGTGTCATCGTGTGTGTGTATGTATAAACACTTAAAGATATATATATATATATACACACATATATATACACACACACTTAAAATACACACACACACACACACACACACACTGAAAATTTTGATAGGGACACTTTGCAATCCAAATGGTTGTACCAATCTATATCCCCACTTACAAGGCAAGAGAGAGGACCTTTTTGCTCATCCCTTCCTCATAATATACATCATCATGCTTTAAGGTAATTTTAAATTCAGAACCAAAGATCACTTACTCTTACCTAAGGCTATCAGCAATATTATGCCAAAGTAATAGTAAAATCTGAAATAACTATTAAGCAGTAAGGGACCAATAGATATCAAAAGAATTAGTGAGAGTGATGGGGCTGGGTTTTTGACTGAATGCAGAGATATTTACAGTGGTTGTCATAAGCTCAGGTTAAGCTTTCTCTTGTAAACCACATATTTATTTATAAATTTGGTAGAATTCTTCTCATGTTCCAGGACAGAAACCTAATAAGCTTAAGACTTCTCATTCTTTTTTCTTCAATTCCAACACAGCTGAGAGATGTAATAGACAGATTTGAGAAATACTTAGAACAAAATCAACGCTATGTGCTGAGGGACTGGATGTTGTGTTTGAAGGAAAAAAGATAAAGATGATGCCTGGGTTTCTGGCTTAAGCACGTGGGTGGGCCACTGACTGAATAAAGAATACATCATGGCCATTTACGGAGTTCAGTCTTGGACGTGTCTGAATTAGAAGCTGAGATGTCAGAGCGACAACTGGCTCTACGGGTCCAGATTTCAGAAGGTAGCTCTTGGCAGGAGGCTAAAATTTGGAAGTTGTCACTTATGTAGTACTTGAAGCTATGGGAGTTTGCCAAGGCAGAGAATATAGAAAGAGGAGGCAACAACAAGAAGCACAGGACCAAGTTCCTAGGAAATCCAACAATTAAAAGCCCATTTTTATAGGTCAGATAGGGGATGAAGGTCCAAAAAAGGAAGTGAGAGGAAGCTGCCTAAGGAGGAGGAGGAGCCCGGAGAGTGTGTATAAAAGTGTTTCTAGAAAGGGGTCACGACCAACTGGGTCCGATGCTGCTGTTGTAATACATGAAGGAGCTGCTTTTTGGAGTGATGGATGGAAACCAGGCTGGAAGAGGTTAGGGAGGGGTAAGAGTAAGAATGATAGTAATGGAAACAATGCTTTCAAGATGTTGCCCAGGGGGCTTCCCTGGTGGCGCAGTGGTTGAGAGTCCACCTGCCGATGCAGGGGACACGGGTTTGTGCCCCGGTCCGGGAAGATCCCACATGCTGTGGAGCGGCTGGGCCCCTGAGCCATGGCCGCTGAGCCTGCGCGTCCGGAGCCTGTGCTCCGCAACGGGAGAGGCCACAACAGTGAGAGGCTCGCGTAGCGCAAAAAAAAAAAAAAAAAAAAATGTTGCCCAGGAAGGTAGGAGAGAGGCAAAAGCTTGAGGGGTGTGGAACTTCAGGTTGGAACATACTTGAACAGGTTTACAAGCGATGAAGAGCGAGAGAGAAAAGGGGAGGGGAGAGGAGGGAGAGAATGGGAATGAATGAATGAGAATAAAGGAGAGAATAAGAGGTAGCAGATCCCTTGAAGGGGAGGGGATTCAGAGCAAACAAGAACAACCTTGTTAAGAGACACTTCCTCTGTCATGACAGGAAGGCAATGAGGATTGGATACAGCTGCAGAGAGGTTTATAGATGTGGTCTGGGACGTCCAGAGAGTTCCCAGATGATGGCTTTTATTTTCTCAGAGAAGGAGGAAGAAAGGTCATCTGTTCAAAGTGAGATGAATGAAGGAAACGTCAGTTTTGAGGCTAGTGAAGGAGATTTGAAATAATCATTGCAGACTGCGAAGAACAAGTTGAAAAGAGAAACATGGTTATTTTGTCTTGACATGCTCCAACTAATAATGGCAACAGCTTGGGGGAGAGAAGTCAGTTAGGAAATGGCGAGTCACTCACTGGCTGTGAACGATATCATTTCATCAGAGAAAAAGACCACAAGATACAAAATCAGAACATTTCGCAGTTCTTTCTCAAGCTCATTATATACAATTTTAGTTAAGAACAGTTGCAGGCCAGCAATTCCACTTCTAGGTGAACTGAAAAGAAGTTAAAACAGGTACTCAAACACACACATGTACACCCATGTTCACAGCAGCACTATTCACAACAGCCAAAAGGTGGGAACAGTCCAAATGTCATCAAGAGATGAATAAACAAATCCTGGTCCATCCATACAGTGGAATATTATTCAGCCATAAAAAGAAATCAAGTACTATATAAGCCCCAACATGGATGAACTTGAAAAACATTACGCTAAGTAAAAGACGCCAGATGGCAAAACATCATATATATGATTCCATAGATGTGAAACATCCAGAATTGGTAAATACACAGAGACAGAGCTCAGATTGGTGGCTACCTGGAGCTGGGGGGAAGTCACTGCTCAATGGCTACAGGGTTTTTTCTTGGGCTGATGAAAATGTCCTGGAACTAGACAGAGGTGTACTTGCACAACACTGTGAATACATTAAATGCCCCTGAATCGTTCACTTAAAATGGTTAATTTTATGTTGTGTGAATTTTACCTCAATAGAAAAAATGGAACAGTTGGCAGAGCAACTGACTTTAAGACACTGATTACTCAAGAATCAAATTTCTTATTTCCCACCCATCGCTAGCTAGCCCCCCTCACCATCATAATTCCGTTAACCACCAACGGTTACTTCATCTTTTAAGGATTTGATAACTACAATAACAGCTATATATTATATTTCCTGTCACACCAAATTCTAGGTTTTGTTGGTTTTTGGGGGGCCTCTAATTCCCCTTCTAAATCTCATCCTTATACTCTAGCACCTTCTACAATGCTCACCATATAGAAGTTTTAATAAACATGTTTTACTTAATTTTGTACGGTATACTTACAAGTATATAACTGAGTTACTATTTTCTAAGGAAAAAGAATTCTAGCCAAGTTTAAGAATAAATCACCAAGAAGATTTTGTATGGGCAAGTGATTATCATGGGACAGAACCAACACCTGTCTTGCTTAGTTGTATGAATTTGAGGCTTCAGATATTTCTGAATTGATGTTGGTGGTAGAACAGAAGACAAAATCTAATTATATTGTTTTGAAGGGTAAAAGAAGACTGAAAAAGGGAACACTAAGGGCAAAGGAGTAAAGAAGAGCATGAAAGACTGGTAGACAGTAATTTATTTTCATCTCCATTTACAGTTAATGTGAAATTTAGGCTGCATTAGAGAAGCGTACAAACACTTAAGCACTCTCATAGATGATAAAAAGTAGCAACCGAAGATTACAGACTTTTGGTTGTATTTTCAGGGGTCTGATTTGCCAATTATAAAATAAGGTTCTTCTTCAAGTAATTTAAAATAATGAAATGCAAAGAGGCCAAAAATAAAATGGTGGTGTGTCCTATAAGAGCCATGCTATCTGCGCTCATTAAGCAAACTCCCGTCAACACTCCTGTCTGAAGCAAAAGCAGAGTTAACACAGTATGCACATAAATCTAAACTCTGATACCACCGAGCGCAAAGGGCGTTCTGATCAGGAATTTTTATATTATGATTATTTTCCATTTAGGAAAAGGAGAGACAACATTAAGTTAATTTTAAAAAACTGTGCAAATCAGTGTTTGAAAGTTAGGTCTTAGACTACCTAGGAAATACTGCCTTTCATCCAATATCAGAAAGTCTACTGCATCCTTTGACGTCCACTGGGGTGAGGGGTGTGGGGGAAGAGGCAGGTGATACAAACTGTGGAATTCTAAACCACTGTCCCTTGCTGGTAGGGAGGTCACAGTCAAGAATGCAGCATTCACCCTCTATTAGGAATTAAAGAGCAAAAATGAAGTAAAAACTAAAAATGCTAGCAGTCCAGGCTAATGCACTGTAGGTTTCCTGCATTAATCTGCACCATGAGGTCAGGAAGACAATGTTTTCAACACTCAGCCCTTGGAAATTTACAGGTACTTTGATAACTCTCTGGTTGGCTGCTGCTTCTGTTTCCATGGAAACAGGCTGCTAAAAATGGGCCATGTTTCTTTAAACTGATCATACCTTCACACAAATTCCCCTCTCCTTTTTGTCAAAAGTTGGAATGAATTAAGTATGCTTCTCATGGTATGACAACGTGATATCAAGCCAGGGGACCTGGTACAGAATGGCAGGGACAACGTTAGCCTGTGGCAGACATACAGAAAGATATTATACATACCTATGTACATCTAAAAAAATCTCACTTGGTTAAAACGCAGTGGAAATAAATTACACAGTGGAATAAATTGAAGTATAACACAAATAATAGGCACTGCAAAAGTAAAATCATCCACTTAATTGCCTGATCACCAGCAATGTAAAGAGGTTTAAAAAAAACTTGATTTGTTTTTTCAGACAATTAATTTTTAATCTGTAGGACCATGCTGGTTCTATACCTGAATGTCTAGATTTCTTAACCCTCCATGTTTCCAAAAGAAGATAACGTTTATTTTTCTTATTTGGGGGGTAATCAAAAAGTCTATGTTTCACTGCTGCATTAGAATTTCAGTGTGCAGGCATAGGCAGAGGTGCTGACACTTTTTTTTTTAAATCTTTATTGGAGTATAATTGCTTTACAGTGTTGTGTTAGTTTCTGCTGTATAACAAAGTGAATCAGCTATACGTATACATATATCCCCATATCCCCTCCCTCTTGTGTCTCCCTCCCACCCTCCCTATCCCATCCCTCTAGGTGGTCACAAAGCACCGAGCTGGTCTCCCTGTGCTATGCAGCTGCTTCCCACTAGCTATCAGTTTTACATTTGGTAATGTATATATGTCCATGCCACTCTCTGACTTCATCCCAGCTTCCCCTTCCCCACTGTGTCCTCAAGCCTGTTCTCTACATCTGTGTCTTTATTCCTGCCCTGCCACTAGGTTCATCAGTACCGTTTTTTTAGATCCCATATATGTGTGTTGTGCTGACAGCTTAAAGCTCTTTCCTAATCCCTCTAAATTGGGAAAATGTACGTTGTATAAAAGATTCTGAAATGCCTTAGGGTAAATTCCTAAGGCAGCTTCTCTGAATAAAAAGACAATTAACAATGAAACAGGAAAATAGTGGAATATTATTTACCTCCAGTTTTTCCCAGAATAGTAAGCACATGCTACTCTCTTGAGGTCATTTGATCCTGGCTCAATAACCTGGTTTTTCTTCCCATTTTGTGGATTCAGGAATGGGACACACACACACACACACACACACACACACACACACACACACGCACACACACACACACACACACACACAGAGTTGACTCTTGAACAACATGGCTTTGAACTGCACAGGTCCACTTACACGTGGACTTTTTTTTCAATAAATGCAGTACCTGTATTTTCATTTTACATATCTTTAACTAAGTGGGGGAAAAGTTTGTGTTTGATTAGAGATCACGATATGTGGAATCAAAAGAATTAGGGTCTGAGTCCTGATTTTACCCAAACCGTTTTGGTTTCCTGCCCTTGGTTGAGTCATCTGTCAATTCCTTTGTTTCTGAGGCAGAGAGAACAGTACTCAGATTTTTGACTGCGCATGGCAGGGGGGTGGGAGGCTGGAGCCCTTAACTCCCACGTTGTTCAACGTTATATATGTATACCTACACACACGTGCCAATTTGCCCACAAAAACACAAGGAGAACAGTGAACTTGGGACACAACTTGTGTGCAATCCTAATGTCAGAGCAACTGTGCACGATGATGCAGATCAAAGGATGAGCTGCGTTGTTCAGGCCAATCGGGTGGGGATGGGGTGGGGATGGGTGGGCAGGCAGAGGCGTTCTGGGAGAGAACAGCTGTGGAGAGAGAGAGAAGTGGCACAGAGGCAGGGCCTCACTTGCTGAAGGCGACCAGAGCGTAGGCAGAGATCAGCTGGGCAGCTCTATCTCTACTTGAGTAAAGATTCCTGCTGAGATTCTATTTGAGGAAGGGGACCTGGATAAGGGTGGGGCTGTGGTGAAACAGTGCTGTTGAGAAATGAAATATTTTTGAGGTAGAATTGACAGATTCGATAACCAGATTTGGTGACAGGCTATGAGGAGAAGGTCAAGGAAGGTATCAGGGATCACTCCCATTTGGGGTTCCTGCCGTGAGCTAATGGGGGGACGGAGGTGCCACTGACGGAGAGACAGGAAGCCCTGGAGGAATGTGTTTCATGGGAAGAAGTAAGGGGCCTACTGGAGCCGTCAGGGATGTAGATGACCGTGCAGGTCTGAAGCACAAGAGAGACGCCTGGCGCTCAGTCTGTGATCCTCACTCATTTGGACTAAAGCAGAGAGAGGTTTCTTCTGCTATGTCTTTTATGTGTGTGTATATTTTAACTTCTAAATGATCATTCAGTTTCCCACTGCAGGCTGTGAGCTCCCTGAATGCCATTGCTTATAGAGGTTTACAACCTCTAGAGTGATGCTGTGGAGAAGCACTCAAACTTCTGCCAAACAAAATGATTTCCAATAAAAAGTTAAATTACATAATTTCATCTCAAAGGCAGCATATACCCATTTTTAAAAGACACTGAATTACATCTGGGAAAAAGAATCTTCTACTTTTTCCTTCATACCTGTATGTTGTTTGAATTTATTTTAAGGACCGTATCGTACACTTCAAATTTATTTTTAAAAGACCCATTAATTTAGCAATACCTCACTTGTACAACACTTTCAGTTATGTAGAACACTGGCAGAAAACAAAGAAAGAAGAAATTCCCAAAGAAATAAAAATAGATGCTGCAAAGTTCACGTGCTTTACTTACAGAAGAAGGCTCGGTAGCATTCTCTATTTTAACTGCTTATTTGTCTGCTTCTCCCAGTATGACTCAATAAATCTTAATTGAATCAACAACACAATCACGATTCCACTATTACATTTTGTTTATTTGTTGCTTACTTGGAAGATTAGAAGCAGCAGGTCAGAAAAGCGAAAAGCAGCCGAACGTGGCAGATGACAAAAATCAAATAATAAACAATGATTCTAGTAATCCAGTAATGATCTAGGGATCATTCTGTGCATGGGCAAACAGTTTTATACACCTCAACAATGACTTAAGGCACCAATGCATTACATTTTGGGTTAGCCATTAATTTATAATTGAATTTTAAATTATACCTGAAGGTAACAGTTCAAACTATATTGTTTAAGAAGGCAGAGAGGGGTATAATATTCTTCAAAAACTTATTGCATAATAGTAATGTATCTTTGAGATGCAGGGCACTGGGAGTGAGGTATAAAAATCATCCAAACAATGACAGTATCTCCAAGAAATATTATGGTCTAATAGTGAAGATAGTACAGACACATACTACAGTAGCAAAAGGTGACATGCCATAAAAAGATGCAGAGCAAGTTACTGGGAGTATATGATAGAGAAGGAATTATTTTTAGCTGATAGGATCAGGTGACTTTCTTTAGGAAGTGGCACAGGGACTGGGTTTCAAGAGACTCTGGACCTGCAAAGCTGGGGTGAGCAGCTTTCCAAGAGAACGTCCAGCAGTGATGGAAATGGTTTATAATCTGCATGGTTCTATACAGAAGCCACTAACCAGGTGTGGCGTCTGAGTAACTGAAATGTGGAGAATGTGGCTGAGGAGGTAGATTTTAAAAAATTTTACTTCATTTTTAATGATTTTAAATGTAAATCTGAACAGCCATGTGAGGCTAATGGACAGTGCAGGTAGAGTATGTATGAGATAATCTGTCACTTAGAAAAGTTTTGGTGCTTTAATAAAGGTATTTATTTAGTCTATTTTCCCTAGGTTGAACTGCTCAGAATATCTCAGACAAATGTGCATTTTTTCCATACATAGATCTCCTATAGCCATGTCCCAGCGCACCCCATTAACCCACTCCGCTGTCTATGATGCAGTCTGCCACAAACTTTCACATGCTTTATCACAACTGTTACTAGCCAGTCTACGACAGAATTGGGAATGTGGTTCCCCAAAGCAGTAGCTCTTCTCCCCACCAGCCACAGCTGAGCCACACAATAAAAGGAGCCCAGATACCCGAGTCATTTCTTAGAGGACGGCTGACTAGGATAGCTGCCCAACCCACCTGGGACTATGTTTTGAGCAAGAAATGCGCTTTGATTGGTTAAAACACTGAGTTTGGGGGTTGTTTGTTAGAGCAGGTAGTTCAGTCAAAGTAATTAATACACAAGCCAGTTTTCTTTCTTTGGTGTTTCATTTTCACCATTAGAGAGCTCCGTATATCGAACATCAATTTTTCCTCTTTAAATTGATTTGCTACCATTTTGTCTTGGATAAATACGGGATATAACTAGCTGGTAGCACTGGCATTATGATTCATTATCTCAGTAACGCTTCATATTAAACCACTTATCTGAATTAAACATCTCAATTTATTTGATTTTTCCCCTCAAGTTTCATGATTATTAATTTGTAAGTTGTCAAGTCAGTGATGTGTAATATCCTTCAGTTGTTAGAATGAGAAATTAAATTTAAATCTCATCTGTGATGAGCCCTATTAAAAAATGTTCTAAACCTTTTGTGGATAAGTCAAAAGGTGAGATTCCCTACTGCTGCTTTGACAAAAGAAACCAGTCTAAGGAAAATGTTCTATTTTGAAGTTGATCAGAATTCATGACATTTGTTGCCATTTCTCACCTGAAGCAGAAAATAATTAAATTCTCCAACTATATATGTGGGTTGGTATTTATCAAAAAGTTTATATAAGCATTAACAAAACTGTGAGGAGATATGCTTTACTATCCAAAGAATTCTCTGGTATGTGGTGACAACTATTCACAGGCGGTTGACACTTGGAACATTTTTCCCTTAAACTTTCAACAGGTATTGCTAAATTTTCTTGCTAAGGTGTCACATAAACTTTGAAACCTATGATTATCTGCTTACAAAATCTGTTTTTCCCCCTAATAATAATTTCAGCTAATTAGCACTGTCAACAATAACAGGAATTCTAAAATGTCCCCAAAGAAGCAAGAATGAGAGCAACTACTTGAGAAGCAGAGGTCGACCTCCCACCCCTCGCAGCAGACACCATCACGAACGCCAGAGACCTGGCTGTGTCGCTACGATTAGAATGGAATGGACCAAAATCTATTCTTCCCTCATTACCTGAAAACTTTTGATTCAGACACTGCCACAAATGAGTGGAACATCAAATATTATTTATGTGAAAGGTAGTATTTTAAATTAGTATCCCTTAACATGAGGCATAAACCACAGACATGACTAAATAGTCAGAAATTTGTCTTTTGACAAGACAGCATAGGATCTAATTAGACTCTGGGGCATTTTAGTGTTTGAACATTGCTGCCGTTATCAATAAGCTTTCACAGATTAATAAAACTGACATATGACCCAGGACCTAGCAGCAGAAGAAGCTCAGCAGTGGCCTGTCCCAAGAGTCTGATAAGGTCACCGCTGGTGCTCATCTGCAGGCAGTGACTGTGACACACTGAATTCCAGGAGTTCAACCCTGCAAAGGAACGTAGTCATTTTCGGAGGACACCAAGGAAAAAAAGTAGCTTTCTGCAAAATTTCTCCTATTTTTTCTGTTCTAATTAAACTCAGGTCTAATCCTCTTTCGGTGTCACTACCTTTGAGGTACAGATCACCTTTGATATCTCTCTTTTTTTTTTCCCCCTCAGCCCTATCGCTAGCAAAAAATAAGTAGACATACAGTCTGTTGAGATAGAAAGCGAAGCCTAGTTCAGTGCAACTGTGGTGAGGTAGATGAATTTTATCATCCAGTCATTTCTGTGGAGTGTTTAAAAATATGAAAGTTCTCTCCCTGTACACCTCTTTATACTGATGAATTTACATGACAGTAAGATATGTAAGTACTTCTCTACTTTGCCAATATACACAAGATTTTAAAAATTAAATTTTAAATAGAAAGGAAAAGTAACAAAGGGTTAAAAAAATTAGAAGAGGGGTGGCAAACTGGCATGAAACTGGGTATCTCATAAAGACACTATGAAGTAGGTATTGTTTATCTTCATTGTACAAAGGAGGAAATTAAGGCTCAGAGCAGTGAACTTGTCTAGGGTCACAGAGCTAGAAAATGGGATTTGATCCCAAGTATATCTCACTTCAGAGTCCATGCTCTTGCTCTGTGACATTATACTACAGCACATGTATAAATTCAAAGCATGGTCACAACTGTTAGGGAAAGAATCGATACATTACGTAATCATCTCAAGGCAGTTTTGCTGTTCCTGTTGATAATTCTCCTACCCTGTTTTTATATTTTTAATTCTTGCTCTCTACACTCGTTATCATACTGTTGTTGTAACATCTTTTTATTTCTCCAATTGCATTTTCCTCCACTTTTCCCGGTTTTTCAAGTAGCGTAAAAATTGTTAAAAATTTATGATGTTAATAGGAGCTTAACACTAGAACTTGACTTAAATGATATATAGATAATCCCCTTTTTAAGTTACTGATTTAAAAAAATTAAGTTCTTCTCAGTGAGTCTCTAGAACGTGCCCTAGAAGCTCTACCGGTGTTGATTTTACGAGAGTCTACAAGAAGACCTGCAGTGCACAAGCGGGGGCAACCCCGCTGTCTGGTTCCTGGCAGCAGCTATTGATACTTCATTGTGTGTCCTTTGTTTCCATCTACATGTTTGTTTCAACCAGTACCCAAAAGAAGTTCAACTCCAATAAGAAAACAACTATCGTTCCTTCTTCTTATTGTTTAAATATGCAACGATCCGTCACCACATTCTCCTTTTCTAAATGTATGAAAAAGAAAAGAAGGAATATCATTTTGGAAGAAGCTCAGACTGCTGCTTGGGCAGACAACTGTATTTACTGTCTGGGTCTCCAGAAGACGAGGAAGAGCCGGTGGAGAGGTGAGGGGGCAGCTGATGGTTATTGTGGGGAGTTTTCCTCCCAAAGAACACTAGAAAATCAAATTTCAAATTAAACAAGCATCGAGAGGGGTGACTTTCATATCTCAAATTCAGAAAAAACTTATTCTCTGAAGATTCTGAATTTCTTACTCCATGGTCCCTGGTCTCCAGCTGCTGTAGTAAAGCACACTGGGCACTGGTCTTGCCACACTTCAGTGTACCAGGACACAGGACAGCAGTGCCCAGAACTTTGGACATTTTTCTTAAATCAGCCAGGGAGGTACCTGCGTGGTGGCCACTAACAATCACTGACAGCATTCTTAAGCTTACTCTTTGCTTTGTTAAAAAACGACAAAACTACGCAATGTGCCTAAAAAACAAAACAAAATGATGGTGCAATGTGCATTATAACCAATTAAACCAATCATTTAAGGATACAATTAAGAAAGAGCTAGCTACCTTCCTGCTTGTAAACAATAAAAACCATAAACATGTTAATTGGAAAAAGAAATCATTTCCCTGGAACTACGTGTTCCTCAATGTAAAAGAAGCAGGGTTCTGCATAACACTGAAAAGGAAATGGCCTCTCCTAAAGTGAGGTGGGGGGAAGCAAAAAAATTAGAGGACATGAGAAAATCGACAGAACAAACCTGGCAGGATTTCACCGAAATGAGGACTGGCTTCGTAAGTCCCCTTACTCTATCAGTTACTGCCACCTCCCTGGAGTCCTATCAGTGAATGAATCTTCAGAAAGGGCTACCAAGAACAGCATTAAGCTTTCATTTCAAAGAACTTAGAGCGTGTAAGGTACGTGAGTGGAGAGAGAGCAGACACACGGCATGGGAAGCAGACACACACGCTCAGCCTGGTTGATGAGAGTATGAATTTGGCAGTTCTGCCCCTGTCCACAGACAGACTGACCTTCCTTGAGACTTTTCTGGTTGCTCCCTTCAAGGCATTCCTTTTCTTTTAGTGGCTCGAAATCGCCAGCAGCTAAAATCTCCGGGAAGCCCTGTTGCTGCTTCTTGGAGCTATCGATCATGGTGAGAGGCTTCTGGAGACAGGCAGCATCAAGCAAGAGAAAAACTCAGTCTGCCAAACAGCAGAGGCCAGCGCTCGGAATCCTCTGGTCCCGGGGTCCTGGGTGGCTCCTCACAATACCCCGATCACTGGGCAATTATGTCTTCAAGCAGCTGAAGGAGCCGTTACCCTTTAGTTGCCAGCTGGACCTGCGAATCGACTCCTGCTGCTGGAAGCCCGAAACTCTCTCCCACGTTGGGAGGCAGAGGCACGGAAGCACGATGATGCTGAAATCCCACCCCTTTTCCCAGCCAGCCCAGCTTCCCCCGCACTGGGGACTTCAATCTGCAGTTTGATGGTCCGCGTCATCTGACAAACACTGACTCAAGCAGTTAAAAATAAATCCTCTAGTTGTTAAAAGACAAGACTTTGCTGATACCTAAGAAGACAAATTGCTGCCTGTGGTCTCTCTCGGCTCTCTATAAACACAGCCACAGGCTGTGGAAATACTTTCTATCAGCCAGCCAAGCACATCCATTACTCATTAAGTTCTCCAGCTAAACAAACGGCGGTCTAAAGCACCCGAAGGAAGAGGGTCTTATCTTAGCAGAGGCACCACACTGAATAAACATGTTACTAGCATATCTGGATAAAAACAGAAGCATGTCACCACCACACTGCTTTCGTGGTGTGCTTTTTGCCGTTGCCGGCTCTCCCAGCCACAGCCGGCTCTCTCTGTCACAGGGAATGACCGTAACTGCAGCTCTCTGCCTTCGCCAATGCAGACCCGGGCGGCAGTTTTCCTTTGTGCCACTAGTCGGCCGAGAGAGTTAACATCGCCATGATTGTGCTAAGGAAGAAAATCTCCTCCCCTGTATTAAAGGCAGACACTGAGAGCTTCTAGTTCATAACAGGTTCCACCAGCAAGCAGCCAAGTTTAATTTCACGTGAGCTATCAACGGGCACCGTTTCCCCAGGTCACCTGGCTGCCCACTAGGCACAGGGACGCTGCCTGAAGGAAATGTGCAGGTAAGGCAACTCCAGGCAAAGTGGAAATGCCTGCTTTCCTACACACCAAACATCTATCTGTCTACCGCTGTAGCCAAAAGAATCTGATTTTCATGGTTTGAAGTATGCTCCTTTGCAAAGAGGTCCCATAAAACCCATTAGAGGTTGTAAGCACAGGAGACTGAATCCTCCCTCCATGACAGATCTGCTTTTGCTTTGTTCACTTTTTAAATAATCAACATCTAACAGAGTGCCTGGAATATTAGGGAGTTCTCAACAAATACTTGTTGCATGACTAAGTGAATGAATGAAAGCAGAAGATAATACTCAGAGCTCTTCTTTTGATAATTACTCAGAGTTCTAAAGAAGTCCTAGGTCAGTGACCAAGAGTCACTAATTTTTAGATGAACAGCTATGTGTTCTTTAAAGGAAGCACATTTTCTCTTTAAAAGAAAATACACGCATGCACTTTGAATGTGCATGTGACATGATCCTTTTGTGGGATAAAGAAAGGCTTACATTTTTACAGCCAGAAAAACCAATATTCTCTTCAACATATAACAGAGATGGGGACTGGATGAAGATTCTTTCCTTTGTCCCTGCTTCCAAGGCTGGTGTGCACTACATCTGTGCTGTTCTAGAAAGATAGTTATCTATCCTTCTCCAGCATCTCTCAAGAATGGGATTACACAACACACGACATGCTTCTTGTCAACTGAAATTCCTTCTGAGGCGATTTAAGTCCATCGTTGGTAGTCTAAACCCCTGCAGGAACAAACTGCGACAACCTTAACACACTTCTCAAAAAACGCCCTCAAATGCTCTGCTACTACTTCTGATCCTAAGGCCTCCATTCTTCTAAATTAACTGTTCCTACACCTTTAAAGGAGTAAGAAAAAACCCCATCATTTTCCGTGGACATTCTTTGGGTCGGTGTGCCGAAAGTTTTACCAAGTTTATCTCATTTAACCCCTAATAGCCCTTTGTGATCACTATGATTATTTGTACATTCTAGACATTCTACAGACCAAGACCAAAGTTACAGAGCTTGTAAGCAGCAGATCTGGAATTCAAACAACATCTTAGTTCTCCAAAGCTCACATCTTTTTTCTATGGCATTGCAAGGCCTGCTGTCTTCTAAAACATGCTCCATTTCCACGCTTTAGTTTGATCTTGGGACAGGTTTAAGAGCAGAGACCATGACTTTCATTGCCTTCATGTAATTCTACTCCTGGTGAGGGAGAAGGAAGGCAACATAATCATACTAGAGTGCTTTTATGAAAGCAATTTAACTTTTCCTGAAATAATAACAATAGCAGCCAACTTTGTTTAGTGCTCTAAACAAAGTTGTAGTGCACAACACCGTCTAAGTGCTCTTCATATATTATCTCATTTATTCTGTTGACAGACCTGTGAGTTCAGTGTTGTTATCCTAATTTACAGATGAGAAAACTGAGGCACAGGAAAATCAAATATTCTGTCAGAGATCACATATCTCGTAAGTGGTGGCCAGGATTCCAAACAGGCAGCTTGGTTCCAGAGCCTACATTTTTAATTGCTTTGCAAAAAGAACAACAAAAACAATAAACCCCAACATTCTCCTTTTCAGGATGTTGTTTATAAAATTGTACCCAATTTTTTGGCCACAAGTTTAGAAACCTAAGTAAATCCAGAGCTACACCATCCATTTAAAAATTCTTTATTGGCCATGTGTATGTGTGTTTAGTATGTTAAAAAGTAATACAATTCTCTTTTAAGGATCCTCTGTAGTCTTATTATTTTTGTTTCTAATAAATATAAAAGATCTCAATAAGGAAACATTTTCTGGCTGTAGATTTGTATGAAAAGTCTTGCCTTTGTAGGTTTGAAAGGGAATAATAATTTCTCTAGTGGTGAATATGCCTAAAAGAACAATTTATTTTGCTATTTTAAAAATTCTGAAATAATTTCAAATTGAAAAAGCCTTTTTCCCCCGAACCATCTGCGAGAAGGCTCTGACACAATACCTCTTTACCCTAAGTGCTCTGGTTTATAATTCCTACAAACAAGGCTATTCTCCCACATAACCGCAATATGACCATCAATACCATGAAATTAACACTGATATATCATTGCCACCTAATCCACAGACTCCATTCAAGTTCTACCAGTTGTCCCGACAGCATCCTTTATAGCAGAAGGACCCAAACCAGAATCACATATGGCACTGAGTTTTCAAGTCTCTTTAGTTTTCTTCCATCTTGAACAGTTAGTTCCTCAGTCTTTCTTGATATTTCTTTCCTTGACTTTTGAAGATTACAGACTGGTTACTCGGTAGAATTACTCTCAGTTTGAGTTCGTTTGATGTGTCTTCGTGATTACATACCAGTCGTGGCAGGAATATCTTTGGCAGGAATACCACAGAAGCAATGTAGTGTGTTCTTTGCATCCCATCAGGTAGTGCACAAATTCAATTTGTCTCATAGCTGATGATGTTTAATTTATTAAAATGGTATTGGCCAGGTTTCTTCACTACAAAGTTAATTTTTCTCTTTGCAATTAATTATTTCATGGGGCTGAGCTATTTATTACTAGAATGACTCCAAATGATGATTTTGAAAATTCTATCCTTCCTTCTACATTTATTAGTGGCACACCCTACTGTGAGAAAAAATTCTCTTTATTCAGTTTATGTTATCTGTTGATATCAGCATGGACTCACGACTCCTACTTCTTTCAATGGGTTATAACATGTTCCTATCATTATTTATTTTGATGCTCAAAAATAATTCAAATAATTCCAGGTTTGGCCAGTGGGAATCCCTTTGAGCCGGCTTCAGCGTCTTACTGTTCTGAGCACTTTGAGCACTTGCTTACTTTTCGGCATGAGATGTTCCAGGCTCGCCTTTTACTTTTCCTGCTCTGTTGAGAAACCAAGCTAGGTGTGCTCAATGCTACTTGGGTGTCACTGTTCCCAGGCCTCTTCTGTAGTCAGAGGTAGGAAATATGTGTGAGTTTATGTCTCTGTGTGTGTAAACACAAACATATTTACGTCTCTATTAACAGATGTAAATACAGACCTGTATTTAAGTATGTACATCTGTATTTATGTATATTGAAAACCATGAGTTCACCCCAATGCCTCCAATTCCAGTCCAACCCCACAGGGTCATTCTCAGTTTCTTTCTTTTCTATATTTGTAAACTCCTCCTCCTATAGTGAGAATCTTGTCCCATGGTCTCTGCCACCCCACTCATGGATACCCCGTCCACCCCATTACTGTCACTGCTGTGGCCAAACCCAAGGCAGATGTCTGCTCACCCACTGGCTCTGAAGCGTGGCACTGGACTGCTGCCCCCACTCCCACGGGGCAGCTGCCTTGCTCAGCCCCACATAATGTCTCTTGGATTGAATTAGGGCTGGAGGGAGGAAGGAGACCTGCCTTCTCTCCTGGTAGGAGAAGCCCAGAGTTATCATGTGAACTGCTTTCCAGTAGGTCTGCCCTTGTTCCTTATGTGCTACATCATCTTCAGTGGCACTTGGCTCTATTGTCACGAGTGGCGTTTAACGTCAGATGATAGGTGATTAAATTCACTTTGCCTCTGATAAATATGCTTCCACAGTGTTTGTGTCTACACTCAAAAGAGCTGTTTTAGTATGAAAGAGAGTACCATAAATCAAGTCAATTTTCCCACTACCCCAAGCATAGATATTTAATAAGCGTGAGAAAAACTGTATGGCTTGGAGACTAGGACAATCCAAGAAAGGCCTCAGGGAATCAGAACAGAAACAAACATGGCTCAAGGGAACTACACAAAAACCTGGCAGAGTCAGTATACGTCTACAAAACTGCTGACAAGAAAGACTACCATTGTGAGGGTGCTGTGCTTCAGTAAGGAAAAACCTGAGGATGTTACCAACTGGGCAATGTTCCGCCAACGTAAAAATATTCAAAAATAATGAATAAAATAAAAGTAATAAATAAAATAATTAGTCACAGAATGCAAAGAGACTGCTAAATACTAAGTACTGTCTGTACTTCTCCTGCAGCATTCTGGACCTTGGGATCGAGGAAGATGCCCTTTTCTTTTTGCCTTCCACCTCTGGGTGCTTTGGAACGGGTCCTCAGGTGAACATTCACTGAAGATGCCGGCACTTTGGGGCTTCCTTCACACAGTCTGAGCACAGTACTACAACATTTATGGAGTCATAGTCAGTCAGATTGGACGCATTTAGGGAGAAAAATTTCAGTCCAGGTTACACCTACATTTTTTTCCTAAGGGTGTCATATTTTCAGTAAAATACATATTTGATCCTTAATTTTCTCCTTTTTAACATTACAAATGCCACTATAAAATATATCTTTAGACAATTACTAAATGGTATGGTAAATTCCAGTAATTTCATAATTATTAAGCCCAGTTTGATAATATTGATAATTTAAAATATTTTTTGTAAACAAGGACAAGTACAGAGTGCTATCTGTGAAATCAGACAGCATATCTTAAAAGTCCTTCATTTTTACCACTGTTTAAATACATGGATATTGAATAGTACTGCAGATATGAAGAGATTATGGAAACGACTGTTTCATGAGGAGGGATACATTTTTCTAACACTTCTAAGATAAGATTTTGAAAGAATATCAGTGATTTGAGCAACTAAGTATTGTAGCATAACCGAACACTACAACAGGGCCAAACAGTCTGAGAGTTGCGTTTGTGATCTGTGCTTATCATAATCTTTCATCCTAGAATGCAGAGGCACTGCCCTCCTGGGTTTGCCTTATCCTCTCTGAAGATGTGAACGGCAGACCTGGCAAGGTTTTTCAGGACTGAATTTGGACCATTAACACTTGGCTGATTAACCTCTGCTTACACTGAGGGGAGAGAGCTTCCTCTGGGGCGGGGCAAGCAGTGGGTGAGGCAGAGGACATGTTTCCTAGCTCTTCCTCAGGCGGGTCCTCACGTGACAACGGCACCACTCAATCGCAGCATTCTGATGGCATCTCAGTTACTGGTGTCCTTTGTCTTCTCCCCCCAACCCCAGATCTTTAGTACGGATAATCAAGAGACGAGAGGATACACTTTATCAGCTTTGAGAAAGTCATCCAAATCCTTTCTCTACTTCTAAGCCTGAGAGTTACTTATAAATGTATAAACACAGACAACTGGCTGGAAGATTTACAACCAAGAGCCTTCCTTAGATTATATTTCTTCAAAGCAGATTTCCTTGAATTCTGAGTTATGGACTATAAGGGAGAATGAAATGACTACAGCTTTGAGGGTTTAGCATAGATGGGAGGAGTGACACGTTAAGAGGATGGAGTCCTAGCGAAGACTGGAAGCACATCATCCAGTTACGACCAGTCTGATGCTGAGGTCAGCGCCTGTAACAAGGAGACTGACTACCATAGTGTTTCTCGACCTTTTTTACATCACAGCTCCTGACCCTTTTTAATATAATTTTTTAAAACATTTTCCATGAAATTTTAGCATCACAGATTTACTGTATTTATGTACTCTACGTGTATCTGTACATTATACATTAAAAAGATTTCTTTGCCTATACCCCAAGGGCCAATTTTCATTCCTGTTGAGAATGCTTAATTTACAAGAGGGAAAGCCAGTATTTCCTATTTTGTTGAGGAAAAAAATAATAAGATAATAAGAAAGAACTGTATGTAGGAAACCCTCAATGAGAAAAGAACAAATGTTCACCGTCTGTGATCATGGTTTTTAGATCACGAGTAAATTTAGCAGGATCTTGAGGATCTTCCTGACCCTCAGCAGCTCTGAGGGAAACACGTATCGATATTTGTTTTGTTAAAAGAGAAAGTGCAGCTCAGCTACGAAATGATGCGTTTTCAAGTCGCTCTGCTGGTGGACACATATCCTTAATCCTGGTTTTCTCACTCCAACATTCTTTTCACCAAAAGCAAAAGCCTGTGGGTTTTTTTTTCCTGTTTACTAAATTGTCATGTGATTTTCAGAGGCATGTATTTAAGAAAAATTGGTAATTTAATTTCAGCGGGATGTAAGATCACAGATGGATTTTATGAAGGTTAGAGCCAGGATGGTTTTGCGGAAGGAATACAACTTCAGGGTTAAACATAATTCGGCTGTGAGAGCTATGAGGTCTTGGAAAAGTGGCAACATCTTTGTGTCATGGCTGCCTCATCTACAGCAGTGCATTAACGATAACAACAGCAGTAGCTGTTTTCTGTGATTACAAAAATCAGGAAAAAATGCATATAAAATTCCTAGGACAGGCAAAACTGGCACTCCCCAAACGGTGGAGTCTGTCGGGGCTCATTTCTGGAATGATCGCCTTTGTCTGTCTCCCCCATGGCTGCTTGTCTGCTAGGCTTGCGGTTTCTCCGGCAAGACATATACACACAGACATAAGTGCAGACCACCACACTAACCACCACACCACACGCATTCTGTTTTCCAACCCCACCCTCTGAGGCTGCAGCAGGGTGCAGATAAAGTTCATCATTTTTTGGTTTGGCACTTAACACCTTCTGGTGTCTTTCTACTACTTGAGATTTCATGTATTAGATTAAATCTGAAATTTTTATACTCGCAGAGAACCCTGCTGATACTTTTTCACTTAACTGGAATAATGAAATAGAAAAACCGCCCCAGGTGACTAATCACAGCCAAGTAGTCAGCCATGGGCTCTGAGAACTGGGTAGAACAAACCCGAGGACATACTTTCAGGAATCCAAGGATGGCTTCTTGGATGAGTTCTTTGTGGAAAATTTAAAAATTTCGTGTTTTCATTTTGTTAACCTTGAAAAAAGAATCAAGTGTTGCCATATAAGAATGCAAAGTAAAGAGAGCTGGACCTTGTGGTGATGACATATTCAGGCCTAGAGAAGGCAAAGTGATAGCAGCCTGCAGCGGTCTTAACAGAGAAGCAGGTGGGAGAAGCGAGGCACCGTGGCAGGGGGCAGCACAGGCTTGAGCCTAGGTGACAGCAGTGAGCACCACGGTCAGGCATCTAGCAGTCACATTTATGCAGAAATGCAGGAGTCACAGGAAATTAACACCGATTTGAATTTCATTAGCTTTGTAGATTTCTGTAAATAACATACAAAAGTGTTCTTGTTTTGTAGTTGTGCAAGTGCTACTAAGCACAAGGAGTTTATACTTCTTTTACAGTTGTACCTAATTCCGCAACATTACACTAATAAACATTAAGTCATCTCCTAACTGTTCTTAAAGGGTCAGTACATTTCTTAAGTTTGTGAACCACTGCTTTACCGTATAACTCAAACGGGGAGAGGGGACCCATTTACTCTGATGCTCACCTTCCACAACATTTTCCTGAGGTGAGAATTAAGCATTTGCCTTCGTTTATCTAATCCGACTGGGGATCCTATTTTGCCATCTTGGGAGTCATGACAAAAGGTGGAGATAACACCAAGCATGGCTTGAGAAATTAAGGAGGCAAGAGGACTATGCAATTTCAATATAAAATCATGTCATGCCCTCACCCCTGCTCCAAAATGTTTCCTTTATCTCTTATTGACTCTACTTTGAATTACCGGAGCCACTGTTCCAAAGCATCTCCATTTTCCTCAAGGCAACGCTACATAACCACCCTTTTACCTTTCTCAGCAAGTAACTTGGGATCCTAAGATTTATGAATATTGAGGTCTTCAGACATAAACTCCACTCCACCTTCCAACTCCCATCCCACCTACTGTCTTTGAGGAAAAAGCAATCTTTCTTCTTGCAAAGGGGAATCCAGACAGGACTGTAGTTCCCTCCCACCTACTTACAAAATTGTGATCAATGAATGAACCTTCTCCGCGAGGATCCTTTGTGCCCACTGAGATTGCGCTGGCATCAACCGTCAACCCTAAACACCCACCACTGCACACAGAAACACACGTGCCCTACTTTGCATTCAGGAGCTTCTTGCTTTCTAAACGGCAATTCCTAAATGAGTTTTCCTTCTGCAGTTAAAATACCCTTGATGTTAAGATTATATGCTCTACTCAGGATGAAATCATCTCTAATTTTGTAAGTTAGGCTTTGCTGGAAAAACAAAGATGTTTGTTTGTTTGTTTGTTTTAAAGGGAAGCAATGGGCTTAGCCTAGACCTCAGGTAGGTCCATAAAACCAAAGCTGTCTCACTCGTCCTCACAGTCTCAGTGCCTGGGACACCGCCTGCACAAGTAATGGTGCCTGGGTAAATAACAGAATGTCACTCAACCGACCCACATTCATCCAGGCCTCTCCTACCAGTGTAATTCCGCCCACATTTCGTATCTTGGCATTCAAAGCCACTGATGCTTTGTCTCCCACCTTCCTGAGGAGCATTATTAACCCCCGACATGTTGCCTATGCTTCAGCTAAATCAAGCTTCTTTTACCTCCTGATACACTCTGAGTTTTCCTTATCTCTGCTCAAGTTTTTTCTTCTGCCTGAAATTCTCTATTTCTGCCCATGGAAACTGTACCCAAGCAAGAACTAGCTCCAGCATCAATCTCTTTCAGAAGCTTTTCAGGATGTCTCTCAACACCCCCGAAGAGTCAGATCTGAACACTCATGATACCTGTCATGGGAGGACTCAGCCTTCTGTGAATAATAATGAAGATGATGACGACGCTGGTACTAACGTTTATATGTCACTTACTGTGTACTGAAGTGCTTTATTTATACATGATGCTAAGCACTTCACATACACCCACTCAGTTCACTATTCTCAATAACTCTATCTACTACTCTTTCCTTTTTATACTGGGGTACTGAGCGGTTAAGTAACTTTCCAGCTACACAGCTTTTAAGGAGTAGAAGATGGATTTGTAACCTAGGCAGTATGGATACAGACTACTAGCTTTTCTCAGTGGGTTCTGTGAGAGAATTAGGCCCTAATATCCAAAGGTATCCACTGTATAAAATGAATTAACTTCTCTCCTATGTGTCTAGAATGGTACTAGCTATGTCATCCTCGGGATAATTAAGAAAACAGTCACTCTAATCACATGTATAGGGATTAATTTTCTCACAGAACCCTGGTTGAAAAAGAAGTTGTTTGAGCAATTTTTTTTTCAATTAGAAAAGTAAAAAATATTACATAGGTCTTAATCCTTGACAATCAAGTGTATTTACAAACAGCAAGTATCTTCACGTAAACAGTTCTGGTTGGAAGACCCAGAGGGCACTCCTCTGGGGGAGGGGACGCTTTTCACTGCTTCACTATGCTTTCTTTCAATGTGTCTGGATGCTCTTCATATTCCTGATATCCCTTCCCCATCTTAGTAAACCTTACCATCTTCAAAAGCTGCAACTGCA
Organism: Delphinus delphis; assembly: GCF_949987515.2. Taxonomy (NCBI): domain Eukaryota; kingdom Metazoa; phylum Chordata; class Mammalia; order Artiodactyla; family Delphinidae; genus Delphinus; species Delphinus delphis. Next base: position 60,771,776 of record NC_082697.1, on the reverse strand, counting down.
TCTCATTCATCTTTTTGTCTCCCATGAGAGCCATCTCAGTGTTTAAATCAGGTTCACATGGTCATGTTTTTCTTTAATTAAGTAAATTCTTACATTCAGTAGTCCAGGCTAGTTGATAAGCATCTTCCTCACAGGAAACTAACAACTAAAGCTACCTGTTGTATTTTTTTGGTTGTATCTGACAGGCATTTAAAAATCAAGATTACTGAGGCATAAAGACAATGAGATACACCCATTTAAGGTGTATAATTTGGTGAGTTTTGATGGAGGTACACACCTGTGAAACCATGGTCCCATGTGAGGTACAGAACATTTTCATCATTCCCAAAAGTTTCTTCTTGCCCCTTTGCAGTACATACTTCTGCTACACCCAGCTTCAGGTAATCACTGATCTACTCTCTATCATTATGGAGTAGTTTGCCTTTTCCAGAATTGCAAGTAAATGAAATCATACAGTATGTAGCCTTTTGTGTTTGAGTTCTTTCACTAAGCATAACGATTCTGAGAGTCATCCATGTTGTTGCATACATCAGTAGTTAGCTCCTTTCTATTACTGAGCAATAATTCATTGTATGGAGAGACCATATTTTGATTATCCATTCACCTGTTGATGGACATTTGGGTACTTTTCAGTTCTGAGCTACTATGAATAATTCTGTCATGAACATTTTTGTATAAATCTTTGTGTATATAATTATACTCCTTTCTTTTGAATAAAGGCTTGGTCATATAGTAGGTATATGCTTAGCTTTTGAAACTATGGTTTCTTCAATAGAACTTTATTGGTAGCTTTATCTGTAATAGCCAGAAACTGCAAATGACCATCCATACATAGGTAAATGAATAAATAAATTTTGGTGTATCCATACAACAGAATACTAATCATCAAAAAAGAATAACAAACAAAGATATGGATAAATCTCAAAATAATTAGGCGGAAGGAATGAAGCCAGACAAGAAAAAGAGCACATGATTCCCTTTATAAAAAATTCTAGAAAATGCGAACTATATAGTGACAGAAAGCAAATCAGTGGTTGCTTGGAGACTGTGGTGGAAAGAAGAACGGTTACAACGGGGCATGAGGAAATTTTTAAGGGTGATGAAAATGTTCTTGATTATGGTGATATCAAAACTCCTCAAGCTGAATACTTTAAATATGTGCAATATATTGTATGTCGATTATACTTCAATAAATTTGTTTTTTTAAAGACAATGGCACTTGTGGAAACAGACAAATTCCTTGATGTGATAGGATAACTTTGAAACCGTCTCTACTGTTTACAAACTTTAATGCAGTAGAAGATTATTTTCCTGGGTGTCTGAACTCTGAAAACAACTGAGCAGCAGAATTGCTCTAAAGAATCTTAAGACAAAAAAACAACAACCTATTAAAGTAAAATAAAATAATTCCCATATATAATAACTGCGTTATTTCTCATGTGCATGCTAGTGGTGTGACCTGGAGCGTTGTGACTGACAGGCCTGCATGATTTGGGTGGACTGATGTGTGTTACAGATGAGGATGGTGAAGGGGTAGTGATCCTGAACACAGAAAACATAAAATTCAAGTGAAAAACATTTTACAGGACAAAGGACATCTTTTAATGCTAAAAGCCGGATTCAACAATGAGGCTATAACAGCTGTGACTATGTACAAAACAACATAATTACTGTTATAAAACAAAAAAGACAGGAGATGCAATGTGACATAGACAAAAACACACAAATAACAGGAGACTTTAATCTCCCAAGCTCAGTACAAGACAGATGAAGTAGACAAAAAATAAGCAAGGATATACAAGGCCAAAACAGCATAAGCAGTAAGGAGATCTTATTGCTATACAGTGAACTTCACACCCTGATGACAGAGAAGACACCTTCTCAAAAAACACGGACTATTCAAAAAACAATCATATACTAGGTCACAAAGAAAACTCCAGTGAATTCCATAAAACAAAAAATATTATAAACAACACTCTGATATCAATGCAATAATGCTAAAAATTATTAATAAAATAAAAAACTAAAAAGTTTTGTCTACCTGGAAATTAATAACATCTTCTATTAACTCACAGAAAAGAGGAAAAATACAAACTGAAATGAAAGAATTTTTTTAAAAAAGATAGTTTTGGGGGGTATAATCAGAATCTGTGGCAAATATTTAAAGCAGTGAGCAGAGAAAATTTCAAATCCATAAACCATTATATCAGTACAAATGAAAGAATGAAAATAAACTATGTGCCTCAGAGAAAAAAGATTAAAAAAAACAAAGAATAGAGTCCTAGAGACGCTTGGGATATCATAAGGTTATGCGCAGCTGGCGTTCCAGGAGGGCAGAGAGAATGAGGCAGAAAACATAACTGCAAATATAATGCCTGAAAACTCCCCAAATTTGATGAAATACATAAAGTACAGATTCAAGAAACCTGGCAAACTTTCAAGGAGGATAAATTCAAGCACATACAGAAATCAACAGGCTTCAGATACACAAGCAAGCCGTTACAGAGCATAATAGTAGAGAAAACTCCATTAATAACAGCAAAAAGACAAAAACTCAGGAGTAAACTTAACAAGAAATGCACAAAACTCCTGAAAAACACAAAAGTAGGCTTGCACACATAGATAATCCTTGTTCATGAATAGGATAAAATACCACATTATTAAAATGTTGGTTGTCTCTAAGTTAATTTACACATTTAATGCAATTTCAATAAAAATAGCAACAGGCTTTTTAATTGAGCTAGACAAGGTGATTCTTAAGTTCATATGGAAAAAATAAAAACACCCAAGGCAAACCAGGAAAACACAGGAAAAAAAAAAGTGTCACATAGGGGAGGAAGAAAGAGTCTGATTAGATAAAAATAAACTTGAAGTAGATCAGGGATGAAAATGTTAAAATAAAAAAAAATCAAACCATGAGTACTGTTTAAGTAAATACTGATGGGATCCTTGGACATAGGGGAAGGTTTTCTATGACCCCGTATCCAAATGCAATAAAAAGAAAAGACTGATAAATTCTGGCCACGTTAAAAACAGAACAAAAACACTGAAGAGGAAGGGCTAATCTCCTTAATACATAAATAACTCTGTAAAAATAAAAGAGTTTAAAAACCCAACAGAGAAATGAACAGATAATTCACACTCTTCTCCAAAAAAAGATTCTGAAATGGCCCTTATGCATATGAAAAGATGTTCGACCTTACTCATAATTAGAGAAGTGCAATTAAAGTTATATCAGAACATCAGATGGCAAAAAAGTATGACAACACATTCTGTAGGTGTGGCTGTGGGGGAAATGTTTATTTCTCACACATTGCTGATTGGGGTGCAAACTGGTACATCCCCTCGAAAGAGGAACTTAGCAATATCTAACAAAACTACAAATGCGTTTACCTTTTGACTCAGCAATTCCACATGTAGGAAGTTACCTGAAGGATACACCTCCAACATTATAAAATGATATATGCCAAAAGTTATTTACTATAGCAATTTGCTTGTTACTGCAAAATACTGGAAACAACTTAAATGCCCACACACAGGAGAATGGTTGAATAAACTATGGTACATCCACACCACAGAATACTACACAGCTGTAAAAAGGACTAAGGAAGATCTCCATGAACTGATACCAGGAGACCTGCAGAATATGTTAAGTGGAAAAAAAAAAGCAAACTACAAAACAGTATCAATGTTACTTCTTGCATAAGGGAGAAGGGAGAACAATAAAATGTATAGTTATAGCTGCTTCAGGAGGAAAAAAATGAAAGGAAGGGTAAACTAGAAACTAATGAGATTAATCCCCTTCCTTGGGTGGGGAAACAGGGAGGAAGAATTAGGGGATGGAAATGGGATGGGAGGGAGATGTAGGCAGCAACACTTTTCTGAGAACATCATTTTTGGTACAGTTTTTTTTTTTTTGCAGTACGCGGGCCTCTCTCACTGTTGTGGCCTCTCCCGTTGCAGAGCACAGGCTCCGGACGCACAGGCTCAGCGGCCATGGCCCACGGGCCTAGCCGCTCCGCAGCATGTGGGATCTTCCTGGACCGGGGCATGAACCTGTGTCCCCTGCAGCGGCAGGCACCACCAGGGAAGCCCCATTTTTGGTACAGTTTTGACTTTCAGAACCTTGTGAATATATCACACACTCAAAATATAAATTAATGAATCTACAAGGATGAAGGAATATCCAAATTGGGCCAGCACTAGCCCTGGGCCCAGGACAGCCCACAAGCAGATGACACCACCTCCAGGATGCCTAGGCCCTGCAGCCAGCCACCCTGTGACCCAAACCTGCCCACCAGCACCAGAACTCCTCGGGCTGTGCATCCAGCCATGCCAGGACCCAGCCCCACTCATCATTGCCTGGCAGCCTCCATACAAGGCAGGGCCAAGCAAGCAACTGGGTCGGGGCCAATCACCCCTACCATCATGCCCATAGTTGTTCGACCCGGCACAACAGAAGGGCCCATGCAGCCCACTTAGAGGGCATCCCTAGAGCATACGGCCACAAAGGACGTCTCTTACATAAGGACACTTTTCCAAGATCAGAAAATGTAACCAATCTACCAAATACACAGAAATAAATACAGAATTAGGCAAAAAGAGGCAACAGAGGAATGTGCTGCAAATGAAGGAACAAGACAAAACTCCAGAAGAACTAAGCAAGATGGAGACAAACAACCTATCTGATAAGGAGTTCAGGGTAACGTTCATAAAGATGTTCAAAGAACTTGAGAGAAGAATGGATGAACACAATGAGAAGTTTAACGAAGAGTCAGAAAATATAAAGAACCAAACGGAGCTGAAGAACACAATAACTGAAATAAAAAATACACTAGAAGGAATCAACAGATTAGATGACACAGAGGAACAGATCAACAAGCTAGACGGCAGAGTAGTAGAAATCATGCAAACTGAACAGAGAAGAGGAAAAAAAAATGAAAACAGTTTAAGAGAACTCTGGGACATAGCAAATGTGCTAACATTCACATTATAGGAGTCCCAGAAAGAAAAAATAGGGAGAAAGGGAAAGAGAATGTACTTGAAGACATAACAGCTGAAAAGTTCCCTAACCTGGGAAAAGAAACAAGACATCCAGGTCCAGGAAACACAGACAATCCCAAATAAGATCAACCTAAAGAAGTCAATTCAAAGACACATTGCAATTAAAGTGGCAAAAATTAAATATGAAGAGAGAATATTAAAAGCAGAAAGGGAAAAGCCACATACAAGAGAGCTCCCAGAAGGCTAACAGCTGACTTCTCAGCAGAAACTCTATAGGCAAGGAGGGAGCAGCATGATATATTTAAACTGATGAAAGGGAAAAACCTACAACCAGGAATACTCCACCTGGCATGGCTATCATTCAGATTTGAAGGAGAGATCAAAAGTTTTACAGACAAGCAAAGCAAAGCCATGAAACTGGCTTTGCAGGAAAGGGACTTCTCTAAGCAGAAAAGGCCACAACTAGAAATATGAAAACTACAAAAGGAAAAATCTCATTGGTAAAGACAAATATAAAGGTAGAAGATTAGCCACTTAATAAAGATAGCTGGAAGGTTAAAAGACAAAAGTAGTAAAATTACCTATATCCTCAGTAAGTAGTTAAGAGACATACAAAACAAAAAGATGTAAAATATGAGGTCAAAAACATTAAATGTGGGTGGTGATGCGGGGAATAAAAATGCAGGGTCGTTAAAATGAGTTTGAACTTTAAAGAACAGCAGCTTAAAATAACTGTGTGTGTGTGTGTGTATACATACATATAAAACTCACTGGTAACCACAAACAAAAATCTAAAACAGGTACACATACCAAAGAGAAAAGAATCTGAACATAACACTAAATAGTCATCAAATCACAAGGGAAGAGAACAAAATAAGAAAGGAACACAAAAGAACTACAAAAAAGAATACAAACCCCAAACAATTTTAAAAAATGGTGGGCTTCCCTGGTGGCGTAGTGGTTGGGAGTCCACCTGCCAATGCAGGGGACACGGGTTCGTGCCCTGGTCCGGGAAGACCCCACATGCCACGGAGCAGCTGGGCCCGTGAGCCATGGCTGCTGAGCCTGCGCGTCCGGAGCCTGTGTTCCGCAACGGGAGAGGCCACAACAGTGAGAGGCCCGCGTACCGCAAAAAAAAAAAAAAAAAGGCAAAAAGTACATACATCAATAATTACTTTAAATGTAAACGGGTTAAATGTTCCCATCAAAAGACACAGAAGGGCTGAATGGATACAAAAACAAGACGCATATATATATATATATATATATATATATATATATATATGCTGCTTACAAGAGACTTCAGATCTAAAGACACACACAGGTTAATAGTGAGGGGATGGGAAATGGTATTCCATGTAAATGAAAATGAAGAGATAGTTGGGGTAGCCATACTTATATCAGAAAAAACAGACTTTAAAACAAAGACTGTAACAGGAGACAAAAAAGGACATTACATAATGATCAAGGGATCAATCCAAGAAGAATATATAACAATTGTAAAAATATATGCACCCAAAATAGGAGCACCTAAATATATAAGACAAATCTTAACAGACATAAAGGGAGAAAGTGACAGTAACGCAATTAATAGTAGGGGACTTTAACATCCCACTTACATCAATGAACAGATCGTAAAGAGAATATCAATAAGGAAACACTAGCCTAAGAAACACATTAGACCAAATACACTTAATAGATATAGATACAGAACATTCCATCCAAAAGTGGCAGAATACACATTCTTTTCATGTGCACATGGAACATTTTCCAGGTTAGCTCATATGTTAAGCCACAAAACAAGCCTTGGTAAATTTAAGAAAACTGAAATCATATTAAGCGTCTTTTCCGACCACAAACACATGAGACTAGAAATCAACTACAAGAAAAAACTGCAAAAAACCACTAACATATGCAGACTAAAAAATATGCTACTAAACAATCAATGGATCACTGAAGAAATCAAAGAGGAAATTTTAAAATAGCTGAAGACAAATGAAAATGAAAACATAACAATCCAAAATCTATGGGATAAGCAAAAGCAGTTCTAAGAGGGAAGCTTATAGCAATATAAACCTACCTCAGGAAACAAGAAACATCTCAAATACACATCCTAACCTTACACCTAAAGGAACTAGAAAAAGAACAAACAAAACCCAAAGTTAGCAGAAGAAAAGAAATCATAAAGATCAGAGCAGAAATAAATGAAAAAGACAAAAAAAAAAAAAAAAGGAAAAGATCAATGAAACTAAGAGCTGGTTCTTTGAAAACATAAACAAAATTGATAAACCTTTATTCAGTCTCATAAAGAAAAAAAGAGAGATGGCCCAAATCAATAAAATCAGAAATGAAAAAGGAAAAATTATAACCAACACCACAGATATACAAAGGATCATAAGAGACTACTGTGAGCAATTACATGCCAATAAAATGTACATCTTAGAAGGAAGGTATGTACAAATTCCTAGAAATATACCATCTCCCAAGACTGAAGAAAAAGGAAATATGAATAGGCCGATTACCAGAAATGAAAATAAGTCAGTAATAATAAAAACTCCCAACAAATAGAAGTCCAGGACAGATGGCTTCACAGGTGAATTCCACCGAACATTTAAAGAAGAGTTAACACCTACTGTTCTCAAACTATTCAAAAAAAAAATGCAGAGGAAGGATTGCTTCTGAACTCTGTACCAGTTTGTACCAGATTGCTTCTATACCAGGCCAGAATCACCTCAATACCAAAACTAGATGAAGCTAACACACACACACACACAAAATTACAGGCCAATATCACTGACGAACACAAGTGCAAAAATCCTCAACAAAATATAAGCAAACTGAACTTAACAATACATTAAAAGGATCACACAACATGATCAAGTGGGATTTATTCCAGGGATGCAAGGATAGTTCAATGTTCACAAATCAATGTGATACACCACATTAAAAAATTGAAGAATAAAAATCATATGATCATCTCACCAGATGCAGAAAAAGCTTCTGACAAAATTCAACATCCATTCAGGATAAAAGCTCTCAACAAAGTGGGTATAGAGGGAACATACATCATCATCATAAAGGCCATATTTGACAAGTCCACAGCTAATCTCATATTCAAGGGTAAAATGCTGAAAGCATTTCCTCTAAGATCAGGAATCAGACAAGGATGCCCACTCTCACTGCTTTTATGGAACACAGTATTCAAAGTCCTAGCCACAGCAATCAGATAAGAAAAAGAAATAAAAGGAATCCAAATTGGAAAGGAAGAAGTAAAACCATCACTGTTTGCAGATGACATGACATTATATACAGAAAATCCTAGAAATGCCATCAAAAAACTACTAGGGCTCATCAATGAATTTGATAAAGTTGCAGGATACCAAATTCATACAAGGAAATTGGCCACGTTTCTATATACTAACAACAAGCTATCAGAAAGAGAAATTAAGAAAACCATCCCATTTACAATTATATCAAAAAGAATAAAACACCTAGGAATAAATCTAACTAAGGAGGTAAAAGATCTGTACTCAGAAAATTACAAAGAAATTGAAATAGAAAGAAATCAAAGGTGACACAAATGGATGGAAAGATATACCATGCTCATGAATTAGAAAAAATAATACAGTTAAAATGACCATACTACCCAAGGCAATCTATAGATTCCATGCAATCCCTATCAAAATACCAATGGCATTTTTCACAGAACTAGGACAAATAATTCTAAAATTTGTATGGAAATGCAAAAGACACTGAATAGCCAAAGCAATCTTAAGAAAGAACAAAACTGGAGGTATCACGCTCCCTATTTCAAACTGTACTACAAAGTTACAGTCACCAAAACATTATGGTACTGGCACAAAAACAAACACACAGATCAACGAAACAGAATAGAGAGCCCAGAAATGAACTCACATTTATATGGTCAATTAAGCTACCACAAAGGAGGCAAGAACGTAGAATGGGGAAAAGACAGCCTCTTCAATAAATGATGGGGAAACTGGACAGGTACATGCAAAAGAATCAAACTGGACCACTTTCTTACACCATATACAAAAATTAACTCAAAATGGACAAAAGACTTAAATGTTAAGACCCAAAACCATAAAACTAGAAGAAAACATAGGCAGTCTGCTCTTTGACATGGGTCTTAGCAATATTTTTGGACCTGTCTCCTCAGGCAAGGGCAACAAGAGCAAAAGTAAACAAGTAGGATTACATCAAACTAAAAAGCTTTTACACAACAAAGGGAACTTTCAACAAAATGAAAAGGCAGCCTATGGAATGGGAGAAGATACTTGCAAATGATATCTCTAATAAGGGGTTAATATCCAAAATATACAAATAATTCATACAATCCAACGTCAAAACAAACAACCCAAGTAAAACATGAGCAGAGGATCTGAGTAGACATTTTGCCAAAGAACATATATAGTGGCCAATAGACACATGGAAAGATACTCAACACGACTGATCATGAGGGAAATGCAAATCAAAACCGCAATGAGATATCACCTCTCATCTGTCCAGAATGGCTATTATCAAAAAGACAACAAATAACAAGTGTTGTTTAGGATGTGGAGAAAAGGGAACTCTAGTACTGTACACTGTTGGTGGGAATGTAAACTGGTGCAACCACTGCAGAAAAACAGTATGGCAGTTCCTCAAAAAATTAAAAATAGGACTACCATATGATCCAGCAATCCCACTCCTATGTATTTACCCAAAGAAAATGAAAGCACTAATTCAAAAAGATATATATATCCCTAAGTTCATTACAGCATTATCTACAATAATAAATATATGGAAGCAACTTAAGTGCCCATCAATAGATGACTGTATAAACAAGGTATGGCACACACACACAACACACACAGGAATATTATTCAGCCGTAAGAAAGTATGAAATATTGCCATTTGTGACAACATTGATAGATCTACAGGATATTATGCTAAGTGAAATAAGTCAGAGAAAGACAAATACTATATGATTTCATTATATGTGGAATCTAAAAATCAAAACAAATGAACAAACCACAACAAAACAGAAACACGGTCACAGATACAGAGAACAAACAGGTGGTTGCCAGAGGCGTAAGTGGGGGATGAGGGAAATAGGTAAGGGAGATTAAGAGGTACAAACTTCCCATTACAAAATAAATGAGTCACGGGTATGAAATGTAGAGTGTAGGGAATGGAATCAATAATTATGTAATATCTTTGTAAGGTGACAGATGGTTGTTAGACTTATTGTGGTGATCATGTTGAATTGTATAGAAATACTGAATCACTATATTGTGCACCAGGAACTAACATAGTGTTGTAGGTCAATTGTACTTTGAAAACAAACTCACAGAAAAAGAGATCAGATTTGTGGTTACCAGAGGTGGGAGTGGGGGGACGGGGAATTGGGTGAAAGCCGTGAAAAGGTACAAACTTCGACTTAAAAGATACATAAGTACTAAGGATGTAATGCACAACATGATACATATAATTAACACTGCTCTATGTTATATAGGACAGTTGTGGACTTCCCTGGTGGCGCAGTGGTTAAGAATCTGCCTGCCAATGCAGGGGACACGGCTTTGTGCCCTGGTCCAGGAAGATCCCACATGCCGCAGAGCAACTAAGCCTGTGCACCACACCTACTGAGCCTGCACTCTAGAGCCCTCAAGCCACAACTACTGAGCCCGCGCACCACAACTACTGAAGCCCACACGCCTATAGCCCATACTCTTCAACAAGAGAAGCCACCGCAATGAGAAGTCCATGCACCGCAGCGAAGAGTAGCCCCCGCTTGCCACAACTAGAGAAAGCCCATGCGCAGCAAACGTGCAGCAATGAACACCCAATGCAACCATAAATATATAAATTAATTTTTAAAAAAAAGTTGTTAAGAGAGTAAATCCTAAGAGTTCTCATCAAGAGGAAATAATTTTTTTTCTATTTCTTTTATTTTGTATCTATATGAGATGACAGATATTCACTAAACTTACTGTGGTCATCACTTCATGATGTATATAAGTCAAATCATTATGCTGAACACCTTAAACTTACACTGTGAATTTATTTTTCACAGTGGTATGGGTTAGTAATTCTGAAACTACTTTATGTGGATTCAAGAATTAAACACATAATATATTGTGGATGGTGGGACGAGGGGTTCTTCACTGTCAGAGAAGAGCATTAAAAACATGGAAAGGGGGAAGGGTAGAATGAACCCTGTGATGCTGTGTTGAAACTGGAGATATCAGTAAGGATGCCTGATTTTTAATATACACAGTGACACAGACAGACAGGAATAGATATAGATGTATGTGTGTAAATGTGAATACACACATGTATTTCCTATTTCTGCCTACTGAGAGGATCTAGAAGCAATGAACAAACAGAACAAACAGTAGCAATGAATACAGCTCGCTCCCAGATCTTGGTTTATAAATACTGCACTAAAATGAACTGAACTTCCCAGGAGAAAGGGCTGATTCCAGGGCTAGGGCAAAGTACAAGCTGAGCCTGGAACATCTTTCTGTGCCAGGAACATCTTTCTGTGCCAGAAAGCAAATAATTTCTCAAAGAATGAAGGGAACCTGTCAAAAGGTCACAGATACAGCAGAAACTAACACACCACTGTAAAGCAATTATACTCCAATAAAGATGTTAAAAAAAAAAGGACGTAGAAGCCAGCTTGAAGGAATTCCCACTGGCTAAATCTAAGACAATCTGAGCAATAAAATAAATAATAGTAAGAGAACTGCTCTTAATACATACTATTATTTACTAATAATTAGAATAAAATAAGATTCCATGATTCCACAATGATATAAATTAACAGATAAAAGTGGCAAAAAAGAAAGCTTGTCTTTAAAGTAGAACGTTGTCTAATAAAATGTAAGGAATGATGAAATTACAAAATCACCACTTAGCAATTACCAGCATAATAATTGTTTTAGGCAACAATTACCAAGGATACTAAAACTATTTAGTATAGGTGAGAGTTGGATGAGGTGAGAGTTTACATAATGTAAAAATATTTCCTTATAACATACTTATTAATTACAAAATTACAAAGGGAAAGCTGAGAAAACACAGCATCACTTCTGTGGTCTTCCTGCCAAAGGGGAACGACCTGATCTAATCACAAGAAGCCAAGAGATGAACCCAAATTTAATGTCATTCCACAAAATAATTGACCTATACTCTTCAAAAACATTATAAAAGACAAAAAACAAAAAAGTATAAGATTACAGAAAAGATTCTATTTTAAAGGAGACTGAGAGACCAATTAAATGCAACATGGGATCCTGGACTGGATTGTGAAATGGGGAAAACATATTTTATTTCTTTTGCTACAAAGGATACTATTGGCATGATTTGAATAAGGTCTGGGATTGGTTAATAATGCTGTATCAACGTTAATTTCTGATTTAAATAACTGTACTGTGGTTAAATAAGAGAATATCTCTATTTTTAGGAAACACGCACTTAAGTGTTTACAGGTAAAAAAGCAACATGTCTGGGCTTCCCTGGTGGCGCAGTGGTTGAGAGTCCGCCTGCCGATGCAGGGACACGGGTTCGCGCCCCGGTCCGGGAAGATCCCACATGCTGCGGAGTGGCTAGGCCCGTGAGCCATGGCCGCTGAGCCTGCGCTCCGCAGTCGGAGAGGCTACAACAGTGAGAGGCCTGCGTACCGGAAAAAAAAAAAAAAAAGGCAACATGTCTGCAACTTACTCTCAAATGTTCAGGGAAAAAGCATTATGTATAGATATGGAAAGAGCATGATGAAGCAAATTTAATTAAGACATTAACATCTGAGGAATCTGGATGGAGGATATACAGGAATTCTTTGTATTATATTTTGTAACTTTCCTTAAGTCAGAAGTTACTTCAAAATAAAGTTTTAAAAAACTCATCCCACTGTACATATTAGAGCTGTGCATTTCAGTGTATGCAAAACATAACTTCAACTTTAAAAAATTTTAATGACAAACATTTTTCAAATAGATAAGAATGCTGTGAATACTGTCAAACACTGCCAATAAAAGTATAAATTGGTATGTTTCTAGGAAGCTCCAGGAAATATGTTAAAGAACCCAGAAAGAGGTCTAAACTCGTTGACCCTGTAATTCAATATCTATGACTTTATTATAAAAAAATATTCTGGAATATATATAGAAATAAAATGACTTATGTGCAATGCTATTCATCTTAGCATTAACCACAGCAGCAAAGTCCAGGACATGATCTTAAATGTTAAATAAAGGGTGATTAAATTATAGCAAATATATAATGATATACTGTATAGCCACTGAAATAATGGCTTCAAAATAAAAAGTAATTATTGGATGTTTACAGGGAGCTGAAGAAGTAAAAAATGATTTCATTTTCAGAGGAATATTTTAACAACATGGAAAAATGTGCACTATGAGGGTGAGGGGAGAACAGGAGGCCATAAAAATGGACGCTCATTATGGTCCCCATTTTGTTATTCTAAAAATTATATGAATGAAAAAAAGGATTAGGACAAAATACTCTGAGTGGTAGGACTTACAGTTTACTTACATGCTCTGCTTTTTATCCTTCAAATTTTAAAAATGGTCTAAAATGATTATGCACTATATTTATGATGAAAAAACTAAACCTTAACAAGATATTTCTTATATTAAAATATCTTGAATTGGTACTCCAAACTGTTTCCTCATAGTAACAGCCTGTATGTAATTCACTTCAACAAATCTTAAGGTATTGTAATTCTAGATAAGCAAATATAGACTTCTATAAAAAGAAGCGAGACAACTATTGAGAAAATACTTATTACAATTTTAAAGCGTTTCTATAGATTTAAAATTGAAAAGAAATGAGTATTTTATTTCATCAGACCTCTCAGCAAAGCATTATATTCTGACTCTTTGCAAAATAGGTATTTCCTTACCTCATATGATTCTGATATTGTTCTAGGAAATGACTCATATATTACACACTATCGTCATTCTCTATGATTTTTGGCAAATAAGTTATGCCTGACATTTCTTTTAAAACATTAAGAATGAGGCCACTTGAAAAGAATTAACAAGATTAAATAAAGAAAAAGTTTCTACATTATCGAAGATTGCACCCAGTTTGAGCATCTGAGGGAGAGTCAGGTGACACACTACCAACCCCAAAGCCACAATTCAGTAAAGCAGTCTAGTAATGCTCACTAGAGAAAAACATTTTAATGAAGAGTCTATAAAAACAACAAGCACTCCAGAATTCTGAGCTACAAAATTAATTTACAACAAGAGGACTTTTACCATCTCACAAACTGAAATTTCGTTTACCATGTAAACATATTTTGATGAACCACTCAAATAGAGCAGATGACATTCTAGGCATAATATAAATGAGACTAAATTTCATTGTAACTCCTTTATTCCTATAAAATAGAAACGATTAAATAATAGTAATTATTAGAGACATTTATTGGGAACTCACTGTATATTAGACACTATGCTAGGGGGCTTCCCTGGTGGTACAGTGGATAAGAATCCACCTGCCAATGCAGGGGACACAGGTTCGAGCCCCGGTCCGGGAAGATCCCACATGCCACGGAGCAACTAAGCCCGTGTGCCACAACTACTGAGCCTGCACTCTAGAGCCCGCGAGCCACAACTACTGAAGCCCACGCGCCTAGAGCCCGTGCTCCGTAACAAGAGAAGCCACCGCAATGAGAAACCCGTGCACCGCAACAAAGAGTAGCCCCCGCTCACCGCAACTAGAGAAAGTCGGGCACGCAGCAACAAAGACCCAATGCAGCCAAAAATAAATAAGTAAATAATAAAAATTTTTTAAAAATTAAAAAAAAAGACTATGCTAAGAACTTTGTTTTATTTCATTTTATTTCCTCAACAACCCTAACAGATAAGGATGTTTATTTTACTTTCATCCCAATTTACAGATGACAAAACCATAACAGTGGTAAGGTAACTGGCTGGGATTCTTAACCTCAGAGCTGTCTGCGCCCAAATTCCCTGGTCTTAGCCAGGATACATCTGAAGACTTTACATCAGCTAATAAGGCATACCTTAACAAATGGAATTAAAATGTATTTTAACAATTTCAGAAGTGGTAGTGTATTATCGTATACAAAGATTTTAACCTATGGCAAAAAAAAGGAAAAGCAAAAACAATTTAAGTGTCCAAGAGTGAGGATCTGGTTAACTGAACTACTATGTGATGCACTTACTTGAGTGGATATGAAATGACTAAACTGACGCTTATAAAACAAAATATTAAAAATTACCAAAAACAGTATGTGAAACTGAAAACGAACAAACCCGGGAAACAAATTTATATAAATGACATTTTAAAACCAAAATAGCCTACACAGTAAAGATTAAGGAGATACTAAAAAATTTAAGTGTTATCTGAGTAGTGGGAATATGTATTAACTTTTTTGTTTCTCCACTTCTTTCTCACAAATTTACCGTAAGTATATACCACTGCCATTTTGAGAAAAAATAATCAAACTATTTTCAGAAGAGCTAAGTAACTCAGCAGCGCACATGCACGTGTGCGCGCGCACACACGCGCGCGCGCACGCGCACACACACACACACACGCGGGCAAACCAAAGAAAATGCAAAACCAAGAATGAGAAGTGCAAACAATGACTGACAATGAAAACACTTAAAAACTGATATCAGCTTTTTAGTTATGTATGATCACAATGGTTTCTTTTCCAGTATTATGTTTGTTGTGGTTTAAATTTTCCCCCTATATACTATTTTTGGAAACATGAATTTTTTTTTTAACCTTAGAGAACACTACTTACATGCTAACCTAAGAAGAGTTAGGAAGTTTCAAAGAGAAGGGTAAGAACTTCTAACAAGGAAAAGATAAACAGGAAAGAAAACAGGAAATAGCAGGGCAAAGCATTGTCAAGGAGAATCATTTTCTTGGTCACAGTGTTAGATACTATTTATACACAGAATACAAATATAACTAAAAAATTTAAGAGAAAAATGAGAAGTGGGATACTAGATGTATTATGAACATTTTATATATACGTATACGTAAATTTATTTAATAAGGAAAGACAAGAAACCTTGGGAAATACCATGACAAAGTACATCTCTACTGTTTTTATTAAAGTACATACAATTGTCAAATGAACCAAGAAAACAAAGAATGGGAAACCAGAATATTCTAGAAATAATCATAAAATAACAGGGCAAATTCTTGAACATGGAGAGCTGTAAAGCACTAAATTGTGTATAATTAAATACATACAGCTCAGAGTGATATTAATGTTCCCAGCAATCAACAATTCTTTTCAAAATGAGGCTCATTACCACTTCAGAACACTCATAATACCATATAACTTCATGAGCATCACACAACCTGAATATATTCTAGGGCCCAAGCAGGGACTTTTCATTTCCAGAGTGTGGTGCTAGTTCTGTGAGCCAGACGGGGAAAAAAAGCAGATTTCCTAAAGCATGTGCTAGCTCACTGACAGGAATTTTCAGTCACAAATGGCAATATATATACTTAAGCAATGAAACAAACAGTATACTGTTCAGCAATAACACAGAAGCTCTCTTTTTAACAGATAAGGAATATTTTCAAAAATATATGACGAAAATTAAACCAACTTTCTTGGGTTTCTTTGTATCTGGTTGATCTGTTTCCATAGCAAACAAACCCCAATAACACTTACCAACGGCTGTGGAATGAACTAAACTGTTGGACTGTGTCTTGAGAGGAGAGACTGTAGTTTTCCCCCTTTGCAGCCCTGGCATTTAGTACGAAGTCCAACACTTAATAAATATCTGCTATGTCAATAAACGATAATCATAAAACCAGTTAGGTCAAAATGCATCCACTGACAGCTATCTAGTATTGTTTTTTTTAAAATATCCATTATCTATACACACTTAAGTGACCATAACATACAGGCACCAATAAACTCACTCTTTTTAGAGGTTTCTAGCAGTTTCGGCAAAATAAATCCTAATCTGAACTGATGCAGAATGAAATGTCTTTCAAAGGGGTTTTCAACTTATGCTTCACAGAAGCGTAAATTAATATGTAACTTCCCACCTCAATAAGAATTAGTTAAGGGTTATTAGAAGTCTACAAAATCATCAGCAAAGCAAAACAGAAAGCAGTGTTTAGGTCATAAAGTCAGAGTATCTAAAATGAAATTTGAGAAATCATTTCACTGGCAACATTGTTAAAAATAAATTTATGGATAAGACCTCTACACTAAAAACTAGAAAACTTTGCTGAGAGAAAGGAAGGAAGGCCTATATAAATGGAGAGCTATCATATTGATGGACTGGAATTAACCTCAAATTAATCTGTAGGCTCAACACAATCTCAATCATATTCCTGCTAGGTATTTTTTTCTTTTAAAACAAGCTGATTCTAAAATAGAAATGGAAATGCAAAGGAACTAGAATATCCAGAGCAATACTGTAGAAGAAGAACAAAGCTGGAAGACTTACCCTACATGATTTCACGACTGGCTGTAAAGCTATAGTAATCAGGACAGTGTTTCTGGCATAAGGATTAAGAAACAGATCAATGGCACAGAATGGAGAGCCCACAAACAGATCTACCCTTAAATGATCACTGGATTTTAAACAAAGGTGCCAAAGCATCCCAATGGGAAAAGGGAGACTTCTTAACAAATGTTGTTTAAACAATCAGAAATCCATTGAAAACAGATGAGCCTTGACCCCTACTTCACACCAGACACAAAAGTCAATTTGAAGTGCATCACGGACATAAATGTAAAATCAAAAATGATAAAGCCTTTAAAAGAGCATAAAGGAGAATACTTCCATGGCCTGGGGGTAGGCAAAGGTTTCTCAGGATGCAGAAAGCAATCATCATAAAAAATGGATAAATTAGACTTCTTCAAAAATTAAAACTTTTGCTCATCAAAACACACTTTAAGAAAATGAAAGAGTAAGCCACGGACTGGGAGAACATATGTGCAAAACACATTATTTGACAAGTATAAAGCATATATGAAGAACTCCAACAACCTCATAATAAAAAGACAACCCAGTTTAAAAATGAACAGACGTGCTTCAGGCACTACTACTGTGTTTTAAGTAACATTCAGAATCGGGCCTGAGGTGGACTGATTATCATCCCATAGCACATCTGGGCAGGCAGGGTAGGCAACAGATTGAGGTGAAGGAAAATGGGATGGAGAAATATGGATAATTTGTTCTCAAAATAAGGGCATTTTAAATAAATACTGAGCTCTACACTAATGATATATATGCTGATGTCTTTAGGGAGACAGGTACAGATGCCTGCAATTTATTTTGAAACATGTGAAAAAAAAAGGTAAGACTGACTGATGGCTGGAGGGAGACACGAGTACACACGAGATAAAACAAGCATGGTGAACTATTAATGGTAGAACCCGAGTGGTGTATACTTGAGTGCTCACTGTACAATTCTTGGAAAAAGGCACAAGAGCTTTGGAAAAAATCTTTCACACATACAGCCAATAAGCACATTAAAAAGTGCTCAGTATCATTAGATATTATAAAAATGCAAATTAAAACGACGACAAGACAGCACTGCATACCCACCAGAATGGTTAAAATAAAAAAGACTAACTTTGCCAAACGTTGGTGAGGACGTGGCCCAGCCAGAGCTCTCATACATTTTGGGGGTGCAAAATGTACAGCCACTTTTGGAAAAGGTCTGCAGCTTTTTAGAAGATGAAACAAACATCCAGCAATTTTCTTCCCACATATAGAGCTACAGAAATAAATATCTGTACAAGAATATTCACAGCAGCTTTATTCATAATAGCCCCAAACTGGAAAACAGCTCAGGTGTCCTTTAAAAGGAAAATGGATAAACAAATTTTGTGGCACACAATGGAATACCACTAAGCAATAAAAAAGAATGAAGTATTGATACATACTATGAACCCCAAGTGCAAGAAACCTTACCCAAAAGAGTATATATTGTATGATTCCATTTATATACAACTCTCCAAAAGACAAACCTCACCTGTGGTGAACAAAACCAGAACAGTGGTTGTCTCCAAGGGGCTGGGGTGAAGACTGATTGGGAAGGGGCATGAAGAAACTTTTTGGAGTGATGGCAATGTTCTGTACCCTGACTGACATGGGTTTGGGGTACATATGCATATGCAAAAACTCATCGAATGGTGTACTTTAGATTTGTGCATTTCATTACACCTACATGATATGTATTTTGCCTTAGAAAATGTAAATCACTTTTGAACTTTTGATGCTCATTCTGAAGTGTTTAAAGTGTACTAATAACGACCACAACTTTTTTTGAAGTACACAAAAAATTTGATGGATTGGTAAATGAATAGAGGTCGTACAGAAAAAATGTTAATTACAGAATCTAGGTATTTATTAGATTGGGTATTTTGTGTATAATTCTTTCAACTTTTCAGTATGGTTGAATTTTTTCAAAATAAAATGTTGGCCGAAAAATAAATTAAAAACCTAGGATTTTAAAAAAATTTCTGTAATCAGAGAATAATATGTCATCCTATTCTTGTTAATTTTTAGATGATAAGATTGACATGCACACTTGGAAAGAGCCACTCTGTTTTGCACAGAAAGCAAATATTACAATTTCTTCCTTCAAAGTTATTAGGCTCTACTTCTTACTTTCAAGGAAGGGGGAAGGAGAAATAGAAACAAAGTTGCAGAAAAACTGTGCCTCCTGTCTTTTAAAGTAAAACACTCAGAGAAGGTTAAACTACAAAATAGTACCTAAAAAACAGGGAACACTAAATATTTATATAGCAAAGTATACCAGAACTGAGAAGATGCCCAAATTCAGGTTTAACACTCAAGGCAAAGATTGTTGACCGTTTCACTGCACAGAATGACTAACAGCAGTTGACTCTGAATCATCTAGTTGGATGAAAGCCATTCTATGGTGCAGGGCAAGAAGTAGGAGTGTTGGAAGATGGTGCAACACGAATAAGGTGCGGGTGAGAGGGGCAGAACATGTATAAGAGGCAGACAGAACAACCTGTACAAAAATATAGAGTCCCAAGAGTGAATAATGCACGGGAAAGAGCTAGAGGTTCAGCAGGGCTGGAATGCAGCGTGCAGAACAGCACAAGAAAAGATCGGATAGCTAGGCAGGGTTTGGGCCATAAAAGGACTTAAAAGTCCATAAGGTGTCTGGACTGTATCCTAAAGGCAATGTGGAATCACTCCACAGTGGGCAAGGGTGTCACACCTAAATATATGAAGCATAAAGTGTGGTTGGGAGGAGGAACAGAGCAGCTTATTGCAATTTTCCAAGGCAGCAAAGATGGAGGAGGAGGAACAGAAGTCACTTTCCTACGGTTTCTCAGATAATCCTTCTATTAACCATGGGATCTATCCTCAGCTGGTAGTGCTGACTAGATTTCAGAGCAATATATCAAGCAATTAAATTATCTAAACTTTCAACCTACTAATACTATATACATCCTTATCTTAACGGAAACTCAGTATTAGGACAGAAAGATCAGTAATTATCAAGAAAACTATATTTCAAGTCAAGAGAGCAAGCAACAGTTTGATCTTTTTTAGCTTGGAAAGAAGTGCTAAAATCTCAATCCTGAAATTTGAAAAGAAAGGAAGACACAATTCGAAATATTGTTTTTCTTTGTCTTCAGTTTTTTTCTTTTTCATACAGAGCCAATCCTAAATCTCAATTTAAAAATGATTTGACTCTAAGAACACGAAAGATGCTCATAACTGAGCATCTGCATTGGAGTCATAAAGATCTGGATTCAGGGGCTTCCCTGGTGGTGCAGTGGTTGGGAGTCCGGCTGCCGATGCAGGGGACGTGGGTTCATGCCCGGGTCCAGGAAGATCCCACATGCCGCGGAGCGGCTGGGCCCGTGAGCCATGGCCGCTGAGCCTGCACGTCCGGAGCCTGTGCTCTGCAAGGGGAGAGGCCACAACAGTGAGAGGCCCGCATACCGCAAAAAAAAAAAAAAGATCTGGATTCAGACAAATCCCAACCTGCCATTTCCAGCCATGTAACTTTGGGTACGTTTCCAAATAATAAGGTAATGGTAAGGTAAGTTCCCTATTTGTAAAACAGGAAAGATAACTCTTACCTATCTTGCACAATTGCAGGGAGGATTAAATGAGGTAATGCAAGTAAAAGCACCAGAGCAGTGTCTACACTATAAGAAGCCGTCAACAAACATGGGTGCCCGTTCCATTCTTCTTCATACCTAGAGTTTCCAGTGAAAATAACTAAGAGAAAGAGAATAAAGGTTTGCTTTTTCAAGTACAACATAAATATGTGTGAACTATTTGGAAAATGGTTTTCACATGGGCTTTCTCTCTCAATACCCTCATTAAATTAAAATGTACCTTGGGCTTAGATCTCAAATAAATTGATAGATAATGCTTAAATATTGGGAAATGTATAAACAGAAGTCAAGGCTGTAATGACTACTGATTTCCCTGCAAATTAAAATATTTCTCTTCCTTGGGAAGTTGAACCCCCTCTTTAAAAAGTCTCTTCAAAATGGTCATGCCTGACTTGTTCCCAACTGAGTCCCAAGAAAATCTACCCAAATGATATAAAAATATAAAAAATGGTACACTATGAAATCTATTACCTATTTCAATAACAATAAATAATGTGCAAGGAATAATAATGAAAAAAAAAGCAAAAGGATAAGTGTGAGTGGGGGAGAAGAACAGAAGAGAACGAGTCTGTTCTGAGTATCCTTTTTACTTAACTCTTTGGATCATGGTAATTTTTTACATATTTTTAAAAATGAAATTAAATCAATAAAGATTGGGAACAAATTAAAAATGAATACAAGCAGAAACAAATGAACCTAATTATATATCAAACTGATAATATCACAAGAGAAAGAAAAGAATCCAAGAAACTTTTAAACACAGTCATGATTGTCCACCCTCCATGGGATACAGTCTAAGGACAAAAATAAACTACAAAGAAATTTTGAATTTCATGGGTTTATTGCCAGTAGTAGTATTGGAGTGTAATCCTGAAATCAGTTTGTATATTGTAGGACTGAGCTAATGAGTAAATAGATTGTTTTGGGAATCAAGGTTTTCATTTTGGAGAAAAGATATACAAATAAGAAATGGAGGAAAGAGAGGAAAAAGCCAACGGTGTTAGACTGAAATTAGATTTAGGATTTTTATTTTTATTTTTTTAATTTTTTTTTTTTTTTTTTTTTTTACAGTATGCGGGCCTCTCACTGTTGTGGCCTCTCCCGTTGCGGAGCACAGGCTCCGGACGCGCAGGCTCAGCGGCCATGGCTCACGGGCCCAGCCGCTCCGCGGCATGTGGGATCTTCCCGGACCAGGGCACGAACCTGTGTCCCCTGCATCGGCAGGCAGACGCTCAACCACTGCGCCACCAGGGAAGCCCTAGGATTTTTGGTTTTTAACTTTTAATTTTACTGTAATATCCATACAAAAAAGTGCACATTTCGTAAGTGTACAATTTGCTGAGTGTTTACAAATTGAACACACCCATGCAACCAGCATTAGGAAACCAAACATTTCTCGTACCCTAAGAGCTCCTGATTTCTGCTTCCCTTCTATTTTCTTCTCCTGCGATAAGGATAACTACTACTCTGATTTCTAACATCACAGACTACTTTTGCCTGTTTTCGTACTTTATATAATGGAATCATATAGCATGTCCTCTTTTGTGACTAGCTGCCTTTGCTCAATGTTATTTCTGTGAGATCCATGCATGTTCTTACATGTAACTGTAGTCTGCTCATTCTCGTGGCTATGTTCCACTGTGTGACATATCACTATTATAACATTCTACTGTACATGGGTATTTGGGGAGTTTCCAGTCTTTCCCTATAACAAGTAGTGCTGCTATGAGTATTCCAGTAGATTCAACCATGTGAAATTATAGATAGCACCTACAAAAAATGGCATTTCATATAATTCAAATTAATACATCATCTTCTGATGAACATATGTATATATTTCTGTTCAGTAAAACCTAGAAGTGAAATTGCTGATATTTAGAATTACGCAAAACCGTTTTCTAAAATGGTTTTATACCAGTTTACATATCCACCAATTGCTCTAAATCCTTGATGAACTGGTGTTTTCTTTCTTGTTGCAGCCATTCTAGTTGCTATGCATAATCCGTCACTGTGGTTTTCATTTGCACGGCTCTGATGACTAATGAATATATATCCATATCCATGCACATCATCTGGATTTCTCTTTGGTGAAGTTTGTGTCAAGGCTTTTGTCCATGTATTTATACTGGTTTGTAGGAGACCTTTATATACTCTGGACAAGAATCTTTTGTTAAACGTATGTATTACGAATTATCTCTTCCCACTTTGTGGGTTGCCTTTTCTCTCTCAGTGATGTCTTTAGGTGCCCAAGAGTAATTCATTTAAATATAGCACAATCAGGACTTCCCTGGTGGCGCAGTGGTTAAGGATCCGCCTGCCAATGCTGGGGACATGGGTCTGATCTGTGGTCCAGGAAGATCCCACATGCTGCAGAGTAACTAAGCCTGTGCGCCACAACTACTGAGCCCACGCACCGTAACTACTGAAACCTGGGCGCTCTAGGGCCTGCTTGCCGCAACTACTGAGCCCATGTGCCTAGAGCCCATGCTCTGCAATAGGAGAAGCCACTGAAATGAGAAGCCGGCACACCGCAACGAAGAATAGCCCCTGCTCACCACAACTAGAGAGAAAGCCCATGCACAGTAATGAAGACCTAACGCAGCCAACAAATAAATTTAAAAAGTTTAAAATAAAGAAATGTAGCACAATCTATCACGCTTTTCTTTTATGAACAGTGCTATTTGTGTTCTATTTAAGAATTTTTTGCTCACCCCAAGGTTATGGAGATGTTTTCCCCCAAAAGCTTTCTTTACCTTTCAGAGTTGGAACTTTTTCTGTTTATGGTATAAATTGCAGGTAAATTTCTTTCCACTGGATATTTAACTAACCCAGAACCATTTATTTTAAAAGACCATCTTTTCCTCACTGCCTGCACAGGTCACCTTTGTAATGAATCAGGTGACAGAATATTGTCTGATTTCTCTATTCTGTTCTATTGGTCAGGCTGTTTATCTGTCTAAACTGTTATACTATAGTGCTATAGTAGGTCTTGATATTTGGTGATATAAATCCTCTGGTTTTTTATTAATTTATTCATTTATTTAATTTTTGGCTGCATTGGGTCTTTCTCTAGTTGCAGTGAGCAGGGGCTACTCTTTGTTGCGGGGCGCAGGCTTCTCATTGTGGTGGCTTCTCTTGTTGCAGGGCACAGGCTCTAGGCACGCGGGCTTCAGTAGTTGTGGCACACAGGCTTCGGTAGTTGTGGCTCGCGGGCTCTAGAGAGCAGGCTCAGTAGTTGTGGCGCACGGGCTTAGTTGCTCCGCGGCATGTGGGATCTTCCCAGACCAGGGCTCGAACCCGTGGCCCCTGCATTGGCAGGCGGATTCTTAACAACTGCGCCACCAGGGAAGCCCATTCCTCTGGTTTTATTCATCTTTTTCAAGACTATATGGCTATTCCTGGCTGTATTCATAATTTTAAAAAAATTTCCTAGCTCTGTCTATTGAAAGGGGCTAGAAGCAATGACAGCCAAGTTAACAAGAAGTATGCCTAGCTCTCAGATCTTGATTTCCTCACTAAAAGGAACCAGGGATCTTAGAAAAAGGGCTCATTTCAGGCAATGAAAAGTATAAAGAGATCCTGAAATATCCTGTGCCAGAAGGTAGGTAAGTGCTCAAAAATTAAGGGGGATAAGTCAAAGTGATACAAAAGCCACCTTTAACAGACTCTTTTTTAGCCAAATTTGGGCAACTTGTGTATCAAAAATCATGATAGTAGTGGATAGTACCTCTCCAATTTTAAAAAATAAACAATCTATAAGTCCATAGAGATATTTCCCTTAAAAAAGGTTCTTATTTCCAGAAAAATGCCAGCTAATAGAAAGAAGGAATGTTAGAGAAACATCCATTTCAAGTATCTTTATAATAACTTAGGCAAGAATGATCATCAAAACCATGGATGAAAGATGGCTGGGAAAGAGAATAGTCATATAGTCTCAAAACACTATCTCACGCATTACTTTATAATTAATTATTAATTACAAAGAGGACAGGGTATATTTACATAGGAGAAATAGGAGTTGAGGGGGAACACTACCTTAACCAAGTGGTCAAACTGAGTATCACCAATAATGGAACAAACTGTCATATACGTCCTGATGGGATCCACCAAGTACACAATTCCCACCAAAATGTCTAACCTGGACTGAGCACAAGGACCCAAACAGACAAATTTCCAAATTGAGGGTCCCTTTGCCAAATAACTGATCTGGACTCCCCAAAAATGTCAAACGAAATATTTGAAGAAAAAAAAAAAAAAGAAAGTGGTTGTGAATACAAAATGGTGCAGTCACTTTGGAAGACAGTTTCTTACAAAACTAAACATACTCTTACCATACAATCCAGTGATCACGCTCCTTGGTATTTACCCAGAGGAGCTGAAAACTTATGTCTACACAAAAACCTACACACAAATGTTTATAGCAGCTTTCTCCATAACTGCCAAAACTTGGAAGCAACCGAGATGTCCTTCACTAGGTGATTGGATAAAGAAACTGTGGTACATTCAGACAATGGAATATTATTATTCAGTGCTAAAATGAATAATGCATAAATGTCCATTTATATTTTCATGGCTATCAAGCCACGAAAAGACATGGAGAAAACTTAAATGCATATTACCAAGTGAGAGAAGCCAGACTGAAATATTTTATGATTCCAATCACATGGCATTCTGGAAAAGACAAAACTATGGAGACTATGTTCGGGGAGGGGGGACAGAGAAAGAAGAGATGAACAGGCAGAGTACAGAGGATTTTTAGGGCAGTGAAACTATATGATTTTATAATGACGGATACATGTCATCATATATTTGTCTAAACATACAGAATATACAACACCAACAGTGAACCCCAAGGTTAACTATGGACTTCGGGTGACTTTGATGTCAGCATACGTTAAACCTTGGTAAAAATGTACCACTCTGGGTACACTCAGGGGAGGCTATGCATGTGGGGGGTTATGGGTACATGGGAAATCTCTGCACCTTCCTCTCAATTCTGTTACAAATGTGAAACTGCTTTGAAAAAAATAAAGTCGTTTTTAAAAAAAAGTAGGGGAACTATTTTAGATTAGAGATTAAAGGGAGATGACAACTAAATGCAATAAATGATACTTGATTAGATCCTGTTTTTTTTTAAAAAAAGTGAAGAACATTATTGGGGAAAGTGGGGAAGTATGAACATGGGCTATATAGTAAATATACTTTTGTACCAATGTTAATTTTTGTGAGGGTGATAAATGCATTTTGGCAAAGTGAGAATGTATTTATTCTTAGAAGATGCATGCTGCCATATTTAGATACGCCTACAACTTACTAGTAAATGGTTCTTAAATAAAAGGTTAATAAACTGCTCTAAGTTCAGGAGTTAAAAAGAACACATAAAAAGATTGCTACCCTATTTAGGAAACTAGAAGAGAAAAAATGTCCATTTATATTTTTCCATAGAAAAGATACAAATGATTTATAGCAAGTAGATCTTTCTTTTAGTCTTTTAATGTCAAATACTTTAATATGAAATAAATTGCCATTAACAGGATGATCTATTATTAGGTTCTCAATTTTACTAGCAAATCCGAAAATATATTTAAAAGATAAAAAGGACAAAATGACTATGTGGATATCTTCCACTAGAGGAATTTTTAAATTTTCCTTATTCATTTAGCTGAGTACCTTCAAAGGTACTAGGCTAGAATGTAGAGAGACACAAAACTGACTAGAGTTCTCTGTTCTAAACTATCAAGGTGCGTGTTGCTAAAGTAATTCTTCCTCACGTGGCAATGTCTGAGACAAGTATAAAGTGAAATATGAAGTGAGAGGGAAATACTGAACATGCCTGAGTTTTTCTTTATTTGTATGAACGTCCACGTGAAGAAACTTTCTACAGCACCCATTATACATGCTGGTTGAGTTGAAACGGGAGGTGATCCTGACAGATTCAATGAGGTTGATGGTGACTGCAGAATGTCTTAATCTTCAACAAGTTTTTTAGGTAAAACTATTCTGTTCAAGTAAAATCTTAAACATTTAAAATTTTAGCTTTATAAGTGGTTACATGCATACCTTTTGTTAACTATTTTCTTTATATAAAAGTTAAAAGCAATAGTTTACCTTAAAAATACTTTTAACTGTCTTTCTTCCAAATAAAACTTATCTTTCCTATTGTAATAGTGGTCTTTATAACCCTAGGCCTTACAGCCAACTCCATCTTTACAATTTTACTCCTTTTCAGCTGCTTATCTTTGCATTATTTAATCCCTCTGACCCTCAGTTTACAGGTTCTATAAGATGGGAACAATTAAAACCTACTTCATAAAGTAAAATGTCTTTACCTGTTCAGGGAAGAAAACCTCTCTTCACTGGCAGAATTTAGTACTTTAACTTGGCTATTTACCAATTTGGGTTCCAGGCCCACTGTGTGAGCAAGGGGGAAGAATGAAGAGATGTGCAGAAACACATGGAAGAACACACACAGTGCCCTTGGTGTAGGTGGATTAAAAAACTATGCACTGATTGGTTATATCATAAAAGGGAGTGAGAAAAAAGTGTTTTGTTTTCCTGAGAAGACACAGGGTACTAAAAAGGTCAGATTATAAGTGTTAGGTATTTAATTTACATAATTATATTTCTTAAAAAAGCAAAGGTAGGGAACAGCACTTTATATAAAGTGTACAGCTTAAAAATAAAAATTCTATTGGAAAAAGTTCTATGTTAGTATATTTAAACCACTTAACACATTAATTCAAATAATTATGTTTTCAAACATTTGGGACAAGAAAATGGAGTTGCATATATGAAACATTTGATAAAAAACCAAATATAGTATATTCTAAAGTATACCATATGAGTATATATTGATGATTCTAATTTTCAAAAAATAATGTCTTTTTTTTTTTCAGTTATTCAGTAGTATCTTATTTATTTGGTTTCTATCTGTTATAATCAACAGGTCACCTGGACCAAATAAGAGTGAGAACCAACCCTGACAGCTCTTTAATGGGGCTGCACACCTGCTCCAGGCCTTGTCCTTCTGGGTCTCTGGGGCCAGCTTTGACACGTCAGCCTCATTCACTCCACCCACTACCAGCGACTTCCATCTGTTCTCTGTCTCCTAACCCACTCAGGCTTCCCAGTGACTGAGACAGCCACACAAGGGCACAGACAGGCAGCGAGGGTGGCCCTGTGAACCGAAGTGGGAGCCTTCAGCCACTGAGCCCAAGGGTAAAGTAGGAAGTATGGACTCCGGGAAGCGGGACTACAGAGATTTTCATCAAATTGTGTTTCTATGATTCCCAGATGACCTCAGTGATAGTCTACTTTATTTCTATTACACCATTTACCACCATGATAAAACTCTTTATCAACATAAAGTCTCATTTGAAGCTCTGTTCCTCAACAAAGGATGAGGATCTGTGACGTGTTGTGAAGATTCAACTTGACATTTGCTTGGCTCTAAGTAGAACCCCTCCAATATCTATATAATTGTGAGCCATCAAATCACTATGATATTCCCCATTATATAGCATTTTGCCAAGTTGGATAAAATTCAAATACCGAGGAAAAGAGAATTTTTCTTAATTTCAATATTATAAAGAGAAAATAATGTGAAGAATGAATTCTGCCAACCAATGAAAACTTCTCTCCTTGAGGCTCCAAAAGTTTTTTTAATAACTTTTTAAAAATTGAGGTATAATTGATTTACAACATTATATTAGTTTTCAGGTGTATAACACAGTGATTCAAAATGTTTATAGATTATACTCCATTTATAGTTTTCATAAAATATTGGCTATATTCCCTGTACTGTCCAGTACATCCTTGCAGCATATCTATTTTACATGTAGTAGTCTGTACCTTACTCTCCTACCCCTATCTTGCCTCTCCCCACTTCCTTCTGCCTACTGGTAACCACTGGTTTGTTCTCTCCATCTGTGAGTCTGTTTCTTTTTGTTATATTCACTAGTTTATCTTTTAGATTCCACATATAAGCGATAACATACAGTCTTTGTCTTTCTCTGTCTGACTTACCTCACTCAGCATAATACCCTCCAGGTCCATCCATGTTTGTACAAATGGCAAAATTTCATTCTTTTTTGTGGCTGAGTAGTATTTCATTGTGTGTGTGTGTGTGTGTGTGTGTGTGTGTGTGTGTGTGTGTGTATACATCTTCTTTACCCATTCATCTATTGATGGACACTCAGGTTGCTTCCATATCTTTGCTATTGTAAATAATGCTGCTATGAACCCTGGGGTGCATGTAAAAAGATGAGTTCTTGAACGAAATGAATAACTATGTCATTGGCTCCAAGTGATCTAAGGTCTAACATGTTATCTTTTATGACAATCTTGCTGACCATTCTGTGCCAAGAGCAGAAGCTGGAAAGCTACTTGCCACGAGAACTAACCATAACTATCAGCCTTAGTCTTTAACCGAAAATTTGGTGTCATTCATTCACTGATCAAATAGCCAGGAGCACCTTGGGTGCCCAACAAGGTCTGAATATTCAGGTGGATCCCAAAGTTAAAATGACACTGCTGCTGTAGTCTAGTCAGAAAGCTAAGTTATCTGTATACAGAGAGGAAACATGCTTCAGGGGGAAGGCACAGGCCTTGTTAAAATCCCAACTCCGACTCCCATTTTCGGCTGTTATGGCATAACAGGACTGCTCTTAACCTGTCACTATAAGAAACTGGAAAAATGGACAAAATACACGAAACAACTGCTTTCCTACATTGGGAAGCAGGTAACACAGGACTGTGACCCTTAAGAGTAGGGAAACAGGGAAGGGGAAGAGTAAGCTGGGACGAAGTCAGAGAGTGGCAGGGACATATATACACTACCAAATGTAAAACAGCTAGTGGGAAGCAGCCGCATAGCACAGGGAGATCAGCTCGCATAGCACAGGGAGATCAGCTCGTGCTTTGTGACCACCTAGAGGGGTGGGATAGGGAGGGTGGGAGGGAGACGCAAGAGGGAGGAGATATGGGGATATATGCGTATGTATAGCTGATTCACTTTGTTATAAAGCAGAAACTAACACACCATTGTAAAGCAATTATACTCTAATAAAGATGTTTTAAAAAAAAAAGAGTAGGGAAACAAATGAGATGAGCCTTACAACCGCCTTTCTGTCTGGAGGCAATTTCTAGACTGTAACTCAAACAGACTCGCTGAATGAAGACAGAGATGAGAGCTTAGGGGGGCTACGGCAGCTAGAAGTTCCAGTGTAGAAAAGGAGCTCCAGCAGTCTGCATAAGGGTGCCTCTGAGTCTTTGCTGAGTGCTAAGCTATAAGTCTACAAAGTGAAATTTCATAAGGCTGGGCAAGAAACGACCAGGAAACTGTACGGAACAATTCCCAAAGTGCACACACGGTTTGGGAATGTTTGAGCTCCAATCAGCCATAGTGAAAAGTCCTCCCTGAGCAGCTAGTGGGGCATTCAGTAAGATTCCAAAGGGGTTCAAGCCCTAGTAGTTAAGGTACCATCTGTGCAATGAATGCTACCCTAGATTTTTCCTAACAAAGCTTTAAAAAGGCCTTGTGGGTGATCCAAAAGTCTAGCCCTCTTACCAAACCAAAGCCTAACACTTAGGAAGACAACAAAGACAAAATCCAGCCACTCAGCAATGTAACATTCACAATGTTATCTCCAACCAAAAAAATAGGAGACTACTTGCCAGGAGGCAGGAAAATGTCTTTAATAGTAGAAACATTTTGTCAATAAAAGCAGACCCAGGAATGACAGAAAAAAAGGAACTATTAACACCTATTATAACTATGTGCAAGTATTTAAAGGAAAACATAAATATAATGAAAAGAGAAATGGACAATGCAAAAAGAGCTAAAAATAGCTAAGATAAACATTTTATTGGATAGCATTAGCAGCATATTATACTTGCATTAGAAAAGATCAGTAAACACCAGAAAAAAAAGAAGCATAGCTAATGAGATGTAAAAACAATAATGAAATACTAAAAAAAAGAAAAACAAAACAGGCAAGAAGAGAGAAATAAAGGAACAGAGGACAAAATGGACAAACATGACATACAACAAAATGACAGATTTAAACTCAATTGTGGTAGGTAGCCTCTAAGACATTCCCCAGTGATCCCAGCCTTCTGATGTTTATGGCCTTGAATAATCCTCTCCCCTTGAGTAATTTGCTTCTAATCAATAGGACAACGTTAAGGAAATGTTGCAAAAATTTTGTCTTGCTAGCATTCTTCTCTCTTACTGCCTTTGATAAAGTAAGCTGCCATGTTGGAGAGGCCCACGTGGCAAGGAACTGAGGGCAGCCTCCAGCCAACAGCCAGCAAATAACTGAGGCCCTCAGTTCAACAGCCCTCAAAGTACTGAATCTTGCCAAGAATGATTTAACTAAGGTTAGAAGTGGATCATTCCTCAGTTGAACCTTCAAGTGAAACCTGAGCCTTGCAGGCTTGTGAGGCAGAGGTACCAAGTTAAGTTGCTCCTGAATTCCTGACCCACAGAAACTGTCAGATGATAAATGCATCCTGTGTTAAGCTGCTAAGGTATGAAGTAGTTTGTTACACAGCAATAGGTAACTAATATACCAGACATATCAATAATTACCTTAAATATAAATGATCTAAACATCGCAACTGGAAGACAGAGATTGTCAAACTAGAGTAAAACAAGAAAAATCCAGCTCTATGCTGTCCATGAGAAATGTACTTTTAATATAAAGGTACAGATGGGTTAAAGGTAAAAGCTGGGGAAGGCTATATCATGCAATGCTAAACATAAGAAACTTAGAGGGGCTATATTAATATCAACAAAGTAGACTTTAGGAGTGGGTCATTACCAAGAATGGAAGGACATTTCATAATGTAAAGGGATCAATTCATCAAGAACACATAAGAGAGGCTCAAAATACATGAAGCAAAAACAATACTGAAAGGAGAAACAAACAAATCCACAACAGGAGATATCTCTCTGAGTAGTTCATAAAACAAGTAAAAAAAAAAAAAAAACCAGTAAGGGTTATACAAGA
The DNA here is from genome assembly GCF_949987515.2 of Delphinus delphis. Taxonomy (NCBI): domain Eukaryota; kingdom Metazoa; phylum Chordata; class Mammalia; order Artiodactyla; family Delphinidae; genus Delphinus; species Delphinus delphis. The sequence continues at coordinate 60,739,595 of NC_082697.1, read as the reverse complement.
CTTGAACAACCTTATAAACCAACTGGACCTAACTGAATTTACATAACATTCCACTATCAATGGTATATAAAATTTCATGGTCATTTAAGAAATGTACTACATTTGTATGAGAGAGTATACTTTAAATAGTTTCAGTGTAACAGGTGATAAAAACAAAAACCAAAGTATTGTCTAAACTGTACTCTGGACTCTGAAATTCAGAGTTTAGGACTAAGTTCTTGGATTTCTTTAAATTTCAATTTTTTCAATCCTAATTTGATCTGATGGGAGTAAATTTAAATTCCTTTATTTGGAAAATCCTCCAAATTAAAATACTTGGGTGTCCAAATAAAATCTTCAAATTTTTGAAGGTGTTTGCATTTGTTTCTGTTGAGGGTGGAGAAGGCAGTCAAGCAAGCAGCTTCTCCACTTCTATGCAGGAATAAACAAAACAAGCACACAATTACACAACTAGAGATTTCACTACTTTATTAGCAAGTTATTTAACCAAATTCCCTTTCTTTGAAAAAGAGACTATTTCGCAGAAATAGTGAGCGATCGAAAAATCTACGTTTGAAAAATGTATTAGAAAAGTACTACTTTCTCCTAAGAGCATATCTAGTTAAAATATCACTTTTTAATTCTTGGCTTGAGAAAAATGATAATATAACCATATATATCTTTTTCATCGTATATATTTTATACCTCAATCAAGAGCCACAAAATTCTTTAGTACATTCAATAACTATTCACGATCAATTACTAAGCAACTTTCTATTTCATTTTCATTTCCATTTTACTAAGAAGACCTCTCTTTTTTTTTTTTTTTTGGCCACACCATGTGGCTTGTGGGATCTTAGTTCCCCAACCAGGGATGGAACCTGGGCCCCCTGCAGTGGAAGCGCAGATTCCTAACCACTGGACCATCAGGGAATTCCCACTAAGGAGACCTCTTAAACATCCTGGGTTTGTGACAGGTTACTAAAATGTGATAAAATAAGTTTTCTTTTTACTAGTAATTTTAAGAGGCTTGGTTGAGATCATATATTAATTTACTTCCTGTGTTTCATTTTAAAATTTGTTCAAAACATATTACAATCCTATGACAGAATCAGATATCAAAATCATAAGAAATTTTTGACTGTGTACAATTCTTTTATTTGATAGTTAAAACTTTGTACATTCATACAAAGGATTAACTCACTGAAAAGAAACATGCACAGAAGGAAAATAACCATACAAAATCCCCCAATAAACCTGATCCTTCAAATGTGGAATGCTGCTCATCCCTGGAATTTCATACATGCCACTCAGGCTTCAGACTGGGATAACCATGAGGCTATACAGCATTTAAGGCGAACTATAAACCAAATAACCCTAATTACCCATTTCCTTAAGTTGTCCAGCCTTCAAATCTCTTGGGTTCTGCCCTTCTCATTTATTTTTAACATTATATTCTTTTTTTAAAGAAATGTATAATAATATACAAAATATTTTGAGAATTCAGATTAATTGAAAATCAATTTATAGATCTGCTCCCCCCACCCCATGACCTTAAAGCATCATATGAACAACTGTCATCACAGCAAGATATCACAGAATATTCTACAACACTAGATCCGTTTCTGTTTTCACACATTCCAAAGGTCACTGTGAAACAAGTCATCATATACATGTACATATTTTAATATGTATATTTGTTTTTTAAAAGGTCGTTTCTGATTTTAATGAATTTGTTAAATAATGGGGTTCATAAATGGAAGAATTTTAGTTTAGAGATGTGATTAGGGCATAGATTTCCTGGAATCAAAATGAAAAAGAAAAAAATTTAAAAGACGACTCAGAGCAAGAAGTCTCTTTAAACATAACAAATAACAGTTTTATTACTTCAAAATACCAAAAGTCTTCTGTATAGTACTTATCATATACATCAGATGCCTTAGAAGAGTCTCAGCAACCATATCTACTATCTTAATCTCTTCAGAACAAGTACATAAAGAGAAAAATCTATAAATCAGTCCTTGATGACAGAGGGTTTGTTTAGGGGTTTACCAAATGGAATGACCCTGCTGGAATTCCTTCAAGCGGCCTGTGAAAATGTCAGAACAGAGTCTGTTTTGGAGGTCATAGTCCCTAGAGAGCTCTGAGTTTTGGCCTGTTTGTCTTTTCACATGCTTTAATATTTGAAAATCATTCCTTGTAGACACTGACTGATGCCCAGGGAATGCTAGGATTGTGGGAACTGGCAGTACCAACAAGAGAGACAAACTTCATGGGAAATCCGTGCCTACTACATTTGCCCTCTCAGCTCCCATAGGGTAAGTGCTCTTCAAATGTTATGTAGGTCCATGGCGAGACATTAAAAAACTGCATGTCATTTTGACGTTTTTAAAAAGAAATACTTGTGGAAATGGGGGCAAAAATTACTGGGACTACTGAAAGAAACATTAAGGTATAAAACACCACGATGGAACCCTGAAAAACTATATTCGCTAAGTATTAATTTAAATATTGAATTCTCAAAATATATATAACAAATAATTATAAAGTGCTAATTATATGCCCACATTGTTCTAAATACTTATATGAACTCATTTAATCCTCACAACAATCCCCATGAAGCAGGTACTGTATGATCCGCATTTTGCAGAGGAGGAAACTGAGGCAAAGAGAGGACGACTAATTTGTCTAAGTTCACATAACTAGTAATAGTAGAGCCAGATGGGACGGCTCCAGAGTTGGTGCCCTTAACCACTGTGCATACTTAACCACTGCCTATTTCATGGTATTTTATATTTTACATCAAGCATGCAGTGCTGGGTGCCCATGGCACGTACTGAGTACTTTACGCTGTGTCGTGTACATGTAGTTACCATCAGTGCTTTATTTCACTTAAGCCTCCCAATAACCTAGGAGGTACATCCAGCATGACCCCTATTTACAGATGACAGACACAGGCTTGTGTGGCCTCACACCACACGTCTAGTGCCACGGAGCAGGTTCTAGGCTTGTCTCTGCACTCACTTTCTTTACAGTTAGGTTCTTCTTCCTCCCAGTTATCTGGGAGAACCATCTCTAAATTAATTTTCTTTACTTGAGAGAATTACTTTCAAAGATCTATGCATGCAACAATTTTATGAGAATATCTTACATTTTGAACTGCCAACACTGTACTAGAGGTATAAGATCTAAGAATTAGTTAGGGTAAGAGACACAATGATCATTCAATAAATGTTTTCTAATAATAAAAAGTAAACCCATTTCCACGCTTGATATACTGATTTCTTTTAAAACTTTGGGAAAGCTGAGTATTCTGATATGGTAAACTTTTCTTTTATATAGTACATGATGGCTGTCTGATCAAGAACTCTAATCGATACATTTCTTAACTTCTATGTCGGGAACAGCGATTGTCAAAGAGCATCTCCTATTTTGTAGCTATGAATCCAAAATCTGCAGAGAGTGCTGACAAATTCTAACATCTGTCAGTTTTAAAACTTAACCTACAAGAACCAAAGGCAAGTTGTGAATCAGACTTTTTGCTTTTCTTGTTCTATCTTTACTAAACATAGAGGTCACACATCAAAAATTTAAGTTGGTGAAACAGATACCCAACTATTAGCATTTTCTTAAACAACATAAACAACCAGAAAAGGACATGAATAATTTGGGATTAAAAAAAAAAGTTACAATAGTGTCTTTTAACTGAGTCTGATCCTGTTATAAAAATGGTAACACATACCTGCCAACCCTTGAAAACCAGGAACAGAAGATACTGCGTATTCTAAGTTAGACATATTTTTTTGAGGATAACACAAACTGAGTCAATTTCTTTTCACTTTTAAATATGGGGGGAAGTCTGACTAACTGAGAGAGCTGGCATGTATGTTTACTAATACATCTGTGAGGAACGTATTAAACAGCGACATTAATTCATATCTATGGAAAATTCCATCCGTTAACTGAGATGGAAGTTATCTTCCATTCTTTCTGTTTCTGCTGCCCAATGAACAGTACAAGGCAAAAGTGATAATGAGCTAGCTCTAAGAACACATGATGTAATGAGAAAGGGCAGCCAGAGAAAGACACATGGGCTGAAAGCTACCATACGGATATTACAATGGGCATAACCGTGACACAGAGAGCTCGAGACTTACCCATGCTCACAGACTGAGTCAGCAGAGGAGACTGGAGTCCTGACTCCCAAAAGACTATACTTCCTGTTAATAATAGTGAGGGCAGCAGGTGAGGGTAGCCAGCAGTATGGATTAATTTAAAGGGGTTAGAAAAACATTGGGTATGATATTTGCTAATTAGTTTGGGCGATGATTAACTATAAACCAAAGAGAAAATTCCAGTTCATTTGTAACTCCAACATATCTGTCCTTCTGCTTTCTGTCACAATAGTACTTTACCACTGATGTCTTAAAATAACAAAGAAAAAATCATGGGTCACTTTTTTTTTCAATACACTCTGTGTATTTATCAGGTTTTTTTAGAGTTATGGCAGAGAGCAGGTGTCCCTTATCAACCCTTTCTCTTCCTTTGTAGCTAGAAGAGGTCACTGTGGTTGGGTTAGAGGCAGACGTAAGAAGAGCCCTGACTTAATTTTACAAAGTCTCCCGAACCAGCACAAGGTCTGATTATAAACTAACTATTCAATTCCAAATAGCCTTGAAGGGCCTAAGTAGCTAAGGGGTTACAGTTGAGTAATATTTACTAACTAAGCATTTATACCACATATGCTATTTTAAAAAATTGCTGAGGAACAGGAAAGACTGTTTCTTAATAAATTAGTTTCAGTTTATTCACTGGTCCAGTGCCAAATATACATCACATGGTGGTCTCTAGTTTTATGAAAATCACATCAATCTATACCAAAAAAAAGTATTTCTATGACTCTAGTAACTCTCAGAAAGTCTTGTAAAAATTTTAGGTAAACATTTTTGTAAGTTTAAGATGATGAGGTCTCATGCTGGATTAAACTGCTAATTACTATTATGTTCTAAACCTTACTTTAAGTAAATGTTAATTGCTGACGCTCCACGGGCATTTTTGCAAGAGTACACAATTTAAAGACTGGATGAATAACTCAAAATGAGGCTTCAAGGGTGCTCTAACTGGGGCCTATGGTCTTGCTGATGCACTTCTGAAACTGTTATAAGCTTCACACACCCCCTCAGCAAAAGCTAAAGCACTCCTAAGTTAGTGTTCTGACACTGCCGGCTGCAAACGCGAGCGGCTGTGAGTTCATGTCCAGCCCCCGCCTTCCCTCTGTCCACATACACACTGCCTGGGTGTGTCCAGCAATGCACTGAGTAAATGAAATTCTCAGTAACAGCAAAACTATCGAAATAAGAAACCGATAGTAGAAAAAAGAAGGTGGACAGGGTTACAGGTGCTTATTTACACTGTGGAACAAAACATGCTATTTAATAGGAGACTTTATAGAGACCACTGTGAAAGAGAGTACCTCACCCTTAAGCTACTTACATGGCTTCCTTTTCATTTTGAAGGGTTCAAGAAGCTGTCACAACAAAAAGTATGAGAGTTGGCACAACTAATCAAGAAATCCATTTGCAGCTGCCAGGAAATTCATAGCTAACTTTGAACTTTTAATTGTGTTTAGTATAAGTCCTAAAGCCTAATTTAAAAAATGTATTAGAAACTAAGGAAAATTAGTCAAGGAGTATATATTTCTCTTCTCAGTCTAAGCACTCCTCAGTAACTCCTGAGAGCAGGAAAAGAAACTGTCTAAATGTATCAGAATGTTTATTAGTATCCTTGAGAATTATTTTAAATATTCAAGAACCTAAATACATTGATAATAAAGCCAATGACAAGGCAACTTTACAGAGAAGTATTCATTTCTATTACGTTCAGTTACAGAAAGGGAAAGCAAGAATCCCACAGTTCCACATCTTGGCTATTTAGCATCTATTTATTTCCTTCCCATTTATGACACTATGAGAATTTCATGTCTGGCTGTTTGCTCCAGAGAAAAATAGAACTATCCTCTCTTTCCCTCACCAACCTCTATTAGTCCATATTAGCTCGTGCACACTCTAAGGAACAGGGTTTACTCAAGACAAATGCTCAACACCTTTGTGCCATTCCCAACACCTGGACTGACAGTTAGTCTAACAGGTTAATGAGGAGCGGGTAAATGTTTTCAAAGTAAAACCCCAAAAAAAGACCAGCTGCAAACACATACAATTTATTTTCTATGGTACAAGGCGAGCAGTTTCCTTCGGCTGGGCTCCATGGCTAGGCAAAGTTCATCTGACTGTTTGCCGATATATTAATACCTGTACTGAATCCAATGAGCCACCTTGATTCCCTTGTGTGCAACAAACTTTGGAATACATTATTTTCTCTCTAGTAAGTGGTCACCTGGAACAGAACAAGAGAAGTCTAAAACTGTTCAGTGACCCATTTAACAGATGGAAAATCTTTAAAAAAGTTTTCAAGATGGGACTATAAGCTCAAAAACCTAACAAGTGCTGTAACCAATGATATCGAAGTTTAAAATATGAATAACAAGTCTCTCCTCTTTATGGAGGCCTAAAACACACTGACTATTTCACAATACATATAGCTTCAAAAAGCCTGCTAATACAGGAAGAGAAAGGTGGCAGATACTCATTTTCCACCTACATGATACTACTAACAGCTAGCCTGTGGTATGTCCGTGGCCATGTTAACATGACTGAGCCTCATCTTCAGAGATGTGCAAAAAAGTATTAAAATACCGAACTGTTTCATAAAGAGAGAATCTATGTCAACTTATTGGCTTACTCTGTGATAATGCTGGCAATGACCTAAAAGCTTAAGTTCGCCAACCAGCATACTTAATTATCAGTCTTGCAAATGACCTCATGAATGAAAAGTTTCTTCCTCATGGTCTCATCTAAGTATGGGCAGAAAGAGCTGTAACTCTTTCAGGTATGTTGTTTCCATCTACTTTGCCTTTCCCTGCTTTTATAAAGTTATATTCACCTTATAGCACCTGAGCTTTTCCTTTTTAAACAATAAAAGGACTAACTCTCCCTTTGACGGATTTCCCTTTTATTCCCGGTGTTAATAATGAAAACGTTAACGTTGAAGCATGAAAATGGATCTGTTACGTGCATAAAATGTCAAAACAAAGCTCAATTTTCCTGTGTATGCATTGTTTTAGTAAAGGTACATTATTTAGTAAAAGTACACCCACTTTCCTTTATGAAGGACTATCTTGTTGGGAAGAGTCCATTGCCTAAATGGTTGCCTTACTATTGAGGTGCCACTAACTATAGAAATATTTTGGCCATGTTCAGGGGTAAAAGGAAAGCCCTAGCTTATCTTTACTAAACATCTTTCATACTTACTCCAGTAGTGGGAATATTCTGTCACTCCACTACCACTGCCAATAGAAGTATTAACCAAAAATAAGGGAAGATCCTAGAATTGTTACTGTACTTAAATATCAACTTCATTTTCCTTGTAAAGTTTAATTATAAACTATTTGGTGACATAATCCTTTTATACACCAATCCCAAATTGAAATATCTTCATTTCCTTCCCCAAAGAAAGTAATTCTGATAAGTGAAATTCAAAGGCTTAGCAACAACAATAAAACACAATCACCAAGAAACTATGTTCAATTATTTCATAATATCTAAACAGTACTTTGTGTTAATTTTGAGGCTAACATCTACTTTTTGTACATGATACGATTTAAACATGGCATTAAGAAGACCTGAAAAGATGAAGAATAAACATTAAAAAATCACTAAGGTAAGAAAGTTATGGTTCTTCCATCTATAGATAGCTTGATGTGGTTCTTTCTACTCCACTCACATTCCTGTATCAAAAACCTAGATTTCTGATAGCTGTACAATTCCATTTACTCCTTCGAATGTATACACAAATTAGGCTAACATATCATAAGCCTGAAATTAAAGTGGAATATGCCTGAATATAAGGTAAGGCTTTTAACTTCCTGAAGTCACTAATTAGAAAAGAGGAGACTGTCTCATATTTGAGTCCTCACACAGTATCTCGTATCATGAGATGCTCTTGCATTTACTTAATATTGAACAAAAAGGTACTTGCGGAAAACGCATTAGCTTAAAAATCAACCTCACTCGAAGCTAGGTTTAGGATGTTTATAGAAACGTCTTAAGAGAAACAAGGGGGGAAAAAAAAGAAGAAAAGAACCAACACATTAATTATTCCCAGATAGTAACCTTAAAATTTAAAGTGTTGGATATTGTTACAAAGAAGACTTTGAAACACTGCGTTTAAAAAAGTAGTCAAGAGGGCAGATAGCAGAAGCAAGAAGAACTACAATTCTGCAGGCTGTGGAAGGAAAACCACTTCACAGAAATACAGACAAAATGAAAAGGCAGAGGACTTTGCACCAGATGAAGGAACAAGATAAAACCCCAGAAAAACAACTAAATGAAGTGGAGATAGAAAACCTTCCAGAAAAAGAATTCAGAATAATGATAGTGAAGATGATCCAGGACCTTGGAAATAGAACAGAGGCAAAGATCGAGAAGATGCAAGAAATGTTTAACAAAGACCTAGAAGAATTAAAGAACAAACACCTAGAAGAATTAAAGAACAAACAGAGATGAACAATACAATAAGTGAAATGAAAAATACACTAGAAGGAATCAATAACAGAATAACTGAGGCAGAAGAATGGATAAGTGACCTAGAAGACAGAATGGTGGAATTCACGGCTGCAGAACAGAATAAAGAAAAAAGAATGAAAAGAAATGAAGAGCCTAAGAGACCTCTGGGACAACATTAAATGCAACAACATTTGCATTATAGGGGTCCCAGAAGGAGAAGAGAGAGAGAAAGGACCCAAGAAAATATTTGAAGAGATCAGAGTTGAAAACTTCCCTAACATGGGAAAGGAAATAGCCACCCAAGTCCAGGAAGCACAGAGAGTCCCAGGCAGGGTAAACCCAAGGAGAAACACACTGAGATACATAGTAATCAAATTGACAAAAATTAAAGACAAAGAAAAATTATTGAAAGCAACAAGGGAAAAACGACAAATAACATAAAAGGGAACTCCCATAAGGTTAACAGTATAGGATTTCCTTAAAAAACTAAAAATAGGGCTTCCCTGGTGGCGCAGTGGTTGAGAGTCCGCCTGCCGATGCAGGGGACACGGGTTCGTGCCCTGGTCTGGGAAGATCCCACATGCCGTGGAGCGGCTAGGCCCGTGAGCCATGGCCGCTGAGCCTGCGCATCCAGAGCCTGTGCACTGCAATGGGAGAGGCCATAACAGTGAGAGGCCCACGTATCGCAAAAATACCCAAAAACTAAAAATAGAATTACCATATGACTCAGCAATCCTACTACTGGGCATATACCCAGAGAAAACCATAATTCAAAAAGACACATGCACCCCAATGTTCATTGCAGCACTATTTACAATAACCAGGTCATGGAAGCAACCTAAATGCCCATCGACAGATGAATGGATAAAGAAGATGTGGTACATATATACAATGGAATATTACTCAGCCATAAAAAGGAACGAAATTGGGTCATTTGTAGAGACGTGGAAGGATCTAGAGACCATCATACAGAGTGAAGCAAGTCAGAAAGAGAAAAATAAATATATATTAACGCATATATATGGAACCTAGAAAAACGGTACAGATGAACCGGTTTGCAGGTCAGAAATAGAGACACAGATGTAGAGAACAAACGTATGGACACCGAGGGGGGAAGTGGAGGGGGGATGGTGGTCAAAAAAAATTAAACTAAAAAAGTAGTCATATACTGTTCTCTCAGAAAGCACACAAGTAAGAGTAGTTAATTCTGGAGAAGTAACTGGGTAGCTGAGGGACAAGACTGGGAGGGTGACCTACTTTTCACTGTGTACCCATTTGTACCCCCTACATTTCAAGCCAGATAAGTGTATTACCTATTCAAAAAAAAAAAAAGTGATTAAATTCTATAACAGAAATTATAGCCTCATAAAATGTTACGACCAATCACAAATCAAACATGAGTGATGATGACTACCACACTGTAAGACACACAAAAAACCAAAAACAGCCCCACTGTTTTGTGAATGGTACTTGTGGTTTAGACATAAAATCTTCAGTGTCAGATCGTGCATGCATCTAAAAACTGCTGTAACTTAAACAAGAGAGACAGAAATGAAGATACGCCCTGGCTTTTAGTGCTAGCTGGATGATGCAGAGGTTTTCTACTGATGATAAAAACACCACACAGATACACAGGCAGAGTCTGGGCAAGATAATTTTATGAAATATGAGTGTGGATAAAGCAATCCTTTTATTTTATTGCACTGCTTCATAATATGTGGTTTTAATTACATACATGTAACTAAATTAATAAATTCTAACTTTTACCATTCATCTACCTCCCTCTAAAAGTTTATAAGGGGAGGACTACCTCGTATTTGGGCTTACCTTATGTTCAGGCATACATATTCAAAAGAACATTCTTGCAAGAGAATGTGGCAAGCTATATCAAGTAAAACTACCACAAAGCATAAGCTTTCCCCTTACACGTCCCTCCTCTGCTACGTAGGACCATTTTCTTGAGCAACTGTATATTACTGCAACTTTATACCAGTTCAACTCTTATTTTGGTCTTTTTTTTTTTTTTGAGGGAAATAATTTGAATATCATACTGGTCCAAGTATACTGTGTAAATTTGACCAATTTAGTCATGTTTCAGTTAATGTGGTTATACTCTCTCAGCCACTGCCTAAGATAAAGCTAGGCTCCTAACTGATGGAAGGTTCTAAAGCCATCACCAGCCAAACACAGCCTCCTGAAGGCTTTGACAGCTCTGAGCAAGATGTTGCTTTATACCACTCGCACTGGACAAGGGTTGTGCCCAAAACAAGCATCAGACACAAGTATCAGATATCTTGTTGGAAGGGAGAACAAGTACACCCCAAAGACATGCACTGAAGAACTGAGAATAGCAGCATAAGTCTTCAATCCATTTCCCTGAATAAGATAAGGCCATTATTTGAAAAGGATCAGGAAACACTTAGAACCCAGAAGATAAGTAACAAGATACGTAAGGAAGTGCTCTACAGGGAAAGTTTTATTTCTTCTGGCTTTTAAAACTGAAATTAAAAAAACACATTTGGGATTGTAAGACTCATCAGAACTGTGGAAAGCATGGCAAATCCAGTTGAAATTCTTAATTCTTTCCCTGTAATATGTATGCTTGGTGTGCTTGTAAATTTTAATACTTTGTTAGTTTTTATGTTTTAAGTATTAAAAATAGACGTATATCATCTATCTCTACTCATTTTTGTTAAAAACTGACAGTACTGTTTTCTGGAGACTCTGGGATGCTTCTGATTAATCAGGAGAATTTCCTGAATAGATAACAAATGAATAGAAGATATTCATTTTGTATACAAGTATGAGCCAGCTGAAGACTGAGAATATGGCCACATCCTATACTCATTAATACAAAAAATACTCAGACAAGAAATTCTTGCTTTCTTAGTGATCATTAAGATAGCTCAAATTTTGCCAATTCTGAAATTAAGGTGCAACACATTGGAGACGGGGAACATGGCAAAAGAATCTAGTCAAATCCACCATCTATTTTCCCTGGAGTCAACATAGGAAGCTGCTTTCCAGTACCATGCTAGCATGAAATCTTCTGCTTGTGCTAAAATGGTTGAACCTAAAGCTTATTTCCAAAGATAACTTTGCTACTTATTGGGGAAATAATGGAAGAACTGGATAGAAAGTGAAACTCTGCCTGTTCCTCAAAACCAGCCAGCACCCCCTGAGGTTCTCTCCTTCGTGACAGGCTGCCCAATGGAACGGACCAAAAAGTTACTACCAAAGAGGGATACGTTTAGCTCACAAAGAGGTAAGCTCCCACCACACACGCTGAACTCACCATTTTTCCTTTCGTTCAGAGGGGGCAGGTGCTGACTGGACTGCAAGGAGAGTTCCTGGAATTCGTGGGCAACGGCTTCACTTTGAGGACTTGGAGCAAGATGGGCTAAAGGTCCCAACTCATCCTCGGTGTCCACTGCCCCTGTGTGATCCATTGTGTCCCAGCCACCGGCAGCAGAGGGTACGAGACGCCTCTTAACTGTGGCCTGTTGAAGAGACTGTCAAAATAAAGAATGTGTAAATAGATGGTACTTTTATTTTTCTCTTATCTGCACTAAAGTATTAAAATGGGAACCCTGGGTTCTAGTTCAGTTTCACTGCTATGTGGCAACTGCCATTCGTTTACCCTCTCTGCATTCAGGTTCCTTGTCTAACACACAGGAATATACCTCCCATCTAAAAAAGTGCTTACTAGATAGATAAAAGTTGAAAGGTATTTTGTATAACTTTTTATACTATGGATCAAAGAAAGTTATAGTTATCGGTGTCATTACTTCATGATTTTAATGCATCCTAAAATGAGATAAAAGTCAACTAATGCTGATGAAAATAAAAAAGCAGTCTGGTTTGAAAAATCTATCTCAACTCCTACAGATCAAACAACTTTACATGAAGTCAACATTCCCAGCAACCAGCAATGTTTCAGATAATGAACCCTCTGTCAGCCTCGGTCTCAGAGTGAGAACAGAGAACAAAACTTTCAGCCAACCCACAATGGACATACAGTTCACAACAAAGAGACAAAACTTCATTTTAAGCCACTGAGATTTGGGCTTGTTTACTATCACAGCACAGCCTGGCCCATTCTGACTGATACAGAAATTAGTAACAGAAGTACCAAAGACACAATAAAACCCTAAATATGTGACATTGGCTTATGTGGGGATGAGCAGTGGGCAATAAGAAAACTGTTATGGAAAGCTGAAAGCTAAAAGGATGGTGGTCCGTATTATGCAACGGCAAAGCATCTGATAGGCTACCTGCTTAGCAGCATCCCACATCACAGTGTGTTCATCCATTCACCTATTGATGGATATTTGAGTTGTTTTCAGCTTTTGACTATTACATATAAATATGCTATGAACATTCTTGTATGAGTATTTATAGGTATGCATGCTTCCACTTCTCTTGGGTAAATACCTAGGAGGGAAGTGATTGGATTGTTTGGCAGCTGCATGCATAAATTTTAAAGAAACTAACAAACTATCCTCTAAAATGGCTGTGCCCTTGTGCTTTCCTACCAGCAGTGAATGAGAATTCTACTTGTTCTACATCCTTGCCAACATTTGATTATGGTCAATTTTTAAATTTTTAGTTATTTTAATGGGTGTGTAGTGATATCTCATGGTTTTACGTATGTATGTATGTATGTATTTATTTATTTTGGGCGGCATTGGGTCCTCGTTGCTGCGCACAGGCTTTCTCTAGTTGCGGCGAGCGGGGGCTACTCCTCGTTGCAGTGCGCCAGCCTCTCATCGCAGTGGCTTCTCTTTATTGCAGAGCATGGGGTCTAGGCGCACGGGCTTCAGTAGTTATGGCATGCAGGCTCAGTAGTTGTGGCACACGGGCTTAGCTGCTCTGCAGCATGTGGGATGTTCCTGGACCAGGGCTCGAACCCGTGTCCCCTGCATTGGCAGGCGGATTCCTAACCACTGCGCCACCAGGGAAGTCCCGATATCTCGTGGTTTTAATTTGCATTTCCCTAACGATGTTGAGTTTTTTTTTTTTTTTGGAGCATGTTTTAATGTGCTTATTTGCCATTTGTATATCTTCTTCGGTTAATATCTGATCAAATATTTTGTTGATTTTTTTAAATAGGTGGTTTATTTTCTTATTATTGTTGAGAGTTCCTTACATATTCTGGACAGAAGTTCTTTATCAGATGTGTGATTTGTAAACATAGGCGTACCTTGTTTTATTGTGCTTCACTTTATTGCACTTCGCAGATACTGCATTTTTTAAAAATTGAAGGTTGAGGCAACCCTGCATTGTTCAAGGCTATCAGCACCATTTTTCCAATAGCATACACTCATTTCTTGGCTCTGCATAATTCTTGAAACATTTCAAACTTTTTCATCATTATTAAATTTGTTATGGTGACCTATGATCAGTGATCTTTGATGTTACTGTTGTAACTGTTTGGGGGTGCCATAAACCACGCCCATATAAGATAACCAACTTCATTGATAAATGTTGCGTGTTCTGACTGCTCCACCAACCGGCCATTGCCTGTCTCCTCCTTCTCCTTGGGCCTCCCTATTCCCTAGGACAGAACAATATTGAAATTAGGCGGATTAATAACCTTACGATGGCTCCTAACCCTACAAGTGAAAGGAAGAGTCACACGTCTCTCACTTCAAATCAAAAGCTAGATATGATCAAGCTTAGTGAGGAAGGCCGAAAGCCGAGACAGGCTGAAAGTGAGGCCTTTTAGCCAAAGTTAGCTTAGTTGAGAAAGCAAAGGAAGAGCTCTTGAAGGAAATTAAAAATGCTACTCCAGTGAGCGCATGAATGATAAGAAAGCAAAACAGCCTTATTGCTGATACGGAAAAAGTTTTAGTGGTCTGGATAGAAGATCAAACCAGTCACAACATTTCTTTAAGCCAGAGCAAGGCCCTAACTCTCTTCAATTCTATGAAGGCTATGAGAGGTAAGGAGGCTGCAGAAGAAAAGTTTGATGCTAGCAGAGGTTGGTTCATGAGATTTACGGAAAGAAACCGTCTCCACAACATAAAAGTGCAAGGTGAAGCAGCAAGTGCTGATGTAGAAGCTGTAGCAAGTTATCCAGAAGATCTAGCTCAGATAATTAATGAAGGTGGCTACAATGAATAACAGATTTTCAGTGTAGACAAAACAGCCTTATATTGGGAGGATACTTTCATAGCTAGAGACTTTCATAGCCAGAGAGAATAAGTCAAACTCCTGGCTTCAAAGCTTCAAAGGACAGGCTGACTCTCTTGTTAGGGACTAATGCAGCTGGTGACGTTAAGTTGAAGCCAGTGCTCATTCACTACTCTGAAAATCCTAGGGCCCTTAAGAATGATGCTAAATCTACTCTGCCTGTGCCCTGTAAATGGAACAAAACGGCCTAGATGATAGTAATCTATTTACAACACGGTTTATTGAATATTTTAAGCCCACTGTTGAGACCTACTGCTGAGAAAAAGATTCCTTTCAAAATATTACTGCTCATTGACAGGGGACCTGGGTCACCTCAGAGCTCTCATGGAGATTTACAATAAGATTCATGTTGTTTTCATGCCTGCTAACACAACATCCATTCTGCAGCCCATGGATCAAGAAGTAATTTCAACTTTCAAGTCTTACTATTTAAGAAATAACATGTTGTAAGTCTATAGCTGCCATACATAGTGATTCTTTCAATGGATCTGGACAAAAAGTAAATCGAAAACCTCCTGGAAAGGATTCACCATTATAGATGCCATTAAGAACATTTGCGATTCATGAGAAGAAGTCAAAGTATCAACATTAAGAGGAATGTGGAAGAAGTTGATTCCAACACTCTTAGATGACTTTGAGGGGTTCAAGACTTCAGCAGAAGAAGTAACTGCAGATGTGGTGCAAAGAGCAAGAGAACTAGAATTGGAAGTGGAGCCTGAAGATGTGACTGAATTGCTGCAATCTCATGATAAAGGAGTTGCTTCTTTTGAATGGTTTCTTGAGATGGAATTTAATCCTGGTGACGATGCTGTGAAAATTGTTGAAATGACAACAAAATATTTACTTTATTTACATAAACTTAATTGGTAAAGCAGTGGCAGGATTTGAGAGGACTGAATCCAATTTTGAAAGTTTTCCTGAGTAAAATGTTATCAAACAGCAATGCGTGCTATAGAGAAATTGTTCATGAAAGGAAGAGTAATTTGGTGCAGCAAACCTCATTGTTGTCTTATTTTAAGAAATTGCCACAGCCACCCCTATCCTGATCAGTCAGCAGCCATGAACACTGAGGCAAGACCCTCCACCAGCAAAAAGATTACAACTCACTGAAGACTCAGATGATGGTTAGCAATTTTTAGCAGTATTTTTAATTAAGATACATAAATAGTTTTTTAGGCATAATGCTATTGCACACGTAATGGACTACAGTATGGTGTACTTTTATTGCCCTGGGAAACCCCAAAATTTGTGTGACTCACTTTATTGTGAAATTTGCTTTACTGCAGTGGTCTGGAACCAAACCTGCAATTATCTTTGAGGTATGCCTGGACTTTCGCCCGGTCTATGGCTTACCTTTTTGTGCTCTTAATAGTGTTTTGTAAAGAGCAGATGTTTTTAATTTGAGGAAGTCCAATTTATCAATTTTTTTCTTTTATGGATCATGCTTTTAGTGTTGTAGCTAAGAAATCTTTGATTAACCCAAGGTCACAGAGATGATCTCCTATGGGTTTTTTTTAGATATTTTATAGTTTAATATTTTACATTTAAGTCTATGATCCACTCTGAGTTAATTTTTGTATCTGCTGCGAGATACTAATCAAAGTTTTCTGTTTTTTGCATAAAAAAACTGATTGTTCCAGCACCATTTGTTGAAAAGGTTATCTTTTCTCCACTAATTTGTCTTTGCACCTCTTTTGCAAGCCAGCTGACCATGTATATGTGGATCTATTTATTGACTCTTTATATAGTTCCCAGAAAGAACCACAAAGGAGGAGACTCTAAATTCTGTGTATAAACTCTGCTCAAGTCTCTGGCTGACCCCTAAACTATGCACATGCAGGACAGGTTCCCAACTCCTTTTACTAAAGCAAAAATAACAGAACTGAGATCTCAGCTGCTGCTCACCATTGGAAAGACAGAGTTTGCAAAGGTGAGTTCAGCAAAGTTAACTGCCTGCTAAAATAAAATAATACTCTAAGAGGGAAACTTACAGAGTCCAGAATCTCCACAACTGCCCATTCAGAATTCCATATCCAACAAAAATACCCTTTAATAATGAAGGCAAAATTGTCACCAGCAGACACACACTAGAAGAAATGCTAAAAGAATTTCTTCAGGCTGAAGGAAAGTAATGCCACATATTACTTGGGTCTCAGTAATAAAAAGCATCAGAAATGGTAAACATATAGATAAATACCAAAGACTAGTTCTTCCTCTTGATTTCTTTAACATTACCATTCCAAGTAAAAATTATAGCACCGTGTTATGGGGTTTATAATGTATGTAGATGTAATATATATGACAATTATAGCATAAAGGATGGGGGAGGGGTAACCGTATTACTACATTCTTATAAATACTTCTATACATTATAAGGAAGTTGTACCATTTTAACTTGAAGTAGACTGAGAAATTAAGATTGTACGTTGTAATTCCTAGAACAACCATTTAAAAAAAGACATAGTTTTAGCTAAAAAGCCAATAGGGGTATTAAAAAGGAATTCTAAAAATACTCATTCAACTTAAAAAGAAGGAATAGAGAAACAAAAAAGAGATGGGACAAACAAAAGGAAATAGTAAAATAGTAGACCTAAATCCAACCTTATCAATAATGATATTAAATGTAAATGGACTAAACATTATGATTAAAAGAAAGATTGACAGAATGGATTTTTCAAAGTCTAAAAATGTATGTCTATAAGTGACATGCTTTAAATATGAAGACGTAAAGAGATAGAAAAAGACAGGTCACACAACAAGATGCCCAGCAAGGCTGGAATGACTACATTAACATCAATCAAAGTAGACCTCAAAGGATGTGTTAGGTAGGTGAATTTGCATGTAAAATGACTTATTTTGCTATGAAATATTAAAATATGACTCCTAGATTTTTTCAAAATTACGAATTTTCATTTCAAATTATTTATTCATATAAAATAAAATCTGTTAATAACAAATTAATTCTAAGATACAATACCATAATGCCATTTTAATGGCAAGATGTACAAACTGTGAACATTAGTGCTAATGATTTGGAAGATCCTTTAGGCATACAATTTAAAAATATTTTCATGCACTATTATCTGCACTTCATATCGAAGAATTTTTTTCAACCTATTATTCCTTGACATTATGCTCACCTCAAACTCCCACACATCCCTCCAAATTAAGAACATTATAAGCTAAGAAAATCTTTACAAAATGTTGCAAAAGAAAAAGTGTTCAAAATTTTTAACTTAATATTCATGAACTTTTTTTTTTTTTGCGGTACGCAGGCCTCTCACTGTTGTGGCCTCTCCCGTTGCGGAGCACAGGCTCCGGACGCGCAGGCTCAGCGGCCATGGCTCACGGGCCTACCCGCTCCGCGGCATGTGGGATCTTCCCGGACCGGGGAACAAACCTGTGTCCCCTGCATCGGCAGGCGGACTCTCAACCACTGCGCCACCAGGGAAGCCCTCATGAACATTTTTAACGGAGTACATACACTCTTTCTATTCTGAAATTCTACTACCAAATTTGCAAGCTGTCATCTAATATCTACTTAAATGCTTGATAATTTTGTTTTGAAATTGAAACTCAACATCAAACATAAAGAAACACTTTCTGTCCAACAGTCTCTAATTGAGATGTTAAAGAAATGGCATTAGAATGAATTCTTTCATTGGGTCATAATCTAGTTATGAAAGTAAAGCAATCATTCAGCTTTAATAATACAAACTGTGATAAAATATTAATTTGTCTAGAACTGATAGAATGAATGACTATGGAGTTAATATGTGACACGTCCCAATAATATAACTTCATTCCAAAATGAAACTAATCCAACATTTATCCAATGCTAGGTCAAAGCACAGTACAACACTAGTATAAGATCAACCTGGGATATGGCCTCTGCTCTCAAAAAACAAATCACTTCATTGTCAGATACTACACCAGAGACAGAGAAAATAACACAGGAAAAAACAAGAGGCATCACACTTTCATTTGTCCATCTATTGATTCACTCGTATCTTTTTTTCTCAGTGGAGTCAAGATAACTGACTTATATATAACTGACATATACATATAATGATCTTATATATTATTTTTTTTTTGCGGTACGCGGGCCTCTCACTGCTGTGGGCTCTCCCGTTGCGGAGCACAGGCTCCAGACGCGCAGGCTCAGCGGCCATGGCTCACGGGCCCAGCCGCTCCGCAGCATGTGGGATCTTCCCGGACTGGGGCACGAACCCTTGTCCCCTGCATCGGCAGGCGGACTCTCAACCACTGCGTCACCAGGGAAGCCCCTGATCTTATGCTTAAAAAGATGCTGGGCCAAGGTAGTTCCCAAATCAGTGCTAACGTTTGTTTTGAACCAAGTGAAGTCCAAAGCCAAATCTCTTTCCACTGTACCTTACGGCTCGTAATGACTAATTCGTGTGAAACATTAATAAGTAAAGTAGTATATAATCATTGCTATATAAAAGAAATGCTAAAAAATAAAGGAGTTCAAAGAATATCAATATCAAACTTAAGAAGTTTAATATATAATCAGCCAAATGCAGACAGGCAGAATATCCAAATACACTCAACAAAAAATGTTTTAGCAACAGCAAAACTGTTGTCCCTGCCCTTAAAGCGCCCCTGAATTACAAATATTAGGGAAACACCTGGCTAACAGCCCACAAAAATTTATTTGCATTCAAACAAGATAAAACTTGGATCAAGAAGTTCAAAGACAAAGCTGACCACACACAAAAAGTAATTTCTGCATTAGAAGAGTATTTACTATTAAGTCCCATGATCAAACAAATTGAAAATTTTACATCAAACGCACTTTTGAGAAACAGAATTTTTTGTCATTGGGTTGGGTAAATTAGTGATATCAACCTTAATTGATTATTTTATGCTATCAATTCTCCCTTCAAAGCTCCTGGTGGCAATTTGTTAAACATATAATGTTAGAGCTCAAAATTTATTTATGAATATAAGAACAAAACTGTCAACTGTATATGCAAAGATATTTTCTAAATATTATACAGCTGTTTCTGTATTGTGTTCTAAATAAAATTTCTTAATGGTATCAAGAATTCAGGATCAAGTCTGTTTACATTTTTGTATAAGTAACATTCTCCTCCCAGTTTTATAACTGGGGAAAAAAAAACAATCACAAAGAGGAACACTTCATCCAATTTGTCCATATTCACTCGTAACAATTAGGATGGAACCAGAAAATCAGAGTTCTAAAAGCACATGTTTATACACAAATATTATTTTACTACATACTGTTTTCATTAACTATTATTATTATGAAAAGTATTTTTGTTCCCCTATTTTTTCTAATTTAATTCCTGTTTTGATTACTTGAATGCACTTATATGTTCAAAGACTATGGAAGTTCATAGAATAACAGAACATTTTAGCTGAAAGGTATCTTAGAATCTATGCCTAGTAGGTGCTTCTCAACCCTCCTCACAATATGATAATCATTTGAAGAACTTAAAAAAAAAATTCCTAATGGGTAGGGGTAAAGGAGAGTCTCTCCATAGATTTTGATACAGTTACTTGAAAAGAATGATTCTAATGTGTAGCCAGTGCTGAGAATCATTGACCTAGTGGAACCCCCTTATTTTATAGAGAGGACAAATCATTTGCCCAATGAGTGAGAAGAGAGGTCAGAACCAAATTATTATAGCAAGTGTGAAAACAACACACTATAAGTAGGTACAAAGTGCTGTGGAAACCAAAAGAATTAAATGTCTAATTGTATTTGGGTAAGTTAGGAAAGTCTCCCAGGATGAAAAGGACTTTGCAGACACAGAAGTTTTTCTTATTAGTAAAAGTACAGTGGCATGAACAGCTATCATCCAATAGCAAAACGTCTGATGGGGCCAGTGTAGAAAGAGCATAACATGGAGAAGCAGAAGACAAGGCTGGTGCAGTGAGTTAAAGCACAGTTGTGAAGAAGTGTTAAGAAACAGTGATATGATCAGATTTGTATTTTAGAAAGATCATTCTGGCAGAGGTATGTTACCGATAAAAATCTCATGTTGAATAATCAATGTTGGCAAGGATGTGGAGAAAAGGGAACCCTCCTACACTGTTGGTGGGAGTGTAAATTGGTGCAGCCACTATGGAAAACAGTATGGAGGTTCCTCAAAAAACTAAAAACAGAGCTACCATATGATCCAGCAATCCCACTCCTGGGTATATATCCGAAGAAAACAAAAACACTTATTTGAAAAGATACATGCACCCCAATGTTCATAGCGGCACTATTTACAATAGCCACGGTACGGAAGCAACCTAAGGGTCCATCAACAGACAAATGGATAAAGATGCGGTATATATACACAATGGAATACTACTCAGCCACAAAAAAGAATGAAATAATGCCATTTCCAATAACATGGATAGACCTGGAGGGTATTATGTTTAGTGAAATAAGTCAGACAGAGAAAGACAAATGCTGTATGTTATCACTTATATGTGGAATCTAAAAAATAAAACAAGTGAATACAACAAAACTGAAATAGACTCACAGATACAGGTT
This sequence comes from Delphinus delphis, assembly GCF_949987515.2. Taxonomy (NCBI): domain Eukaryota; kingdom Metazoa; phylum Chordata; class Mammalia; order Artiodactyla; family Delphinidae; genus Delphinus; species Delphinus delphis. Next base: position 60,718,268 of record NC_082697.1, on the reverse strand, counting down.
ACAAGCGGGAAGAAGGAAGAGGGGGAGGGACAAGATAGGGGTAGGGGATTAAAAGGTACAAACTACTCTGTATAAAATAAATTAGAAGGATATATTGTACAGCATAGGGAATATAGCCAATATTTTATAATAACTATAAATGGAGTACAATCTATAAATATTTTGAATCACTTTGTTGTACACCTGAAACTAATATTGTAAACCAACTATACCTCAATAAAAAAGTTAATAAATAAAATATGGTTACTGATTAGTCCAAGCTGTTATTGGGTTGGCTAAAAAGTTCCTTTGGTTTTTAAGTAAAAATAAAAGACACATTTTTCACTTTCACCAAGAACTTTATTGAACAACGTATTCACTGTTTTGTTCCACTACCTTCGGCCATTTTTCAGGCAACTTCGTAAATCCATCTTCCCAAAACTTTTTATCTTTTTGAGCAAAGAACTGTTCCAGGTGCCTTTTACAGTCTTCCAGGGAATTGCAATTTTTTCCATTAAGAGAATTTTGTAAAGACCGAAATAAATGGAAGTCCGAAGGTGCAGTGTCTGGTGAATATGGTGGATGAATCAGAACTTCCCAGCCTAGCTGTAACAGTTTTTGCCTGGTCATCAAAGAAACATGCGGTCTCACATTATCCTGATGGAAGATTATGCGCTTTCTGTTGACTAATTCCAGGCGCTTTTTGTCGAGTGCTGCTTTCAGTTGGTCTAAGTGGGAGCAGTACTTGTTGGAATTAATCGTTTGGTTTTCCGGAAGGAGCTCATAATAGAGGGCTCCCTTCCAACCCCACTGTACACAACATCACCTTCTTTGGACGAAGACCAGCCTTTGGTGTGGTTGGTGGTGGTTCATTTCGCTTGCCCCACGATCTCTTCCGTTCCAAATTGTTGTACAGTATCCACTTTTCATCATCCGTCACAATTTGTTTTAAAAATGGAACGTTTTCATTACGTTTCAGCAGAGAATTGCATGCCGAAATACAGTAAAGGTTTTTTTTGCTTAACTTATGTGGAACCCAAACATCAAAGCTATTCACATAACCAAGCTGGTGCAAATGATTTTCAACGCTTGATTTGGGTATTTTGAGTATGTCGGCTATCTCCCACGTGGTATAACATTGATCGTTCTCAATGACTCAATTTGATCGCTATCAACTTCGACCGTGGAGCATTGTCCAGCAAGAAATCTCCAGTACAAAACTTCACAAACCACTTTTGACACGTTCAATCAGTCACAGTACCTTCTCCATACACTGCACAAATCTTTTTTTTGCGTTTCAGCTGCGTTTTTACCCTTCCTGAAATAATAAAGCATAACATGCCGAAACCGTTGTTTTTCTTCCATCTTCAATATTAAAATGGCTACACAAAAACCAATTTTGTTAAGTTTTTTTAAATGCACGCTGATATGACAGCCGTCACAAACAATCTAACAAAATTGTTTCAAATGAAGTTAAAGACAACTAAGCGCTACTAGAGCCAGGTTAACAGAAAAAGAAACCGAACGAACTTTTTGGCCAACATTTTTAAGAATCTCACTCATGCTGAAAAGCTGACAGACTAAGTTAAGATAGTGGAAATGCAGAAAGGGGAATAAATTCAAAAAATAATTCAGAGACAACATTTCAAGGCTTAATGACTGGCTCAGTTGAAAGGTAAAGGAGAATAAAGAATTGAAGGTGGCTGACCTGGGCAGCTGGAAAAGCTGGCAGGCAGGGATGAGTAGTGGGGAAGATGAGTGTTCACTGTGAGAGACTATAGGCCCTTCAGAGGGAGCTCTGAGAAAGGCTGTGACTGACGGGATAGCTATTTGGTTTGAAGCAAATCACTTAACCTCTCAGGAATCTGGTTTCCTAATTCAAAAAAATGGAAATGACAAATGAAAAGAAGAAAAGGGAAGAATATTTACTACATTTCTATGTATTCAGTTTGGCACTAAGTTTTTTACTCTATGCTTTCCTTACCTTTGCCCTAATGACCTCCCTGTGGGCAGGTATTACTCTCATTTTACAGGTGAGAAAACCAAGGCTTGGAAAGATTAAACAAAAGTGAGAGATTAGCGCAAAAGCCAGGAGTCCCACTTCAGAGCCCGTAGTCCTTCTAAAATAATACATTTATGTGCCAAAGCTCAAATGAGTTGGAGCAAATGACTGGGAGGGACAGATGTTACTGGGGTAGGAGGAAGTGGTGCAGAGGGGAGAGGCAGCTGTGGAAGGCTCCGTGGGCGCGACTCTTCACACACGCACTGGGGACCCACGGCCAGCTCAGTCACACCTCCGTGTAAAGACCCTGTCCATCAGGCAGTTACGACAGTAAGATGAAGAAAACTCTCCTCGAGCAAACACTCAAGGTGCAGCTGGAATTAAACTCCAGATTGGAAGAAGATGAAATCTAAAATTGTAGATGTACTGCACATAAACAGGACACGTTTTTGACATCAGGTTATAATTCTTTCAAATAAACAACTTATAAGCAGGGTTTTTATTTGTAGCGGTTGGATTTTTACATGTAGCCATTAAATACATAGCCGAAATGTACTATAAATATACAGAACACGGACAATACACTACATAGAAGAAGTTATATAACTGCTCTTCTGTGCTTGAAGTGGCTGTTATAGCTCTAAACATGCCAATGTGATGGTTTATTTTTTTTTAACTTGCTTACGGCAGACATGTTTCAAACGAACGTAACATGGAGCAAAATGCATACCTAACACTCTCCACAGTGAGACATTCTGAAGTATTGTAACTAACATTTACATAAAGAATGTTTCTGAAATATTCATTGTAATCCATCTATAAATAAAAATATGAATTAGCAAAAGTTTAAAACACATGTGGCTTTTAAATTACTATCTAAAAAGACACAAAGAACTAGAAAATTTTATTTGTTCCCCAAGTAAAACACCCAAAACCCAAGTCTTTTTAGCTTGAACAACTGCATTTTCCAAGTTTATTCAAAATGAGTGATTCTCAGAGAATAAGCACTGATTGGAGGATTAATTTTAAGCTGAGATGATTTCCATATTTATCAAATACTGGGTTAAAAAACTAGTTTTGTTAAACCATAAATTAGCCTTTGATCTAAATGCTAAGAAGTAAATATTTATAAACAGATTAAACAAATGTTTACTTAACAGATAAAAAATATACTGTACTCCTATTTCTAAGGCAGGGAGAGGAGGTAGAAGGGAAGAGGAGGAAGGGAAGAAGGAAAGAGAAAAACAGAGAAAGAAAGGGGAAGAGAAAGGGCCATTAAAAGAAGGGCAGTCTCTTCTTGCTGTTTTCTAGCTCTTTACACTTCTTGGTATTAGAAATCAGTAAATTTGAATTTAAATTTAAACAAAGATATTAAACAAAGTATTGTAAAATACATGAAGAAAGATGAAGTTTAATTTACTTGTCCAAGCTATCTTGACTAGTTAAGTAGCAGAGCTGGGACTATGAGTCCTCCTCTGTATGAGTCCCCCTAACTTATAATCTATTCTTTGGTTCCTAATTAATCCCAAGAGAAACCCTCTTGTCTGAGGCAACCATGCCAGATAGTAAGTTGGTAAACTGAAAAACTCAGTTAAATAGAGGAGTCATTACAACTGATACACATAAATCTTAAGACATTTTCTTTTAAGTTAGAATGCAGAAATGTCCATGTGTTTGCCAGTATTCCAACACAGGGTCAAGGCCATCTCTTTGCAGATGTGTCAGCTCTCTGGCACAAACCACCACTATCTATGACTCCTAGTTTCCATTTCTTTAAAGTAGAACAAAAATTTAAAAGATTTTGAGCACAGCGTGTGTCTATATTTTTACAATTCTGAACCCAATTTATTTAGTTTCTCGCCCACACCCAATTCAATAGTATTAAGTAACATGGCTTTGTGGTCCCAGAAACTTAACATTTTTGCATTCATAGTTCATCAGTTTACATAATATTTAGTTAAACTGCATAATTATGATTACTACCATTACTGGCATAAACATATTTAGGAATAAACACAGCTGACTTTTGGTTAGTTAGTGAGAGCAGAAATGCATCACCACACTTCAGTGTCACCTCCTCATCACGCCCATTCAGTGTGTCCTGCGACAAAGGGGTTGGAGAAGGCTGGTCATCCCTCAAACCAACCAAGTTTAGGATGGATAAGACAGGTTCCACCCCGAAACATTTTAAAATTGATGTTGATGCCAAGGGCACTTCAAATTGGAAACCTGATCTTTTTAAGTTTTCTGGAGTCTGTTAATACAAATTACTTCATAGATATTATTTCAGTACTGTCTAACTTCATGCAAAATGCGTTAATATTGTACTCTGAGACAACAGTTCAGAGTACATACCAAATAAATGTTAATATTCAGAGTTTTATAACAGTACTCTAGCAGATAGTACAATTATACATAAGTTTCTAATGCCGTTAAATACGAAATAATCTATTCTCAGTGTATCACAGTCCTTTCAAAATACTTGTGAATTCTTCTCTCCATTAAACGCACTTTGGCATACATGACAAAACAGCAATTTCAATCAGCTGTGAAACAACAGTTGTGGGTAAGTGTTTTTTTGTTGTTGTTAATTGAGATATAATTCACATAACATAAAATTCACCATTTTAATGTGTAGAATTCAGTGATTTTTAGTACAGTCACAAGGTATGCAACCATCACTATCTTATTCCAGAACATTTCATCATATCTAAAAGAAATCCCACCCCCATTAGTAGTCACTTGCCAGCCAGGAAGTGACTACCCACCCCCAGCCCTTGCTACCACTCACCTACTTTCTTGTCTCTATGTATTTGCCTATTCTAGACATTTCATTCAAATAGTTTTACTTCCTTTCTAATCTGGATGACTTTTATTTCTTTTCTTGCATTATTTCCCTGGCTAGACACTCTGTACAATGTTGAATAGAAGTGGCAAGAGTGGATATCCTTTCTTGTTTCTAATCCAAGTGGGAAAGCTTTCAGTCTTTCACCATTAGTATGATGCTAGCTGTAGGTGTTTCACAGATGCCCTTTATCAGGCTGGGAAAGTTCTCTTTTATTCCTAATATTTTGGGTGTTTTTATCACAAAAGGGTGTTGGATTTTGTCAAATGCTTTTTCTGTATTCATTGAGATAATTGTGGGTTTCCCGCCTCTTTATTCTGCTATATAGTGTATTACATTAATTGATTTTTAGATGTTAAATCAACTTTGCATTCTTGTGATAAATCCCACTTGACCGTGGTATATAATCCTTTTTATAAGCTGCTGGATTTGGGCTGTTAGTGTTTTGTTGAAGATTTTTACATTATATTTAGAAGGCATATAGTCTAATTTTCTTTTCATGTGCTGTCTTTAACTGGTTTTGGTATCAATGTAATACTGGCCTCAAAGAATGAGTTGAATGTTTTCTTGTCTTCTATTTTTTGGAGGAGTTTACAAAGAATTGGAGTTAATTCTTCTTTAAATTGGTGGAGCCATCTGGTTCTGGGCTTTTCTTTTTGGGAAGTTGTATGATTACTCATTCAATTTCTTTGCTATAGGTCTATTTCAGATTTTCTGATTCTTCTTGAGTCAGTTTTGGTAGTTTGCATCTTTCTAGAAATTGGTCCGTTTCATCTGGGTTGTCTAATTTGTTGACATGCAACTGTTCATAGTATCCCCTTATAATCCTTTTTATTTCTATAACATCAGTAGTAATGTCCCCACTTTCATTCCTGATTTTGGTAATTTGACTCTTTTCTCTTTTTTTCTTAGTCTAACTAAAGCTTTGTCCCCTTTTTTTAATCTATTCAAAAAACCTACTTTTGGGGCTTCCCTGATGGCGCAGTGGTTGGGGGTCCGCCTGCCGATGCAGGGGACATGGGTTTGTGCCCCGGTCCAGGAGAATCCCACATGCCGTGGAGCAGCTGGGCCCGTGGGCCATGGCCGCTGGGCCTGTGCGTCCAGAGCCTGTGCTCCGCAACGGGAGAGGCCACAACAGTGAGAGGTCCGCGTACCGCAAAAAAACAAAAACAAAACCAAAAACCTACTTTTGGCTTCACTGATTTTCTCTGTTTTCTTTATTATTTAGTTCTGCTCTAATCTTTATTATTTCCTTCCTTCTGCTTGTCTTGGGTCTAGTTTGTTCTTCTCTTCTAGTTTTGTTAAGGTGGCAAGTTAGGTTATTGATTTCAGTTTTTTGGAAAAGATATTCTTAAATTTCCAAACTTTTCACAAAGTGATACAATATACATCTTAATGCACAGTATCCACATTATCCTTACAATGTGTGGTATTCATAAATTTCAAAAAGCACTTATTATGTTCAAACTAGTTAAGCTTAAACGTTCCCAGAAGCATTTCTACAACACCAGAGTATAAGAGGACGAAAATCGCTTCAGATATCAGAACCACCATACCCTGTGCACACGTCGCCGCCTTCTGAACATACCCAATGATGAAAATGTCTCACTCCTCCACAGGCAGTCCTTTTCATCTCAGAGAATTCTACCACAATGCCCTTCCTCACACTGAAAGGAAACCATCACTGCAGTAGGTTGTAGTTTCAAAAAGAAGACATGACACTATCTTTAACCCTACATATTCTTCTTACAATGTGACTTCAGCATTCTTCTCATCAAAAGGTGGGGACTAAGCTGCCTCTGCTTGAATTTGTGCTAGTCTGTGCTACAGGGTAAGGGATGTTACATGACTTACAAGATTAGGTCATAATAGGTCTGCCTAGGTCTCTTGGAATATTCATCTTTGGAGCTGCTGAGATGCCACATAAGCCATCTGACTGCCCTGAGGCTGCTATACGGTGAGAAAACCAAAACTAGCCCATGACTAAGCTGAAGTGAAGAGACAGACAGAGATGCCCAGCCAATCACCAGCTACTTCAGCCACCTTCCCTTGCTGTTGCAGTTTCAGCCACTGTCTGACTGCAACCAAAACAGAAACCAAGCCAGAACTGCCCAGCTGAACCCTCCTCAAATCCCTGATCCACAGAGGTCATAGAAGATATAAGTAATTGTTGTGGGTTTCAGCCACTAAGTTTTGGGGTGATGTGCTACACAACAATAGTAACTGGAATACTGACTCTAGGCAACATGTACTCCTTAATCCCAGAGTCTACATCTGGGATCATGAAGACTAAGTCCAATTAATTTTTCAACACTGGAAATACTAAAGAAAATCATAGTTGATTCTCAGTCTTCTGTGAGCTTATTAAATCATTTGACAATTTTATTTTAAATCATGGTTTCACTTTTCACAGTCCTGGTCATACTAGCCTGGATTAGTTAAGAGACAGTTTATCTACATTTTCTTAATTATGAGACCCAGAACTATATCCAGTCCTCCAATGACGGTATACATGAACTGTTGAGAAATGTAGGAAGACTGTGTCACTCACTAGTGAGGCTTTTATTAATTTGGTGTGAGTTCCTATGTATAAACTTTGAATAAAATCCTTTTCCACAGGAAATGGTATAGTACAGGATATCAGTTAAGAGTTAAGGTTTTGGAATTAGACAAATACGGAGACAAAATTCAGCACTATCACTAAGAAGCTATATGACCTTCAGTAAAGTGTATAACCTCAATAAAGCTTAATTCTTCATTTATAAATTGGGGTCATAGTACCCAACTCATGGGATTATGACAAAGGTTAAACGTAAGCACACGAGTAGCTACTGTTGTAATGTCTTCTCCAATCACAATGCTCCTCATCCTCTTCCTGTTGAACTGATTTTTTGTCTGTTTTGATCCAAGGTCAGGGCCTCACATCGATCTCTATTAAAGTAGCTCTTATTATATACAGCCCATTGCTTCACTCACTTATGATCTTTTACACAAATAACCGTTTATAGAAGATGTAGTGGAAGAAAAAACCCCATTGATGATAGCAACAAAAAGATAAAATATCTAGAAATAAATGTAACTGGGAATGTATAAAATCTTTATAAGGAAAATGTTAAAACATGACTGAAGAACTCCAGAGAAGACTTGAAGAACTAGAGTGTATTATATTATTGGATAGAAAGACTCAGCATCACAAAGATGTCTGTTCTGCCTAATTCAATTTATAAAATTTAAATGATTGAAATAAAAATACAAAAAAGATTATTTTTCCTTTGGAAGTGGGGTGGGGAACCTAGACAAGTTAATTCTAAAGCCCTTATGGAAAAGAAAAAAACAAAACAAAACAAGCAGAAGTTGTCTGGAAAACCAATGAAAAAGAGGAGTGCTACTAGATCTAGCATATATTAAAATATATTACAATACCTCAATGATTAAAACAGTATGATATTAGTATACGAAGTGAGAGACAGGAAGACAAATGATACAGAAGAGAATGTCTAAAAATTAGATACATATATGCATAGAAATTTATTATATAATGAAGTTGGAATTGCAAATTAGAGTTAAAAACACGGACTTTTTGAAGAAAGGTACTGGGATAACTGAGTAGCCATTTGAGGGAAAAAAAAAGTTAGAACCAAACCTAACATAGTTCAGCAGGATAAATGGCTCATGAATCAGAGATTTAAAGGTTAAAATATGAGACGAAAAAGGTTATAGAAGAAAATATGGGAAGTCCTCCATAGCCTTGGAGTTGGGAAAACCTTTCCATCACTCCAACTCCTAAAGCCATAAAACAAGATGGATAAATTATATATGCATATGTATTTATATGTATATTCATATAAACTTTACATGCCAAGAAAACCATAAACAAGATGAAAAGTGACTTACCAGGAAGTCTGTATTTGCAACTTACAATACACAGAAATAAGCTCCTACAAACAGAAAAGGAAAAGATCGATAATCGAGATTTTTAAATGAGCAAAGAATATGAATAAAGCTCAGAGAAAAGGAATGTTCTTTTAAAATATGACAAGATGCCCAACCCTCCTCACGAAGAAAGAAATGTTAAAATTACCATGAGAAACCGATTTCATTTAGATTGGCAAAATTCTGAAAGTTTAAGAACACAGATTGGCAAGACTGGGCCTTACCTCATAAATTAGAGGAATATAAAATGGTACAACCTTTACGGATAAAAATTTGTCAACATCTATTAAAATTACAAATGCACTAACTCTTTGACCTAGCAATTTATCGTCTGGGAATTTACATGTTCAAAATGAAACTGTAGGTGGGACTTCTAGAATGGCAGAGAAAAGAGCTCAGCAAATCCTGTCTCTAACGGCAATGATAAAACAAGACAAAATTGCCAAAAACAACCTTTTCAAAACTCCAGAAATTGATGAAAGGCATATACCAAACGGAGAAGCATTTATTCAATAAAAAAACTACTGAATCTTCATTTAAAAAAAAATATTCTGTGGCATTTTGCAAATCACATCTATTTGGTAAGGAGCTCACTGCATCCAGAATATAAAGGATTTAACATTCAAAATAAAAGACAAAAAAATTCCAATTTAAAAATGGGCAAAATATTTGAATAAGCATTTCACAAAAGATATACAAATGCCTGATAAACACATGAAAAGATGATCAGTATCATCAGTCACTAGGGAAAATGCAATTAAAACCACAATGAGATACCACTTGACACTAGAATGGCTACAGTAAAAAAGACAGACAATAAAAAATGTTGGCAAGGACGTGGATGGAGAAACAGGAACCTTCACACAGTGCTGGTGAGAATGTAAAATGATACAGCTACTTTGGAAAACCATTTCATTTGGTAGTTCCTTAAAGTGTTAAATATAATTTTACCATGGGGGCTTCCCTGGTGGCGCAGTGGTTGGGAGTCCGCCTGCCGATGCAGGGGACACGGGTTCGTGCCCCGGTCTGGGAAGATCCCACATGCCGCGGAGCGGCTGCGCCCGTGAGCCATGGCCGCTGAGCCTGCGCGTCCAGAGCCTGTGCTCCGCAACGGGAGAGGCCACAACAGTGAGAGGCCCGCGTACCGCAAAAAAAAAAAAAAGGTAATTTTACCATGATCCAGCAATTCCACTCCTCATTATCTAACCAAGAGAAATGAAAACATAAAATCCACACAAAGATTTGTAAACAAGCGTTTATAGCAGCATTATGCATAATAGCTCAAAACTATAAACAACTTAAATGTCCATTAATTAGTGAATGGATTAACAAAATGTGGTATATCCCAATGGAATATTATTCGGCCACCAAAAAAAAGGAAAGAAATACTGATATAACACAAACAAAACCAAAAAACATTATGCTAAGTGGAAGAAGCCAGATGTCAAAGAACACATGTTGTATGATTCCATTTATATGAAATTTCCAGAAAAAACAAATCTGTAGAGGCAGAAAACAGATGAGTGGTTTTCTAGGGTTGGAGATGGGAATAGGGATTAACTGTAAATGGTCAAAGATTTCTTTTTGGTGTGATGAAATGTAAAATCAGATTGTAGTGATGGTTGCCCAACTCTGTAAATTTACCAAAAACCATTAAAGTTTACACTTTTACACGAGTGAATCTTATGGTATGTAAATGATACCTCAATAAGGCTGCTTTCGAAAAGTATTGTAATCTGTGTGTGAATGCTTATAGGAGCTTTATTGATAATTGCCAAAAACTGGAAACAACCCAAACATCCTTCAGTTTGAATGGAATAAAACAGTGTGGTGCATGTGTATCACAGAACACCACCGAGCAATAACAGGGATGAGCCACTGACAACTGCAAAAATTCAGGCAGAATCTCAGATGTGTTATGCTAAGTCAAAGAAGCCACCCTCAGAGGGCTTCAGTACAGGGACGCTGCAAGAAAGCCAAAGCTACCGGTACAGAGAATGGATCCCTGGCTGCCAGGAGTGGGGCTGATACCAAAGAGGAAAACAAGGGAGTTTCAGGGGGATGGAACTGTTCTGTATCTTGACTGTGGGTGTGGTTACACGACCCTATATATTTGTCAAAAATCAGAACTGTACGTCAGAAACATTGACATATGTGTATATTAAAAATAAATTTAGTGATGCTCTATAAGATTATTCATTGCAGCATGATTTTTAATAGCAACCAATCAGAAACAACTCCAGTCAAGAGCAACAGGGAACGGGTTAAATAAATTACTGTACATCCATACAATATAATACGACACAGTTGTAAGAAAGAATGAGAAGCTCTCCGGGTAATAGAGATGTGGAAAGATATCTGATTTATTGGTAAGTGAAACAGTGAATTAGAAAAAGAGAAAAAGAATATAAACACATTCATTTTTGCTAAAAAGAAACTCTGAATGAAGACACAAGAAAGCAGTAGAGCCGTTTTCAACTATGTGAGTGAGTGTGAATGGGGTGCGCAATGCGGTGGCTGCTGCCAGAGGTGAGAGTGGTTTTTAGTATTGTTTTATTATTATCTCTGAACATGTGAATGTAAAAAGGAAACAAATCAAAACAAAGAATTTTGTGAATATTGTTCCATCCTCCAATATATACATACTCTCATCGCTGTGTCATCCGAAATTTGTTTGCCTTTTGTATATTCTTCTTAGTCAGTGATTAAAATATTGAATTGAAGAGAACTAGGGAAGTCCTTGCAATAAACTAATAAAAATCTTTCTTAAATTAATGTTAATCCATTACCACGCACGATCCCGACTTCATGAGTTGCAATGAAGCTTAACTGTGGGCGAGTTATTTAACTTCCCTAAACTTCTTTGTAAAATGGGTGTAAACGATATCTCCCTTGCGGGGTGCAAATTAAACGAGGCAATATATGTCAAGTGCTTGGAATCGTGCTTGGCACTGAGCAGGCATTCAATAATTGCTCATTGCCTTCGTTTTTAGTTATGGTTGCTTCCTGGCTGATGCATTCATCTAACCGTCACAGCATTCAGCTCGTATTTCATGAGAGACCTTGTCATACAAGACCTGTGGTGGTGAAAGCTTTTTTCTGTTTGCTGGGCTGCCTGGGTTCAAATTCCAGCTCCGAAATTTTCTAGCTGGTGGGCAAACCACTTAAACTTCCAAAGCCACAGGATCTTTAGTTTAAAATGGGGGTGGCAACGGTACTTCTTTCACAGGATTCAAGGGAGAACTGAATGGAGTTGAGGTGCAGAGCAGAGCTCTGAGCACATAGTAAGTAGTCAATAAATATTAGAAATTGGTACTATTATTTTGTCTACCACATTCCTGGTTCCCTACTATGTGAAATAACGTAAGAAATATTGCAATTATTATCTGAATTTCGTAAGAACTTCATGCTAAATCTCATTTCTAGCTTCTCTTGACTTCCTAATTATACTTCAAACTTCCAAATAAAAAGTTTATTCCTACCAACTCTTCTGACGCACATACACACACAAACATTCTGATGAATAAATGATAATAGGGTTTTTAAATTTCCCTAACACAGGCATAATACAGGCTAGCTCTAAAAGTAACAGAGGTTGAAATCAATATTCACATTTTGTATTGTTTTCTCTAATATTTGAGATTTACCAGGCTTTGGATTTCTAGATACTTGGCAATATAACATGGCTGTATATATAGACACCAATTTTTTTCTGAAAGAAAAAATGAAACAAAACTAGGTACCCAAACTAATCTTGGTGATTACAAGAATTTGCCAGAGTCGTCGTTTTTTTTTAAGTACCATCAGTAAAATAAAAGCTGTCTATGTACTTTTATTCCTTATAACACTGTTATCTCTTTAGCTGTTTCCTAAAGTAGCCAGAAAAGTTCAGGATTTAGAATTTAGTCCTTGAAAGTAATTGTTTAGGGCTACAATTTCTGTACTGGAAATGACTAAACCAATGCAGGGGAAGGAGCTTGGGTTTCTGTGTTCCGCAAGCCCTTTGTTTTTCAAGCAGCATTATTTTAATTATTTCCTATAAATATATCACTGTCCTTAAGAAAAATATTTTTCAGATAAAGATTAAAAATCTTTAATCATCACTTGGAAATGACCTCAGCATATTACAAACCTTCTAAAACAGATTTAGTGCATGAAAACCCATTTGCCAAATAAGAAAAGCAACTATTATATGGAATTTCATTAATCAAATTATTTTAAGAAGAAAAAGACTTTAAGAGTTTTTATCAGATGAGCGGCAACAGAGTATTTTCAGAAAATTGTGGGAGATATGGTAAAAAATCAAAACAACAACAACAACAAAAAACCTGCCATCTGGAGAGAACTGAGGTGTTAGCCAGAGAGGGAGTCTGCTTACCCTCACCCACCCCTACTGCTGCCCTCAACTCCTCTGAGGTTCCCCCTCCAAGCTGCCCCTGTTGGCTGACATAACCATTCTTTCTTTGCCAGGCCAGGATTTCCATTAAACCTTGGGTAGGAATTAAGATTTCCTTTCGAATCCAAGAGAGACCCGGAACCCCAAGTATTTATCCCCAGTGGAATTCTGACCATGAAGCAAAGATGGCCTTTCTGGAAGGGCTGGGCAGAGGGTAACAGGTACGGCTGTTACATACACCTGCCCCCAGGTAGAGGCAGCTGCCCTCGCCAACTTATCTGAGGTAGACAGCAGTGAGCAGACACCCCTGTTAGCACGACATATAGTCTCTTTCTCCTTAGCACACTGCATGGTTAAAGACTGTCAACCTTAAATGGTCCTGGAGGCTGCAGGTAAGTGATTCTAGAGAGGTCTTTATCTGAACTGCTAAGGGGATTCCAGTAAGTACCAAAATACAAAACAAAAGGCAGATTTCTCAGTTTTGAACAACTCAAGCCCATGCACACCAGCAAAGTACTCAAAGAACACACGGTGGGGGGGGGAGAAAAAACAGGGAAAAGTGTAGTTATTTTTTAAATATTTATAGAGAAAAACTGAAAATAATCTATTGACCATCAGTAGGTTAAATAAATATTGGTACATTCATTTCACTGAAATTATGCTATAACAAAATAAAAACCACATAGAGCTATACAAACTGAAAAGGGAAAATGTCTATGATATATATATATATATATACACATATAAAATTAAGTAGAAAAACGTGGCTACTGAACAGAATGGATTATGTGTGCAGATAACACACACACAGAGCAGTCAAGAGAAAGAATGGGGCAGGTAAGGAGAGTGGCATGTAGGCTGCAGCCAAGGGCAGGCAGGGAGAGTGTGTGTAAGGCGGGCTGAATGCCAAAGAAACAGAGAAGGTGAGAGGAGAAGAGATGGGGCAGGAGACAAAGAAGGAGAAGAAATGGGCAGGAGGCAAAGAGAGATCAAGTGATGCACAGGGACAGACATGGAAGTATACACTCTAAATGGCTATTGCTCTGAGTGTCCCATACAGTGGCCACTAGCCACATGTGTCTATTTAAATTTAAAATCGTTAAAATTCAATAAAACTAAAAATTCAGTTCTGCAGTCACACCAGTCACATTTCAGGTGCTCAGCAGCCACATGTGATTCAGGGCTACTGTCCTGGCAGCACAGGACAGAACGTCCCCATCACTGCACAAAGTTCTACTGGGTAGTGCTGTTCTATACGCTTTGGTATTGTGTAAATTTTTTAATAGTGAGTGTGTTGTACTTTTCTAGTCTGCGAAGAAAATAAAGATATTTCCACTTTGGGAAAAAAAACATGTTTTGGGTTTTTTTTCTCATTCTGTACCTCTTTTAATAGTTATTTTTCAAACACCACAGAAGCACCAGAGGTTTCATAAGGGCTTAATGACCTTTATTCTGCCCATTTTCTCCAAGTTATTTGATTCTTACTAATTCAGTTCTACTTAACAAGAGTTCAGATGCCACCAAAAGAAGGAAGACAACGACATATATTTGGAACATCGTGACATTGCTCTCGTTCTCTAAAATCTAAAAAAGGTTATGTTACTCATTCTTAGTAGAAGCAAGCACAGTTGACAGAAAACCCTCTGCAGTTTAGACAAACATTTTAAATTGAAGGTTTTCTTCAGAAGAATAATAGCACTTAAAAATAGTATTCTTTTTTTTTTCTGATTCAATTCAGTACAAAGTAGAGAAGAAAAAAGAAAACCAGCCTGAAGCTTAAAAAAAAAAAAAAAGTGCCACTTTAACTGAAAAAGAGAATGACAATGCTAAGAATCAGTTTTCAACTGAAGGCTGTAACATCAAAGTGGTGAATGTTCATAATAACCAGTTCCTCAGGGCTTTCTCATGTGATAGAAGTTTGAAGCATCTGGTGAGGTTTTAAGCAGGTAACATTTTTAAAGAAAAGTTAATAGAAAGGTCTCCAGAAAAAAACATAAGGCACATATACAAGTTTGTGGGGAATGCACAGGTAATACCATTTTGAGACCCTGAGTGCCCTCTGAAAAACCAGACTGCTGCTAGAAGATTGCAGCCCCAGTCCCTGCTGGGATCCCCGTCAGTATCCAGTAACCCACAGGGTCCCACGGCAGATCTAATCTGTGCCCTGAAAGTTCTCCTCAAAACCCTCCACAGATCACCATCCACCTACTTTCCTAACGCAACCACCCACTAGCCTATCACCAGACCTTAAATTCCAATCATAACCATCTATTCAAGGTTCTTACCACAGGGTCATGCATAATATATAAAGATATAAAGCCACAGTAATTAAGACAGTGTAGAAGTGACACATGGCTATACTAAGGACCAGTGGAGCAGAGCCCATGCATAGTGAGCGATCTGGATACAAACAAACAATCTGGATACAGAAGACAAAGTGGCATAACAAACCAGTGGGGGAGAAGACGGACTCTGCAATCAGAGACGCTGGCCCGTGCAACTAGTTTATATTCACATGGAAAATTGTTCCCTATCTCATACCCACACACAAATAAATTCCATGTGGATTAGACTTATGCTGAAGAGCAGAACTCTTCTTTTGGAAGAAAATACGGTAGGATCTCTTTACGACCCCAAAGTACTCAGAGTACAGAGGAATTTATTAAACATGGTATAAAAAGTACCAACCATACATGAACAGACGAATAAGTATGACTTGATTAAAATGTAAAACTTGTACCCAACAAAGCACACCATAAAGAAAGTGGAAAGATAAGCCACTGGGAGAACATATTTGAAATGCAAAGTATCAACTAAGATAAATAGCCAGAATATATAAAGTACTAAAGATATACAAGGCGGAAAAAATCAAACCAATAAAAAAAACACAAGTCACAAAAGAGAAAAAAAGAAACATACAAGTCACAAAAGAGGCAACTGAAACAGCCAAATAAACATAAGAAATGATGCTCAAACACACCAGAAATCAAGGAAATGCACTATTTCAAATTAGCAAAAATGTCAAAGTCTGGCAATGCCAAGGCTTGGCAAGGATACAGAGCAACAGGAACTCTCAGACAGTGCTGTTAGGGGCTGAAATTTGTACAACTACACTGGGGAATTATCTGGCAACATCTAGTGAAGTCAAGGATGCACATGCCCTATGCACCAGCAATGCTACCTCTAGGCACAAACCCTAGAGAAGGTCTTAAATATGCTCAAGAAGACATGTTCACAGTAACACTGTTTAATAGCAAAGCATGAAAATAACCAAAACTTCCACTGACAGAGAAGGAATAAACTATAGTACAATCCTGGAATACCACAGAGCAAAAAGGAAGAATTACTGCTACACACTTCTACACAGATATAGCTCATACATAATGTTAAATGAAAACTCAAGTTGCGGAAATATATACACAAGATCCACAAACTACATACACTGTTTATTAACACATATGCATGTAATGTTAAGTAGAAAGCCAAGCATGGGAATGACACACACCCATTTCAGGATGATGGTTCTCTGCATAAGGAAGATGGGGAAATGTCAGCTGGGAGGGTACACAGGAAGCATCAAATGCGATACACGTGCAATATTTTATTTTATATCGTCTTAAGCTTTTAATGTAAAGCAAAGGTAGCAAAATGTTGAAATTTGACTAAGTTGTTTAAAGATTATATTATTCTCTACACTGTTCTGTATTCATGAAATATTTCAAAAGCATGAAGTAACTTGTATTTTAAAGAAAGAGAAAAAGCAGCAGAGGCTGAAATTTATCAAAATGGTTGTCTTCTGATATTGAGCCCCTGGCTATGGATAACTTTTCTTCTTTCCTTCTAGGTTTTCCATATTTTCTAATTTTCTTCCCATAAGGTCAACCCAGATACTTCTAGTCCAATTTATTCTCTCCCTTCTTACTCCCCAAACCAACACCGTACTTTGTTGCTCCTTTGGTACAGACTTGGTATTGTAGTATGCACTGTCTCCTGCACTGGAATATGGGTTCTTGGAGGGTCCATCACATGCATTCTCATTTTTACAAAAATTATGTACTGTGCCTACAATGCACCAGATACCATGCCAGGAGCTACGGAAGGATAAATGAACAAAACCTACGCTGTTCCTTCCTCCATAGAGTTATAGTCTCAAAGAATAGAAACATTAAACATAGAAAAAAACTATTGATGTATAATTAAAAACTGTGAGTAATACTATGAAGGAAAAGAATAGGCACCACAGGACCACATAATAGAAAGGCCTAATGTAATTTACACTGGATATAGGAGAAATAGCAGTATGCCAGGAAGGGAGGGGTGGAAGGGCCTCCAGACCCACTAGTGTCTTTCCTACTAGCCTGAAGCAATGATGGCGGGGGTTGCTTCTGACCCATAGCTGTGCCCCCTACTTTCATGGTGCTTTAACAAATGCTTCTTGGTTGGTTCTAAGAAGCCTCTGAGCAATCAGGAGATTCTGTGCCTATAGCTCTAACGCAAGAAAGAAGTCCTTGGGGGATGGCCCAAAAGGCAAAAGAAGCAGTCGTCCAAAGAGGCAGAACAGAGTCTGAGCCCACTGTGTGGTAGCTCAGTTCCTCAGAAAGCACCTGCCATATATTCTCTCATCCTCCTGTCCTGAAAGAGCTAACCTTTCTCTTCAACCTTCCAGTCACCCATCCCCTTCCCTGCCCAGTACCTTCATCCCCTAGTTACTCAATTCAATACATTTAAGTGGACCTACGTGTGCCAAGCTAGGTTTATGAAGGTCCACACAAGCATAGCCTCTGCCTCAAAGAGCTTTCCTTCTAGACCAGTGGATCGACTGGGGGTGACTGTGTCCCCCGGAGGACATTTAACAATGCCTGAAGACATTTCTGGTGGTCACGTGGGGCGGAAGGGAGAGGGTGCTACTGGAATCTAGGGGGTAGAGTCCAGGGATGCTGCTAAACAGCCTATATGAGGCTCGAGGACAGCCCCTCCACAACAAAGAATTATCTGGCCCAAATGTCAGTAATGCCCAGGTAGAGAGACCTGGTGCAGGTTACTTAGAACCACGTCTATAAGTTGACTGCTAAAGCAGGGCAAATGTCAGAGAACGATGGCCAGAGGCCAAGCAGGTCGAGTGTCAGAGGCCTAGGAGAATATTAAACACCAGGTGTTAAAAAAAAAAAAAAAAGTCAATAGTGCCGAGGTTACACAGGTGTATTTTTACAAAATGTCAATAGTGTTGAGGTTGAGAAACCTGCTCCAGAGAATTAGCAGCATTATTACATCACAATGCAACAGGAGTACAAGGTGTACAAGGAGTACAAGTACGAAGGTGAGGAGGTATCTAGTATAGAACCAGGGGTAAGAAAGATTTCCTTGCAAGTGACATCTAATTCAAAACCTGAAAAACAGAGTGAAGTATGGGGTGAAAGGACAGAAGCAGGATAAAGCAGCTTCCAGACAGAAGGTACAGCCAGTAGGCAAGGGACCATGGAATAGAAGAAAAATGTTCATTTGATGGGAACATGGGGAGTGGCTATGGAAGGGCTGAGGAGATAAACGGGCCCAGATCATACTGAGCTTGCGTGACGGGTTAAGAAATGCAGACGTTATCTTTAGGGCAATAAGAAGCCACCGAAAGGATTTACAGAGGAGGGATATGGACAAAACTTGCTTTAGGACAACCGCCCCAGAGAATGAACTGCTAGGGAACCGAGTAGGAGGGGCTCCTGTGGTTCAGGTGACAGAGGCGTGGCTTTGACCGCATGGTGGTTCTGAGGGCGGAGGGAGGCACTAGGGATGCTCACACACAGGCTGTGATGTGCACCTATCACAGTCCTCCAACTAGCCATTCCAGAGCCCTCAAATTCCAAAGCTAAGTTTTCTGCAATTCATCTGTGGCCCAACCTACCCAGAATTATGTGGCAGCAACACCAGAACCTGAACTGACTTGAAGCTATTTATAGTACATTTATCCTATTTAATGTGAATGTTTCAAGGCAGAGGATTAATGTTTGACTGCAGGATGCTGCCCCAGACCTCACTGGGTAGCATATTCACTTTTTAAAATTCAAAGAAGTCTGTATTCCAAAATGCAGCTGGACCCAAGGGTTTAAGATAAGGGATTGTGGACCTCTATACAAGGTGCTGAATAAACTTTTGTCAAACTACATGAAATTAGGCAAAGTAGGTTACTGAATTATTATTTGTTCAAAGTATTTTTCTAAAAACAGTATGAAACTTCCAGATACCACATATATACATACACATAATTTGGCATGTGATCCTAGCAGAGTCACAGTAGTGGGATTTGGGGAAAGAACTTAAAAAAATTATTTCACAAAAACTTACTTACTTCACAATTCCTCCTCCTGGGATTGCTGCACAGAAGGAAGAGTAGGTATTATCAGTAGCAAGAACCAGATCTCCCTTTTAGTAGAATAATTCCAAGTAAAGCCAGTTGGAAGTTAAAAGAGACTTGAGGCCGCCTTCCTAATCGCCGTTAGCACAGCCGCAAACACATCAGTAACTTGCCTGACGCTTGCTTGATAAAGGAGACCTGGCTGTTTTGTACTTGGGCTGAGTACTGCAAATACGAACAGCTGTGTCAAGTGGTCAGAGGCCACGGCTGCAGGGGCAAGGAGGCACTCACTCTCGTTCATTCATTCCTTCATTCAACACACGTCTGTGAAGAGGTTTCTGTGTGCCCGGCACTGTTTGTTCTAGATGCTGGGGATACAGCGTTCATGAGACCCCTCAGAGGTTATGGATTCTACAGGGGCACACGGACATGAAGCATACAATTACAATCAGGTGTAAGAAGTTATGATGGGAAAGCATAATGACAATATACAGCAGAGGGACCAAACGTAGTAGGAAGAAAAGAATCTAGAAAGAACTCTCTGAGCAAGTGATATTGAAGCTAAGACCTAAAGGATAATTAAAAATTATCTAAAGGGATCTAAAGAGAGTAAGAAATTGAACTGAAGCAAACCAGAAAATTGGAGAAAACCAGAGAATAGAAGACAATAATGCCTGAACTCAGAGACTGCAGCCTCGAGTGTAGGCTCGAAAGAAGCTATTACCCTGAAGAAATCCTACTGGAAATTGGACTACATTTTCTGATGTTCTGGAAGGTACTTTGCACTTAAAGATAGAATAAATGTGGGAAGTGGGGTTTAAAATACTTAAACATTTATTTTATGCTTATTTAGACTAAAGGAAAACAACCCTTCTATGTAATAAAATACACCTAAAATGTACTTCCAACAGATAAATTGAATAGTTGTATACTGGAACATTTAGAGCACTTACAGTGAGTTTGAATAATAAATTAGGTCATCAGCAATATGCTGCCAACTCTGTAAAGCACTATGGTCTGGCACGGTATTTTAAAATAATAAATTTACCAGAAACATAATTGAGATATTCAGATGTCAACTGAGAAGGCTTTGGCAACGTTAAAGGTTCCAACCACAAATACATCAGTGTAAGTCATGTTATATTTTGAACCTATGACAGTTTGAAAAGCAACTGCTTGTATTCTACCCCAAAGACCCGAAGGAACCAGCCATCAATAGTAGCTATTTTTATTGAGAGACTCATTACTCCAGGCCAGAGTACCAGAGTTTTAAAAACTAGTGTTAGTACATTTTCGTTCTATCTGTGTAATACTTTTTATCCTAAAAAAAATTCAAGAGATTTACTAAACCAAAGGCACTCACATTTGACTAGATACACCTGGGAGAATTTGGGGAAAAAAAATCAAGCTTGATGTAAGAGGAGGCAATAATAACTCACAACTGGTACTCAGTATCTTTGTGGGTATTCTTTTTTTTTAAAACCATCTCCTCCCCAGTTTTTGTTAGGGTCATCTACTGACCACCCAGACACTCCTAAATTCCTTGCTGACTGGGCCTGATTTGTATTTTTTCTTTCTATGTAATCTCTGCCATCATGCTAGAGGAGCTGGAATTCCCTCTAATTATCCACTGTCCCAGTAATTCAATTTCCTCAACAACAGGAACCTTCCCATTCTCTCCAACCTCCCACAAGAACAATCACATCCTAGACCCATCTTAGAACCTGAATTCTGGAACAACCTCCTGTGATGACACTGTTTCCTCGTGCCTCCTGTACCTGTCCCATCACCCCTCCTTTCATCCATCCATCCATCCATCCAACCATTCATTCATTCTACATTCAACTACTGTTCACTAAATATCTGCCTTTTGCCAAGTTCTGTTCTAGGTACAGGTGGAAAAGCAGTATTAAAAATTAAAATATAACAACCCATATAGAAATCTTTGCCATCATGGAATATACAAATAAGTAAATAAGTAAAATATGTGCTGTCAAGTAGTGATAAATGCTGTAGAGGAAAACAGAAAGGCAGGGAAAGGGGTGTGAGTGCTTGGCAAGAGGACACCGTTTCCAACAGGGTGGTCAGAGATGCCCCAAGAAGGAGACAGCTGAATGACCTAGCCCTGAAGGAGGTGAGGGTCAGGCTACAAAGCGTGCCCTGAGTAAGATGGGGATGAGAACACCGGCTTCTACTGTAAAACCACAGCTCTGGCTGCTGGGCTGAGAGCAGACCCGGGAGGAGTGAGAGGAGAAGCAGGAGACCTGGATGCCACCTGGCCTTGTTGCAGCTCTTTCACGTGGTGCTGGTTGTCCCTCCCACAGCCCTGGCGCTACTGGGCTGGAGGCAAGGTGGCATCACCCTGGTCATCACTGTGGTTTCCAAACCATTCTCTCCCTCCTCCCTAAGTCTCTCGGCTTTGAATGTCATATCATGAGACTCTGTCGCGACTACCGTGGCTGCTGTCCAACAATTCATCTTTCCTCAGCCACCTGTCCCCACGATCATTCGCCAAACCAGGACTTAGCCTCTGGCATCACAATTTCTGGCACCTACCCTCTGACTACCACCTCTCAGATTCCCAGCTCACTTTCTTTCAAATGCTGGATCCAACAATCCGTTCACCTCCTGGGGCCTCCACGCCACTGACCCCACCACCATTTTACTGCCCCTCATACCTTGATGGTCTCTCCCCTCCTCTACGTCACGGTCGGGCACTCAGCTCCACTACTTCTTTGCGCCTGCTCAGCAGACCCTCAGTGCTGCTTAAACCCATGCCACACCCACTCCACACTTGCCCCTGAACAGGGAAAAACCGATGGGCGGGAGGGAAGCCGAAAGCCAGTGGAGCAGCGCCCTTGGGCAGGTGAGAGGATGGCATCCTGTACAGAAGGAATGCCTTCGACGTGAGTGGAGAACTGCACGCACGGTGAGGGGGGAAGGCTGGGTGCGGGGCACACATCTGACGGGTGCAGGTTCGGCAGGAAAAGGTTGAGGATGTTCTCTTATGGCTGCTTCTCAGTGAATGGGAGTGAGGCCATTAAGTGACTGTGAGGCAAGGAAAGAGGTGTTAGAGGATTGAGAAAAGGAGCAACTAGCAGGGTGAGAGAACGAACACATGTGGCACATCCCTGAGGCTGCAGCTCCTCCCTCTGCTAAGTTAACCAGCCCCTCTGCCCTCACTTGCCTCTGCATCCAGCCCAGAACTGGGTGCAGGGCAGCAGAGGGATAGAGCCACTTCAACAATTATAATATCCAAGTCAGGGTTTCCCCATGTAGATCCCTAAAACCAAGCACTGCTGAACAAATTCAGAAAACAAAATGAGTCCATCACAAACTCATGATAATTCATTTCAACTGGATTCATGTTTTTCAGTAAATACTGTATTCACCTCTGGTAAGGCCCATCCCAAAGCCCAAGACAGGTGGTGGTTTTCTACTTTCTTCAAGTCCCTAGCTTCACGCCCCCCACCCCCGCCCCCATCACTCAGCAGATGAACCTGGCTTCTATTCTACTGAAGGCAAAGGCCACTTGATGGACGTGAGCTTCTTTAAAATTTCCTTTCCCTATGACTGAAAATCTGTGCATGTTTAACCTCTACCTGTCCTTCCCCCTGGGTCCTGAATGTTCTTTCCTTCATGCTATGGCTAAACCACCTCTCTCTCTACCACTCCCATCTCCAAGCTACTGAGCTTTATTCAGTTACCCTACCTTTCTTGCATCTTGAATTTGTTAAATGTATAGGCTATGAAAAGAAAAAAGTATTCCAGATGAAAGAAACAAAATAAACAAGTTATACAGGCAGGAGAGAGTACGGAATGCTTATGAAAACAGTGCTAAAACCAGTCTTATTACATAGTGGGGTGTGTTGGAAAGTGGTAGAAAACAAAGTTAGATGGATAGGGTGAGACAAGATTACAGAGTATCTTACCACAGAGTGTCAGGCTGATGATTTCTAAACGAGAAAATGCTCATGATGAAAGTAGGATTTAAGGGAGATAAGACCCACAGCATGGGATGGGATGGTTTGGGATGGGAAAGGAGGGATTTACACTTGGACCAGAAATAGGATGGGGGTTGGAGGAAAGGAGGGCGAAAGGCAAGAGCGTGAGGCAAACATCCTGACGAGCATGGTGAGAGCCTAGTCAAATTCGGAGGCAGTGAGAAAGATGAAAGGAAAAGAAAAAAGACATTTCTCAGAGAGAAATGAACAGAACCTGGTGACTGACTGCGTACTGTGGAACAATTTCAACCCGAATTCCAGGAGAGGGGCTGTGTAACTGTCACAAGATGGAAGACACGGTGCTACACTGGTGAAGTTCTTAGAATGACAACATTTGGAGGCTGGTTTGGAGGCTGGGAGGGGCCAGGACTTCTGAGATCATGGGATTCAGCTCCCTCACTTTACACGTGAGGAAGCAGAGGCCCAAGGAAGTGAAGTGATTTGTCTGAAGTCACAAAACTAGTCAGTCGCTGACAGAGTGGGGACTGGACCCCTGTCTCCTGTCTGCCTCCGGAGCTCCTTCCACGACAGCCCTTCCTATTTGCCCACTGAGACCCTTGGTGCCACACTTCACTGACAAACACTACACGATGGAACTAGCCACCTGGCTCTGGCCTCTGCAAATATCCAACCAGAGCTTCAAAGCTGCTGGACTGACTCCATCCAGGACCTTCCTGAAGATAAGCCTGCCTTGTCCTTTCGTGGGGAGCCCAGCTCAGGCACTGTTTTTAACTTTGTAGTAAGTCTCAGGGCAACAGAGTAACTAAGACACAAGCCCTACTCTAAGGGTCATTAAAATGATTTTGAGAGTAAAGGGCAAACCATACTGACCCTTATTGTTTCCTTCTTCCCCTCCTATTCTGATTCAGTAACAGAATTTCAGACCCTGTTTGCCTCATCCGTGATGGAAATCTTGTATGATTCCTTGGCAAAGACCAGAATTTATGTTTGTTATTCCTCATACTGTCAGTGCATAGAACTCTGCTGATAACAAAATGTAGCCATAATATTTCTAGCAAGCCTTCTACATATTTTCCCAGACAATTAGTAAAACTGGAGTTTCTAGGTAATTTGCTAGTGAACTTTGAGCCTTGACAGAAGTTAACATGAATAGAGCTTCCAGTGTTTTATGTAAACCAAGCACGATTACTACAAAAATACAGACAAGTTGGCTATCTCATTTCTTCTGTGTCAAGAAGAACTTTCACAAGCTACCACGGACTTCAGCAAGCAGATACTTATCCATACTAAAGCAGATATTTAGAGAGGACTGCCTGAACTAACTGAAGTCAACAGATAAAGCGGAATAATTTTACAGCAGAATTATTTAGTATTGTTTATTTTTCCCTCTTGCTATTGCACAGAGTGCAACGAAAAAATTTTTAAAAAGAAATTTAAAAAACAATAAAATATGCCAAATCCTTCTTTGGGAAAACTGACAATTCTGTGTTTTCAAGGACAGATTTTCAAAGTACTAGTCCCTGCAGTGATGACAGTATTGGGATTAAAATGTACACAATTCAGGTATCAAACATGACCCCTTGGTTTGTTTATGCTTTCTTCTGACTATTTCCTCATACTATTCGTTTTGGAATTTATTTTTTTACCACATGCTTTGAGCATCTCAAAAGCTTAAACTGAGTACATCTGTTTGCTTCGCAGCTTCAAGACATGCCCTTTGTGACTAAGTGGCAGGTGCTGTTCAGTTTATTTTCATGCACGTAAACGAAGCCCTTGAACTTGGAGTGAGGAAAAGCACTCAGCTTAAAGTTTAGAAAGGAAGGAACTACAGAACAGCTTCCTTTAGAACAGCCTGCTTTTTCAGCTTCCTGTATGAAAATAGTATTGTATTTTTATAGAAATTGCAAAGAAACAATGAAGAAATTATATTTAAGCCTTTAGACAGTTAAGCTGCAAATCCTTTAAACAATTTCTTCCAATAATTTTGATATTTAAATCAAGCCAGGAACAGAAAAAGAAACTAATAAAATAGAAATGTGGTACACAGTTCTACAATCCATTAAAATGTATTATACATATTTCAGATTACTGTAAGGACTTCACATTTTCTTATAGTAAAGAACAGACATTAAGACTCTTGGCTTTAAAAGTCCCAAATATCAAGCTACCGTAGTACTTGGTAGAGATGATGGGACAAAGCTGTGCTTTGTTGGTGTAGTTGCTGCTATCGTTGTTATGAAACTTTTGACTGAAACACACAAGCACACATACACACACCAAGTTTATTATTAAACACAGCTTTTCAGACTCTAACTGAAGGAGAGATAGGTGAGTATTCTCTTTAAAAATAAAAATAAACGCGTTCAAAATATTGAATCTTAGGGGAGACAGAAGTAGCCCCCCCGCCTCAGGGTACAGGCCTTAAATGTTGTCTCCCAAACTTCTAAGAAGTGGCCAAGTCACCCACGGTGCCTTGCTTCCGTGGCCGTCTCTCTCACACGGATTTCAACAGTCAACGTACACAGCCAGAAAGCCATTCATGCAGTCCATCAGCTCTAAGTTCCCTCCGTGCGCAATTCAGTATGTTACTACTGTGCATTTAGGAATTTTTATCAAGGGCTGTTAAATGAACTCAAGCTTATAATGAAATTCAACCTCCCATCCTCACAGTATTCTTTTCTGAATATTAACCTTTCATCATATTCAAATATTCAAGATTCAAGTGTGTTAAGAGAATTCCAAACACTTGGACTATGTACGAAAGAGCAATACAGACATGCGACACTATAGATACTATGGTTCCCTGGATATCCTTTAACCTGCCCCAGTCCTACCCCTTCATAACACCCAACGTCAGGGTCAGCAGTTATTTCAAATCCAGGGCTCAGAGAAGCATATGGCCCTCGTCAAGGAGACTGAAGCCAGTGGACAGCAGCTGGACTCACTGTAAGCTTCCACTCGGGAAGCACTGCAGCTCACTGCTGTGCCCTGGATCCCCTGAAGTAAAGGGCTGCCTGGAGGAGAGGCAGTGGTGGCAGATGTTTGGAATGAGAGCTCAGGGCATCCTGTCTCTGCCTGGAATCAGACACTTGGAGAGGACAACAAAGGAAAGTGTGTCTTGTAGAGTTCCCCAAGTCCCCTGCTATGCCCTCTCCTTGGTGTACTTTGCCACTAACCTTCCTGCACCTTCCTCTCCAGTAACTGCACCCCATGTGCAATACACTTACCTGTTTACCTTTGTCTTTTCACCTGCCCGTAAGATTCTAAGGTCACTGAGGTGAGGAGCTCTCATCTTTACATCTCTGTGTTTATCCCTTGTTTCTAGCAGAGCAGATGGTGCAAGGCAGTTTGCTCTTGAACTTTTTGTCGGGGAGTTGTTAGAGACCAAAACAAAGTCCGACTTCTGGCAATGTTCACCCCCTCCTCAACTGCACCCACCTCCTATTCTATACTTAGCACTCACTCCTATATCTGATCAAAAACTACTATCAGCAGAGGATACAATAAGTCCCTTCATTCTAAAAGAAAGATGACAGATATGTGGTTGACCTCTCAAGGGGCCCTGCAAAATGATGGAATTTCAATTACCCAGATGTGAATGGGAGACAGAATCTAGGCGGCAGCTCTGGAATCACATCATGGGGGCAACTGCTTCCCTCTTACATCCAGCAGGTCCACCACACAGAAAAGTTTTTCCGTTTTTTCTTTTTTTCTGAGTCATCGGTAACTTTGGTTCTGCCTAACTGCTATCTCTACCCTCTGTGCTCTCTCTGGTAACTATGCCTATACCCCCTTGAAGAGTAAGTGGGCCACATAAGTAACTATACAAGCAGACCTCGGAGGTACTGCAGGTTCAGTTCCAGACTACCATGATAAAGCGAATATCGCCATAAAGCGAGCCTCACGAATCTTTTGGTTCCCCAGTATATATAAAATTTATGTTTATACTATAGTCTATTAAGTACATACTAACATTATGTCTAAAAAAATGTACATACCTTAATTTAAAAAATATTTTATTGCTAAAAAATGCTAACCATCATTTCAGCCTTCAGTGAGTCATAATAATATCAAAGATGATTGATCACAGATCACCGTAACAAATATAATAATAATGAAAAACTGAAATATTATGAGAATTACCAAAATGCGACACAGACACCAAGTAAGCAAAGGCTGTTGAAAAAATTGCACCAATAGACCTGCTCGACGCGGGGTGGCCACAAACCTTCGGTTTGTAAAAAAATGCATTATCTGCGAAGTGCAATGAAGTGAAGCGCAGTAACACAAGAGATGCCTGTACTTTAATTAATAGACTGAACATGTGCACAGACAGCCACATAGTACAGTTCAGTGTGCACTCGCTTTCTGTCAGATTTTCCCATTTTCATTCTCAGCTTAGTTGGACACTGCCTGAGGATAGGAGCTGTGCACACTTCCCCACATGGAGTCCCAGCCCAGTGCGGAGCACTCGGTCACTACTCAACGGGACACTACGGACAAGCAAGCGTAGACACAGAACCTTCAGTAACAAAAAGCATTCAAAATTGCCAGACGGCTAGCATGAACATTGATAATGTTGACGCTGTGAAACAGCAATTCACGTTTACCTAGAGCTTACTAAACGCCAAACTCTGAACTATGCCCTATTCACAAATAGTCTCTCGTTTCATCCTTACAAGGTCTAGAGAGGTTAAATACCTTGGAGTTGCACAGTCAAGTGGGGCAGCTGGCTGGCTGACTCCAGAGTCTACATTCAACTGGCTCATGAATTCAAAAATTTAAGACTCCCCAAATATTTACTAACAGTATGTATAGTGATTAAAAACAAACAAACAACTCTTCACCTCTTAGCCTCTATCCAGGCAGTTCCTTTGTGGGAACACAATCCTCATCCCACCTCCCTGTCTACCAGGAAATTCCACACATCCTTAAAGTTACCTCAGGTACTCCCTTCAGCAGCCCTCCCGTTGCACCTTGCACACACCAACGTTCTGTCAATGGTCCTGCTCTGGTCCATGTGGCTGTTTACTATTTCCCTACAAGAATCTGAGCTTCTCAAGGCTGAGAACCTTGTCCTTCCAGCTGTGTACCCGGGTCTCCCACACAGTACCTTCCACACAGCAAGTGTGTGGTCAATATTTGTTCTTGAAATAGTTGTAGGAGTAGCATTAAGATTCTTAGTTTTCAACATCTATCTTTCACAGCAGATCTGTATAGAGACCTACATCATAAATTTCAACTCAATAATTTAAATGTGATTCCATAGCAACTAGGCAAGTTCTAACTTGAGGTTCAACTCACTGAAATACTTCAGTCATCTGCTTTTGTTCTTAGTATGAAGAGAGAGAATGACAGCTTTTAACTTTCTGTAACTTCCTCTCTCTTTAAGAACACTCTAGCTTTACCACTAACAATAAATCAAAACAATTTTTCAAACATAACTAGACTATAATTTCCATAAACAAAGGGACAGAATCTTATTACTTCATAAATCTAAAATATCTATTCAAGAACAGTACACCTAATCAGGCCATAGCTGTATTTCAGACTCCCACAGACCAAAAGATACAAATTGTGACATTTTATTTTTAAAGTAACAAATGCCACTCCTTTCTGACAACTGACTTTTTATAAAATATGTCATGGACAATTCTATATATAAGAAAGAGATTATGGAGAGACCTCTATGGGCTAATTTAAAACATGGCCAGGGCTTCCCTGGTGGCGCAGTGGTTGAGAGTCCGCCTGCCAATGCAGGGGACACAGGTTCGTGCCCCGGTCTGGGAAGATCCCACATGCCGCGGAGCAGCTGGGCCCGTGAGCCATGAGCCTGCGCGTCCAGAGCCTGTACTCCCGCAACGGGAGAGGCCACAACAGTGAGAGGCCCGTGTACTGCAAAACAAACAAACAAAAACCGAGTACTGCAAAACAAACAAACGAAACAAAAGAAAACAAAAAAACATGGCCTAAATGAGGCAATGGGGTGTGGTGGCGGTGGAATAAGACATCCTCTGAAGGCCTCTACCAGCTCAGTCATTTTAACTCAAAGGAAAGGAGAAATGGGTTCAATTTTTCATTCTTAATTAGGCTGCTTACTTTCTGAAAGTTTGCTGATTTCCATAATATTAAATTTCAATGTCTGGGCATTCATTCACATCTTATTTTTTCTTTTTAAAAAAAAATACAAGGTCTCCTTCCTACTAGCCACTACCTTCACTCCTAATTATCTGACCAACAAAAAGCACTGCTGCTACCTTGACAGTCCTAAGTCCTTAAAAGGATAAGATGTTAAAAGGATAACAATGTAGAAATGTAAATACACCTCAGCTCAAAGGCGGGTTAACTATACTCAGCTATAATTTCTTCAGCATGGAAGCCATAAAACATAGTGATTACCTACCCTAACTAGGAAAGCTGTCTAGTGAATGGGACAGCTACCCAGGGAAAATGGACTGTGGTGCCTAAGTCCGTGAGTTAATTAAATCTTAAAGGAAAAGCTCTCATCTGAAATTTACTAAGTCTCTCACAGCTTACATTTAAAAACCTGTCTTTTTCAAACTTCACCACTGGAAATAACTGTGTGTTAACAAAAACAATTTTCATTTTTTTGGTTTTGATTCTTTTTGACAAATGGGATGCTCTTTGGTTTGTAAGGTGAAAGCCCAACAATTTAGTTAATGAAGACTTCAAGTAACACTGACACATTTAAGAGCTAAGATTCAGCTAGATGAATAGACTAACAGAACTTCACTATGTTGTCCTGCTGAGTGAAAAATAGAGAGACATCCATCTACTCCATGAGCTTCATTCATCACATTCACTCGTCAGGTTGCTGCTGCATCTGATGAACATGAACTTCAGGAATAAGTTAGGAGACTGTGTCATGTAGCTCTGTGAAGTCTCTATCAGAATCTCTAAGAAATGGTGAAAAGGGAAGAATGAGAAAATATGCTCAGCCCAGATAATTCAAACAAATTAGGCCTTTATAGGTTCCTCCTGATCTGAATAAACAATGTTCAGTACCCATCGACAGATGAATGACTAAAGAAGATGGGGGTGTACACACACACACACACACACACACACACAATGGACTACTACTCAGCCATAAAAAAGAATGAAATTTTGCCATCTGCAGCAATATGGATGGACTTGGAGGGCATGATGCTAAGTGAAATAAGTCAGAGAGAGAGACAAGTATCATACGATATCACTTATATGTGGAATCTAAAAAATACAACAAACTGGTAAATAAAACAAAAAAGAAGCAGACTCACCTATATAGAGAACAAACTAGTGGTTACCAGTGGGGAGAGGGAAGGGGGGAGGGGCAGCATAGTGGTAGGGGGTTAAAAAAAGGGTTATTATGGGATTATATGAAATCATGTGTGAAACTTTTGAAAACTGTAAAGCACTACAGAATTTAAAGAATCTTTCATTCAATAAAATAAAAAATAGACTAAAAAAACCAACCAAATAAACAAAAACAGACAATCTTTAGTCTTTCTGGCTAAACTTTGGTTCAGGACCTCGCTGTTCTATACCATGTCAAAATTCATTTGTAATCTGTTCTGTTTTTCTCCCCCATTCTGGTTCGAGAACATCCTTTGAAAAGAAATTGTCATCCATTAACTAGGTAGACTATAAATTAAATAATACATATGTCACGTCATCATGCGATTTCATTGTTTTTTCTTCCAATAATAATCATGGTTTCTATGCCTCAGCATCCAGAAACTAGACAGAACAGAAGTTCTGAAGGGAAGTTAAGTATCACCTGATTGACAGCAGCAGTACTTTAATCCTCTTTCCTATTCCATAGTACGGAAAAGGGGAGCAGGGACCAGTGCCTCTTTAAAATTGCTACTCTTTCAATCTCAATTTCAGCACCTAAGTCACTGCAGCTTTGCTGGACTGGCTTTGTGAAGGTATTGCAGACTGCAGCTGCAGCCAGCTGGCCTATGTATGTGCCTAATGCAGAAGTATAGTTTTTTGCTATTGCTGTAAGATTCCGTTCTCCTACCTGAAGCAGCGGAAATGGGAATTCATGGATGTATCCCAGGGTTCCGCTAAAGCCCCTGGATCGAAGAAGCACAGAGCAATAGGGTGTCAGTAATACTAAGGGTGTTGATGACACTAAGAAAACCCCTGAGCTCATTCTTGTAGCTCAAATATTTCCTTAGTAAAAACAAAGAACAAAAACAAAAAAATGAGATGAGGCTTGAACATGGAAGAAGAAATACTTTTGTTAGATAAATAGTGTATCTTATCGTTCTCTGAATGTAATGCACCAAACTCAAGGCTTCCTTCCAAACACAATTTCCCTGAGCACCTTTAATCAGGCTTTTTGCTGGGTGCTGGGATATGGACATGATCAATTCCCTGACTTTAAAGTTTGTTAGGAAGACAGACAAGAAAGCAGAACAATCACAACATGGTGTGGTAAAGAACATTAGATGAGACAAGATGTGATGGGAGCATGGGAGGGAGGCATTTTAACACAACTGGGCAAGAGGATCAGCAAAGGGATTCCAGAGGAAAAAGGAATGGAGCTAAATCCTAAAAAGTAAGAGAGGGGAAGGACAGCAATGTGAGGAAGGAGGGACATTCCAGCAAAGGGAGATTATTTGCAAATGATCTCTCTACACCAAGACTTCTTACCACTCAATGGGAAGTCCTCAATTAGAGGAAAATGCACATTCCAAAGTACCTATCATGAGAGAAAAGCGAGCACCCTCCCCTCGCCCCCCCCCCAATGTTATATAAACTTCAAGACTTGAGAGAGAGAGAGAGAGAGAGAGAGAGAGAGAGAGAGAGAGAGAGAGGGAGGGAAGGAGGGAGGGAGGGAGCCTGCGCCAACACTTGTTTTAGAACATACTGTTTGCTGGTCACATCGTTACAAAGTTTGAGGTCAAACAAAACTAAGAGCTAATCTTTGATGGTTTTAAAGTGATTATCAATGCATGGACATTCAGTTACGTTTGTTCAATTAGAAAAAAATTATAATTCTAAAAGTAGATTAAAAAAACGAAATGATGCCATTTGCAGCAACACGGATGCAACTAGAATTATCATACTAAGTGAAGAAAGTCAGAAAGAGAAAGACAAATACCATATGACATCACTTATATGTGGAATCTAAAATATGGCCCAGGACTTCCCTGGTGGCGCTGTGGTTAAGAATCCGCCTGCCAATGCAGAGGACATGGGTTTGAGCCCTGGTCCGGGAAGATTCCACATGCCATGGAACAACTAAGCCCGTGTGCCACAACTACTAAGCCTGCGCTCTAGAGCCTGCGAGCCACAACTACTGAGCCCACGAGCCACAACTACTGAAGCCCATGCTCCTAGAGCCCATGCTCTGCAACAAGAGAAGCCACCACAATGAGAAGCCTGCGCACCACAACAGAGAGTAGCCCCCGCTCTCTGCAACTAGAGAAAGAAAGCCCGCGTGCAGCAACGAAGACCCAACTCAGCCAAAAATAAATAAATTTATAAAAAAATAAAATAAAATATGGCCCAAATGAACCTATCTACGTAACAAAAACAGACTCACTGACACAGAGAACAGACTTGTAGTTGCCAAGGGGGAGGGTGGATGGGGGAGGAAAGGACTGGGAGTCTGAGGTTAGTAGATGCAAACTATTACATATAGAATAGATAAACAACAAGGTCCTACTGGGAACTATACTCAATATCGTGGGATAAACCATGATGGAAAAGAAGATAAAAAAGAATGCACCTATGTGTATGACAGAGTCACTTTGCTGTACAGCAGAAATTAACATTTTAAATCAACTATACTTCGATAAAAAAATTAATAAAAAATAAATAAAAGTAGAGTGCATGAGGTGGAATCACTTTAGGAAACAACAACTCTAAGTAGCTTATCTTCATATTACTCTTAATTATTTCCTCTAGTCCTTGAGAAGAGGAAAATGGGTCCCCTACCCAAAGTAGTATTAAACATCTGAGTGATAACCCACACATTTTCTCATTTAAACCACACCAGAAGAAAAGTACCATTAAGCTAAACTCGTGGTTACACAGAGAGCAAAGGAAGGAGGGTGCGTTAGAACTCAGGTTTTCTGACCCAGGAGTCTGGGTTCTGGTCTTGACACCATCACAGCTCGCTGCTTCATCCCATCGCTGTTTTCTCCTCTACAGACTTAAAGGATGGAAAATTTGATAATTTTGAGAAGCAAACAGTTAAAGGAGTAGCTTGCTCTCTCAACCATATTTTTTTTTTAAAGGCTCAGGTTCACATTGCTGCTTTTTTTTTTTAAGAAAAAATAAAATAATACACATAATTCTCGGCCCTCATGGCCATTTGAAAATAACTCCTCTACTTTTTTCCCTTTTGTTTCTTCTCTACAATTGATCACCAACCCTACTAGTGCCTCCCAGCAAACATGTTATATATTTTTCACAATCCCTAAATATAGTACCTTGATTCAGATTGGAGGGGAACTCAACCTTGTAATACAGACCCTGAGATGTTACTACATCATGTTGGTTTCACTCCATTTATAAAATAATTATAGAATTAAGGCTTTTTAATGATAAAAGTACTTTTTTTTTTTTTGCAGTATGAGGGCCTCTCACTGTTGTGGCCTCTCACGTTGCGGAGCACAGGTTCCAGACGCGCAGGCTTAGCGGCCATGGCTCACCGGCCCAGTCGCTCCGCGGCATGTGGGATCTTCCCGGACCGGGGCACGAACCCGTGTCCCCTGCATCGGCAGGCGGACTCTCAACCACTGCGCCACCAGGGAAGCCCGATAAAAGTACTTTTTAAAAAAGTTATAATGTGTTAAACAAGGAATAGTTTGTTAGAGAAATATTCATTACTAAGTGAGACTAAGTTTGCAGTGAGATACTGATGTAAATCTTTATAACAATCCCCCCACATTCCACCCCCAGATTTTCCTCCTATTCAACATACTCTTGTCAGCAAAACCTGCCACCACTGTTACAGCTAGAGTTACCACGACCACCACAAACAGTCTTAATAGAAATAAAAAGCAGATCTGTCAATTAAACCCAAGGGAACATTAGGTGTATGCAGAGTTAACTCCTGGAATATTCTAACTCATTTTTCAGAATACAGCAACCAAGAGGGAGATCTGCAACCATTGTAAAATAAACTAATACTCTGGATTTGGTCTCATAGATTTATCCTAGACCTCAACAAAATAAGATCCCTTAGACATCCAATTCTCCAAAGAGGTCCTGTTACGCACTCTTTACAGTCTCACCCCCTCCTTATGTGGTCTCACTGCACTTTTACTTGCCTCTATCACAGCATTTATGACACTAAGAAAATGGGTATAAGGCTATGAATTTTAACTGTTGTCTCAACTTCTCTGAGCCTCTATATCCTCATTTACCTTGGGGAGGAAACAATTTAAATCAAGATCTTTAAAGAACCATATTGTACAAAATTAGAAAAATTTAGCAAAAAGAAAAATAATTAAAATTACACACACACACAGAGTAAGGAGAAGAAAGGAAATAATGAGGATCAGAGAAGAAAACCAAATTTTTAAAAAGAGAAACAAAGGAAACACAAGCTGGTTCTTTGAGAAGGTAAATAAATTTGATAAACCTCCAAATGGACTGATCAGGAAAAAAGACAGACACAAATTACATACCAATATAAGGAATGACAGAGGTGATATCACTATACATCCTACAGATATGAAAAAGATAATAAGGGACTGTAATGAAAAACTTTATGGCAATAAATTCAACAACTTAGATGAAATGGACAAAATCTTTCAAAAATACAAAATACTGGGACTTCCCTGGTGGCACAGAGATTAAGAATCCACCTGCCAATGCAGGGTACACGGATTCAAGCCCTGCTCCAGGAAGATCCCACATGCTGCGGAGCAACTAAGCTCGTGCGCCATAACTACTGAGCCTGTGCTCTAGAACCTGCGAGCCGCAACTACTGAGCCCACGAGCCACAACTACTGAAGCCTACGCGACCTAGAGCCCGTACTCTGCAACAAGAGAAGCCACCGCAACAAGAAGCCAGCGCACCGCCACGAAGAGTAGCCCCCGCTTGCCGCAACAGAGAAAGCCCACATGCGGCAATGAAGACCCAATGCAGCCAAAAATAAATTAATAAAGAAAAAGAAAAAATACTGAAACCCAGTCAAAAAGAAATAGATAACCTGAATAGCCCTAGACCTATTTTTTTTTTTGCCCTACATCTATTTTAAAAATTGAATTTTTAGTTTAAAAATCCTCCCGCAAAGAAAACTCTGGAACCAGATGGTCTTATTAGTGAATTCTAAAAAACATTTAAAGAAAAAAATATTACCAATTCTTTCAGAAAATTGAACAGGAAGAAATAATTCCCAATTTATTCTATGAAGCCAGAATTAACCAGATACTGAAGTTAGGCAGACATTACAAGAAGCTATTATGTCCCTCATGAACACAATGCAAAAATTTCAAACAAAATTTTAGCAAATCAAACCCAACAATATATAAAAAGAATAATATATCATGACCAAGTGGGGTTTATCCCAGGAATGCAAGGCTGGTTTACCATTTGAAATATATTCAATGTAATTTACCATATTAACAAACAAAAACTATACAATTATCCCAATAAGTGCAAAAACATATCTAACAAAATCCATTCCTGAAAAAGCTCTTAGTAAACTAAATACAGGGGAGAATTTCCTCAATCTGATAAAGGGAATCCACAAAAAAATCTACAGCTAACATCACACTTAATGGTGAATGACTGAACGATTTCCCTCTAAGATGAGGAATGACATAATTATTTACATAGAAAATGCAACAGACTCTACAAAAAAGCTACTGGAATAAGTGAGTTTAGCAAAGTTGGAGGATATAAGGTCTATATACAAAACTGAATTGTATTTCTATAAATTGTATTGTACTTCTGAATTGTAATGAACAATTTTATATTGAAATTTTTAAAAACACCACTGATAATAAGTCCAAAAGATATGAAACAGGCTAAATCTGGCAAAAGATGTGCAGGATCTGTACTTTAAAACATTGCTGAGAGAAATTAAAAACATAAATAAAGGGTTGAAGACTCAACACTGTTATAAGAAGTCAATTCTCTCCCAAATTGACATACAGATTCAATATAATCCCAAACAAAATCTCAGCAGGCTGTTTTGTATAAATTGATAAGCTGATTCTAAACTTCACATGGATATGTGAAGGACCTGGAATAGCCAAAACAACTCTGAAAAAAAAAGAACAAAGTTGGAGGACTAACACTACCAAATTTTAAGACTTAGTATAATATAAGGCTACAGTAGTGATTAAGACAGTGTGACAGGGCTTCCCTGGGGGCGCAGTGGTTGAGAGTCCGCCTGCCGATGCAGGGGACGCGGGTTCGTGCCCCGGTCTGGGAAGATCCCACATGCCGCGGAGCGGCTGGGCCCGTGAGCCATGGCTGCTGAGCCTGCGCGTCCGGAGCCTGTGCTCCGCAATGGGAGAGGCCACAACAGTGAGAGGCCCATGTACAGCAAAAAAAAAAAAAAAAAAAAAAAAGACAGTGTGATAGTAGCATAAAGACAGACAATGAATGGAACAAAACAGACTCCAAAATAGACCCACAAGTGATTTTTGACTAAGGTGCAAAGGCAATTCAGTGAAGAGAGAATGGTCATTTCAACAAATGGTGCTGGAACAACTAGATATCCATATGCAAAAAATATGTACTCTGATCACACCTTGTACCATGTGCAAAAATCAAGTCAGAATGGACCGTACGCCTACATGTAAAGCCTCAAACTGTGAAACTTCTACAAGAAAACAGGAGATAATCTCTACGATCTAGGATTAAGTAAAGATTTCTTAAATATGATACCAAAAGCATAACCCTTAAAAGGACAAATTGATAAACTGAACATCAAACTTAAGAATTCCTGCTCTTTGAAAGACACTGTTAAGAGAATTAAAAGTCAAGTCAGGGGCTTCCCTGGTGGCGCAGTGGTTGAGAGTCCGCCTGCTGATGCAGGGGACACGGGTTCGTGCCCTGGTCCGGGAAGATCCCACATGCCACGGAGCGGCTAGGCCCGTGAGCCATGGCCGCTGAGCCTGCGCGTCCAGAGCCTGTGCTCCGCAACGGGAGAGGCCACAACAGTGAGAGGCCCGCGTACCGCAAAAAAAAAAAAAAAAAAAAAAAAAAGTCAAGTCGGTTTGGGAGAAAATATTTTCAGATCATTTATCTGATAAAGAAATCTATATCCAGAATATATAGAGAACTCTCAAGACTCAATAATAAGAAAACAAAAGATACAATAAACACATGGATAACAGATCTGATATTTCACAGAGAAATGGCAAATAAGCACATGAAAATATGCTCAACACATTAGTCGTTAGGAAAATGCAAATTAAAAGCACAATGAGATGATACCGAGGCACACTTATTAGAATGGCCAGAATTAAAAAGACTGACCATACCAACTGCTGACAGAAATGTGGAGCAACTGGAACTCTCATGCACTGCTGGTGAGAAATGTAAAAGGACGCAACTACTTGAAAAATAATTTGGCAGTTTTTAAAAAGTTAAACATACACCTACCATATGATCCAGCCATCCCACTCCTAGGTATCTGCCTAAGAGAGAAGAAAGCATATGTCCATACAAAGACTTGTATATAAACTTTCAGATCAGTTTTATTTAAAATAGTCAGTACTGGAAACACCCAAATGGCCATCAACAGTGAATAGATACATACACAAATTGTGGAATACCCATTATTTCTCAGGAATAAAAAGGGAAAAACTACTGATACACTCAACAACATGGATGAATCTCAAAACAGTTATGCCAGGCAAAAAAGAGTACAGAGTACATGAATGCATTTATATAAAACCCTAGAACAGGCAAACTAATCTAAGCAACAGAAAGTAGATCAGTGGCTGCATGGAGGTGGGGGCAGAGAGGCGTGAGGGTAGGATTACCAAGGGGTACAAAGAAACTTTTGCAGGTGATGTGTATTTTCATTACCCTTACTGTGGTGATGGTTTCAAGGGTGTATACTTGTGTCAGAATAGATTAAATTGTACACTTTAAACACAGGCCATTTATTGCAGGTCAATTATACCTCAATAAAGCTGGGGGAAAAGTAACTGCTTATATTTTACAAAATCCATTTTAAACTGTCCTTTTTTATATTAGCACACTGAAAATCTTTCACTGTAGTGAAGCAATTGAGATAACTGCCTCAAACACCTTTTCTTTTGACCTTTACTCTATATAAACACAACTGTAAAAGTAAATTACTATTGGATGGAAAAGTGAACAGACTGGTCTCCCTGGATTACACAGCAGTCTGTTTACTGGCTTCAAACAAAGCCCGAATGTTTAGCTAAATTACCAGTACTGAATGCTTGGTCACTTAATTCTGAAAATACTATAACCACAACCCACCCTAGAGCAATTCATTAATTCAAATAAACATTTATTGCACATGTACTCTGTCTGGCATTGCTGTACATGGTAGATTTCAGGCAGCCCAGTCAGTACCAAATTACAAAGCCATTCTGCATCTAGCCTGGGAATGTTCTGTAAGGTTTTAGTCATTGCATTTAAATAATACAACTAAAGAATATCAATGGAAATAGGATAATTCTTCTAATATGGTCAAAGTTAAAATAATAAATGCCAGTGATAAGATGATTAAAGAATTGTACGCTGGCAGCTTAAAATTACAGAACAAAGGTATATCTTGAAACCTAAGTGAATTCAGGACAAATACTAAAAAAAAGTACTTCCATACACAGCCAGAGTGGAGCTTGTCATCTTCAAGAGGTCCTGCCAGCTTGGAAGTATAAAAAGATGTGAAAAACAGGTAGACCCATAATTAATTAATTAATTAATTAACTATATATAACAACTAGGCAACTTTAAGTAAATTTCCTATTAGTATCAGAGATGACATTGTACCACAGCACATTCTCTATTGTTTAGAGAATTCCATGCCTATTGGACCAAGGATGGTAATTACGTCTGATGGAAAATATAAGCTTATTTATTCATCATAAATAAAATTCAGTAAGTCCACGTCTCTTGCCACTAATATATAGGAAAATTTTACACTTTATCAAGGGTATCCATTTGAAAACCTATACCGTCTTTTTTCCCCTCCAGTAGTACTTCTCTTTTAGGATTTTTTAAGAAAAGAATCCAATGAACTCATGCAATGGACAAAAAAAATCAGTAATTATCCCTTGTTAGAGAAAACTGTTGATGCATTGTGCTTCAGATTCCCTTAGACATTGTTATTCCTTTCCTAAAACTTTCAGGCTGCCTTTGGACTATCATGTTTTCTGTTCTCAGAGGAACAATTTTACCAAACGATAAGCTTTTAGTGAATTTTGACTGACACAATGATTCCCTGTCACATGTTCTAAACACATCATACCCAAATTCATATCCACATTAAACACTGCTAATCTCCTAAATATTCGGTAACCACGGCATTCCAGACCACAGGTTCTGCAAGCATAGCTTGTGAATATTCTCATTCCCATAGAGAAGCAATAACCATTAAAACAAAAGATGAAAAACAAACCAGAGTATTCAGTCATTTTAACTTCTGGTTTTTGTTTTTCAGATTTGTAAAAATGAAAATGATTTTGTTTTAGGTAAAATGGTAGGAAATATGTCCAAAAAGTAGAGACATTCAACAGCTGTTAACATAAACTTCCCATTATGGAACTTTTCCATCTCTCCTCCAATATTTACTTTAATTAAAATGGTGAAATGACACCTGTTGCGGTTGGAGTTCCACTCAAGCTGAGAACCAAATCTGTGTTTCTTCACAACACCTCCACTGTCCATTAATGCCCTGTTACATTCCCTTTTGGAGGAAAGTATTGTTCCGTCACCTAACATCTACCAACAATTTATAACGTGCCAGGCACTGTGCTAGCCACTTCAGAGGCAGAATTTCCACGAGCCCACACAACAATTCTGTGATGGAGCATTTCACAGCTTGGTAGAGTGTTAATGACCTGAAGAACCTGCCCAAGGTCACAGAGCTATTTCCCTTGACAAACAGCACAGATGAAATCTTACACTCCTCAGCAGTGAGTCTCCCAAGCCAGGCCCCAAGTGGGAGCACACCTGTCTGAGGATGTGGACTGTTGGAACTGTGAGCACTTCGTGTTTGTTTTTTCTCAGTGTGGTTACTATTCTCTAATTCACTTTAATCAGACTGTAAGTTTTAACACGGAAGAGAAACGTCGTGACAGGACTAGGTGTATATGACAATTTCTCTCCCACGCTTTGGTATCGTAATCTTGTCGTCAGGCAAGGTCTCTTTTCTAAGACGACAAGACTGCCGTAGAGCTACGGGGTAGAGTAGCTAGCAGTGCGATTATTACTTCTGACCACGTGTAAAGTGGTGCTGAACATTTAAAACAATTCTGATTTAAAAACGTATCCGTGTTTTTCATATAAGTAAATAATACAGCAGAAAGTTATAAATAGGATACACGAATGAGTACTTTATCCTTCATTCCTCCCCAGGCTTGACCTTTGATTCACGACAGCCTGAACAGCGGTTGCAAATGGTGCTCCTGGAGCCCCTTTGGGGCGCCAGTCAGCCTTCCGCTGCCCTCTGGAGATGAGCTGTTCTATGTACGAGAGTTTCATGGACAACACACTTGTAGAAGAAGTTTACAAACCACGCACTTCCACCCTTATAGCATTTCTGCACACTATTTTGCTATCTCTGAGATGAAGAATAAAACTGACTTAAATTCAAGCGTTACGAACACAGGAGCAAGAACTGGTTGAAGACCTTCTGCATTCTCTGTCTAGTAAGAAAGACTATTCAGTGAGAGCATAATCAAGATCTATCACTACTTAAACTACAGAAACCACTGCTGAAGTACATTAGAAATGTCTGTTTACATACAGAATACGTATTTATTACTTAGAATCACTTACCAGATTCTTTACAACTGCTAGGCAACACGTTAGCCTAAATTCCACACACTTGATCAGAGGTGCATTTCAATTGTACATACTTTCCACAACCCAGGCAAATTTTTCCCTAATTAGACTAAATGTGAGTAGCAGTAAAATATTTGGATTCCCCCCCCATTATTTAATGCTCCTTTTTGAACTGTATTTATCAGTCATCAAAAAATCCAAAAATTAATGGATGGAAATAGTGCATATGTGAAAGCGATCTTGTTTTAGGTGGTGCAGTAGAAGAGTGACCCTGACAAACCCCGAGCCCAGCTGCATAA
This sequence comes from Delphinus delphis, assembly GCF_949987515.2. Lineage (NCBI taxonomy): Eukaryota > Metazoa > Chordata > Mammalia > Artiodactyla > Delphinidae > Delphinus > Delphinus delphis. The sequence continues at coordinate 60,676,529 of NC_082697.1, read as the reverse complement.
AGGATTCAGGCCTCTTTCTTCAGGGCCGCTGTTCACCAACATCTGTAAGGGCTGCTGACTCCTTCTCTGACAGCTAGGCTGTGAACTTTTCTAGTTTGAATGATGCTACCTCTGAAGAATTAATTAGTAAACAATGAAGCTAAGTACCTCTTAATAAAAATCATTTCAGAATACAGAATAAGCTAGACTCTATCTGAGGCATATTAACTATTTTTTTCCCAGGAGCTGATAAGGGGTACCTCCAAAAATCAACATTCTTTAATTTCAGCTCTGTAACTGATTTCAACAGGGATACAGTTTGCTGGGCTCTGGGGTCTCAACACAGAGATTTTTCCGTATATTATTTCACTAATTTATGCAGGAGTCAAATCCATAATTTTGATCATTAAAATCTGAAATGTATTCTCTTTCCCAGTCTTTGAGCAGCTTTGGTAAAATTCAGAATGCTCAAAGTCTTAGTCTATTAGATATGTGTTGAAACTCCATTTGAAAGAATAAGCATTAATCTATAAACCAAAAGAAAATTATCTGTGTTATATTTTAAATATATACCTTACAGTAATTTAAAAAGCTGGGATGCTATAATCTACTCAATTTGAGTTTTTAGAAATGCTCCTTTAGATTAACTTGCTAAAAGACACTTGCCTGAATTGGGGGGTCAGGCAAATTTAGTGAAAGTTCTTCGATGAAAATTTAAATAAATAAATAAATATGGCTCACCCCTACTGCAGGGGGGAAAGAAAGGAATCTAGGCAATAAACAAAGACACTTAAAATATACGCAATTTACTAGAATATCTTGTCATATGGCAAGGTAGTAGGACGAGAGTGTTTAGCCCACAAAAGTAATACAATTGTATTTACACCTTAAAATGAAAAAAAAAAAGTACAAAAACCAAAAAACCATCGTTCCCAAGTGTCAACATAATATTACTACTTTAGATAAACAAGGCCCTATTTTTCTAATATTTAAATAATAAAAATTACGCCATATCCAAGCTACCAGTGATTTGGTTTTCTTGAATATAGAGGGAAGACAAAGCTGGAAGCACACTCACCTCAAAATTAAAGGGTAAAAAACCAAAGTCAAATTCCATTTCTACACTAGTGTTCCAATGGCTATTAAGAGACAGGAATCAGGAGTCAGATTTCAAGATGCCAAGATCTGAAATCTGCAATTCATTTTATTTTTATATAAAAGATGAAACTAAATTAACATCTGCTATTCAGAATACAAAATTTAAGTCTTGACGTGAACTGAGTTCTTACTTTTAAGGTGAACTTCCAGTCTTTTCCATTCACAAATAGGACTTGATTTATTAAGTTCCCTGCTTTGTATCTCCAGAGTTGATCAAAGCACATTTTCTTAGTACAATCTGTATTGTTCCAAGTGTTTTATAAACATCTCTTGTGAGAGTTTACAGGAGTGATCTGAAATCATATCCAAGGTTTCATCCTATGAGTCAGTTATTCTTAAAAGGAAATAGAATCTGTCTTTATCACCTTTATTTCCCTATGTATCACAAATCTAATTCTAATCACAAAATTTTAAAATAATAATTAGCAGAACTGTCAGTAGATAATTACTGACATTAAATACTCGGCAGGACAAAGGAAAAAAAAAAGGAAAAGGCATAAGTTCATTACCTGGACATGAAAATTACAGGTCTATACAATATCTGAGCTTTTATAACAGTCCCTTAGCCACCAGGTAAGCTTGTCCACTATGTAGCCCTATACTGATAACTCCCAAACCCATATTTCCTGTCCTCACCTGAGATCCAGACTGTCCATCCAGCTGCCTGTTGAACCTGTTCTCCTGAATTCATTCACAAAGATATTTGAGCGAAGAAAACAAGACAGTCCCTGTCTTCAAAGGGCTTCTAACTGTGAAGAAAGCCAAACCAGTCTAATAATCATAAAAATATGTAACATACAAATTGTGATTAGTTCTATGTTCCAGTCTAAGTTGGTCTAAAACTGAACTCAGTTTACCCACTGCACTCCGGTCTGCCTGCTCCCTGAACTCATTCTCGGATGGAAATGTGCCATCACAGGTTACCAAAGTCACAAATGTGGGAGGCATTCCTGGCCCTCCCTTCCTTCTCAGATCTTCTTAATCTCAGTATTTCCAGAGTAGATGTACATGGTTAGCTCTGCCCAGAACAACCTTCTTCCACTTCTTCTGGGAACTGCCAATGAGATGGTGGTAGACAGCTTCCAAAGATCCCAGTGCCTGGTGAAGGCACAAAACCCAAGGCCAAGAGAGCCCCTGGGATTTTAAAAACTAAAGTTGGGAAAGAGGAGCTCTTTCCTCCTCTTGGTTGGAGAGTATGACAATGGCCCCTGCCATATGCAGACGCCCGAGGGAGCAGAGGTGGGAGAAAGAATCTCTGTGTTGATGAGACCAGTTCCAATCCACAAGGCCTCTGGCTTTTCCTGGTTTCTGCAGCATTTCATACCTTTTACAACCTTCTCCAGGAAACTTCCAATTAATCTCTCTTTGAACTTAAGATAGTTTGGGGAGGGTTTCTGTTACTTGTAGCCAGGATTCTGGACTAATAGCTCCTAAACACTTCCAGCCTGTGTCTTATCCAACTCTGCCACGAACACCTTAGTTCAGGTCCTCATCACCTCTCACTGGACTAGATCAACAACCTAATGGGTCTCCTGTCCCCAGTCCTGCCCTTGCATCTAGCATCCATAATACAGCAGCCAGAGGGACCACATCACTCTCTCCCTGCTGGAGAGTGGCTCCAGCATCAATACGGGCAAAATCTAACTTCCTTAACAGGGGACACTCAGCTCTCTACAATCAATCTTCCTCTCCAGGCAAGCAACATTTCATGCTCTGACTATATGGAAATACTTGGGCTATGGCTTAGACAGACAGACAGACAGACACACACACACACACACACACACACACACACCAATGCTGAACTGATTGGTAAGCAGGGTATTTTCCTTTCTGAAAATGTGGAAAACCTGAAGAAATTAAAGAAAAGTGGTTTTCTTTAGGCTCACTTCTAGGCATCAAAGTCATCACACCTATGCCTACATTTGCCTACATTTTATTACACTAAGGATGCTAAATACAGCTACTGTAAGATATCTGGCCCAGATATATTGTATACACAGTAACAAGAAACTGAAGGAGAGAATCAATGACCCTAACTAAAAGTTCTGATTGTTACCCACCTTTGTGAATTGAGCACAACACTTTGAATATACTAAAATCCACTGAGTGGTATACTTTAAATGGGTGAACTTCATGATATGTGAATTATACCTCAATAGAGCTGCTGTAAGTGTCCACTCTTCAGTGAGGCATTCTCACCCAGATACAGGAAACTATTCCTTCCTGCCTTCTGTGGACCTCCACTGTCCTCTGTGGATGCTTCTAGCTTGGCGTGTGAGCTCTTGTTCACATGAGGATAGGGCCATGTCTCACTCACCTCTGGATCCCCAAGCCCAATCAAGTGTTCAGTACATACAAAACACTTAAAAACGTTCACAGAATGACGCATGAATTTTGAGCTAGGCAGAACACTGAAAGACATTTTTCTAATTTAGAAAAAAGCACATTCGGTATTAGGTTAGGAAACTTGGTTTTCTCACTTTGAATTAGATGAGAATATTTGAAAAACACGAAAGATATTTAAAACCTCTAACCCACGGTATAGTTAACAGCTGACCATTTAATTTTGCACCAATTTTTAAAATGAGAGATGTGTAGAAATAAGGTGTGATTTTTTTAACTTACAGAAAATCTCAAACAGAGATAAGACTACATAAACAACCAAAGAGAAATAGATAAGCTGGTCTTCATGAAAATTATAAACTTCTTCAAAGAACATTTAAAAAAAAGTGAAAAGACAATTCACAGAATGGGAGGACATTTTTACAATTCATATATCTGATAAGGACATATGCGGGGGGGGGGGGTTCATCTAGAATATACAAGGAAATCCTATAACTCAACAATAAAAAGACAACCCAACTTTAAAAATGGGAAAAGAATTTGAATAGGTATTTCTCTAAAAAAGATATACAAGTGGACAAGAAGCACATGAAAAGATGTTCAACATCTTTAGCCATTAGGGAAATGCAAATCAAAACTACGAGATACCACTTTACACCCACTGGAATGGCTACTATGAAAAACAAAACAAAACAAAAAATAACAAGTGTTGGCAAGGATGTGAAGAAACTGGAATCCTCTAACACTGCTGATCAGAACGTAAAATAGTACAGCCGCTTTGGAAAACAGTTTGGCAGTCCCTCAAAAAGTTAAATATAGAATTACCATGAGACCCAGCAATCCTACTCCTAGGTATAAATCCATGAGAAACGACAGCAGATGTCCACCCAAAAAACTTGTACATGAATGTTCACAGCAGCATTATTCATAAGAGCCGAAACATGGAAACCACCTAAGTGGCCATCAAGGGATGAATAAACAAAATGTATATCTCCGTGCCACAGAGTTATTCAGCAACAAAAAAGAATGAGTTCTGATACATGCTACAACACAGATGAACCTCAAAAACATGCTAAGTGAAAGACGCCAGACACAGAAGGTCACACATATTTTATGATTCCATGTATATGACATACTCTAAATAAGCAAATCCACAGATACAGAAGGTAGAATGGTGGCTGCCACGGGCTAACAAGAGGGAAGAACGGAAAGTGACTGCTACTGCGCCTGGGGTTTCTTTTTGGGGTGATGAAAGTGTTCTGGAATTAGACAGTGGGGATCCGTGCACAACTCTGTGAATATACTAAAATCCACCGAATTCTATGCTTTAAACGGGTGAACTTTACGGTATGTGAATTACATCTCAATAGAACTGTTACCAAAAAAAATTACTGCACAAAATCATATAGTGACACCTATGTGTAGGGGTCTGATTGAATCACTTTGCCTGCTATAGGATAACCTGTCATAAAAGAAAACAAAAAAACACACAATCTGTTCAAACGAGGAAATGATTTATTTTCCTACCACCAAATCCCTACAATGACCAACCATAATATCAAATCCAAAGTAAAAAGAGGAAAGAACGAAAGAGCACACTGCAATTCTCTGGCAGGTATGAAATGGAATTAACCAAAGACTGCACAAAGAAAAATGTTTATCAGAACCACTCACTTCCCTTTGATTACACAGATTTAAACAAGTCCAAGTCCTTTCTAACTCATGAGAAAATGTGCCAGCTTCTTTATTAGCACAGAGCAAGGAAAAACAAGCATTCTCTCCTATAACAAAATTAACATCCCACAGAAGGTCTGTTTGTACTTGGCCGTCGTGAACCTTTCATCTCAGAGCACTGCTAAATTAAACAAGCCTATGTTGTATTGAACACAATGAGCCAGATACCCTGGCAGGCTCCTAAACTTTACCAGTTAATGTTGAAGAACATTAGAAATAAAAGGGAGGGTAAGAATGATGGTGATGGTGGTAATAAAGCAGCTGTGTCTTCATTCCACCCAACATTTCACTAATCTACAATAATGGAAACATTCTAACAACTGTGAGACCCTTTTCTCTGTTGGTGAACACAAGAAGAGCCAGAGAGATCTGGATTCAAGTCATTGCTTTGTTTTTCTTTTAAGCACACTAGCTGAGTGCCGAAGGACAAATCTCATAACCAAGGCCTTCTATTCTCTAAAACTGGAGTGACTGTATCTAGCCTCAGAGAGTCATTAGAGAACAAAATGAGAGAACACACACAAGAGGTAGAGTGCAATGCTCTATATGTACATCCCCACCATAAATATCCTCACTGCTCTCAACTTTTCAACGCAAATACTGATTCTGGAGCTTATATCACAGTGTAAGTAATTGACATCAACCTTTCTTTTCTACCCCAAGGACATCTAAGCAACCGAAATATTCTATGAAAATTCCATAGTGAATAAATTATTCCCCCTCCCATATAACTGAAAGTAAGAAAGCCATCAATAAAGTCTGTTTTAAATGTATTAAATCAGGGCACGACACAAAGCATTCATTCACCTAAGAGGTATTTAAAAGCAATGAACTGAGAGAGACACACCAAGAGAAACACTTACTATGAGAGACAAATGCCTATTTTCCAGTGCAATAATTGGTAACCTTTCTATAAAGATTGATGCAATCTGATTATAATTCCCAAGTGTCAGTAATCAGTTCTTAAGGTAAAAGAAAAAGGAAGTGGGATGGTTTCAAGCGCTCCAGAAAAGATGTAGGAGGATATCCCTTCCCACTGACAGCAATTAACGTTTGAGTGATGGCTGCTAGAACATTCAGACTGAAAAACTTTGTTACATTAGAATAGACTGAAATCTACTTAAAACAAAACTTACTGGGTTTAGCAGACACAAACATAACCCTCACCATGAACTAGGTGTCCTCTCTGAACAAACTGGAACGAAGGTAAAGCTTGCATGGACTTCCCATATTTGTCATCACAGTGCTAGAATATGCCATACTCCCATGCTGGAAGTCTACTTAAAGAGAGCATCTAGACCCTGCACCGGGAGACGGTCAGACTCCCTCCGCCCAGCTCCAGACAATGTTCCATCACACCACAACACCAGGAAAAGTTTCTAGGGTTAGCAAGGAGGGAAATGTCTCAAGGGCAATGGGACATTCGGAGGCTGGAGATAGCTATTTCTGGAGAGTTTCCCTAAGCACCACATTCATTATGGAACTTGTGGCCCAAAGCTATTGTTCTCTACCCCTCTTTCCAAAACTCTCCCCTTAAGACTCAGAGTTTAATAAAACCTCTCTGGAGGCTTCCCTGGTGGCGCAGTGGTTAAGAATCCACCTGCCAATGCAGGGGATACGGGTTCAAGCCCTGGTCCGGGAAGATCCCACATGCCGCAGAGCAACTAAGCCCATGCGCCACAATTACTGAGCCCACGTGCCATAACTACTGAAGCCCATGTGCCTAGAGCCTGTGCTCCACAACAAGAGAAGCCACCTCAATGAGAAGCCCGTGCACCACCACGAAGAGCAGCCCCCACTCGCCACAACTAAAGAAAGCCCGTGCGCAGCAATGAAGACCCAACACAGCCAAAAATAAAATATAAATAAAAAATAAAACATTGATCTCACAAGTGAGAAATAATACAGTCCTCTAAAAAAACAAAACAAAACAAACAACAAAAAAAAAACCAAAACAAACAACAACAAAAACCTCTGTGAGAGACCAACTCATTACAGATACTACAGGAGTAAGGCCAGAGTGCTGGCTTTGCTAGGGAGCTGTTACCTATATCGCATATAAGCACTTAACAAGTTTTTTGCCCTCCTACTGCAGTTCAGTACTCTCACCCTGACAATGAAACAGTTTCACCTAAATATTCTACCACCACACACCCTGTATATGAAGACAGAACTTCTCCTCTTTCTAACTTTCCAATTCAATAACCACTTACACTGCCAGTCTAGACTTTAGCCTTTATGCCTAAAATAGGAGGAAACTTGCAAATGCACAGAATCCAACCCATTAAATACTAAGAATGTCTTGAAATCTATTTAAATACAGTATAAAATTTTTTACAAATGCAGCTAAAAGAAGTAAATGATAAAGTCTTAAGTTTAATTAAGACTCCAGTTTTACTACTACTAGTAATGCCTCACTTTCCAGGAGTATTTTTAGAATTGGGGTTTTAAAGCATGCAATTAAAGAAATTAACTCATCAGTGTAATGAAAGTTACAATATAAGCAAATCCCTATACTACTGCAGAAAAGAGATATAAGAACCCAGAACTTTGGGTATTTTAGAAAACGAATACAGAATCATACCGTTCGCCACAATATGATATCAGAGGGTAAAGTCCAGGAAATCTAATTAATTTAGACCCTACTAATGAAGACTCAATAATTTCCTTTCAAGTCTGCCTAGATTTAACTTTAGACTATTTATTAAGGAAGGAGTTGCTAAGAAAATTAAAGTACAAATAAAAATTGCTAGGGGATTATTTAATAAGTTAAATTTTTCTACATGCAATAACTGCTGCTAAAATACTGATTAAAACTAGCACATGCATTCTTTAGAATCCCATACTCTAGTGGAAACAAAATGTATGAAACAAGAGTCCTCAACATTGCTTTAATCTATTAGATAATTGTTTCATTCTCTCTGTTTATTTTGGCTGTGAAAAACTGGTTATGCGTCAGAAAAGCTTAATAGGCGGGATACTTAACAAAGATTTACACATTCTTCTTAATGGCTAGCAATCTATTTATCTACTTTTATTTTTAATAAATGCTGAATCCCAATTAAAATATAACTCAATTTCTCTCCATTATAATTTAAAATATATTTGGGGACATTTACTTCATCCTTGTCTTCAAATAACATAACTGAAAGATATTCCCATGTCTGTAATATGAAACACAAATAGGGTTCTTTAATAAGATCTAGTACCTGACCTACTTCACTTACTTTGCCCTTAACAGCAACAAGAAGAAACAGACAAAAAAGCAGATTTAAAACACAGCAGTATATGTGATTCTGCAAAGAAACGGGACAGAATCCAAATCAACAGTCCAAACAAAACATCACAAAATGTTATGGTAGCAAGTGTCACTACAATTATGCATGTCTAGATTTAGATGCATTTAAAAATCACAGATGCTAGTTTTATTCTCCAAGAAATTAAATTTCTTAATTAAAATTTAAGGCACTTCTCATTTACATCTTAATTCTAACTTAACAATGATGATATTCACCAATCATTAATTCCTTCAAAAACGATCTGAGTGTCTGCCATGTACGTGCCAAATATCACATTAGTTGCTGGATGTAAGATGGTGAATAAAACACACTTGGTCCCAGCCTCAACAATGTTAACTTGGAGTGAAAAGTAAAGCACCCACATGAAAGGCATTCTATAAGATGCATTTTACGTCAAGGAAAAAGAGATGAATTTTAACTGGCTTTTTGTTAAGTCAAAGAACAAACAGTAGGTCAATAACAAAGTTGGTATCTGTTCCATGTGAGACCTTCCTTAGGTAACCCTTATTTGATTGAAATAAAATCTAAAACAAACATAAAATTAGATCTCACATTCATATCAGAAACTGGCAAAATCCTTTGGACAGATGAGACTCAACATCAATATTCATAGGTTTACACGTGAATACATATTCACATAACTCAGTAATACTCTGTTATCACCTAAATTTGTAAATCACATTCCGTACGCTATTCTACAATTGGTATTCATGTTTGAAAGATATTAAGAAGTTAGTTTTTAAAGCTTCTTTAAGGTCCAATGTAAGTGAATAAAAAACAAAGGTATTACTCTCTATAAAGGAAAACTTTCAGTATCCAAGACAATTAGTTAGTTGCCAATAATTTCAAATTATTTATAATGAGTTAATCAGGGCAATAGACCTAAAAACAAAGAACTCAACATATTTTAACATTTTCATCATATTTAAAGTCCAAGAGAGTGTCTCACTTACACATGAGAATCACAGGTATGTGCTCGATGAGGAAATTCTTTATGTAAGACTATCAAATCAAAGAGGTCTTTAAAACATATAAGGTTTACTCCAGTCAAAAACCCTGCTATCTCAAAAAAGATACTGGGGTTTCCCTGGTGGTGCAGTGGTTAAGAATCCATCTGCCAATGCAGGGTACATGGGTTCGATCCCTGGTCCGGGAAGATCTCCCATGCCGCGGAACAACTAAGCCCGTGCGCCACAACTACTGAGCCCGCGTGCCACAACTACTGAAGCCCACGCGCACAGAGCCCATGCTCTGCAACGAGAAAAGCCACCACAATGAGAAGCCCGGGCATCGCAACAAAGAGTAGCCCCTGATCGCCGCAACTAGAGAAAGCCCGTGCGCAGCAACGAAGACCCAATGCAGCCAAAAATAAATAAAGGAATAAAATTAAAAAGAAAAAAAAAGATACCATTTTTTTCTCCTATTGGACTGGCAAGGATTAAAAAGATGAACAAAACTCAGTGTGGGTAGTTATACTTCTAAGAAAATAAATGAACATGTATACAATGATTTAAGTACAGGGTTAATCAACACACTATTATCCACTAGAAACAATCTAAATGGTCATCAAAGGAATGATTCAATAAAGTATGGTGCCTGTAAAACAATGGAATTACATGGTCAGTAAAAATGATCATATATGATTATGCATGTCTCTTAACAATTCATGTGTAGAGATATATAAAAATATTGTTGCATTTAAAAATGACCACCATATACAGTGTAAACCAATTTATTTAAAGATTTGTATATAAATACTTCTATATTCATAGATAAATTTCTAAAAGGATTTTCACCAAAATATTAATATTAATGGCAGCCATTTCTGGGTGGCAGGAATTAGGTGTCATTGAGGGAGGTTTTTTCTTACTATTATAATAAGAAAATAAACAACACATTTTCATTTAAGAAAATAAAGTGTTGCAATCTCACCAAGTGGCTTCAAATCCCTTCAACTCCCTACTTTAAAATCAAAGTTTTCACTGAATGTTGCAAGTATATGTAATCACCAAACAGCTTATGGATTTCCACCTGTGGGACCTCCTTCTCAGCACCATGCTTTAAAACAATGAGATGATGGAAATTTAAAGATTCAAGTCAAAGAAGTAAGGAAGCCAAATGACCTTATTCAAACAGTCCACATTCCTGGCATCTACCTTAAGAACCTCAGGTTCTATGAACTTAAACACTCCTAAAACAATCTCCCTCTTACATCTTAAGAAAGCAGGCTATGGAGAGGAATTTTTTAAAAATAAGAGACATTTCCTTTAAAAAAATTAAATCATAAAAAACTTACCTCAGTAAAAATATTTAATTATTTTCCTGTCTTACATTCTCTTTCTTAGCACCTTCACTGTGAACCTAGAGGGGAAAAAAGTTAAAATTACTTTTAATTGAACATCTACTCATGCCAGGCAGGGTGGTCAGAGAAAGCCTCCTGGAGCACATGAAGTCTGAGAGGGATTGGAAAGAATAAAATACAAGTTACTAAAATGGCACGACTGGGAAGGAAAATGAGCAGGTGTAAGTGGAATTAAATAACTCTTCTTAAATGGTTGGAGGACCTACACATGACTGTATCCAATCTTGCAGCAGGTGAAAAGCTGGGTTGCTAGACTTAGAACACCTGCATCTGAGTCTCAGCTCTACCACTTCCTAGCTTGTCTGATGTTGAGCAAGTCCATAAACCCATGTGCCTCGGTTTCCCCACGTGCATAATAACAGGATCCAACCCACAGGACTGCTGAGGGTTATATGAGATAATCCACATCAGGGACTTCAAAACAGTTCCTGTAACATAATAAATGTTCAATGAACATCAATTTTCGCTTTTATTATTATATGTTCTTATATGAAATAAATCCATTTGCCTCTCACCACCTCCACCACCACCATTATTATTACTGTTACTATTATTATTGAGAAGTGGCATAAGCCTTATCTTCAAGGGGTTTACAATGTACTGGGTGACAGATGAATTACCCAGACACATAATACGAGGCAAAAGAAAGATCAAAGTCAATTATTCATTTACTTATTTTAAAATATCTGAGTGTCTGTTCTTTGCCAGGTATTCTGTATTCTTTGGTGGACATGAGGGACATGGTTTCTCTCCTCACAGTTTCCAGTCCATCAAGGCCAAGCTATAGGACCGACAAGCTACACATGGAGACAGATCGTGTTTTTTACTGGGTGCAGGGCAGCACATATCTAAACTGGTAGAATTAGGTAGCAGAACATTCTGGGTGGAAGGGATGGCGTTATAGGAAACACGGGGCCTTTGGGGAAAGCTAAGCAGCCTCTGGTCAGGGTGCATCGGAGAGGGCAAGCAGCAGCAAGGCTAGAAAGGTAGGCAGGAGGGGCCTCAAATACGGGGCTGAGTTTGTTCTCTTCTCAGTATATTGATCATCCTGCTCCGAGTGAATCACAACTTGCTTTTAACTTCAAGTCTAGCATCATTTTATCATTTTGCTTCTTTTCTTTTTTTGTCTTTTAAAGGTGAAAGGGGAAAGAGGAAGAAAAAGAGCACAGCAACCTCAATCTATGTTGCCGCTGGCAGTGATGGTGGTGGAAGCGGCACTAAGTGATGAGTCCCAAGCTCTTTTTAATTCTCCCAACATTCTTACCAAGCCAGAAATGTTCCTTTTACTGATTAGGAAACTGAGGCTCAGAGTAGTCAAATAGATCCCCAGATGTCCACAGAGCTCATAAATGCAGCCACAGAATTTAACTGTAAGCCTGACTCCCAAGGCTTTCTTTTGTTTTAGGCAAAAATGTATAAAGGATTCTGCAGAATTTAACGTCTGTTAAAAACTACTTAGAACTTCAGGGTATATAAACTTCTGTACTTACACAGAAATAAACAGCCTTCATACAAACAATCAAAACCACTTACAGGGACTTCCCTGGTGGCGCAGTGGTTAAGAATCCGCCTGCCAGTGCAGGGGACACGGGTTCGAGCCCTGGTCCAAGAAGACCCCACATGCCACGGAGCAACTAATCCCGGGTGCCACAACTACTGAGCCTGCACTCTAGAGCCCACGAGCCACAACTACTGAGCCCACATGCCACAACTACTGAAGCCCGCATGCCTAGAGCCTGTGCTCCACAATAAGAGAAGCCACTGCAATGAGAAGCCAGCACACTGCAACAAAGAGTAGCTCCCACTCAATGCAACTAGAGAAAGCCCGGGCACAGCAACGAAGACCCAATGCAGCTCCAAAAAAAATTAATTAATTTAAAAAACAAACCTTAAAAAAAAACCACTTAGAAAAGATAAAGGAAAAGAAGATCTCACAAAAATATATATATATACATACATGTATATGTGTATATATACACACACACACACACACACACAATAAATTTCATAAGAAATGGGCAAAACCTATATGAGAAAAACTTGAAAATGCTCCAGAAGGATTCGGGAGCAAAACCAAACAAATGAAAAAATACACAATGTTCCCGGATAGGAAAATTCAATATCCGAAAGATATCAATTCTCCCTATGTTAGTTTATAAATTTAACACGATCTCAATTTGCCTAAGTTCTTTTTCTTCTGGAACTGACAAATGATTCTAAAGTTCACATGGAAAAATAAACAAGCAAGAATTGCCAGGAAAACGAAGGGCAACAGGTGAAACTAGTTTTACAAGGCATTAAGACATTTTATAAAACCAATAATGTGTACTTGTGCAGGAATAGAAAGACTTAATGGAATAGAACAGAAAGTCCAGAGATGCACCCCAATACATCTGGAAATTCAGAATATAATGAAGGTGTATTGTATTCTGAAACAAATGGGTAAAGATAACTGGTAGCCATATGGAAAAAGTTGAATCTATATATCACTCCTGAACACCAGAATAAATTTTAAATGGATCAAAGGTTTAAGTGTAAAAATGAAACCATAAAAGAAAAAAACACTGAAAGAAAAAAATGGGCCAAATCCAAATTCTTGGAGGCCTTTCCGTGACTCAAAATCCAGACACCATGAAATATTAACTACTTAAAATTTAAAGAAAAAACTTAAAAGCCTTCTCTATACAAAAATACATGACAGCAATTTTTTTAAAAATGACAATCTTGAGGAAATTGCAACTCACATCACAAAGGGCTAATCTCTCTAATTTATAAATTCCTAGAAATTGGGCTTCCCTGGTGGCGCAGTGGTCGAGAGTCCACCTGCCGATGCAAGGGACAGGGGTTCGTGCCCCGGTCCGGGAAGATCCCACATGCCGCGGGGCAGCTAGGCCCGTGAGCCATGGCCGCTGAGCCTGCGCGTCCGGAGCCTGTGCTCCGCAACGGGAGAGGCCACAACAGTGAGAGGCCTGCGTACCGCAAAAAAATAAAAAAATAAAAATAAATAAATTCCTAGAAATTGATAAGAAAGAAGTGATCCAAAAGAAAAACGCGGAAAGGGCATGAACAGATGGTTCATAGAAAAAGAAACAGAAACCGCCTTTAAGCACGTGAAAAGATGCTCAGCCTCATTCATAATCAAAGTAATGCTCATTAACACCACGAGTAACTTTTCACCTTTCAGACTGATACAAATCCAAAGGCTGGTAAACACTCTATTGGTAGAGGCTATGGAGACAGGTACTCTAGTGCATTACTTGCAGGAGTTCAAAATTGCATAACCCTGAAAGAGGGCAGCATTTATCAAAATTATAAATGCACTGCTCACTGACCCAGTAATCCCACTTCTGGAAAGATATCCCACAGATACACTTCACATATACGAAATGACATGTACACAAGTTTATTCACCACAGGCTGTGACTGGAAGAGACTGGAAGACACTCAAGTATCCATCATTTATTGGGATACTTCATCATTTACTGGGGCTACTTAATAAGCTCTGGCACAGGCCACACAATGGTATATTCTGCATCTGTTAAATAAATGTTTTCTATATACTAATGTAGAAAGATACTAAAGGTATACTAACTGAAAAAAAAAAACGGGGTCAGAATAATTTACATTTTATATAAAAAGGAGGGGATATATAGAGTATACTGGCATCTGCTTGTATCTACACAAAGAAACAGTAGGCATCTATAGGAAACAAATAGAAAAAATTATCTGTGGCCGAAGGGAGCATATTAGACCAAGACAGAGTTGGAAATTAGCCTCCTCAAAATACTCCATTTTAGTTTTTGAACCACATGAACATTTTATATATACAAAAAGAATTTTAAAGTGTTAAAAGTATAACTCACAGGACGAAGAGAAAGAGGACTACTTATCGCCTAGAGTCAAAATCCAATACGCATTAAAATAGAATTTTTTCCTAAATTAGGAGTTTGGGATTAACAGATACACACTACTATATACAAAAAAGATAAACAACAAGGACCTACTGTATAGCACAGGGAACCATATTCAATACCTTGTATAACCTATAATGGAAAAGAATCCGAAAAAGAATATATATATATATATATATGTGTGTACATATGTATATATGTATGTATGTATAACTGAATCACTTTGCCGTACCCCTGAAACTAACACATTGTAAATCAACTATACTTCAATTTAAAAAGTAATAGTAAAAATGAAAGAATTTTTCTCTGAAATTAGATATTAACAAGCAAGATTAGTGTGGCCATCACTAAAAATCATACACGACAATCTGATTTTTTTTCTTTAATCAAGCTAAAGCACATGATTATAATAATCTATAAAAGCGCTATTTGGGGGGCAAGGAATCAGAAGAGAGAATAGGAAAGCGCAAGGAGGATGCTTTAGCCTAATGCTTCTCAAAGTATGGTCCCTGGACCAGCAGCATCAGCATTACCTGAGAACCTGGTAAAAATGCAAATTCTCAAGCCCCAGCCCAGACCTACTGAACCAGAAACTCTGGGAGTGGTAGGGAGTAATTCTGGTAATACACACTCAAGTTTGAGAGCCAGTGATCTGGTCAAATGCTTCTTACACATCCTCATGCATCACTTGGAGGAGGATATTGTTAAAAAGCAGATTCTGGTTCAGTAAGTCTGGGGTGAGTCCCTGAGTCAGCATTTCAAACCAGCTCCAGGAAGCTGCTGATGTGCTGCTGGTTTGGGGAGTGCACTTGCGAAGAAAAGCTCCAATCCACCTGGGGAAGAAGGTATGTAGTCTTCACGTGGCTGGGTTTCCTATGAAATTTGCCCTCAGTAGCAGAGTCCATACACAGGTTTCCAGGGTGGGAGACATCATGTAGCCTCCCATATAAGTTCTGTCTTTAACTCGGAATAAATACATTTTCAAGCATATGTCTTATTAAAATAACAGTGAATTGTTGAAATTCAATTTAAGGATGTCTCGTTTGAGACGACTTTCATTTATAAGTGGACCCATGAACCTTCCAGAATGGGGGGAAAAAAACCAAGAAGGCATATTCATAGATCTGCCTGGTTATACTGTCTGATTAACTTTATTTCAAACACATTAACCATACCATCTGCTCTCCATGAAAAATCACCAGTTTGTTTCCTTCTAAACATTTTGAAAATGGTTCTTATATTTACAAACACTGATTCTCCATTTGTTTTACATGGGGGGAAAATCTTTAAAGGCGTCTTCCAAGTAAAGAATTCTAGTTGAGATGGAAGGACCTGGAACTGTTATGTATCTTCATTTTGCAAGTCATCCTTTGTATAAAGTTTTTGGTGTTAAACATTAATCAATGCGCTGAAATTTCTACATATCCCTATCTTACGGCATCTATCGATAAGATGCCATCATTTCCACACACTATTATTTTATGTACCACTAAGAAAGAACAAAAGTTGCCAATTAAACCATCACTTGTCAATTTTAAGATATAGTCCATCTCAGATATGCATCTTAAAAAATATATCAATGAAACAGCTTAATTATAAATCTCAGAGATATGCATATAATAAATTATGCATTTTCATGCACAGAAGCATGGATTTTTGTCCATACAACAATTTGTTCCACGCCTAAACACTGGAACTGTTTCAACTTCCATGCAATATTATTTGGTTCATTTTTGTACATATGAGTATTTTTTTAAAAGGTAGTGATTAAAAAAGAGTGACCTCTTTTTACCCTGGAACACGATACTGCTTGCACAAAGTAATACAAATTAATCACTCAATTTGGATAATTTTCCAATCCAAAAGTATTCAATGTAGCTATCTCTAGGCTATTTATTTATTTTCCCCCCACAACAGGTGTTTAATGAGTGAGTAAATAATGTCCCCCTGAAAAGACCCCCACCCCAATTAAAGGCCAACTGCAGTAACACTTCAGGGTTGAAACCCCGCTTCCTTCCTGCTAGGAGGTGCCATGTCATTTACTGAAACAAAACAAAAACAAAACAAAACAGGGCAAACACATTTCTTAATTGCAGTTTGTTAAAGTCCTGTTAAAACATATGGGTCAAGGGGAAGTAAAAATAATCAGAGGATCACTGTAAGAAAAACCTTTAGGTCTGGCACCTGGGAGACCTCTGGAGAGGAGGCAGTGGGAGAAACTTCATGTTCTGAAAGGAAGGAGCCCCCTAACTCCCTTCTTCCCTCTCACCCGATTAATCCCACCAGAAACTACCAAGATGCCCGGATAAAAGGTTTCAAGTTCAAGAGTCACACTCTCTCCAAATACAAAAAGCAGGTACAAAATATACCCTTCTTTTCTGACAAAAGCCTTTACTTACATGCTTGTTTCCATAGCACCTTTCAAAAGTAACAAGCAATGAACAATAAACGAACATCTTATAGCAAAGAAGCAATTTATCTATCCAAGGAAAAGGAAAAATAAACTTCCTTTGTAGATTTAACAAAAGTTGAAGAAATTCATCATGTTACACTGTAGCTATATAATAGTCGGAGATGAACTTTCTCAACTCAATTTGCATTTTCCCCATAGCAGCAAGACTAACAGAGTTTCAAATGAAAAGAATTTCTAATGAATCATATTAGGAGGACTGAGGACAATATGATTATAGGTCATTTTAGTTTTCACCCTTGTACAATATGCATTGACCAAATTCTCTAACATGGATATTAGTTAAGTAGAAAAAAAGAACAGGGAAAAAATGTTCCCAATAAAAATCGTTTGAATGTCAGTTAAATTCTGCCCCCCTCCCTGTTATAACTGACTAGACAACGACGACTGTTCTTTAGAGTGGATCTCAAAGGAGCTAGTACGGTCCTCTAAGAGACGTGTTTAGTTATCAAGTGACTAGGGCACACCACTGGCATTTAGTGTCTGGAAGCCAGGATGCTTGAACTTCTCACAATGCATGGGACAGATCTACATAATGAACATTTATCCTGGTCCTGAGAATCGTTTCAATGACCAGCCAGATTTATCACGGTAACTGGCGATACTTTAGAACACAATACTAAACAGTTTTCACAAGAAACTATGGAAAAACCCCAGTAATTCAGGGGAAGGTAGCTAACGTGAGGGAAGTTGAGATTGAATAATAACTCGTGTCTGAAAATTAGCGACCATTTCCTCACACCATGCATTAACTCAACATATAATTGCAGTGTCACAATACTGAGCTAACCTACACTACTAAGTAACATAATGGCACCGAATCAAACACAAAGCAAAACAAACAAACAAAACCTTTCAATCTAGCTAATATTTTATTCATTATTATCAGTGATAAGCGGTAGGAATGCAGCATGGTGCCTCGAAGCAGCAGTACCTCCAAGCTTGTGGCACAAAAGCTGCCCTACAATGTCGTTTGAAAACGTGGCGTTCATGGAGGGGTTATATTAATATTATTTACATGTTGATTGAGATAGTCTGTACTTTACCTTGGCATGTTATTCCTAATTCAACCCGGACTTGTTTCTCTCTTCATTATCATAAAAAGTTTATCCCAACACTCAGGCGTCCCCTACCTCTGTGTCTGTCTATCTCTCTGATCTTTCCTTTTCTTGTATGAAATAGCTTCTAATATTTTTACCTCTCTTCAGGCCAAGCTTATTCACTAGAAGCAGGTACAGCACAGCAGTATGTGCTAGATGTGATATGGCAATGCATGTCATATATTGTTCTCCTTTTACTTCTCCCTTACATTTAAATCGGAGCATCACACTGATTTTCAATTATGTATGTAGGTAGGTTACATTACTGACGAAGTTCATTTCAGAGCTGTAATGGGGGCTTTACAAACTTCTGCTGCAAGTGGGAGGAGCCTTGGTCTGACAAAGTTGAGCACCACTGCTCCGAAGAGTGGAATCACGTGCTTAACCAAAAACAAACTTGAAAAGTTTCCTTTGCTTAAAGCAAGCCCTGGGCTGCAATATTCCACTTCCATTCGATCTGACGCCCCACCCCCGGCACACACCGCTGCTTTTAAGCCCGCTTCTGCCCTCACACAGGGCCAAACAAAAGTTATTGACCATTTCGGGAGCAGGGAACCTTTTGGGAAATCGACAAAAGCCAAGGACTCTCACCCAATAAACTCATATGCCATGCTGCATTCAAGCAGGGGGAGGGGGTCCCCAGACACACCCTCTGCAGCCCAATAGGGACCGGAGGAGTAGAACTCGAGCCCTAAAACCCAGCGAGTGGGGGTGGGGAGAAGGATGGGAGGCAAGTACGGGGCGGGGCGCTGGACTCGCTGTGCCTGGGCTTAAACCCCGATTCTACCGTGTCCCAGCACGGAGACCCTGGGCAGGGCGCTTCACCTCTCCGTGCAGCCCAGCAGTGGAACCGCGTAAGCGCGGGCAGACGGTTAAGGCTCAATAAATGGTGTTGCCGCGGGCAGCAGCGCCGCGTCCACGGCGCCAACCCGCCGCCGGGGGAAACTGAGGCGCGCCTCGCGGTTGCACCCGCGTGCGGGGACTGGCTGCGAGGAGACCGGCCCTGCGGTCCCGCGGCCCTGGCCCGGCAGCCCCGCCCCGCCCGCGCGGGTCCCGGGACGGCGCGGACCCGGCGGCTCCGCTGCAGCCGCAGGGCCGACTGGAGAGGCCGCCCAGGACACGGGCCGCCCGCCCGGCTGGCTCCCCCGTCCGGCCCTCGGTCTCCGCCGCGCTCACCCGCTTCTCAGCCCCAACGGCAGACGCCGTCGCTGCCGCCGACCGCAGCTCACCTCTTGGGCCGCCGCCGCCGCCGCTGCCGCTACAGCCGCCGCACGATCTCGCGAGACTTCGCTCCCCTCCGCGCTTCCCCGCCCTCTCCGCGGCGCGCGCGGACCCCGGCCTGTAGCAGGCTAGGCGCGCTCCCGAAGAGCCGCCCCTTCGCCTCGGGGTTAGGTCTAGCCGGGCTCGCAACCCCGCGTCCCGGTCTCTGCATCCATTCCGCCCACCTCCGCTCCGTGAAGGTGAAAGGTTAAAAGCCAGGTGCGGGACGGCAGCCTCCCTCTCACCTGGCTGACCGGGTGCGCGTGCGCATGCGCGCGCCCGGGGCCCCGGACCCTGGAGCCTTTGCAAAGGCTGTGACAACAATAATCCCAGCAGCCAGTCTTGGAATGCTTCCTGGGTGCCGAGTACTTTTACAGCTCCTCCTGGGTCCTCACAAGAGCCCCCAAGAAGTGGGTATTACCATCCTATCCGTTTCAGAGAGGATAAAATGGAGGCTTGGCCAGGTTAACAACTGCTACCTCTAGGTCACACAGCTAGGAGTGGGCATCCGGGGTTGTCTGACGCTCAAGCCAAAGCCCAGTTTTCCCGCCTCCATGACAATCCCCAGACCCTGTCCCTGTTCCTTCCGCTGAGGGCACCAAATCTCAGCCCTTCTTTACTTCCCTCCCAAGGTTCACCAAGGTGAGAGGAGGCACTCCTAGGAGGGCAGTTGCTACAGTCCCTCTGGTTTTATGGAGCTGCTGTCAGGAAAATGCTTCTCCCCCATTACACGAACTTCCTAAACCTCCCTGTGCCAGACCCTGTACAGGGCCCTGAAAACTACTTATATTCGATGGTCTCCTCTTTATACTGGTGGCGTTTTGATGGTAGAGAGCACAGAAGAATGGGACACAGGACCCAGAACCAGAATGTACATGGATGTCAGGGGGCGCAGAGAAAGGTGTGACTTATTCCTAGGGGCAAAATCTTAACCTTATACATATAATTGTTTCTAAAAAAGAGGGGCTAACATTTATTGAGGGCGTTTCAAGGTCACTACCAATATTCTTCCGAGTCAAGTCATAGGAAAATGGGGACTCAGAGAGATGAAGAAATTGGCCTAAGGCTCCACGGTAAGACAGGGTTTGAACCTGGGTCTGAATCCAGAACTCAGTACTGCCTTGCACTAAAGTCCCATGAGCTAGCATGTATGGGCCAACAAGCTGCTGTAAAATCAAAAGCCTTGGAGTTTCTAGCTATTCCCTAACCTTGCATCAGGGTCTGCAGGGGCTTGCCCAGGCCACCTGACAGTCACATCCATCTCAGCAAACTCTGGCCTGCCCACCCTGCGAGGCTGCTCACTCCCTCCAGAAATAATGCCACTTCCTGCAGGCCAGAGGTAATAAGTGCCCTCCAGGTGTGAACAGCACCCAACCCACCTGGAGGAAGTGAGCGAGGAAGGGAAATCACATCTGATGGGCAGCTACAGGGTACCAAGCACTGCTCCAGGTGCTGTCCATTCATTAGCTAATTTAGTCCTCCCAATAATCCCATCGGGAGGGAGGTATCGTTGTCCCCATTTTGCAGGTGAGGAAACCAAGGGCCTAAGAGGGGTGAGAAGTTGCCCGGCCCAAAGATACACACAGGTGGTAAATGGGAAGGCTGGAGTTCCACCAGGTCAGGATGTGCCCAGACCTGCAAACTTTGGCCTCAGGGACCAACAAGTTTCTCCCTGCCCCAAAAGCCATCATAAAGCTGTAAAGCTAGAAATCCCCTGAGGTCAGGACTCCAATCTAAGATACCATACACATCTGGGTGGACTGTGCCTTGATATTCTCATCTAAAACAGGGGTCCCCAACCCCCAGGCTGCATTCGCGGCCTGTTAGGAACCGGGCCACACAGCAGGAGGTGAGCGAGTGAAGCTTCATCTGCGGTTCCCCATCACTCCCCATCGCTCGTGTTACCGACGAACCATCGCCCCCCTCCCCCTGCACCCCGTCCGTGGAAAAATTGTCTTCCATGAAACCGGTCTCTGGTGCCAAAAAGGTTGAGGACTGCTGATCTAAAATAAAGATATAAATAGGTTTCTGGGAAGAGGACCCAGTTAATGTATGTGAAGCATGTAGAAAAGTACCTTGCACGGATTAACCACTCAGTAAATTATAGCTATTATTACATGTCTGAGTTATTTCTCTCCCCATCTCCCGATATAAACTCCAAATCAATTTGGAGGGTGGGACCTTATATGCTCAGATATGGAAATAAAATTAGTTTCTAGCACACTGGAAACAATCCACTGCTCTTTAGTGGACAAAATGACCCCCGCCTCTCCTCCTGATGGTGGAAAGACACCAGGCTCTCCTGAAGCTCTGATGCGCTCTCTCTTCCCAGTTTCCTGGGAGACTGGCAGCCTGTTTTACAAAAGGTTCCCCTTACATAGTAAAAGCCACCCAAATATTTTTAAGTTGTTGGCAAAAACAAAAAGAAACTTGTTAAGAGAATTTTCGTGAGGTTGGGGGCTAATATAATCACTGTGACATCATGAGGAAAGTTTTTATAGAAACTGAAGCTGCCACTACCCTCAGGCCATGGTACCCCAGGTTAGGTTCCTACCCTGATACAAGGCGTGTCACATGTTCCCATCAATGGCAATGGCTCACTGTGGAAGTGATTCTCACAGGGCAGGGGTGGATGTAATAAGATCCATGGAGGGCATTATAGATGGAGAAAAAAAAATCAGGGTGATTCTAATGTGTATACCTCTAAGGGTTGAACCTGTGGTTTCCAAAAAGCACTATTAAAACGTCTTTGATCCAAGAGGAACTTTATAAATGCCCATAATGGGATTTGTTTAACCCTCGTTCATTCAATAAAAACTTAAGCACTTAAGTGCCAATTACTGTGTTGGTAGCTGTGAGCAAGACACAGTCTATGCTCTCATCGTATTGATGGCCTAGAGGGAAGAGAGGTGTTAATTAAATAACGGAACCAATAAATGTTGAAATGTCATGTGATATATAGAATGAAAAAGAAGAGCAAATGACCAGGAAAAATAAAAGAGGCTGGATGGAAGAGTAGGAAAGAATTTGCCAGAACTCGAGTTCTGGAGGATGCATTAGCGTGAACTAGGCAAGGAGGAGAGGGGAGAGCATTGCGGAGTTAAGGATGGGTCCGTAACAAATAGGTGAGGGTAGGTAGCTGGGAGAGCCAGGTGGACTGGGGCCTTAAGAGGCATCTCAGGCAGGTACACACCCTGATCACACGGGGACAGTAGAGAGGAGAGAACCCATCTGGAGACAGATGAGAGTCCCAGGCAACGCCATTGGTCTCCACATACCATCCTTCCCCATTGGTCAATCCAAGCTCATTATGGACTCCTACTGCCTCTGCCCCACCAGTGCTGTGTCAAGGATGGGCAGGCTGTCGTGACACAGCTGTTGTATCTGCAGCTGATCTGTATTTGAGGAGATCTCACATTTTACATCCCACCACCCTAGAGCAGAAATCAGGCTGCACATCTCCTGCCTCCCTTGCAACTAGGACAAGGGATATGACATAAGCTCTGCCAGCCAGATGTACCACGTGAGGCTCGATCTGGTCGTGAGCCTTGGTTCTGTTGATGTGACCGGTGGCCAAAGCAACCAGCTTTGGGGATGGCGGTTGCAGGGCCAAGCTCCCAGTAGAGAAGCCACACGGGTGCTGACGGCAGTGATGGTTGTAGTGACGGCAAACTCAGGCAGGGTGATGGTTAGCTGATCAGGCCGGGGCTGCAGTGTGGTTTGGGGCATTTTTCCTAGAAGCTTAGCCTCAATTTCTTTCCTCCAGCCCTCCCAATGATTCTGTGGGTTACCTAACATCCTTTATTACATTCCCCTTTCTGCTTAAATCGGCCAGCGTTTCCACCAAGAACACTGACCTCTCATAGGCTGAAGCTGGTTGGAGCCAGTGAGACTTGGAGAGAGACTCGCTGGGGCAGTGGCAAAGGGAACTTTCTCTACTGGAAGAGAGAGCCCCGGGAAGCCAGCTTGCTCTCCCTGCCTGGCATGGAATCTCCATTGCCATCAGTGGCTCCTTCCATAACTGCTGGATAAGGTCAAGTCTGCAAGGCAGAGCAGAGGAACCAAAAGATCCTGGGTCCTTGACTACATTACCAAGCTGCTGGACTGATCCCAGACCTACAAGGCCCTGGACATCCCCTTCTCTGAGCTAATGCATGTGGTTAAATCAACCTGAGTTGGCTTCTCTGTTCCTTACAGCCCAAACATTCCCACTGGGGCAGGGAGGAAAGAAGCAACTTATGGGGAACAGGCACTCATCTCTCCTGGGTGTGTCAGGGGCCACCCCAAATCCTGGGACCCTTTGACACCAACCTCCTTCATCCTCACCCAATATCAATCCCACTCAGGTAAGCCCTACCTGGCCCCAAACACTTCATTCCAGAAAACATCTCCTTCCATTGCCCTTCCCAGCCTTTGACTGTCTCTTTGATGGCCACAAAGTGGTTCTGTCACTTGCCCAGCTCACACGTCTGGTAAGTGGCAGAGCTGAAGGTCTGGAGGCAATCCAGATCCCAGGCTTTTAACCACTATGTTTAATGCCATGCACCCTCCAGCCTCACTCCATTAAAAAAAAAAAAAAAAAAAGGATGGCCTTGAGCCAGGAGAAAAACAGAAAAAGAGCTCAAGTCCAGCTCCATATTTGCTATCTGGCCTTGAGCAAGCTTCTTAAGTCTCACTTTGAAATGAAAATGAAGTTAATGATGCCAGCTTCATAGAATCTGGCAGTCATCTGTGTGGCCCACCTCTGGCTCCTCACCTTCTGTGCACACACTGGAACCCACTTCCTGGGCCACCTGTGTGGGGTCCCATGATGAGTCCCAGCCAGGGTGTGTGAATGGAAGGAGTATGTGTCACTTCCGGGCTGCTGCTCTGTTGAGCAGCAGAGCCCCCAGCCAATCCATCATGGACATAGAATCTGAGCAAAAAACAAACCTTTATTGTTTGGGGTTGCTGGTTGTCATAGCATTTACTGGCCTATACTGATCGATACATACAGTACGGTCATTTACTCACTTACTCGAGAAACACTTTTCTGCTATGGTTCTAACCACAGATGGATAAAAGAGAAAGCTCAAGCAGCAGTCCTGAAGGTTCTGGTGCAGTTGTGCTGAGATGGGGCCCAGACCGCTGCAGTTTTCTGGGGCTCCCCCGTGATTCTGATGCACTGGCAAACCTGAGACCCTTGCATTACTATTGACCCACCATGTCATGGTAGAGCCAGACGGGATGCTTACCCCAGAGCGCCACGTAGACTAGGCATGACAATTACAGAGAGAAAAATTACAATGCAACTATAGTTTAGTGATCTGAAATCTGTAAAATTAAGTGAGAATATATGGGAGCTTTATGAACTGTAAAGTTGTATGTGTGATAGAAAGTAGGTGTGCGTCCTGGCAAATCCATTCATCAATGGTGTGATCCAAGATTGGGTACCTGGGCTCTCCATTTCCTCCTCCTAACGTAGATGGTATTATTTGCCTCTCTGTTTTCCAAAGATGAAAACTGAAACTCAGAGAAGTTCTGAAACATCACCCATGGTCACACAGCTAGTACAAGGCTGAACTGGAATCCACACCCAGGTTCTTCTGTATCTAGAGCTGACCTTCTGAAACACTGGGTGTAGCTGGTTCACACAAGGCCCCTGCTTGTCTCTCCAGCTAGAGCTTTTGTCTACCCCTTCACCTAGCCTAGCTTCTAGCCACACCAAACTGCTTGCCTTTCTCGCCCACACTACCAGTTCACACCTCTGTGCTTTGGCTCCTGTTGGCCCCACTGCCTGGCATGCCTTCCCTCTCTTCCCACTACCCTGCCTCCAAACAGCTGCCAGATCTTTAGATAAGTGGTTTGATGAACCCATCCTCCGTGGCTGACCATGCCCCACAGTAGGTCTTACACATGGCCCTGCAAATGCCTCCTCCATTAGATTGCAGCCTGTGGAGGGAGGGCCCCTCGCTTCCTTTCTCTAGGCCGTGTGACTAGCATCGTGGGCACTTCTGCTGATGCATCCGCCACAACCACGCGAATACCTAGCTCCGCAAAACCAAGTCCCTACAGCTTACAGGACAGACCCTCCCAAGAAGACAACACAGCAGAGTATATCAGAAAGCAGCTTCAGGATTCGAATCCAGCCACTTTGTAGCTTGGGGACTGCAAGCCCCGTACGTAGTATCTTGCAAGCCTCAGTTTCTTAGATGAAAAATGGGGCTAATGACAGTACCTGCCTCACACAGTTGTTGTGAGAATTCAATGAGATATGATGTGTACAATAAATTTATGTACACCACCCAGCTCATAAGGAAGAACTGAATTAATTTCCAGCCGATTTCATCGTGGTTAGCACTGGCATCATCATCTCCTTCTTCTTATTTCTATGACTGTGGCTCAGCATGCCCCCAGAGCTATCATTGTTAATATTATTACTCACCACATCCTCCTCCCTTCCCGCCAGCCCTAAGTGACTTTGCTAAGCATTCCTTCCAAGAATAGACAGTATTCTTGGGATTCTCGAAAGCAGTTCTTCATTGTCTCACTGATGGTTCAGTGCCCGCTATGATTTAGCATCCCTGCTACCCCCTAGGAAGTTGCCCAGTTGGCTCTTCAGGAAGTTTGTGGCTGCCAAGACCTTTCCATCCAGGCTTCCTGGATACAGCTAAGAAAATATGGGCTCTCCCGAGGCGCTCTCTCTCACTGACTTGACATCATCCCCATCTGGGTTCATTCTGGGTTCATTTTTGGTCAGCCCAGGCCACTGCGAGGGTGCCCCCTCCCCTGGCTATGGGAATGACAGGATACCAGTCAAATAGGTCTGTGGGCTTCTGGAATTGTTGATAACACCAAAAGGAATAATACCTCCAATGGGCTTATTTTTTTTTTTCGTGGGGAGCTAAAAGAGTCAGGCTTTTGAGTTTCAAATAAAAAGTGCTTCATATGCCATCAGAGTGAGCCACTCTTGCTACTCCTTGCTTATCTTTCACATATTCAGAGTGTGGAGGGCAAAACATGGGTGTTCAGCAAAGAATTTCTTGAGGTTTTGTGCTGAACAGCTCCAAGCTGTTATGAAAGGACGGAAAAACAGAACATTCCCCCACACCCGAAGTATTACAAGAACAGGGAATGGAAGAGGAAAACCAAACCTCAGACAACAAAATTTTTAAAAATATGAAGTTGGCTTTTCTGATTGAGAAGGTTCTGAAGACCCAGCCGTGAATGGTTTCTGCTGGGATCTGCATTTAAGTGAAAATTCACAAAGTCTG
Source organism: Delphinus delphis (assembly GCF_949987515.2). Taxonomy (NCBI): domain Eukaryota; kingdom Metazoa; phylum Chordata; class Mammalia; order Artiodactyla; family Delphinidae; genus Delphinus; species Delphinus delphis. Next base: position 60,649,657 of record NC_082697.1, on the reverse strand, counting down.
TGGAAATGGAAATGGGAAGTCAGAGGGAAAGAGGACAGCATGCATGTTGGGAGGGACAGAGGGGCAGAAATCAACGAGGAGGTAAGAGGCAAGGTGCTTCCAGGAGCAAGGACAGTGGTCAGGGTAAGAGGACCACTGGGTGAGAGTTTTCTCCAGAGAGAAAAAAAATAGGCAAATTGTTTTTTCCATAACAATGTTGACACACAACTGCTCGAATAAAATTTGCATTCCCATCTGACTCATTTGGCTGGAACAATGAGCTCACATTCCAGAGCCTGGGCTGACCCTCCTGCACCCCACTGCTGATAAAGTATAAAGTGTGTAATTAGTGCTTTTTGCACTAAGAAGGACCATGAAATCTACTGGGTTCTCTTTTGTCTAGCTTCTGACAGCAACCTCTAGCACTCAACGTCCTATTCTCATGTTAGTCATTTCCAGGGGAGAAAAGAAGAGGGTAGGCATGAGAAGGGAACATTTTTCACAATTTATCAAGCTCTTCAATTAAAAAAACAAATGAAGTTACAAATCAGGAAAGTTACAAATAAGCAGGGAGGCATGAATGACCCTATGGTGATGAACTGAGATCAGTAGTATCAGTATGAACTAAAGTTTAAAAAAATAGATAGATAGACAGATAGACAGATAGATACAGATATAAATATAGAAGTGTGTATGCATGGATTAGTTTACACAATATATTTCCAAGCTCTGAACACTGAGAGGACCTAGAAGCAAGGATTCCCCAGTAGCAATGAGCACACTTGCCACCAATATCTTGGTTTCTAAACACCATTCTTCAATGAAAGGAACCAGGGCTCCTTGGAGAAGTGGTTGATTCCAAAGCTGGGGCAAGGAAAATACAAGAAGAGCCTTGAACACCACGTAGCACCAGAAAATAGGGAATTGCTCGAAAAAGGTTGGGGGCTTATTGCAAGGGTATATGAACCAGCCTGAAATAGCTCCCAGTGGTCAAAGCTGGAACAATTGGAGCAAGAAAATTATGATAGGATTGGATTAGAAGCCATAGAATAAAATAAATATCCATGAGTCCATATTAATGGAAGGAAGGAAAGAAGAAAGGAAGTGAGTCTTGCCTTAAAGAAGAATTACAATTAATAAATGTAGAAGGAATAAGGGAAGTAGAAAAATCATGTCCAGAACACCACAGTAATAATTGCCTCAGGTAAAATCCACAGGTGGATACTAAAATTTAAGCGGTCAAAATTGTGAGGAGAAACAGGATAGTCTCAAAGTATCTCTCCCCCAGTATTTACTAATTACAAAGGGAAAAAGTAGTACATTTACAGTGAAGAAACCCAACAGACACCACATTAACCAAGCAATTAAGTTTAACATCACTAGTAGTAAGTCATGTTTTTAGTTATCCCTGACACGATTCGATGAGAAGCACACTTCATCTTGGTGGTACACTTCCTCAGAACCCCAAACCCCTATCTCATCAGGAGAAAACATTAAAAAAAAAAAAAAAAAAACAACAAATGGAGGTATTCTACAAAATACCTGACCAGTATTTTTTTTTTTTAATATCAAATTCACACAAGACTAGGAAAGACTGAGGAATTGTCACAGATAGGAGGTCACCAAGGAGACACAAGGACTAAATGCAACGTGAGACCCTGGATAGAAAACTGACGTCAGAAGGAAAAACTGGTGAAATCTGAACAAAGTCTATAGGTTAATTAATAATATTGTGCCTATGTTTATTTCTTAGTTTCAACAATTGTACTGCAGTTGTAAAAGATGCTAACGTTAGGAGAGGCAGGGTGAAAAGTATATGCAAACACTCTGCTGTTTTTGCAACTTTTCTGTAGGTCTGAAAGAAAAAGTTTTTAAAAACGAGGTGATGAATTTACCTAGTTATTGCTGATAGGGAGCAACCTGGAAATAGTCCATTCTAAGACTGGTATAAGAAGTAAGGCCTGTGTGAAATAGATAGCTAGTGGGAAGCTGCTGCATAGCACAGGGAGATCAGCTTGGTGCTTTGTGACCTCCTAGAGGGGTGGGATAGGGAGGGTGGGAGGGAGGCGCAAGAGGGAGGGGATATGGGGATATATGTGTATGTATAGCTGATTCATTTCATTATACAGCAGAAACTAACACACCATTGTATAGCAATTATACTCCAATAAAGATGTTAAAAAAAAAAAAAAGGAAGGCCCGTAAGAGCTATCCATTTCTTGGAGGAGGGATTTGAGCGGGTGTTTCATTCAACCTTAAATGCATATTGAGTCCTGTGCTGGGCTCTGGGGATATGATGGTGAACATGAGACATGGTTCCTGTCCTCAGAGAGCTTACCATCTAGGGGATGAGACCAGAAATAAAGTACAAAAGAAAATGAAAATAACTGCTATTTGCATGACAAATAGCATGAAGGAAATCAACAAAGAGGTTTGGGAAAACATTTCTAAGGTGACGACACCAAGGCTGAGACCAATGAGAAGGAGATTAAACACGTCAAAAATGGAGAAGAAGAACCCCAAGCAGAGGGGACAACATGTACAAAACCCTGAGCCAGGAGAGGGCTTGGTGTGTTTGAGAAGATGAGGCACCGACCACCAGGAACACTAGACCATAAGTCGACGTAGAAAAGAATCCTAACCCCACAGTGTCCACCACCACCACAACTACCACTGCATTTCACGTGGTCCTCCCAGCGACCCTACCGGGCAGCAGTGAATGAAACCATCACCACCACCACCAGGCCAAACCCTCCCTAAATGTAATACCAGACAGCGTAATCATGTGCTGTGCTCTAAATATTTGTGTCTCCCCCACCCCAAATTCGTATGTTGAAACCTGACACTCACTGGGATGGTGTTAGGAGGTGGGACCTTTGGGAGGTGATTAGGTCATGAGGGTGGAGCACCATCGATGGGATTAGTGTCCTTATAACAGAGACCCCACAGTGCTCCCTCACCCCTTCCACCATGTGAGGACACAGTGAGAAGTCAGTGTCTGTGGACCTGGAAGTGGGCCGTCACCAGACACCAAGTCTGTCGGCACCTTGATCTTGGACTTCCAGCCTCCAGAACTGTGAGCAATAAATGTTTTGGAGCCACCCAGTTTATGGCATTTTTGTTATAGCAGCCAGAACAGACTAAGACACCATGCCAGTATTTTAAGGTTATGTGAGGGCGTGTGGCATAATTCATATCAGTGAGGAAATCAATCTTTCTGCTGCTCTTTTCCATCATGAAACCTGCTATGAGTGGAAGAGGCCAGACCGGAAGGTCTGTTCCTTAGCAGAGCACGTTCGTGAGAGAAAAGACATGCGAGGGGATGTCCAGAGCAGAGCTTGAAATTAGGAAGTTGAGAAGAAAGGAGTTGTTCCTTTAAAAAACAAAAGTGGAGAAGAATATTGGGGGTGGGGTGGGGGTAAAAGAAGGGAGGAAGAGAAGGATATTCCGGGGACTTGTATGGAAGATACCAAGTACACATTTATCAATTGTTTGCATTGAAAACTCCTTCCAGACCCCCAGTCCCTTGTAAAGTCTACCACACACTGAGGCTGACCCTGGGCTGAAAATCCTGACTCACAGAGCAAGAAAATCACCCCTCTTTCAACTGGCTGTCTGTCCTTCTGCTGAGAAAGTCTCTTGCTGGTGCTCCTTTATCTTTAACACCTGGCTGACGCCTGCTAATCTTTTTTTAAAGAAAAATTTTTCCTTTATTTATCAATCGACACTTACCAAGAGCATCACAACCTCAGGCACACTGACTGGAACACACTCTCAAAGCTCTATGTAATTAACCTCTCCAGACAAGTGATGTCATGACATTAGAACAAACACCCCCCCACCCCCACCCCCGCCAAACAATTCTAGCACCATTCTTGAGTTAACTTGCCTATCTTATCGACATAAATATGATAGCGGAAACATGGTATTTTTCCATTTGGTAGACATCTTAATTTTTGTTAACTATTTTAGGAGTAAATTACAAAGTGTTCAACTCATTAGAAACTAACATTAAAGCCCTCCTGAACTTTTAAAAAATTCGAGAACTTTGTCATATTAGAGGTACATTCAAGAGAGATGTTTCATTTGTTTTCTTGCTTTTAATTTTTATTCTGCAAAAAGCCAAACCTACAGAAAAGTTGCAAGAACAGTACAATAGACTGTCTTATACTTTTCACCTAGATTCTCCATTTGTGGCATTTTTGCTTTCTCTGTGCGGGTGTTTATGTATACGTATGTGTACACACACACAAAATAGACACACATATATACATACATACATATATGTGTATACATATATACACACAAACATGCACATATACACACTTTTTAAAAATAGCATTTGAGAATAAGTTGCCAATACTGTGATCTTTTATTCCTAAATATTACATGTATCGCCTAAGAACAAGAACATTTCCTTGCATAGCCACCATAGAGCTACCAAATTCAGGAAATTTAATATTGATACCATGCCAGTATCTCATATGTAGTCCATAGTCAAAGTTTGTGAATTGTCTCAATAAAGTCATTTCAGTAATTTTCGATTTTCGGATCTGGGATCCAATCCAGAATTATATGCATTTATCTGTTACTTCTCTAAACTCCCATTTAATCTGAAACAGTTCCTCAGTCTTTCAAGACATTGACCAAACTCCCCCCACCCCCATTTTTTTTGGCCACACCTCAACATGCGCGATCTTAGTTCCCTGACCAGGGATCGAACCTGTGCCCCCTGCAGTGGAAGCTCAGAATCCTAACCACTGGACGGCCAAGGAAGTCCCCAAACTCCCTTTATTTATTTATTTGGTTGTGCCAGGTCTTAGGTGCGGCATGCAGGCTTCTTAGTTGTGGCACGCAAACTCTTAGCTGCGGCATGCATGTGGGATCTAGTTCCCTGGCCAGGGAAGTCCCCAGACTCCCTTTTTAACAAAAGAAAACTCAGAGCCTTGACTAGTCACAATGTCCAGCTAGGATGTAATCAATATTTGAAAGACACTGGTTTCTTTCTTGTGCAATGATAAATGGTTTCTCTAAATGTTTTTTTAAAATTAAAAAGTGAACTAATGTAAAGAGAAAGATTAAGGAAATAATAGAATAGGTATATAGATCTAGTCCAAGTTTCCTCAGCCTCAGCACTGTTGGCATTTGGGGCCAGATGATTCTGCAGTGCGGGGGCTGACTCGCGCGGTGTAGGATGGTTAGCGGCATGCCTGGTCTCTACCCACTAGATGCCAGAAGCAAATCCCGCACTCCTCCTGGTTGTGACAACCAAAAATATCTCCAGACATTGCCGAATGCCCCCTGGAAGGCAAACTCCTTGGTTAAGAGCCACTGATCTAGCCAAAACCCACAAACGTGGAGTGTGAGTGGCAGAAGTTTGGGAACCCTGGAGTAAAGTGCTTGCCTCCATCCTGTTCAGCTCAAGGGATGTTTACCAAGTGCTACCATGTTCCTGGCCTTGACCTAGGTACTGGGAGCACAGAGATGACACAGTCCAGCTCTCCAGCAGCTGCTGTGAAATAAAAAGGGGGGATGGAAGAGATCTAAAAGGCAGAAAAAGTAAACCCGAGAAGAAGGAGCTGGGAAAAACAATACCATCCCCTAGAATTAAGTCTCCTTAAGCCTCGTGACTCTCAAACAGTTCTTCTGCTCCAATAATTCATTTTAAGACGTGAATCAGGTCATTTCACCAACCCCCCCCCCCGATTAAAAGCTTCCAGTAACTTCCCATCACACAGAGAGAAAGATCCAAGCTCCTTAAAGGACCTAGAGACTCCGCATGATCTAACTCTTGTCTTCCTATACACCCTCCATTTGTCTTGCTCCCCGTGACTTTCATGCTCCAGCCACTCTGGACTTCTCTCTCTCCCAAGACCTCACCATGCTCATTTCTGAATAAGGTTCTTTGCTTTGCTATGTCCCCAGATCTTCGCAGGGCTGGCCCCTAGTCATCAGCTTTCTGTTCAAATGTCCCCTCCCCAAACCAGGAGCCCTCCCTCCCACGATCCTGTTTGGTTTCTTCCATAGCACATTCTGTGTCAGACACTGTTGGTTGGCTGACCTGACTTCCACTGTCAGCATCCTTCTCCTTAGTGACCATCCAGGTGGAGGTGGCCATCTGACCCAGATCTGGCCAATGAGAGAGGCAGGCATGCCCCTCCCCCATCTTCTACCTTTCTGCTGAATCACAGGGGCTATGACTGGAGCTGTTCAGCCATGCCACGACCACGAGGGAAAGACCTGGCAAATATTGGATTCTTGAGCCATAGAACCAGCACCAGCATCCTTTTACCATCTTTTCCATGGAGAAAAATAAATCCCTAGGGTTTATACCACTGTATTAGGTTATCTGGTACTTGCAGCCTAAAGCATCCCAGCTGAAACAGTGTTTGAAATGAGTGTGTTGACTTTGCTCTTTTCTTTTTGTCCATGTCCTTCTCCTAGAGTCTAAGCACTATGAGACAGAAATTCATGTCTGTTCCTATTCACAACCACATCTTCGGCTCATAGGCACGGTGCCTGACTCATGATACATTTCAGTAACTATTAAGCTATCTGTTGCCTCACATATAAAATAGGACAGTCACAATACCTTGAAAGACTGTGAGGATGAACTGCGTCCACACATGTATAATGCTCAGAGCAGTGCCTGGCACGTAATCGTTGCTCAAAGATTGCTATTATTTGTTGTCTTAACTAATTAATGTACGGAAGAAAGGGTTCCTTCTCTGTGTGCTTTTGCAGCAGTGTCCTTTGGCTTCCTCCTCTTCAAATCAAAGCTATGTTTACTTGGTGCTGACAAGTCGGGCTATTGATTAAGAAACATGACCGTGGCAGTTGGAAGAAATTCACACCATTTACAGTGAGTGGCTGGATTAGCACCTTTAGCAGGGTAGCGAGGGAGACAGACACTGGCACACAAAAGGGTAGGGTGCATAAAGCCTGTCATATTCCAAAGTTCAGGCCAGGAAATGCTGGAAGTGAAATCTAATATGAGATTTTGCTGTTGTGCACTGTGGGAAGTACAGAGCTGGGCTTTGCCACTGGTGCTCAACCAAAGCCACTCAGAGGTCAGTAGGAGATTGTGGGGACAGAGATTCAACATGCGTTGGGAAGGGTAAACCAAAGGGGTTCATTCATTCATTCACTCAACGATATACTTATTAAGCACCTAGTCTCTGCCATGCAAAGACGGATCTGGCAAGGAAATGATGAGCACCAAGTTGTCTGCAATGATGACAACTGGGTGAATTCAGAGGACCCCACAGCCTTCCTTCCCTTAATTGCCTTGTAACCATGTAGTTGCCAGTCCGAATTTCAGGTCCCACGGATGTAGTTCATGACCAATATCACTGCTACTAACTAGCATTTTTCAGTACTAGGCACTATGCTGAGATGACTTTACCAACCATGGCAAAGATCATTTGCTAGAAACCTACCCAACACCCACTTTCTTCTTCCCTATTAACAAAAAAACTCATTTTTATTCAGGGTAACACCAAAGAGCACATATCCTCAAATAAAATTGGCACCCAATTTTTACTATTAGCACCCAAACACACATCCTAATGAACACGGGGCATTCTTTTATTTACTTCTCATAAGTCAGTGAGGTAGGGGTTACTATTATCCCCATTTTACAGTTGAGCAAACTGAGGTTCAGAGAGCTTAAGTGTTTTGCCAAAGGTTATCCAGCTTCTAGCTGGTGGAGGTAGAATGTCAACCCAAGAAGTTTGATTCTAGAATCTATCCTCTCTGTATTTTTAAAAAATCTATTCCCATGTGTACAGATAGCATGCATATACATCTCCCATTTAACCCTCCCAAGAGCCTTGGCCGGTAGTGTAACAGGCAAGGTTTTCAAGTATCTGCTGACATACATTTCCTAATCAGTCAGCTGGCTTCCTTTCTTGAACCACCTTCCTCCCTACTCCTTAGGGTAACCCCTTTCCAGCCCAGTGGAGTGGAGAGGGTAGAAGGGGGAGAGAGGCCGGCAAGCAGTCAGCTGTGTGGGGATGTCCATCTAGGCAGGACTCCTAGGAGAGGATTGTTACATAGGGTGTGGGAAAAGCCAAAAGCAGAGAAGATTTTACATCCTTTCCCATACAAGACTCTGAGAAGAGACCACATTAAAATAAAATCAGTACACACTATGGTTAGACAAAGGGAGGGCTTGAATTTTGTATCCAGAAGGTTCCGTGTGCCCTGTAGAGGGATACAGAAAACAGCTGACAGTTCTCGTGGGTGAGATTAATAGGAGTTGCCATGGAAGGGGTAAAGTGGCTCTGAGATATAGAGTTACAAAGTGACTAGAGATGACCAGGGGCCAATGGGTGTGGCAGCCAGACCCCAGAGGGAAATTCAGCACCAGAAAGGTCTGAGGTAGGGCCAGCCGGGCGCCTTGAGTGGACTGAGCTGACCACCAATTGTCCCAACCATGACCTGCTGGGACAGTGACCAGCAAAATGGGAATAAAAGATGCCACCTCCCAGGATTATGAGCGTAAAATGAGGGTCAGAGCCAGGAAGGAGCATGACAAACGTTACACACTAGACATGGGAGTTCAAGACTCAGCCGCCCTTCCATCCTGCTGTCTTGCCATAGATGCTGCCATTAGTGATGCCTGGAGCCACTGGGACCCGGATGGCAGCTCAATGACAGGAAAGGAACAGACTTCACTTTTTTCTCTTTTTTTTAATATGCAAATTTTTATTTATTTATTTTATTTTGTTTTTTAAATTAATTTTTATTGGAGTATGGTTGCTTTACAATGTTGTGTTAGCCTCCACTGAACAACAAAATGAATCAACCATACACATACAGGTATCCCCTCCCTTTTGGAATTCCCTCCCATTTAGGTTACCACGGTGCACTAGGTGAGTTCCCTGTGCTATACAGCATGTTCCCATCTGTTGTTGTTCATTTTATACATAGCATCAATAATGTATGTGTATCAATCCCAGTCTCCCAATTCCTCCCACCCCACCCCTTTCCCCCTTGGTATCCATACATTTGTTCTCTACGCCTGTGTCTCTATTCCTGCCTTGCAAACTGGTTCATCTGTACCATTTTTCTAGATTCCACGTATATGCTATACTATATTTGCTTTTCTTTTTCTGACTTACTTCACTCTGTATGACACTCTCCAGGTCCATCCACATCTTTACAAATGACCCAATTTCATTCCTTTTCATGGTTGAGTAATATTCCATTGTATATATGTACCACGTCTTCTTTAAACATTCCTCAGACAGACTTCACTTTAATGAACCTGGACCTGATTTCCTCATCTTGTCACCAATCGGTGTTGATTGAGACTTAGTAGATTGATTGGGTGAATGAATGAGTGAATGAACGATTAAGGTCTTTGCCGGAGAATATGGGAGTCATGGAAACATTTAAGATGGTGTCTTTAGATACATTCATATGCATTGAAAACATATTATAGGAGAGAAGAAATAGTTAAGTGTAAATTTCTTTTTCCAGCACAGAACTGAGGGGGTTCAAGAAAGGAGGTCAGCCAGGGCTGGAGAAGATAGGAAAGGCCTCCCACTGGACATTGCCACTGATGTCATATGAGGCTCTGGCATGCTTTTGGCAGGATCACCTAAATAGCAGAGGGAGTCACTTTTCAGTCTCAGTTCAGATGTTGCCTCCTCCAGGAAGACTTCCCTGATACCCCCACCCTGGTTTAGGTGCCTCCTCTGTGCTCCTGCCTCTCATTGCACTATATATACTGGTCTGTCCACTGTGGTTCTCTCACTTGAAGGTGAGTTCTTAGAGACAAGTTTCTGGCTCATTTCATCTTCCTGTGTCCCTAAAACAGAGACTGGCCCCAAGGAGAGCACTGGGGAAATAACAGGAACCATTGATTGAGTGCTTTCCAAGTACAAAGCACTTACGTGCTTTAGTTGCCAATGTCCTTGACTCTCAATAACCTCGGGAGCCTGGATGGCCTTATCATGCCACTGTACGGTTAAGAAAGCTGAGGCTCAGAGAAGCTAAGAAGCTTTCTCTCTCTTCTTTATTTCTGCATCCTTCTCTGCCAGAGTGCCTGGCCTAGATTCTTGAGGTCTGGGAACAGAATGGAAGCTCAGGGTGATGGGGCGGTCTGTCCGGGTGGGTGACTGGTTGGGTGAGTAGGAAGATGGAACAATGAAGAGGGAACACATGTTAGCAATTGGCATCTGCACCACCTGCCAGACACCAGGCATCCTCCCAGACCATCCGAGGAGAGCTGCCTAGTGGCCTCGGCGACGAGTGTGAGCCATGTGCCCTACAGGCGCCATCTGCTCACTGATTTGGAACAAATGGGTGCAAGGGAACATGTGCTGTTAGATGCATGATGCTTCTGGCAGAAATAATTAGGGAAAAAAACAACAACCTCAAAATCCCAACACATATGGAAGTGTGCAGAGGTGAGCTGACGTGGAAGGTAGGCAGTGACACAAAAATGTCAGAACCAAGAGCCAAGAGGGAAGAACAGTCCACCACCCTGTTACACAGCCAATTGTTTTTTAAATTGGAGAATAATTGCTTTACAATGTTGTGTTAGTTTCTGCTGTACAATGAAGTGAATCAGCTATATGTATACATCTATCCCCTCCCTACTAGACCTCCCTCCCCCCACCCCCCCATCTAGGTCGTCACAGAGCACCAAGCTGAGCTCCCTGTGCTGTACAGCAGGTTCCCAGCAGCTATCTATTTTACACAGGGTAGTGTATCTATGTCAAACCTAATCTCCCAATTCGTCCCACCCTCGCCTTCGCCCCCTGTGCCCACATGTCCATTCTCTACATCTGTGTCTCTATTCCTGCCCTGGAAATAGGTTTATCTGTACCATTTTTCTAGATTCCACACATATGCGTTAATATACAATACTTGTTTTTCTCTTTCTGGCTTACTTCACTCTGTATGACAGACTCTGGGTTTATCCATGTCTCTACAAATGACCCAATTTCGTTCCTTTTTATGGCTGAGTAATATTCCATTGTATATATGTACCAGATTTTCTCTATCTATTCATCTGTCATTGGACATTTAGGTTGTTTCCATGCCCTGGCTATTGTAAATAGTGCTGCAATGAACACTGGGGTACATTACACAGCCAATTTTTAAAATAAAATAAAGTAAAATAAAAATAAAGGTAAAGTAAAATAAAATAAAATGAAGGTAAAATAAAATAAACAAAATAAAGTAAGGTAAAGTAAAATAAAGTAAGTAAAATAAAATAAAAATAAGGTGAGGTAAAGTAAAATAAAATAAAGCTAAAGTAAAATGAAATTAAAATAAAAGTAAAGTAAAATAAAATAAGGTAAAATAAAATAAAATAAAACAGAGCCACAATTTTGCTTTTTGAGGGAGCCCCAGACAGACTCCAGAAGTCCCCCAGGGGATCTGTGCCTTTGTGGGCTTTCCTGGCTGCACTCTGGGCTACCCGTAAATCTGGCCTTCTTCATGGCCAGCAGGCCTCAAGCACTTGGAGACTCACCGGAGCAAACAACTTCACAAAAACAATCTGTCCCATAAACAAAGTTGGTGGAAAGCGTCCAGCCCCACACAATGGAGCTAATCTTCTGGGCACACATTTCCCGTCCAGGGTATTAGCTTAGACACCACTTCCTCCTAGGTGGAGGTAACGCCACTTGGCCTGAGGATCCAAGAACAATACTGCTCTGTAGACTCCCCACTCGTCAGAGGTATATCAGGCAGGAATTCAGAAACAAGGAGCTGCTCTCCCCATCTCCTTTCTTTTCTTAAGGAAGCACTGAAAGTTTAAAGGCAGGGTCAGGTACTGGAAAGAACATGGGGGTATGGACCTCATAACCCTGGGTTCTGGTTTGGCTTCACCACTGACTAGCTCTGTGCTTTAGAGCAAGTGACTTTATCTCCCAGAACCATAATGTCTCCATTGCTCAAGTGGGATTATGTAAAATATCCAACCTCTCTCAACTCAGAAAGGTGTAAAATGAAAATGTTGACTGGTCATTATCAAAAACATCAGAAAATAGCATGTGTTGGTGAAGACGTAGAGAAATTGGAACCCTTGTGCACTGTTGATGGGAATGTGACATAGTGTAGCCCACTATGGAGAACAGAATGGAGGTTCCTCAAAAAATTAAAAATAAAATTACCATGAGATCCAGCAGTCCCACTTACGGGTATATATCCAAAGGAATTAAAAGAAGAGATATGTGTACACCCATGTTCATAGCAGCATTATTCACAATAGCCGTGAGGTGGAAGCAATCCAAATATCCACCTACAGACGAATGGACAAAGAAAATATAGTTTATCCATACAATGTAATATTATTCAGCCTCAAAAAAGAAGGAAAACCTGTCACACGCTACAACAGGGATGAAACTTGAGGACCTCTGCTAAGTAAATAAGCCAGTCATAGAAAGATAAATACCGTATGTTTCTACCTAATGAGTAATCTAAAGTAGTCAAACTCATAGAAAAACAGAGTAGAATGGCGGCTACCAGGGGCTGGAGGGAGAGAGTAAAGGGAGTTATTGTTCAATGGAGTATAGAGTTTCAATTTTGCAAGGTGAAAGAGTTCTAGACAGCTGTTGCACAACTATGTGAATAGACTTAACATGACAAAACTGTGCGCATAAATTGGTAAATTTTATGTTATGTGTTTCTCACCACAATTAAAAAAAACAAAACAAAACATTGAGATACCATATCTCTACCCATCAGATTGGCCAAAACTAAAATGGCCGGCAACATCAAGAGTAAGTAATATTGTGGAGAAATGGAAACACTGTTTTGCAGGGGAGTGTAAATCAGTAAAATCAGTATAACTGTTTTAAAGGGCAATTGGTCCCATTCAGCAAAATACAAAATACACATATTCTATACCTCAGCAATTTCTCTTCTCATTATCTATCCTAGGACATGTATGAGGATGTTTCAGCCATCATTGTTATAAAAGCAAAAAATTGGAAACCATCTAAATGGCCGTTAATAGAGGAATGGATAAATGATCATTTAAGGGAACGAACCAAATCTATTTAGAGCAACACAGACTGATCTCAGAAACATATTCTTGAGTGGAAAAAAAGGCAGATTATATATTTATATATAGCATATCACTCATGGAAATTAAATGAGCACAACATATTAATATATATTTTCTCTGTGTACAAATATAGATAAGGTAACCAGAAAGATAGTTAACCAGAAAATAAAACTCTTATTCATTTCTATTGTGTCAGTCTCTGAGCTAGCCCTCAATGATCCTTGCCTCCTGGTATTCATGCCCTCGTGTGGTTCCTTCCCACAATGAATAGGGCTGGCTTGTGCTTTGTTCATTTTACAATCTCCCAATGGGATTGCTGTGGAAATGATGGTGTATGATTTCTGAGGCTAGGACACCAAAGACACTGTGGCTTCTCCTTGCTGTCTTGTTTTCTCCATTGCTCAATCTGGAGGAAGCCAGCTGCCATGTTGTGAGGATGCCCAAGCAGCCACATGACAAGCAACTGAGGGCTCCCTCCAACAACCAGCACCAAGTTGGTTCACTTTCAAGATGTATATCTACCAGTCCCAGTCAAGCCTTTAGGTGATGACACCTCATGAGAAACCTTGAACCAGAACTACCCAGCTAGGTTGTTTCTTAATTCCTGACCCATAAATGTGAATTGTTTTAACCCACTAAGTTTGAGGGTAGCTTGTTACACAGCAATAAGTGACTAATACAGATATGGTTGCCTGCCTATGGCTCTGTGCCTGAGGCCTGCTTTCCATTTGCTCTGGCAAGCGTCAGAAAGGCATTAAAGGCACATTAGTACTGAACCAAATACTTTCTTCCTCAAGTAATCAGAAGAATGGATTGTTCTTTAAGGCTTATTTCTGCATTTGATGTAAAGTCAATTCTAACAGTAGCAGGAGACCATACTTTGGGAAACACTGATCTGGTCTGTTATTGGCTGAATTGGGCCCCCTCCCCAAATTCATATGTTTAAATGTTAATCCCCAATACCTCAGCATGTGACTGTATGTGGAGATAGGGTCTTTAAAGAGGTGATTAAGTTAAAATGAGGTCATTAGGATGGGCCCTAATCCAATATGACTGGTGTCCTGACAAGAAGGTTAGGGCACAGTCACACACAGAAGGACAACCATGAGAAGACACAGGGAGAAGATGTCCACCTACAAGCCAAGGAGAGAGCTCTCATCAGAACCCGACCATGCTGGCACCTTGATCTTGGACTTCCAGCCTTCAGAATGGTGAGAAAATAAATTTCTGTTGCTTAAGCCATCCATGGATGGTACTTTGTCTTGGTGGCCCTAGCAAACTAAAACACAGTCTAACACATTTGCTTTGCAAATAATGACCCTGGGTGTAAAGGGTGGAAGTGACTTGGCCAAGGTCACAGAGAGAATACATAGCAGAACAGCAATGAGAGCCCGTATCTCCCTAACTGGAGTCCAGGGGTTCTTCCAAAAAGTGAGAATGCTCAGAAAATGCTTGTTGGCATCATTTGAGCGCCTGTACATGATAGAACCTCTGCCGACAGCCTCCATCACCTTTGCCTCACATGCTGCAATTTCTCTCTGAGAACCAGCCCTGGTTTGACTTTCTCTCCCCAGGTTCACCTCCCATCAGAAGATCAGCCATCGGAGAATTGTGCTGTTTTCCAGGAAGCCATGACAGAAAACCTTTCAGACCATCCAACATGAAGGTGTGGCCAGAGGACCATGAACTTTCAGAATTCAGAAAAGTGTATAAAGAGTAAAAAAAGGTCTTACCTCTGTGTAAAGAGAAACTGTCTTCAGTAGAAGACACGCCTCCCCCATATGAAAATCTCCTCCCCCCACGCACATTTCCAATTACCTCTGGACAACTCCATCTGGGTGTCTCCCCAACAACTGAAACTTGACAGGCTCAACATGGAATTAGCTTCGCTGGAACATCTCCGCCTACCACAGCCCTGACTTCATTTAATGTCATTGCCATAACAATCACTGTGATCTACCACCTACTGAGTGCCAGCAATGTCAGGTAATTTACACAAATCATCCATCCCTCAAATCAATCACGCGAAGTGGGGATTATCATTGCCCTTCTGCAGATGAGGACACCCAGGCTTCTAACGATGACGTGGTCACAGATCTCCTAGGTGGCAGAGCTGGGACACAAAGCCATGCCTGCCCGACTCCAAGGCAAGCTGGTGGGCCACCAGCCACATCTGTTCTGCAGATGGGTTTTGTTTGGCCTTGACAGTGGGTTTTTGTTGCTTTTTTATTTTTAATCCTCATTAGTTGCTAACATTAAAAAAGTCAGGACATTTCACATAAAAAGCCAGATTTCTGGAGTCTCCAAAAAGAGAGAGAGAGAGAGGGAGAGAAAGATGATCTGGCAGTGTAAGCTTGACAAGATCATTAACTTTTCTGGACTCAGTAGGGATAGTAAAAAGGAGGCAGTTGCTACTCAGCACTAGAGAGTGTTTGGAGGTGGGGTGGGGCTGGCCCAGAGTGTCAGGATGCTCCTAATGGTGAATGTTTACTGTACACTCATGGTGGGCCAGGAGCACGCACAGTGGAGCTGGAGTGCTGTCCCAGGCCAGATTCTGAAACAGTAAGCCTGTGAAGCCCCAGACCATAACAGATTTAGGTAATCCAGGGACCAGAGATTGGTCTGTGTCCCCTGCTAGATTGTGAGGCTAGCATTCAAGACATCCTTTCTCTGCCTCCGCAGGGGCGGTCCAATACACGTTTGTTACATCACATTGAATAAGAATTGGTGACCAAGACAAAGTTAGTTTATAGCCTGGCTGCTGTTCTGTTCACTAACAGGAGAGGCAAGCAATCAGGGTAAAGATAAAATAATACACGTATAGGCCCTTCGATCCACGAAGTCTACTCTGATGCATTTATCTAAAAGATGTATTCACGTGCATGCAGAAATCACACATGTCTGAGGAAATTCATAGCAGTATAATAGTAGCAAAAGATTGGATGCTGATCAAATGCATTTAGGCCCGTCTATCAACCAGACACTTACATGGGAGGCTGTGACACAGTGAGTAGAGTGCAGACCATGAGTGCAGATTCTAGCTCTGTGGGGCCTCGGGCAGGTGACCACAGGGCCTCAGTTTTCTCATCCGGAAAGTGGGGACATGATAGTACGTACATCATGGAGTCACTGACCATTAATATATGATGAACATTTAGATAAGTGTCTGGCACACGTTTTAGTAACATGATCTAAGCATATCAGTAGAAGCGATAGAGGTTATAACAGTATTACTCCTGCCCCGTAGCCATCAAAAGGCAAGACGCAGCTGTGCATTTTGCACCAAGTCTGTTTAAACTGCCTATTCAACAATTAACCAAATTTTCAAGAAAGAAAGGCAGGAAGGATGCAGTGGAGCAGATTGGTTAGAATAAAAGCAGATTTGGGGGTCAGAAGATGCACACCTGGGGATCCGCCACCCGTCGGCTATGCCCCGCCGCGGTCACACAACTCCTCTATTCCTCAACCTGCTGGTTTCTAGGAAGGGGACTGTCACACAGCGGGGGAGGAGCACGCTTGAATGCATGCTCTGCCAGGTCATGTTCAACGCAGGGACTGCCACAGTTGTTTAGGGTGTAACTGAGCATATCCTCTGGCAGCTTTGACTACTCTTGGGTTTGGGGGATCACATCCTGGAGTATGGCCACCCCGGAAGTGAAATCTCCAAAGGGTCAAGCCCAGCTACCTCCTGACCATATTTTTGTCTCCACTGATGGAGGGAAACATACCCTTCCTGGAAGCCAAGACAGGGTAGACCCAGCAGAGAGTGTGGAGGAGACTGGGGCCAGGAGAGGGAGGCCGGTGGGTGTGGGGTCCTCCCTTCCCCTCACTGAAACAGGCTGATTAGGAGTTGAAATTGTGTCCCCCCCAAAAGAGGTTGAGGTCTAACCCCCCGGTATCTGTAAATGTGACCTTTTTTGGAAATAGTCTTTGCAGATCATCAAGGTAAGATGTGGTCGTACTCGATGACAGTGGGCCCTAATCCACTGAGACTGGTGTTCTTGTGAAAAGGGGGGATTTGGACACAGAGAAAGAAACTTACAGAAGGAAGACCATGTGAAGACACAGGAAGTGCACCATCTATAAGCCAAGGGACGCCCGAGGCTACCGGAAGCGAAGAGAAGCATGGAACAGATTTCCTTCCCAGCCTTGGAAGAAACCAACCCTACCAACATCTTGACCTTGGACATGTAGCCTCCAGATGGTTGGACAACAAATTTCTGTTGTTTAAGTCACCCAGCTGGTGGTACTTTGCCACAGCAGCCCTCAGCAACTAATGTAAGGCCTGAATGACAAAGAGCAGTGGTGAGGCCCTGGCCTGGGACCTCCTCTGCCTTGGTGGGTCCTGGCGAGGAGAGGGGAAGGGTAGGACCACCTGTTAGTGCCAAAACAGACCTTGGCTCACAGCCACACAACAGGGAAGAGGAATACAGGGCATCTTCCCCTTCATCCTCTTGTCTGTCCCCTGAGTAGCAGTGGATTTCCCTTTTAAACTACTTCATGCCCCATCGTGGTTTTTAATGCCTATTTTAAGAACACAAGGGCTTGGGGGATCCCGGGTCCAGAGCTTCCCCACTGTCAGTCATTCCCCAACAATAACTTTACTGATTTCTGCAAACCCACTTACCACTGGCCCTATTACTGAACATTTCTATCCACTTCAAAAACAATCTTAGGGCTTCCCTGGTGGCACAGTGGTTGAGAGTCCGCCTGCCGATGCAGGGGACACGGGTTCGTGCCCCGGTCCGGGAGGATCCCACATGGCCACAGAGCGGCTGGGCCCATGAGCCATGGCCGCTAAGCCTGCGCGTCCGGAGCCTGTGCTCCGCAACGGGAGAGGCCACAACAGTGAGAGGCCCGCATACCGCAAAAAAAAAAATCTTAAATACTTCCTTTACACTCATCTGAAATATCATATTCGTTTGATCGTGGATCTGGTGTGCTAGTCATTTTTCTAGTACATATTGAAATATGTAACTACAGAAATGATGCGTTGTTCCACCTACCAAAGATTGGGAAGCAAAGACCTCATCTAATCCTGGCCTTCCTCCCTTTTATTTTTTTCCCTAGGTGACCCAAAGAGAGGCCCAGGGCTTCAGGACCTTGCCCCATCCTGCAGGCGCCCTGGATGCTCTGCCCCAAATGTCTCATCAGAGACTTGCCCCTGGGTCTCTCCTCACAAGACAGTCCCCTCTTCTTGGATGTTTCTTAACGTTCAGGTCTCTCAGTTGGGGGCTACTGGCATTTGGAGCAGGACAATTCTTTGTGTCTTTCCTGAGGGACATTTCCCATCTCTGGGCCCCTCCCATTACATGCTCGCTGTGGGCTCTGTCATCATGACAAACAGACCCCCCTCTCCATTCACATATCCAAGGCCCTCAGTTGAGAACCACTCCTAGGAGTCTCCTGGTCAAAACAATCCAGTTCCTGGACTCACCCCCACGATGCCCAGCCTCTAAGTCTCACCATTTTGCTGGGAAGCCAATGTCTGTGCACAGCATGACATAACCTTAGATCATCAGCTCTAATCCCCAGTGGCAGAGGAGCTACTCAGTGAGTCGGCGCCTCCATTTCCCCTTCTGTAGATTGACATTGAACTAGCACCTGCCTGTCGGGAGGATGAAGTGAGTTAATACACGCAGAGCCTCTAAATGGTGTCTGGCACACAGGAAGCAAAGGAGGTCAGCTTAATACCCACACAGTTTCATTGTGTACCGTGTTCCAGCTGTGAACCTTGCACACTTTACTTCATCCTCGAAGCAGTCCTGTGAGGTTCATATTATGATCCCATTTCACAGGTGAGAAAATGAAGGCATAGAGTGAGGTCCTCCGCAGGTTTACCTTCGCAGCAAACAAGCGGTGGAATCAGGGGCTGAACCCTGTTATGTCTGACTCTGTGGTAACGTGGTGAGAGGGGGAGGGGAGAGCACTAACTGGGAACTGGGAAACCAGGTTTGGGAAGCTGTTTTGCTCCTACCTGTGCAGGGACGTTCCCGACCTTCTATGGATCTCAGTTTCCCCATCAGAAAATAAGAGCTTTGGACTGAACGCTTTCTGAGGCTCCTGCTCTCTCCTAAGACCTGTATCTTCAGGGAGACCAGGCAGCAGGGCCAGAGGGGAAGTCAGCGGCCCTGTGAAGGCAGCAGAAGCTTGTCTTCCAGAACACTGAGTTCTCCTCCGCACTGCGCCCGCTGAGAGGCTGCTGGCTGATCGCAGGCAGGCTTTCACGCCTCGTCCTCCCCTCTCCAGGCCCAGGCATCTACCCTACGAAGCTTAGGGCATCTGAGGACGAGGAGAGTGTTATCTGGCCCAGAACGCTGGGGCCCAGTTTCCAGGGAATGAGTCGGGTGAGGCTGCAGGTAACCCACATAGCCACTGTCTGTGTGGTCCCCAGAGGAGGCTGCCCAGGGGACAGCACACAGGGCAGAGGCCTCGGCTCTGCTGTGGTGGCTGGCCATCGGTTCCTCACGACAGCCACGGGGGTGGAAGAGGAGGCAGTGCCTACAGCTCCAAGCACCTGCGAATTCTGTAACGCCATTCCCTACACGTGCATGCATGCAGTACCCATGAAGACAATGGTGTTGATTGGGAATTAGCATCCCTGCCATTTACTGAGAACCCCCAGGTGCAGGGCATGGTGCTAAGTGTTTTGCATGCAGTATGTTTTTCTTTCCAAATACTTAATGCTCACATAGCCCTCTGAGTTGGGGGCCTTTGTCCCCACTTTAAAGTGTGGAAACTGAGATTCTAAGGCCTTAAATAAGGTGCTGAGGGTTGACACACAGCAAAGCTGGGATGGAATCCAGGCAGCCTGACCCACCACCAGTACGCAGCATCCCGGCACCCTCACCAAAGCCCTGACCACACCCCTGCCCTTAAAGCCTCTTGAGATTGCCTGGGATGCTTGTTTTAACTTACATGCAGCCGGATACAGAGAGAAGTCAGTGCAGTGGATCAGTGGGAAGAACACACCCACCCAGAAGGCCGGGCCCACCTTCTCCATTGGCGCCTGCTGCACGTTACAAACAGGAAAGTGAAAGGTATCCTCTTCCCTGAACAAGAACCTGCCCAGCTCTCAGTCCTTGACCTGAATAATCTCAATGTCCACACAAGAGTCTGGCAAGTTAAGGGGATATTAGTCCCAATTTACAGAATGAAACACTGAGGCTCAATGAGATGGTGACATGTCTCAAGATCACCCAACTAGGAAGCTGCAATGGGGACTGAAACCCAGGCCTAAGAGTCTCCGAGCGGGGCAGTACAGTTCAAAGAGCTGCAGGCAGGCAGTTCAAACAGCCCAAAGCCCAGGCTCATGCCAGGAGAAGAGGCTCCTTCTCCCCGGGGCCATCTACCCAACCCAATGGCCAGAGAGGAACCCTGGGAAGACCGTCCCCTGTCAGTCCTGGGCCAGCGCTGGTGCCCTCTGCCCACCTGTTTGTTGCTCTTCCAGGTGTCTCCAGCTCTGTTGCTCAGCCTCACAGACATCCATCTCTGGCTCCAGGAAACCCGAGCCTCCCTACATCTGCTCAGCCAGGATCCCAGGACACAGGGCCTGGGGGAGGGGAAGCAAGGAGCATGAAGCTCTGGGCTCCTTTTTTCTACCTGCAGAGTCAGACGAGGACAGACATTGCACTAAGCTTCTTCATTTACTCCCCAGTCACTTGTTAAGTTCTTGTGATTTGCTATGCACTGTGGTAGTGGGGAAATAACAGTACATAAGGCAGGACTGCTCCATAAAGATACTTCATCCTTTTTTATGGCTGTATACTGCTCTATCACTGGTCCCAAACTTTCATGAGTAAGCCCCTTTAAACTTTTTGTTTTTAATTTAGAAATAATTTTTAGACTCCTAAGAAGTTGCAAAAAGAACGGAGTTCTCACATATGTTCACCCAGCTTTCTCCAGTGATAACACCTTACATAACCATGGTATACTTTCAAAACCTGGAAACTGGCCATGGTACAATAGGAAACTAAACTACAGAAACTCATTAAACTACAATAGTAAATTAAACTGCAGAACTTATTCAGACTTCAGCAGTTTTCACATGCATTCATTCTATTTTTTTTAGCATAAATATCAACACATACACAGACTTGTGTAACCACCATCTCCATCAGGATAGAGAACGGTTCCATCACCACAAAGAAACTCTCTTATGCTATCCCTTTATGGTTAGGCTCTCTCCAGCCCTAACCTCTGGTAACTACTGGTCTGTTTTCCTGTTCTCCATCTCTATAATGTTGTCATTTCAAGATACTATCTATCTATCTATGCATCTATCTATGCATCTGTCTATCCATCTATCTATCCATCTATCTATCTATCCACACACACACACACTGGCTGAGTAGTTGTTCGATCCATTTGCCTGTTGAGGGACATTGGGTTGTTTCTGTGTGGGGCGATTACAAATAAAGCTGCTATGAACAGTCATGTATAGGTTTTTGTGTGGCTCTCATGTTTCAAATGTGCAGGCGCGCAACTGCTGAGTCCTATGGTAAGTGCATGTTTAACTATAAGAAATTGACAAACTTTTTTCCGGAGTCACCATACCATTTTACATTCCTACCAGCAATGTCGCAGAGATCCAGAGCTCTACTTCCTCACCAGCGCTTGGTATGTCAATATATTTTTATTTGAGCCTTCCTGATAGGTGTGTAGTTATATTTCATTGTAGCTTTATTTTGCATTTCCCTAATGGCCACATCTTTTCATGTGATTATTTGCCATCTGTATTTCCTCTTTAGTGAAATGTCTCTCCACATCTTTTGCCCATTTTCTAATTGGATGGGTTTTTTCCACTTTTGAGTCTTTAAAGTTTTTAAAAATCTATTCTGGATCCAAGTCCTTTATATATTCTGGATCCAAGTCTTTCATATATTTTGGATCCAAGATTTTACAAATATTTTTTCACAGTCTGTGGCTGTCTTTTCATTCTCATAACTGGTTCTTTCATAAAACTAAAGTTTCAAATTTTGATAAAGTCCAACTTAACAATAGTTTCTCTTTTATGATTGTTCTTTTGGAGTTATGACTAGAACTCTTCACCTAACTCTAGATCACGAAGATTTTCTCCTATATTTTCTTGCCAGTTTTACATTTCCCCGCTTTACATTTCGATCTAGGATCCATTTTGAGTTAATTTTTGTACAAGGTGTGAGACTTGGATCGAGGATCATATTTTCGCCTATGGATGGCCAGTTGTTTTCATATCATTGTCAAAAATCAGTTGGGCATACTTGTGTGGGTCTACTTCTGAGTCCTCTAGTCTGATCCATTCATCTCTCTACACTGCTATTACTGAACAATTTCAATTACTTTATATAAGCCTTAGCACCAGAGTAAGCATATAACCTCCCACTTTCTCCTTCTTTTTCAATTTGTTTTAGCTATTCTAATTCCTTGGCCTTTCCATGTAAATTTTAGAATCATATTGTCTATATCTACAAAAAACACTGCTGGGATTCTGATAGGAAATAAGTTCAACCTACAAATCAATTCAGGGAGAATTGACCTCTATACTATGTTGAGTCTTTCAATCCATGAACATGCTGTATCTCTCCATTTATTTAGGTCTTTTTACATTTTTTGCATCAATACTTTAAAACTTTCAGCATATAGTTTCTGTACATGTTTTGTTGGGTTTATACCAAAGCATTTTATTATTACTCTTTTGGAGCAATTTTAAAGGCACTGTATGTTAAATCTTGGACCCAGTGGTTCATTGCTATTGTCAGTAACAGAAAAATGATTTCTGTGTGTTGCACTTGCATTCTGTAACCTTGTTATGCTCACTTAGTTGTTCTAGAAGTTTTTTTTTAAAGGTAGCTTATAGCTATTCCAGGAATCCCCAGCTCTGAAGACCTTCATCTCCATGCCCAAGAAACCTGAGCCTCCCTGCACCTGCCCAGCTAGGACCCTAGGACACAGGCCTGGGGGAGGGGAAGCAAGGAGTACAAAGACTGGGCTCCCTTTTCCTACCTTCAGAGTCAGACTAGGACAGACATGCACTAACCTTATTCATTTATTCCCCAGTTCCTGGCCAGTTATTACTATGTGGAAGGTACCTTAATAAACACCAGAGAAACACAAGTAAACAAGACAAAATTGGCCCATAAAACCTACTTCAAAGTCAGACAGAGAAAGAGAAATATCGTATGATATCACTTATATGCGGAATCTAAAAAGAAATGATACAAATGAACTTATTTACAATACAGAAACAGACCCATAGACATAGAGAATGAACTTATGGTTACCAGGGGGGGAAGGGTAGGGGGAAGGGATATAGTTAAGGAGTCTGGGATTGACATGCACACACTGCTCTATTTAAAATGGATAACCAACAAGGACCTACTGTATAGCACAGGGAACTCTGCTCAATGTGTTATGTGGCAGCCTGGATGGGAGGGGAGTCTGGGGGAGAATGGATACATGGATATGCATGGCTGAGTCCCTTTGCTGTGCACCTGAAACTATCACAACATTGTTAATCAGCTATACTCCAATGTAAAATAAAAAGTTAAAAAAAAAGAGACCTACTTCATCCTTTTTTATGGCTATACACTACTCCATAACTATCTCAAAACTTTTGTGATCAAGAATCCTGAAAGTTTTAAACTTTAAACAACCCTCAGCTGTTGCATATTCCTTTTTTACACATTAAGACATGAGCCACTACATGAATATATTACGTACATTACAAAAAAGAAAAGCTGCTTAGCATAGTGATTAATCCCACTTATTTGGGAGTCAGGTTGCCTAGATTCAAATTTCAGGTCCACTGGGTAACCCTGGGGGAATTACTTAATTTCCCTGTGTCTCACTTTCCTCATAGAAATAGTAATAGTACCAACCTCATAAAGTTGTTGTGAAAATTAAATGAGTAAATAGGGTCTGACTCATAGCAAGTTTGTTCTTATTAACACATGTAAAGTATAAAAAATATGAAATTTAATAATAGAGATAGAAGTTCTACATTTACTTCTTGCACCACCTCTCAGAAGATGCTATGTTTTATTTAACCATTCCTCTTTTGATGAAGGTTTAGGTTGTCCCTGTTTTGCTATTATGAAGGATGCAGCCATGAGCATCCTTCTCTGTGGCTTCTTTGGCGTGTGTGCCAATGTGGCTCTAAGGTGTCTTCCAAGAAGTGAAACTGCTGAGGCATGAGAAGTGCCCATTTTTAATTTTAATACCCACTGCCAGGCTGCCCTCCTCGGTGGCCATATCAATTTACAATGTCTGGGCATTTCCATTTTTCACACCTACAGCAATACTTGATACTGTCAGACTTCAGGCTACGTCTCTCTGGGGAGGAGAGGAAGGGCCAGGAGGAAACACAGTCTCCAAAGGAGACATTAGCTTTATCCTCAATGTTTCCACTTGTTTACAAAATGCATTCTTGATGACCTAATGTAATTAAAAATTAATCATAAGCAACTCCCCTCAACATAATAGCACTGGCGCTTAAATCCAGTGCAAGTAACATACACTGAGCAAACACACAGACAAAAATTGTGGTTGCAAATGGTAAAAAAGGGCTGTGAAGGACGCCAGCAGGATGTGGTGATGTGGGTGCTGACGATAAGGTGGATGATGGAGATGATGGCGGCTGCCACTCTGTGTCAGGCCCAGTTCCAAGCACTTCGCATGTGTAAACTCATTTATTCCTTGTAACTACCACGTGGGGCAGATGTTACTCTCTCTCCATTTTACAGATGGTGGAACTGAAGCATGCAGCTTAAAAACCTGCCCAGGGTCACACAGTAAACAGAGGGACAAGGACTTAAGCGCAAGCAATATGGCTCCAGAGCCCAGATTGTTAACCAACTCTGCCAAAGCTGCCCCTTCCTGCTGGAGAATTACTGGAGGTGGCAGAGGGGCCACCAGACAACATAAGAGCAATTACAGCAATTATACCATGTGACATAAGAACAATAAAAATAACAATGACTCGTATGTATGCTGAATTGATGAAGTGATTTTGTGCATGTTTTATTTAAACTGAAACTGTAAAATGGGATGATGATAGGATTGTTAAGCCTTGGCTCTCATCCCTCCTCTACAGAGGTAGAAGTTGGAATTTAGGGGATTAACAGGTTCGCTCATAGTTACAGTCAATGGCAGAGCAAGAGTGCAAATTCCATTACTCTGTCTCCTTGCCCATTGTGGTGGGCAGAACGGTCTCTCAAAGATGTCCACACCATAATCCCTGGAAACTGTGAAGAGTTACATTACATGGCAAAAGGGACTTTGCAGCTGTGATTAAGGTTATAGATCTTAAAATAGAGAGAGTATCCTGGATTTTCCTGATGGGCTCAATCTAATTATGTGATTTTAAAAAGTCCCTAGAAGCAGAGATCTTTGTCTGGCTGGAGGCAGAGAGATATGGCAGAAGAAGTCAGAGAGAGTCAAGGCATGAGAGAGAGCCATCCCACTGTTGCTGGCACAGGGACACCTGGAGAGCATGAGAAGAAATATGGGCAGCGTCTAGGTGCAAAGACCAGCCCCCAGCTGGAAGCAGATACCTCAGTCCTACAACCATAGGGAACCGAATTCAGCCAGCAACCTGAATGAATTGGAATTGATTCATACCCAGAGCTTCCAGACAGGAATGCAGTCCTGCCAAAACTTTAGTGAGACTCTAAGAAAAAGACTCATCGAACCACTCTGGGTTCTTCATCCCCAAAGCTGGGTTCTTCATCCCAAAAGCTGGTTAAGAAAAGACCTCTGGATTCCACACTCGAGAACAGGTTATTATCCTGGGGATACTTGGACTTCTGATCTACAGAACTGTCGTATAATACATAGATATTGTTTTAAGTAACTAAAGGTATGGTAATGTGTTAGAGCAGCAATAGAAAACGAATATACCCAGTGTTGGTGTCACCACACCTTAGGCAATTTGCAGGGCCTGAGCACTAACTC
This sequence comes from Delphinus delphis, assembly GCF_949987515.2. Taxonomy (NCBI): domain Eukaryota; kingdom Metazoa; phylum Chordata; class Mammalia; order Artiodactyla; family Delphinidae; genus Delphinus; species Delphinus delphis. The sequence continues at coordinate 60,623,715 of NC_082697.1, read as the reverse complement.
GGTCTAAAAATATCTCTTCTACGGACCTGCCACACTGACTGATATTCCTGCTGTCAGAGGCACGTCTTGAAATTAAGGCATTTGTTTTCCTTCAAAAGTCTTGTTGAGAATCACAGACACTATCTGAGACGAAGTAATACATTAGTAATCTATCACTCATTAACATGCAACCAGAGGCTTTTCCTGCTCAGGAACATGAAACAGGCATGTTTTGATGCAGAGACCAGAAATTCCAAACAGAAAAAGATACTGCTCTAAAGTGAAAGATCTAGGTAGGAGACATAAGTGAGTCCCAAACAGCATGCAGAGACTAAGGGTACATTAGAAACAGGAAGGGGAGTCGCGCACAATAATTTATCTGGAGTCACCATGGTCTTGCAGTTTCCTGCCTTATTACCTTGGCACCTGCTCTTCCCTGTGCTGAGAATGCCTTTCCCTCAGCTCTTCTTGGGCCCGGCTTCCTTTCATCACCTAGGGCCAGATCATCAAAAAGGCCTTCCAGGGCTTCCCTGGTGGCACAGTGGTTGAGAGTCCGCCTGCCGATGCAGGCGACACGGGTTCGTGCCCCGGTCCGGGAGGATCCCACATGCCGCGGAGCGGCTGGGCCCGTGAGCCATGGCCGCTGAGCCTGCGCGTCTGGAGCCTGTGCTCCGCAACGGGAGAGGCCACAACAGTGAGAGGCCCGCGTACCACAAAAAACAAACAAACAAACAAAAACGGCCTTCCACACCATCCAGTTAAAGCAGCATCCCCTTCCTCTAGTCACTCTGATTTTCTCCATGGCATCTCTGAAATGATCTTCTTTGAATTTTAAGGTGCTTATAATTCCCACCCCAACCAGCTATAAGCTCCAAGAATGCTAAGACTTGGTCTCTTTTGAGGTATCCCCAGTGCCCAAACAATGGCTGAAACATTATGGGCATTCAGCAAGTATTTGCTGAATGAATGGAAAACTAAAATTCAAGGTAATGTCTGCCATACACAATAAAAGACATAAAGGATGAGATTCTATAAGAGTATAGAGGAGGATGGAAGAGAACTAACTGGAAAGGACAGGGATGCTTTCATGGTGTTTGACTTAGACAGGATTTGGTCCACAGAAAGGTGAACTAACACAAGCAAAGTCTCAGCAATGGGTGTCAATCTAGTTTGACCAGAGTGAAGAGTGAAGCTTGTTAAGGTTAAGCTTCAGGGTTTATCACTTGCATGGGAACTTCCAAGGCCCTAGCAAGGAGCTCACATGATTGTACATTTCTGTAAAATTTGCAGGAATATGGTAGTGTCACC